>NW_027286292.1:3867500-4585000 GCF_022747635.1 Hetaerina americana | reverse complement strand
TATATATATATATATATATATATATATATATAAATATATATATATATATATATATATATATATATATATATATATATATATATATAAATATATATATATATATATATATATATATATATATATATATATATATATATATGTGTGTGTGTATATATTGGGCACCTGCAGCTCCACCCAAGCTATGTTTTTTTTGGGTACCAGATCTTCCTGGGAAAATATGACCGGCACGGGGAAAGGAACTGGCCCCCCTACCCTGATGTGTGTTCCACACGCCGTATAGGGCTTAGTACTGGGTGAACTCTATCATCACCTATCTGACCTTCGGGTTGATTACTGTGTTTATGGTTATATATATATATATATATATATATATATATATATACATATATTATATATATATTATACATACACACATATATATACACACACACACACACATATATATATATATATATATATATGTGTGTGTGTGTGTGTGTGTGTCTTTGTGTGTGTGTGTGTATATATGTGTGTATGTATAATATATATATAATATATGTATATATATATATTATATATATATATATATATATATATATATATATATATATATATATATATATATAAAACACAGATGTAGATTTTTAGAATATAGAGACACAAAGAAAGGACACTCACAATTTGTTATTTTACGTTTCGACAGCACGGCTGACGACAGCCGTGCTGTCGAAACGTAAAATAACAAATTGTGAGTGTCCTTTCTTTGTGTCTCTATATTCTAAAAATCTACATCTGTGTTTTTTATATATTTGTGTGTCGCCGAAGAGCGTTCCATTTCGAAGATATTTTATATATATATATATACACATACACACACACAGATACCTACATGTGTGTGTGTATAAGTATATATGAAAAGATATCATGTAGATATTTATGGGGAGTATTTCTCTGGCTGTTACTCTCAGTTATTGCCAAATTTTTGGGTTGAACACAGAGAAAATTTAATCATAATAATAGAAATGGACAATTACAAATGCATGTTTGAGTAAATTTAACCTCGTCCCATGTATTACTCTTTTCACTCTACCATGTATTAGCCTCGACAGTTATTTTCCCATTTGTGTTTTTTTTAAGATGATTATTCACTATTGAGGGACAATATTACAAATGGTATATGTTCTAAACAAAATGTAAACAATTCACTTCCAATTACAAAAAGTGTAGTAGGAGATTTAGCTGTGCTTTTTTTTAGCAGTCATAATTTCTCGATCATGTTTTAATCTTATTAGATTTTGCGTTGAATTAATTCTAATTTCTTTTATTTAAAGTGCTACCAGATTCCTTTTTTTGATATCACCATTCTAATTTAATATAATTTTTGTCCTTTTCCTTTACTTTTAAAAATACCCTATTTCTATGTGCAAGTTGACAATTTCCTAGTTTTTCGATTCTCTTATATGTTGCCACCGTACACCTTGAGACCAGCTTTGAGTCTGAAATGCAATAAAATATTGCTTGACAAAAACCACTAACACAGGGATATTTATGTGGTGAAATGTTTTGTAATGTTGGACCTATTAAGTTTTCATACATCTTGGGATAAAACATGTCTCAGAAAGTGTGTTTATACATTTGACTTTGCTGGATATTTTGATTTGATATTTATATTTTGACTAAGCCATCTTATGGCAATTGTCCACTTTTACAGAAGAAGATCTTATTTTATTCAGTGTGAAAAAAGAAAGTTGTTCATCCCTCAGTTGTTGAAAAAAATAATTTTAACAAACATATGTTAATGCTCATGAGTACATTTTTTTGCATTTATAATAATGGTGGAAGTTTGCATTGTAATTTTTTTTTAATTCACAATCCTTGTTAAGATTACTTTAATAAGAAATTTGTCTGATGCACATAATGCAAGTGTTGTAAATAGAGTAATTTGAAATGCCTAATAAAATGCTGATACAAATAAAGCAGGAATTACTGAAGAAGGAAGTTGACAGAGGAAGTTATCTGCTTTTTGTATTTGCATGGTATCTATCATATTACTCAGTTCAATTATGTGTATAGTTAAATATTGTATCTTTTTTGATGATAGAGTAATCCTCATATAATTCATTAATATGTGTAGTAATTCAAAGAATGAAGGTGTATTGACTTTATTTAAATTTTAATTACACTTAGCATCAGTGACCCTAATGTTCTTAGAGTAGACTTACATGAGGAGTGCTCCTTTTTTGTGCCTGAGTTCCAAAAACCTTTTTTTATTTAAAATATTTTCTGTGCAGGCTATTACTTTGATTATTTACCAATTAAGAAAGTAAAATGTCATTTCATGCAAGTTTGACTGTATTTATTGGGACAATTGAATATGTTCTGGGCATTTATTTGTGTTCTTTCCCTCATACTGAAGAAAGGCCACCTTATTGCTTTCCCCATTTTCATTTTGAATGCATAATCAATCATATATGAGTAATTTTTTTATGAATCTCTGAGTTGCAGAGTTATGTGTTGCCCATTATTGCTATTTATTTATTGAAATTCTATTTTCTGAAATTGTTATAATAATTATTATTCAGCAATAATTATTGTTATAATACCCTAGAGCATCATTTCCAGCACCATTTCATGGTTTCAGCTAAGTATGGAAGTTATTATAAACTATTCACTGCATCAGATTTAGGCCAAACCATCTGGATAGACTAAACAAAACGTAACATTAAAATGTTGCTAAAATACATGTATGCTAGGAATTCTAAGCATTGAATTTTGTATAGCCATTTGCTGCTCTAATCATGTCATATCATATCATGTTGCTTCTCGTAACTTCTGTTGATTTTTTTGTTTATTTATTTATGGGAATAACCCTTTTACAAAAAGAAAGGCGAAAACATATATTATTTCCACATTTATAAAAAACATTTATATAACGTTACAAATGAGATAAAGTTACATACTGGTTGTTGAGAATTGAAATATAATTTAGAATTAAAGAAGCATTTTCATATGCAATGCATGAAAGACATTTTCAGATGGTATACAGGTGTGCAAACATACCTAGTGATATTAATTAATGTAGACAAAATATCAATAGAAATAATTTTTGGAATTAAAAAATGGAAATAAAATATTAGAAATATAGTATTTGTTACAGGACAGATGATGGTACAAAATGATAACTCTCAGTAGTAGTTATTAACTAGACCTTACAGTATCGATTAAGAAAGTATTCCTAATGGGCATTAGGAACAACTTATTGAAATGTACAAATATCCACACAGCAATAATTAGCGTTCTAAAATTCATCAGATATTTTTGATAAAATTTTTTTTAAGGGTTCTTGGTGAAATAGAAAATAGGATGATCATTGTTCATTCATGTCTATATAATCACAACTGTTGGCATCTCTTATAATCTGGCTTTTAGACGAGTAGTATGTGTAATTTTATGCATGATATCTAATTTTAAAGAGTGCTTCATACCTTGTGTTACTCGGAAAGATATTGCCCTTAAGAGTTCTTAAGAATCAATCTTTTTATGCAATAATTTTTAAGGAAAGGTTATCCTATTAATTTTTTATGTTTGTGCAAGGAGTGAAGATTTAGTAGTGGTAACATTTCATGATAACTATATAAAGCTTTGTGAAGATTGAATTTCAATACAATTTTGAGCACGAATTTTCTTTGAACACATTCGATTGTATGAATAAGGAGTTTGAAGTAAGGTGACCAGACAGTAGAGCAGTATTCACAGAGCCATAGGATAATTGCTTAGAGTATATTCATACTGCTGTGGATTCCTTTTTTAGCTGAATTTTAGAGAATAGCATTTTTTTTTAAATTTAAAGTTAGATAGTTATGCTCACACCAGGTTTTAAGCCTATAAAGACAGTTTTGCAGAGTTCGGTGATCATCAATTGATTGAACTGTTAAAAAAATTTTAAGTCATCGGCTTACAAAAGTAAAAGAATCGGGTATAATGCCATTATAATATCATTTATAAATAAGTTGAATAATAGTCGGCACAGATGGGATCCTTGGGGAACACTTGATGATGGATAGAAACATTTACTTTTAGATGCATTAATTTTTACTAAAACTTCTCTGTTGGTCAAATAACTTTCCATCTTGTCTAGTAAGGTACCACTCATTCCTAATTTTTCCAACTTTCCCAGAAAAAGCTCATGACTAACACTATCAAAAGCCTAATTGAAGTCAGTGTATATCATATCAGTTTGTAAGCTTTTTTCCGTACCTTCTATAAGATACTTTTGAAAAACCAAAAGATTAGTGAGTGTTGATCTTCCTTTAGTGGAACCATGCTGCCCAGGGATAATGATGCTGTTAAAGATAGGAATTAGCTTATCTACAACAATTGATTCTAAGATTTTTGCTATTAATGAGAGCTTGGCAATTGGACGATAGTTAGTTACATTATTTTTCTTACCCTGCTTATGTATTGGTACTATATTAGCGGATAATCCCAGAAGTACCCGACCCAAAAAAGAAAACAAAAATTTTGGAAAAAAGTGTATTCAATTTTCAACATAATCTCCTTTCAGCTCTGTGCACTTTTCCCAACAATGTTCACTAAGTTTGATACCCTTTTTATAATAAGAAATACCCTTTTTATAATAAGAACGGTCTTGCTCCTCAAAATAGCCATCAACTGCCGACATCACTTCTTCACAGTTGGAAAATCCTTGACCACCGAGCCATTTTTTCAAGTTTGTGAGCAGAAAATAATCTGAGGGGGCTAAATATGGTGAATAGGGTGTATGAGATTGCAATTCAAGCTTTAATTCATGAAATTTTGTCATTGTAATAACGGATTTCTGAGCTGGTGCATTGTCTTGATGAAACAACACCTTTTTCTTAGCCAAATGCAGCCACTTTTGCTTGATTTCTTCGCTCAAATGTTTCAATAAGTTTGCATAATACTTGCTGTTGATAGTTTTTTTTTTCAAGATAGTCAATGGAAAATATACCCCGCGCATCCCTAAAAACGGATGCCATGACCTTACCTGCAGATGAAACTCTCTTCGCCTTCTTTGGAGCCAGTTCTCCCTATTGAATCCATTGTTTAGATTGCTCTTTTGTCTCAGGTGTGAAGTATTGGTTATGGTTATGAAACCCATGGTTATAAAACGGCACAAAAATTCAGCATTGTTGCTGTGAAATTTTGCTAAACACTCAATTGAAGCATCTTCATGACACTGGTTTTGCTCGAGTGTGAGCAAATGCATCACCCATCTTGCACACAGCTTTCTCGTCTCCAAATATTCAGTCAATATACGATGTACTGCACTTTTTAAAATGCCTACTATGTCTGCTAGCTTGCATTCTTTCAGTCAACAATCAGCCAGTATCACTTTGTGGATTTTCTTCTACGTTTCTGGAGTCCTCACCTCATTTGGTCGAACAATGCTATGCTTGTCTTGACAGCTTGTACGGCCTCATTTTAACTCTGCTATCCAATATTATACTGTTGTATACAAAGGAGCAGGCTCACCCAGAGTAGAATCCAGTTCAGCTTTTATATTGGTTGGGCTGAGGCCTTTCAAATGAAAGTATTGTGTCACATAACAATGACCAATTTTCTCCATTTTCACAAATTCACTGAAAAAGTTCACTATCAATGGCTGCCAAACAAATACTAAACAACATGGCATCTTCAAACTTGAAACATATGTTTTATAGATTGCATACTTTCTAATACAGTGATATTATTCAAACAACAACCACCATCTCTAGGTCAGGCTGGGTACTTCTGGGCCTTCCCATGTATGTGGATTTAAGTGTGCTAGGAAAAATTCCAGTGGTGAGGGATTTATTAAACAGTATATGCAAAGGATAAATTATAACAAGATACATACTCAGAAGTAGGGCTAGGAGTTCATCAGGACCACAACCGTTTTGGAAGTCAAGTTCGCATAGTTTAGTTTTAATGTCTTCTACTGAGATTGTTATAGATGAGATAGAGATAGAGGTCTGAGTATGAACATTGTGCAGAGAACTGCTATCTTGTTTTATATACATAGATGAGAAATACTTTGCAAATAGGTTTGTTATGTCATTATAAGAACTAGCAGAAAGATTTTTAAAAAACATTACCTTGGGTAGTCTTTCTTCCTCATACTGCTGACATGATTCCAAAAGTATTTTGAATCATGTTGGATTGCTGACTCACGTTGTGTTATATATCTTTTGTATCAAGTTCTCATCAATTTAGCACATTTTGGCTTTAACTGTGAAAATTTAGCATAATCAGATTGCAATCCAGTTTATTTATATAGTTTGTGCTGTAATTTCTTCCTACCAACTAAATTTTTCATTTCAAAACTAAACCACCTAGGAAAACTACTAGGTTTGTTAGTGCTAACTGGAGTGAACAACTGGATGCCATGATATGGAATATCATAAAAGTAATTGAAAGCCTCATTTGTATTTTGCTCGATGAGTTCATAGCACCAGTTAATATTCATCAAGTAATTTTCAGAGCACAGAAATTGCATTTCTTAAATTCATATTGGCACAACATAATTACATTTGTTTTCCCTTATTGAACCAGATAATTTCAGAATACTTGTGATTAAATTATCATAGTGGTCTTTCTCTGCTATCCTAGTGGCCTTGTACATTTATTTATAATGTTTAAGTTGTCTTATGTCTGGAATTCGACATTAAGACACAATCTATCTGCCTATGGTAAATAAAGAAACCCAAAGAGTTTGCATTACATCAGCTACTCAGTTAATCCAACAAACTTTTGATTAAGGGACATATTAATTTATTGATGTAAAAGAGCTTATATTTGCAAGGTAGTTTTGTGCCCACTCATTACTTTTATCGTTATGAAACTTATTTTCACCCCTCAATACCTCTGCCCCCTTACATTCCTAGAGGCTACTGTGAGAGTTCAATTAATGTTGGCTCTAGCTATCTTTTAGATTTACTGGAGGCATATTATAATATTATAAAAAACAATTTTTACACAGCTCACTGAGAGTATTAAAGAATTTGTTTTAATAAAACTTTTATTTTACTTACCAAATAACAGCAAAGACCTGTGTTCTAGTCCTGCATAGTAACTTTATTTACATGATTTCCTTAGTATGAATCTGAAATTTTCTCTCTGACAAAAAGTCATACACTTTACATTAAAATGTTTATGCATATAATTAGAAAATGGCCTATTTCAAATCGTTAAGATGAACAAAGTTGAAGTACAAGAAAAAACACACAGTGCATTTGCCAAATTCTTATAATGCATGCCTCGTATGTATCTGTCATGTCTCATGATAAGAATGTTCACTCATTGTTGTGAGGTTCGGTACCTGTCATAATTTTCTTGCAAATTTCTTTTTTGTGTTATATTTTCCATTTTTTTATGTTTCCTCCTTCTGGCTTTATATGGTGGATATGTAGTTTATTCAAAATACGTACTACCCTGCCAATATTTTGGCTTGACAGAGAAAGCAGGGAAGATCAGGAACTTTTTTGTTCGGTAATGGACTTGCCAAGTTTCTGAGTTTATTTTTTGATAAGATGTAGTTTTCAACATACATTTAAAGCAAAACACACAAACATAAATTCAATGAAATAGAGTCAGAAGTATTCATAAATTAAGCCAATTCAAGTTTAACCAGTTTGTAAACTCCACCATACTTTTGTATGTAAATTGAATTTAAATTTCTATTCAAAAGTATGGTGGAATTTACCAGAGGAATATCAGATTTTATTTTTTGAGAACGATTGACATTTTAAATAATACTAAATAGGCATTTGATGGTTTTAGATACTGAACAAGTAAAATATTTTTTACATAAATTGGATAATGATAAGTGTAAGCTGATTGCGTTGCTTGTTATAATGCTGGGATATAAGTAAGTAAATGAGCCTAATATGTGTTATGATAGCAAATATATCTCATATATTTGTGTGTATATATATATATATATACACACACACACACACGAGGGTCATCCGGAAAGTAGTACCCGTTCGTGCCGCATGAAGTGCTGACGACGCGAGTAGCCGCTGGACGAGGTCAGATAGCTTCAGTGGCTTGTCTGCCTTCTCTGAGCCAAGTTGCGTGACGCTAGCATTGCCTGTGTTGTTTCTGTGATTGTTTACAATGTTTAAAAAAATTGAGAACGCCGCCAGTTGTGAAGTGAGGGCAGTGATTAAATTCCTCAATGCAAGAAACGTTCGCCCATGTGATATTCATCGCCAATTAAAGGAGGTGTATGGAGACAATGTAATGGACGAGTCGTCTGTTCGGCGGTGGTGTCGCAACTTCAACATGGGGAGGGGGAACACACACGACGATGAGCGTTCGGAGAGACCGTCTGTCATTACAGACCAACTGGTGAGCTCAGTTGACGAATTCGTGAGGAACGATCGGCGCGTCACAATTGATGACATCTGTGAGCATTTTCCCAATGTTTCTCAAACAATTGTTCATGAAATTGTTAAACACCATCTGCATTATGCAAAAATTTGTGCAAGATGGGTCCCTCGCGTATCTCAATGAGCTGGCGGCGAAGGACTATGCAGCAGGAATACAGAAACTTGTCACACGTTATGACAAATGCCTTAATTTGCTTGGAGATTATGTTGAGAAGTAGTTTAAAGTATCCTCTTTCAAATAAAATTTTTTATGTTTGTTAATATTTACTTTTGTGTCTTTATTTCACGAACGGGTACTACTTTCCGGATGACCCTCGTAGATGATTTCGTCGACGTAACACGGAAGTGCCGAATAGTACATTACACAGTAACAAACAATATAGAAACACAAAAAAAGATCACTCACACCTTATTTCTTGATAATTTCGATGGAATTCTACTCCGTCTTTATCGAAAGATAGCAAAAATAGAAATTATCAAGAAATAATGTGTGAGTGATCTTTTTTTGTGTTTCTATATTGTTTGTTACTATATATATATATATATACACGCACACACACACACATACATGGGTGGTCTGAAAAGTTTCCGACTCAGAAAATTTCAGAAAAAATGTCTTGTATCTTTGTTAGGTCAGAAGCTTCTCAGACCACCCTCATATATATGTGTGTGTGTGTATTATATATATATATATATATATATATATATATATATATATATATATATATATATATATATATATATGTATATATATATACACACACACACACACATACATATACCTACACACGCACATATAAACATACATATCTGAATTTGATTGAATAAATCCAGGTTCTTAGTGTGCTTTGTATTTTAATTAAAATTTATTTCACCATGGATTCAATGGTATGTATGCATAAAGGCCAGCCATTGGAATCCCCATCTTCCCACCATCTCAGGACATTCTCACTTACTTTCATTCATCTCTGGCCATCAATCCATATCCATCACATGTTGGCAAAATTTTGAAGGTGCAAATCTGGTTGGTTAGTTTTAGGCGGGCAATGGATGATAAGGATTTATTAATGAAGTGATTACCCATGCATCAATATTCATCAGTCAGTCACTGATGAAGCATGCCATTAACCTGTCAATCATCAGCAACAAGGCAATTAAGTCAAAGCTTTTTAAAATGTAAGTAATATATAGAAAAAGTGATTTTGACATTATATTAATTGATAATCACCTTGTGGTGTATATATTTCATTAAATAATATACGCATAATATATTTTGATGTTGGTTAAGTAAGCACTATGATAAATTTTCAAGAGTGGCAAAGCTTCTGTTTAAATTAAAACATGAACAACACACCATTAAGTTTTTTTAATGCTGATGAAAATTGAAGAAATTTACTTATGTTAAAACCCATGCATAGGTTATCAATATTTCGTTTTAATTATGATTCTATTGTAATTTATGCAAGGATTCAGCAGAAATGGCTTATGGCTAAATTTGAAATTGAAATCAAACCTCATCTATGTTATGAAAGTACTGGTATGTGCATAAGTTACAAAAACTCTTATGTTATCAGAGTTAAATTAAGCATAATAATTTACTTAGTCATTTTTGACTTTGTTTGTCTTATATCAAGAATATGACACTATAAGCTTCACTCACCACCATAATAGGAAGCTCCTATGCATTCAACCTTAAAAAACTTTCAATCCAAGACCCTCTGAAATCCAAATAAGTACACAATTTTAGGTTAATAAGGCAACTTTATATGAAGATTTAACTCAATGTTTTTATCCATACTTGAATGGCTTCTGAAATAGAGATTAAACTATGAAATAGACTCCTTTTTAATGAGTCAGCATAGCATCCGAGGATAACAAACTAAGCAGAATATTTCTTATTCCATAATCAGTGAAAGTACTACATTTCTTAAATACAACTAATGAGGCATATTTTGAATGTTAGAACAGCTGTATAAGTATTCCACTAAATATGCATTCTGTGTATGTACGTAATGTACTCACTTCATGTGCCTATTTGTGAATCTCTGAAATGTCAGATAAAACCAATTAAATTGTTATAATTCTTGCAATTCAGAGCCATGTTTCCAATGCTTTATATTAGTGATAGTTTTATTGGCAGTATAATGAAGAAATTTTGTAAGATTATGCAAAGTAGGTAGTTCACTTAATTTACATATAAATTCCTGGCCTAAACTGTATTGTCCTCAGACCTTATTGTTAATACCACTTTTGACAATAGAAAAAATTCTAATTCTATAAATATAACTTAATACAAGAAAATTATATAAGTAGGTTCAGATATTTTAACCTGGGATCAAATCTTGGAAAGAACTTGTATATTTGCCATTCTGGACAAAAACATTTATCTCTACTTACTACACTAGTGAAACATGTTCAGAGTTGTTTTTGATACTGCTTTGGTGCTCTTCGTTTGTAGTTTTAAATGCTCAATGAATGGTTATTGTGCTCAGTGTATTGATTTTGCATTTGAGTGTTTTTATTTGAGAATAATTATGTGAATACTATAAATGCTGTATGACATAATCATAGAATGTCCTTGGATATGAAATTATAAGGGATCTATAGACTTAGCCGTGAAATTTTGTGTGCCCTTATGTGTTTATTTCTGTTGCTCTTGTCTGCAGAAGTCTTTTTCAGGTTATTTTATATTATTCTTGTTTTTAATGTCCATTTGTTTCCCTGTGAATATATTTGATTTTTAATTATACTTTGCAATAATTCAAACAAAACTAGATCAAACTTGGAGTAAATTGGCTTAAAACACACAAACCCATAAATTTATTTACATGATCTCACTAACTAAACCAAATTGGAGTAAAAATAAATATTCCAAATTGTTTGAACATATAAATAGTGGTTTTCTAGTGTTGTAAACAAATATAGGAAAGGCTCTCTGGATAAACCCTTAATTGAATGAACAAAATCCATTTTGCAAGTCACCTTAAACAAAATTAATGGGTAAATAAATTAGTAAAATATATGGATAAAGTTTGAGGAAACAATTTGATACTTGGATAGTTTTAAAAAAGTTTCAGCGAACAATTTTGTACAAAATGACAATACTTTCCCTCAATGGCAACATCATATTCATTCTCTTGAATTCATGGAATTATTATTTAGGGAAAGAAACAGTGCCCAGTTTGATAAACAAATTGTTGGCTACATTGATACAAAATTTTAACATTCACAAAGTATCAAATTGCAAGTAAAACTTATGACAACATTTACAATGTCTGGGTAGAAAGTTTGCACTATCAACCATTTTAATTTGGGAAAAAATTAACTCAATAGAGAACATTTTTAAAATTCAAAACCTGATAATAATTTAATTTCATCTTTCTTTGGAATGTTTGTTTTATATTTGCATGTTATATTGTGTTATTTATGATAAAAATGGACAATATTTTGAGTTGTGTATCTTTTTGCAAGTTGCAGTTTATGTTGCCACACTCTTGTATGGTTTCATGTGTACTCTGTAATCAAATTAATTTTTCACTATAAAAATATGGAATCTCCTAAAAGGATGGCTTTTATGTGCATGTTCATATAATTGACAATATCAAGTTGTCTAAAGGGTTATAGATTCAGTGGTGCACCCTTGAAATTCTGTTCTAATTAGTTTTTGTCAAAAATTATTAATGATTATTACTGTATCTATTTATGCAGCCTTCAATTTCTTCACTATATTGGAAAGAGAATTTCAGGTGTTTTCTTTTCTTTTGTTGGTGTATTTTTGAGTGTGTGAATACATTGTTCTTGCATTTGGTTATGTGTAGATCCTTTTGATTTCTTTCTTATGCATAGATATATTTTCATTTCTGTATATTGTTTAAATTAGATGCAAGATTTAATTTCCTGTTAGGCTAGCCAAATGTTCATTTTTTATTTGTTGCCTAATCGTATATGTATTTTACTTTGATTTAATGCTTTCAATGTTTGCATTTTGATAATATCGGCAACTAAAATTAATTCTTAGGCTTCCCCGACATCTGTCTGATGAAAGATCCATGCTGCTTATGGGAATTACCGTTGCATAAATGTGTTGATGTACAACTGTTTTGCCCTCAGTCCTGGAGGAATCTTCAGGTTGAAGTGATCTGCATTGTAATTTGGCCGCTGTGCATAGGAGATTCTGACTGGCCCGGAGCTCTCTGATTGGGTCTTTCTTGGCAGCAAATAGGAATCACCTTTTTCCATATGGAAGTCTGGGATTCGGTCCTTCAGCTTAGAAATATTGTTGCTGAATTTTCTTGCTGTGGAGAAGCTAGTTGTTACATTATGTTTCCGTTGGAGGTAACTTATCTTTTCAGCCATTCTGGTGATATATGGAATGGTAGCATCGGTTTTTCTTTTCCAGGCTTCTCCTTGCTCTGTTTTTGGCCTGAATCCCATCTACGTCAACTCCTTTTCTTTTTTGTCGGTCCTTTTTTGGAACATATGTTCTGGGTATCTGTTTTTGCTCAGCACTGAGGTCAGCACTCAGGTATCACTTTTCTGATGTTAGCAATTTGGCATTGAAAAAACTGCATGATAATAAGGAACTTCTTGATCTACCAGCAAATAAGGGGAATGTTGCGGTAATCGTGAAGAAAGTGGACTACCACAGCAAAATTGTAGCCTTATTGGATAGCAGCACCTATTCCCAATTAAATAGTGACCCAACAGCAAAGATGGAATGACTCACTAGGGAGGAATTCAAACAATCATGGAATTCAAACAGGAAGACAAATGGAGGCTCTTTCCATCAGCAGCCAAACCACCGCATCTGTATGGACTACCTAAGGTTCACAAGGTCCCCCTATGACCCATCGTAAGCAATATTGACGCACCTACCTGCAAGCTGGCACAATACATTGCACGTTCTTTTCGGCACTTCACCAGAAGAACTGACTTGTCCGTGAAAAACTCCACAGAATTTATTCGCACCATCAAGAATATTGAAGTCAAGGAACAAGACGTGCTGGTGAGCGGTGACATAGTCTCTCTGTTCACAAATACACCCATTGATGAGGTTCCATGCTACTCATTAAAGAACTTACCTCAGAGGGATTACCAAAGGATTTCCCAGACCCCGAAAAATTTTGCCTCAGGAACTCATACTTCCTTTGGAATGATAAGTACTTTCAGTAGAAGGAAGGTGCGGCCATGGGATCACCTCTCCATGGAATCCTGGCCAAGAGATGGAGTGAGGAGAAGCCTGGAAAAGAGAAACCAATGCTACCATCCCATACATTGCCGGAATGGCTGAAAAGATAAGTTACCCCCTACAAAAACATATTGTAACAACTAGGTCCTTCACAGCAAGAAAATTCAGCAACATCATCTCTAAGCCGAAGGACCGAATCCCTGACTTCATGCATGAAGGTGTATATGAGATCAAGTGCACATGTGGGAAGTCCTACATCGGCCAAACAGGTAGGTCCTACAGATGCAGAACCATGGAGCAGTAAAGGGCCACAGAAAAAACAGTTCTGACTGTTGGCCATTGCTGAACATGAGTGGTCAGAATCCGGACACACAATTAAGTTTGACCAAACTTAAGTGCTGGCAAGAGAGAAGCATTATTTTCCAAGACTCATAGGAAAAGTGATAGAAATAATGATTAATCCCTACAATTACAACTGTGATGACGGCTGCACCCTGGCTTCCACATGGTAAGGGTGATTCCTATTTCCTGCCAAGAAAGAGCAAATCAGAGAGCTCTGGGTCAGTCAGCATCTCCTATGTATAATGGCCAACTCGCAATGCAGATCACTTTGACCTGAAGATGCCTCCAGGACTGGGAGCAAAACAGTTTTCCATCAACACACCTACGCGATGGTAATTCCTGGAAGCAGCATGGATCCAATATCAGCAACTGTATATGCAACAGCATGATGAATGCCTGTTAAATATCTCAAGTTAACCAGCAGCTGCTTTATTCAGAGTATTATATTCTGTATTTGTCATTGAACAATTTTTACTCAGCTGATCCTAGCAATAAAATAATAATTGGTATGATGGAGTCCCCAAAATTTCATTGTATAATTGTATTGTTTTGTGATTAACAAAATTAAATATCAGATCACACCATTTCTAGTGCTGTTATGCAATATAATAAATAACTAAGTTACTCTCATACTGTCTAGCACTATATTTAATAATTGATCACGGCCTCCAGGGTAGGACTCATTATCTTAATAGTGTGGCTGTGTACCATACTTCGTATTGTAATAATGCTACTAAGAAAAGTGGCTTTTCTATTTTTTAAATATTAATGCTGAAAATAATTATTAATTTTAACAATTTGGTTATAGGCAGTTTAGTAATTGTCTGTATTCAGAAAAGGGCCATCCATTATTGCTGTCTCAATCAAATTGAAAAAGGTTTGCTAAATTCTGAAAAGTCAATCCAAGTTCAATCTATTATCTTATTTATTATTTATATATTTGAACAATGCTCTTTTTTATCATAAGTTGTACAGATATGTGTGTACTCCCTTTAGTTTTTAATACATATGAATTTTTGTGTTGCATAATTAATGAAGAATTGGAAGTAGAAAATGTATGATGTCTTAAAGTTGTAATAATATATTAAATGTCCAAACAAATCACCAAATGATGTATTTTGCAAAAAATGTAGTTTTCAAGTAGGTGCATTAAAAATGCATGTAAAACAGTTTGGTTTAAGAGGGTTACCAGACATTCCAACGCTCTTTCTCATAGGGTTTTTATCTTTGAAGCTGGTAGGACTTTCTTATTTTTGAAGAAGCAATAGTACTAGGGTTCCAACCTAGCAAATCAATGGAACATTTTTTTAATCAGATTAATTTTTATTTTTCAATGTAGTATCCTCTTAAGTCGATATATATTTTCCAATGCTCTAACTTTTTTTACTGCTCCAAATAGTAGTTGATATCTTTTTCCATAAAATAGGCATTTACCTATGCGATAGCCTCCTCATCCGATGAGAATCTCTGTCCTCCTCCAAGCAAAACTTTAAGTTTAGAAAACAGAAAAAAGTCGCTGGGGCCAGATCTGGTAAATACATGGTGTGGTTCACCTATTCAAAGTGCAATCATGAATTTTAGCCATGGAAAATGTGAAAGTATGAGTAAGTGTGTTGTCCTTTTCCATCAAGGCAATACACTTGCTCACACTTCCATATTTACCATGGCTAAAATACAGAATATGACAATGATTTGTCTTTTTGAAGGTAATCAAATAACATAAGTCCATGATTATACCAAAAACATTGCTATCACCTTTCTAGCTGATGGAACCATCTTCCCCTTTTTCGGAGCTGGTTCAGCCTTTGCAGTCCACTGTTTTGACTTCTTTCATCTCAGAGTTGTAGTTGTCAATCCAAGTTTTGTCTACAGTAATAAATCGATGCAAAAATGAAACTCACTTTATTTAAACAGCTTCAAAATAACCTTGGAAATGTTAATTCAAATGCGTTTTTGGTCCAAAGTGAGCAAATGCTGCAGCCAGCATATGTTAAGCCAACACATATCCAATTCTTTCATCACTATATGACCAACTCATTCTTTCAATATGCTCACAGCCTCTAATACCCTTCTAACCTTATTTAGATGGTCATCCAGTACCATTTGGGGAACTTTTTTCATGATATCAGTGGTTATTGCTATTTTTGGCCATCCAAATGCTCATCATCAGCCAAGCTAGTACAGCTGTTTAACTCTAGTTACCTATAATGTCAAGGTCGTAAATGATGCTGCAGAGTCTTCATGCACAACATCCAACTTGTTTTTGATTTGCCTAGGCATATTGTCTTTCAAAAACAAATGTTTAATGACAGCTCGATGCTCCAGTTTTTCCTTTTTTACAAAAAATTTCACAATGACTTACTCAAACTATTGTCAAACAATAACTGACACTTAAATGGCTGAAATTTTAGCCCATGCATAAGCATATTTAGTACCTTTTAGCCGATGCATAAGAATATTTCCCAATTCTTGTTGAAGAGTGCTGCAATCTTTATGTTGAGGTCGGAAACTTTACATGCAACCCTCTTGTATGGAAAACTGTAATAACTAAGGAAACATGCTTATAATTCTTGATGTCAAGAGTTAACGTCATTATTGAATAAAAACATTAAAGTTCTATGAAAGACAAAAGACAATCTAAAGAATTTTAAAATACCTTAATCAATTTAGCACTGTTTATCAGTCATATGTTCATTGCATATTTGTGTTTAACACATTGCCAATATTAGGTTACTGGTTAACTTAATAGATTTCATAGTAGTGTGTCAACATTTTAATGTTATATAATCACTGTTATTTCATTTGGCTCCAAGGCTCATGGATTTCAATTTAACACCAATAATTTTAGTGAGCATGTTATTACCAGCACTTCAATTATTTTTTTAATATTGGCAACTAATGAATGTAAGTTAGCTCTATAGATTTTCAGTAGTGCAAATAATTGCTATAGTTTGTAATTGTTTTTGTGCTGTCATAACAAGCTGGAATGAGCTTAAAAACATTCACACCTGAAATATATGAAATTCTATGGGCTTATAACTATTACAGATACACTTGACTAGCATTTTACTCCATCATCTAAATTTGAAAGTTAATTTCAAACTTGCATTATTACTCCCTTCCTTGCAATAGTGTGCTAGTAGTTTTTGTTGAAACACTTAGTAATAATTTTGTTTTTTAAGTGTGTATTGGGAAAATGTACTCTTGCTAAGTTCATTATGTTGACATAAATCCATCTCTATTAATTGTCATTATTTCAATGATTTAATTATATAAAATGATAAAAAATAGATTATTTATGGTTAATCTTGTTGAGATGTTTCAAAGGATAACCCTTCATATTAACTCTTGTGAATTGAAGTAAAACTATTTTGAATTAGCTTTTACAATGAATTTGTGGCATACCATTAGAAGTTTTATAAAAAATAGTATCCTGTCTTTATCAATAATTAGTAGTTGACAACTGGTTGACAACTAATCTGTGCTTATCTCTCTTCCTTTGCTGTCCGTAGTCGAAGGAGAAGCTCTGTCTTAAGGCAGGTAGAGCTTGGCAAGGCTTTATTATTATAATTATGTTAATATACTTATTCTGCATGCTAGCATATATTGTTTAAACTAAGTTTGGTTAGTGTGCATCTTGCTATCCCAATGGCATTACTTCTTGGATTTTTAATTTTGGGCAACTATAAGCTGTCTTATATTTTGTGTTTGCTAAGTTGTCTTGACAAATAATATGTTTTGAATGTGTTTATATCAATAAAAATTTTATTTAGTTTTAATTAAGAAAATATTTATACAATATTTTCCCTTTACTTATGTTTTTTCCAACTCACCTGAAGCTCTTTATGGTGCTGTTGTTGTTAATAATTATGCTGTCATATGGGATAAAGCCATGTTGCGTAACTTAATGTCTAAATGTTATATTATAGATATGTGTGCATTTAAGGTATTGTGATTACTAGTTAAGTGTGCATGTTTCCTTTAATAATAATTTTTATGAGATTATATTGCTGACAATAGATCACAAGGCTCTTTGGCCAAGCTGGAGGGAGACTCAGCTGACAGTGACACTCAACTAACAAAGCTTGATGTGGTCCTCACTTTTCAATTGGAGGTAAGCTGTGATCATTTTGATTGTTATAACATGATGTCATCCCCAAGTCTTATACCTAATTGCTACATTTTTTGCCTGCATTAAATAAAAATTTTATTGAATTTGTAGAATTTGTGCAGCATATTTTGTCTATGTAATACATTTTAAATCATCATAAAATACTTTCATTTTTCTTCTTATTATTGTTGGTTTAATCATTGCACTGAGAAAGTTATGCCTTGTGTAGATATGCCTTGCCCTATAATAGGGCTACGTTCCTTCGAAAGTGTAATTAAGTGCATTGGCAATGAACAAGAAATCTTTTTACATGTTTAAATGCTACTTACATTTAATACTATAACTGGGGAAATTTATTTTGAACTAGTTTATAAATATGAAGGTTTATTAAAATAGCTCTCCTCTATAGGTGGTTGTAATGGAGGTGAAAGGGCTGAAGTCATTAGCAGCTAATCGGATAGTTTACTGCACTATGGAGGTGGAAGGTGGAGAAAAACTGCAAACAGATCAAGCTGAGGCCTCCAAACCAATGTGAGAGAACATTTAATATAAAAAGAGAAATTTAAGTCTCGACTACTAGGGTAGCTGTTTTTCATTTCTTTCTGAATATACTCACTTGAAAGAAAGCATCAATTTCTCAGTTTGCATTAACTTATTGTGTTTGGTTATGAATGCTCTTAATTACCAAGTATTATATAATACAAATTGAGTAGCTTCAGGCATGATGTGGTGGAAGTCGAACATGATGAATAACTGATTTTAGCACTTTTCCACTCGATAATTTTAATTTATTTTAGGACTGGGTTTCTATGTATTACATCATCATTAGGTGATCACCTGATGATGATGTAATACATAGAAACCCAGTCCTAAAATAAATAAAAAATTATCGAGTAGAAAAGTTCTGCAATCAGTTATTCATTATGTAATCCAATTAAATTTTGCCATGGAATATTTTACCAAGTTGAGCAAACAAGCTTCACATGTCAACTCAGTCAATTCAATGGGTAATGGACATGCCTTTCCCCAAAGATTTTTAGTTCTGACTTTAATTTGGGCATAGATATTGTGCTGTCACATTAAGATTTTTCTGTGTTATGTTCAGAATGTGTTATAACTGAAAGGAGAATATTTTACAATCTATCAAATCATGTATTATATATATTTAATGATTTGCTCTTCACTGAATGATTAACAAGTTGAATCAGTGATTTATTTCTTGTAAAGCACCCACTTATCCTGCTAATTATCAACTAAGCATTGCAACTAGAAACTCTGTTGAAAACTATTCATTGCTGCATTGTTTTTGGATTTGTTAAGCTTAATGTTTGAAATATAAATTGGCTTATTAATATAACTCACATACTTTTTGTTCTATTTTACTCACAGAACTAAAATCACAATCAATATTTAATGAAATTCAATTAATTTTTCATCTTTGAGAACTGTATGATTGCATAAGATGAATAATTTTGAAGTAGTGATGGTGTCTTAAACATCCTACTGTAGTTTAATAAGCAGATGGACCATGCAATTTATGGGAATAGGATAAGGGTTAGTGGTTAGTGTTGGTTGGTGAAGTTAAAGGGTAAGGTGGTTGAGGGTATCCTAGTGGGCTACATTTCTCCCTTGTTAATTCATGGCATGGAAATTGGTGTATCTGTGAAGGGAAGATATGAACAATGAGGAGCTACAAGAAATGAAACATTTCAAATCTTACCTCTCTTCCCCCCTCTGATGCACAAATGTAGCTAAATAAATTTGAAGCCTTTTATAATTGTCTCATTGAATGGCAAGGAAAGGAATCTTACTCTTCTGTGGAGATATAGAACTCCAAAGTTTCCCAAAGGACACCAATATTATTGCTTAATCAGTTGTTTCGATAAGAAGCAACAAATATTTGTGGGTGTACTGCAACTGCAATATTAATAAATTGCAGTGTTCTTTTTTTGTATATGCATTCTCCTAAACATTTTTGTTTGTGCATGCTGATGTTTTACCCATATAGAAGATTAATTGTTTATATCACAGGTTAAATTCTTGTACTACCTTGGTGCACAATTTTTAAAGTAGTATGTTGTTAGGTACTCATCATCAGTAATCATGTAAGTATTTTCATGTGTAATAATGGTCCATACATTCATGCGTGATGATGTGATGCTCAAACATAGTATAAATATTTAAATTTTATAGCTTAATTATGCACAAATGCGATCTTCAAGATCATATCATCCAATGAATCTTTTTAGTATCATTCCATTTATTAGCATTTACACTGATTTTCTTCAAATCAAAAATAGCAAAATTTCCCTCAACCCTAGTCCTAATGTGTTCATCAGAGGTTATTTTATGTATTGTCTCTTCATAACGTTCAGAAAAAGGAGTTACTGCTATAACTTTGATCTCTTATTAACAGAGTTCTTTTAGTATACTTCCATTCATCAAAAGATCTGTAAAATATAATGTCCTTGTGCCTAAGAATGAATGCAATTATTTGCTTCCATTTGAATTATTTTAGGTGGGATACCCAAGGTGACTTTTCTACAACTCATCCCTTGCCTGCAGTAAAAGTGAAACTGTACACTGAGAATCCAGGGATGTTAGCCTTGGAGGATAAAGAATTAGGAAAAGTGATTTTGAGACCTACTCCTCTTTCATCCAAAGTATGTTTTCCTTAGAAGTAACTTAATTAAGCTTTTAGTAGCATTTTATGTTTCAATAAATTTAAATTGTGTCATGGCATTGGAAGATTGGTTCAAATCCCATGTTATTATTACATAATTGATTTATGGAAAGAAGCCTTTTAAAGGTGGGATTATGTTGCAGCATTTGGTATTTTCTGCTCATAAATGATCGTTATTGTGAAACTGTAAGATGGGTGCTATTCCTATGACTATGTAAGTTTTTCAAATTTTTCTGAATTAATTTTTTGGAAAAACTTTGAATACATTGCTATGAAGACAAAAGTATGGATAAGCTCAGCAAAAATCAAGTACTCACACTGAAGAGCATTTTTGCAAAGATACAGGGTCGCACCCAAAAGTGGTAGGACTGATTTTCTCTGGCGCGAACGGAGCAGTGGAGGGGGGTCTGCCTGGCAGGGTAAGGTGGAGGGGGCTCTTAGCAACAGACAAACACCAATCTCAGTCGCCTGCAGGCTGTCGTTGAGTGAGGACACCGTTTTTAGTGAAGCAAGTTTTGTGTCCGCGTCGAAAAACAAAATGAATCTGAATTTAGAGCAACGTTATTCCGTGAAGTTTTGTGCGAAACTCGAGAAGACGGCAACTGAGACCCTCGATATGATCAAGCAGGCTTATGGGGACACTCCCTTAAGCCGTTCCACAGTATTTGAGTGGCATAAGTTGTTTAAAGAGGGTAGGGAGCTCGTTGAAGATGACCATCGCTCCGGATGGCCGTCGACGGCAAGAACCGACACGAATGTGGACAGAGTGAGGACACTGCTGAACACAGACCGACGCTTAACCAGTGAAGAAATTGCAGACCAGTTGGGTCTGTCTGCATCCAACGTCCAACGCATTATTTCACAGGATTTGGCCATGCGCAAGGTGTGCGCCAAGATGGTGCCGAAAATTCTGAGTGTCGACCAACAGGCAACGCGTGTGCGCATTTCCGAAGAAGTATTAGCCAATTTTCACCGAGATGAACATTGTTTGGACAATGTGATAACTGGTGATGAAACATGGGTTTTTCAATATGACCCCGAAAAGAAAAGACAATCCGCGGAATGGCACACTTTCGCGTCCCCACATCCAAAAAAGGCTCGCATGAGCAAATCAAAAATCAAAATGATGTTGATTGTGTTTTTCGACTGTCATGGAGTGGTTCACAAGGAGTTTGTCCCACCAGGGGAGAATGTGAATGCTAACTTTTATGTGCAGGTTACGTTTTACCCGCCTCCGAGAACGCGTGAAAAGAGTCCGACCGGCCATCGCAAACTGCTGGGTGCTTCATCATGACAACGCGCCATGCCATGGCGCGCTCGTCGTCAGACAGCTCCTGGCCAAATACGGCGTTGCCACGTTGCCGCACCCGCCCTATTCTCCCGATCTGGCACCACCGGACTTCTTCTTTTTCCCCCTGATGAAAAGACAGCTGAAGGGACGACATTTTGACTCGATAAAGGTCGTTCAAGAGGCTTCGACGAGGGTCATCAACGGCATCCCCAAAGAAAATTTCCAGCGGGCGTACGGGGAATGGGAGCAACGTTATACTAAGTGTGTAGCAGCTCAAGGAGCATACTTTGAAGATTATTAAGTCGATGTAAGTATATCGTCAATAAATTTCTTGTAAAAAAATCAGTCCTACCACTTTTGGGTGCGACCCTGTAAATAGAGAAGATGCTAAGGCTGCAGCACCTTGTTAACACAGTTGAACAGTCTGAATTGCTCCTTGGTTTCAAAGAGACTTATTCATTGCATGCAATAGAAATGGAAGGAATGTATAGAAGAACACTATGTAGCAAAAATATGGGGCCAGGAAGCTTACACGCAGAAAGGGTGTAACACGCAAATACGCAAACACGCAAATATGATGTAGATGAGAATAGCTTAGGTCAAGACTTACTCGATGGTGGGGTGGGAAGGCCATTAAGGGAATATAAATCATGGCCTTTTATTTTATCTGTACAGTTCACCATAATATTCCATAGGAGAAGTTTAAGATACTCTAGTTTAAGCTATATTATGCCGCCTCAGCAAAAAAAGTACCTATATTTTATGTTGGCCAAAGAGAAGCCCTGATTTTTTGGCAAGATATAAGCTAATGTTTTCTAGTGACTCAATGTGACCTGAGTGAAGTAACATACTTTTTCAAATACTTAGAAAAGACAACTCACTTATGTGTCAATAATGAACAGGCTGCTTGAAAATTTCACCAATGGAGAGCACACAGCGTGTGATCGTTTTCTTTGATTGGGAAGAGATTAATCATTATGAATATGTCCCCAAAGGACAAACATTGAATGGGTAGGAATATATAGAGGTTATGAGAAGGTTAAGACATGCCATGTTGCAGAAGAGATCACAAAAATGGAAAAACAAGTCTTGGTGGTTTCATCACGCCAATTCACCGGCGCACGCATCATTGGTTGTTACCAAAGTTTTGGCCAGAAACAGCACACCAATGAAACCCCAGACACCTCTAGATCTTGTTCCAGTGGACTTTTCCTATTTCTTAAGTTGAAATCCGCAATCAAAGGATTCCAATTTGAAAATATTGAAGATATCCAACAAAATTGTACGGCAGACTTAAAGGCTATCCCAAAAGAAGCCTTCCCAGTGGTATTTGAAAGCTGGAAAAAAAGTTGGGAGCATTTTATTGGCAGACAAGGGCTGTATTTTAAAGGCATTAAGTATGATTAAAGGGTAACTAATAAAGTCAAGTATTTATTCAAACAGTCTCAACTATATTTGAACAGACCTTGTATGTTTTTAAATGTTCATTTAAATGAAAACTTAAGCAAAAGGTCCAGCATTCAATTGTCTGCTTTAATAAAACAGGTGCATCAGTAGCTAGTGAGTTTGGGTTTTCTCTTTCTAACATTATTATTGCCTGTTGAATAAAAGAAAAGTAGAATTGAAAGCGTGTATCCAGAGACAGGATGTATGATGAGTAAAGTACATTGTTATTTCATTCATGCAATAATGAAAGAATTTTTATCGTTTAGTCAACCAAAAATGATAGAATGGTTATAAGTGAATTAGATCAGCACTTCAAGGAAAAAATGCTTTTTGGCATAAGTGTTTAGGAAATACATCTGGTAGGCTTTGTAACACAGTGTGGTTCAAAACCATAGAAAATGCTGCATAGAGTGAGAGTTTGGTAAGATGCACATACTATGCTACATTCCATTTAACTCATTGAAAATGTGTACTACAACTAAGGGATCATGTTTAAAAAACAATATAAGATATGTTTATTATGAAATTAATGTGAAAAATGATCCATTTCTTGGATATGTATAGCAATTATAGTATCTTTCATTTCTTCATTTATCCATTCATTAAAAATATGCATTCTTGGTGATTTCATAGATCTAAGGAATTATCCAACTGAATACTAATTGACCACAATTGCATACTAGGTGTGGGACACAAGTTCAATGATGAAATGCATGAGTCACAAAGCATTTGTATCACATACATCTGGGTTGTACATGATCCTTCACTTGATGCTTTACTATTGTATAAAATCCAGTGCCTGGAATGCAGCATAGAGCTGCTATGTGGCATCATTTGCAAATTGAATTTTGATTTTTTCCAATAATTTTTTTATTTGAATTTATCTTTTACAGTGCGTGTTAATGAGTTCTTGTAGAAGTATAGCAGATGTGAAAAGTATATTCTAATCTCAGTTATTTTATCATAGGCTCCTGAATGGCATAGGATGACCATCCCTAAAAATTGTCCAGACCAAGATTTGAAAATCAAAATTGCTTGCAGGATGGATAAGCCCCTGAACATGAAGCATTGTGGGTAAGATCTTTGTCATTGATTGGGCCTTCACTAATACTTTCACTTTATTTATAACTTCATTTTGCTGGTAACTTTATTATGCCTGCACAAGAAATTGTTATTCATAATGAGTGTTGGCTTGTACAGGATTCCAGTAAACAGCATGCAAACCTCAGAAATGGCCTGTATTATTAATGGAGAAGGTGCTGAGTAAAATTATTTTAACCAGCAATTCTACAGTTATTTTAATACATGACTTAAAAAATGTGAATCCAAATACCATGGCTGAAATAATATGCTATGAGGGAATGCCAAAATATGGCCTGTTATTAACGGTGTAAGTATAGACAATGTGCCTTGTATGCAAGAGATATTAAATTCATGCAACATGAAAAGAATTCATGAAGCCTCAAAATAATGAAGACAGCATAGCAAGATAGCATAGCATTTATAAATCATAATCAAATGACACAAAACAGTTACAGAACCAACAGATTTGATCACAGTTTGGCTAAGGTGTAAGCATTGCTAGGCAAAATTAAAAGCTATTATAACATTTCTTGGAAAAATTTGTATAAAGCAGTAATTTTTGTCAGTATTCTCAAAAATTTAATATCATGGACTTAAAAAAAATTAATAATTAGATGCAAAAAAGGAATGTGTTGCCTGGATATGAGAAATTGGAATATTTTAATAATCTCTGCGACTAATAATTGATGATAATAAACTGAATCTATTCAAAGTAACTGTAAATAATGATGCCTTGCCTAATGATTGGAAAAAAACAAATATTTCACCAATTTTCAAGATAGGGGATAAAACAATAGCCAAGAATAATTAGACCGGTCAGCATTAAATCAGTTGTCTGCAATATAATAGAGAGAAGAATTGCTGGCTACATTCAGGAATGGTGGACAAGTGATAGATGGCTACTCAAACATCAACATGGATTTAAAACGAGATACTCGTGTGAAATGCAGCTTTTGTGATAAAGCCAATATATCAGCGACGCAATAGATGAAGGAAAGAGTTTTAATGTGGTAATCAATTTTTTAGCAGCTTTCAACTGAGTGCCTCACGATATATTTTTGTGCCCTATCCTGGAATACTCGTTCATAGTATGGGATTCATATGAGGTGAGACATATTAAAAAGTTAGTAAAAGTTCAAAGAAAGGTAGTTAGATATGTACTCGGAAGGTACAAAAGAACAGATAGTGTTATGGAAATGTTTGATGTACTGAAATCGGAGAGTTTCAAAATTAGAACGAAAAAGAGCAGGTTAAGCACGATGTATAGAATTGTTAAAAATGACGAAGCGCAGGAATATTTATGGAAAGAGATAAGAAAACCAAACTTTAAGTGAAAAAATGACCACAGTTTTAAAATAAAAATAAGAATGCAAAAAACAAATAAGGAAAAATGCTCTTTTTTTAAACAGTATGTTTGTGGAGCCCTTTCCATCCAATTTTAGAAGTTTTAAGAATAAGTGTAAAGCAACCGCTGAATGATTAACTTTATTGGTCAGTGATTATTTTACTATTGTACTTATTAAAAATATTGCTCTGTATGTGATGTAGATGGCATGAGAAGTTGTACTGCAAAAGTGAATGATGTGTTAATGGTGCGTGATTTTGAACAATGTATAAAGTTGAAGAGTGTGTGATTATGGACAGTCTTTATCCTTGACTTAATTGGATCCATGGTTCAAGCATATCACCAGAATATCAAGACTTATACGAATTATATACATATTTATGTGGATTGCCACTGCTTTAAAAGTATTGTAATTTGAGACTTTTAGAATGGTCACTCTGTTGGGAAAATTTGCCACAAGTCTAGAATCGCCATTTTTTTTCAAAAATTCTGTAAAAAGGGAAAAAGGTCAATATTTTTCAATTCTAGAATATAGTAACACAGACTTCATTTATTAAACTAATAAGTTTATAGGTATGTAAATTGGGATTATGATATTACCGCTTGGAATTTCCAATAATAGTGTGATCAATCAGTGTTTTCTGTGGGTCATTGCACTTGCAGTAACTGACTAAAACCAGAATTATAGCCTGACCAATTTTACTGATACCAGTGGCTCACAAAGTAATTAGGAATTACCCACAAAATAAATAAATGCACAGATTCAAAATACTCAAGGAAAATATTGAAAAAAGGAAGATATGTTCATCAGGAAAAAGTTTGGAATGGTAATCCATAAAATTAGTGGCCATCCTGTCACAATTCAGTGATCAACGCAATAAAATCAAAGCAGAGAAAAAGTGTGAATGTATATAATTGGTCGTTTAGTAAGAAATGTTTCCTTATTCAGTTTGCTGCAGCCATTTTGGAACTTTTAATATAGCTCTTACGTTCAAAAAACAACCTTCCCTGAAGGAAACTTTTGCAGGTCGTAAAATTTGTTTTCTATTTAACTAATACAGTTAACTCTCGATTATCCATACAGAGAATATCCGTTTTGCAGATTATCCATGCTTCTCTCTTCCTTGTACCTAGAAAATTTAATGAAATCACAATTTGGATAATGAATGGGATTCTTTGAAACTTTACTTTTTTTAAATATGAGTTTAAAACACCTAGGCTTTCATAAAAGTTTTTCATTTCACAAAATCATGAGTTTTCCATAGTATTTGATATTTTAAACATTTTTTAATAATCCGCACTTTCCCATTGTTGTTTTTCTTGCATTCATTAGCCCTGACTATTCCATATTCTTCGTTATGGCAGGCAATTACATAATTTTAGTATGCAACAAATAACTCTTTAGCTATCTACCTTGCATTAGTTTTATTGGTACAATATGACAAATATGAATCTATCTCAATGATCATTTTTAAAAATTTATCTTTTCCCATTAATTTTTTTTTCCTAGCCATTGATTGGTTTAGCATTCTGAGGAAATTATATTCTACAATCAAACACTGATATTTCTGTTTTCTTGTAAATCTATAATTCTACTTTCATAAAATGACTGAAAAACAGAAAAAATGTTCTTTCCACCACCAAAAAACTCGAATTAATTACACAGAATGAAAAAGGAGATATATTTGCATGTTTCATGACCACATTTTCCACATATTTAGGTTATCTGTGCTTTTCGATTACCCATGCTTCAGTGTTCATCCATCTGTGTGGATAATCGAGAGTTTACTGTAATTAATTTCTGGGGAGTTACTTGCTTATGAGGCTGTAACCTTTTATGGAATTTATTAATATTTTCTATTATATAATATATATATATATATATATATTTATATATATATATATATATATATATATATATAATATATTCTATTTTTATTAATATTGAATAATATGAATAATCAATCACTTACTGTGAAATATTTCTTGCCATAATTGGCTTTTAATAAAATTTTGCTCTGTAAAAATATTATGAAGAATTGAAATCTAAGGTTTTTCTTTATTGTTGCCATTAGGAATTAATTTAATTTCAAAATGTGTTCTTTTCAGAAATCTATATGCCCTTGGTAAAGCAGTTTGGAAAAAATGGAAGAAGAGGTATTATGTTTTAGTTCAAGTTTCACAATACACTTTCGCAATGTGTAGTTATAAGGAAAAGAAAGCAGAGCCTTCAGAAATGATGCAGTTAGATGGATACACGGTTGATTATATAGAGCCTGCCAGTGGTAAGTACCAATTTTAAAATATTTGACAACACTTGAGTAAAAATGAAAACACTGATGTAGTTATTAGGTCATTTATGATAAAGTAAAATCTCCCTTGGAATTTCCATCCTCAGTCAATGTTATAAAAACTTTTTCTGTTATAATCTTCATGGTATTGACAGAAGTCCCCGTATATATGACTTTGCAATTATTGTAAGCATATTTAATTCTCTCGTGTAGTGTCACCTCTTTTGATACCCCATGGTGTCCCTTTTTCTCATATTTGTCCTTCTTTCTAAGATATTCACCGTATTAATACTGAATTGATTGAAAAATGTTTACGCCCTCTTCATAATCTAGTTTCATTCAAGGAAATAAAGGAAATAGGGATTATCCTTATCTTGCTGATTCACTATTAACTGTGTATGTATCATTTGGATATCCCCAAATTGACACCACCTTGCCTAAAAACCTCTTCTGACCTATGTGAATTGAGATAAACCAGGACAACTCCTTAACTATTTAAATGCCTAAAGGCTTTTAAGTCACGAATTATATCAATCCTTCATCGACCATGTATTATATGAACACAGGCTTCAGAGCAAGTCCCTTTTCTCACTTTTTGTATTTTTTCTTGTAGATAGTAAATTAATACAAATGCTCTTAAACACCCTTCATGTGGTATTCATTAACTGCTTTCAAATGTAGTTGAAAAATCTTTTTCTGATTGGAAACTTCTTTAAACTGCCTGTACATTTTCATTTTTTTGCATAAAATATCACTTTTATTTGGGAGTATCAGATGATTCCATCCAGCATACACAAGTATAATGCATAAACTTGTATAATGTACGTAGTCGAGAAAATATTTAAGTAAAATACAGTGGTCTCTTGAAGTAAAATGTGTTCCTAATGAATAAAAGCTTACTTCCTATCAAGTTCTAAATTTTACTGATGGTATTTTTATAACCACTCGTGGCCTAATGAATATTATTTTCTGGTTAGTATAGCCATCATTTTAGGATTTTTCATGTTGGGTATAAAGATTTTCAAGGGAGATCTATAATAATGAGCTATTATGCATTTGACAATGACATTACGTTTGTTACACATACATTGTCATATGATTGTAATATCAGTAATGTTTAGTGGTTGATTTCAATTATACTAGCTTTTGCGATGGTGAAAATGTTAAAATTTTGAATCCTTTTCCCTTGAGTTAAAAGTTTCAAAAAATCTTGTGGCATGGTTGATGCTCTAGTGTCCTATTTTCAGCATAAATTACCTACTTTCTAAAATTTTTAACACAGTGTAATAAAAAGTGAAAACATTTGGAAAACCATTAACAATATGCAAACTAACAAAGCCTTATGAGAACATTAGAAACATAGGCTCCTAATTTTTCAGTGGCTTGGATCCCATGTATTGCTTGATATTTTGGTTAATACTGCCATCTAGCTTTAAACCTAGATACTTCTTGGATTATTCCACCTGCTGATAAACAATAACCAAAGATTAGAAGAACAGTTTTCGAAAGAAAACATTGTTCATCATGTTTCTAGCCTCCGTTATTTATGGAAAAGTAATTAAGCCAAAATTTTAATAGAACTTTTTTTATCAATTTCACAGTAATCCTTTACATCTAACAACTTACAGTTCATGTTATCCATCAAGTGTTTCATCAGGAAAGAGGTTTTCGAATAGTAATGTTTCATCTGAATGTTATTCCTACATATTTCCTCTTCATATCAGACCCTGAATTGCAGGCAATCCTTTAGCTTTATGACATAATGATCATTACATATTACATACATAAATACCTTATTATTTATGCGCAATAATTCATTATTTTAACTTTAAATGTACATATAATCATCACTAATACCTATGATATAATTTTGCCATACCTGCCATGTTAACGAAAGTAATGAGTTTCATCAAAGTTCAAGTAACTATGCATTTTTGGAGAGATTATAAAAGCTTTTAACTGATTGACAATCTGTTTATAAATTCTAGCAAACCTAATGGTTGGAATGGGTAAGTTAACATTTTACTATCAGTGGAAACAAATTTTAATTAGCATACCTGTGACATAGCTATAGTTATTGTTACCTAATAAGTGTTACTATTAATAAATTATTATCAATGAACTATTTAACATTAAAACTGGATAACTTATTAAACGTTATGTGGCACCATTTTCTTGTAATTCAAGTATAGTTCTCTTATGCTGCTTTTGCATGTATAATTCTGTAAAATCTGCACCAAAATTGTATCATATTTTCAAATGTTTGGAAGGAAGGTTTTATTTGCCTAAACAAAATAAACATTGATTAATCGTGCACAATTTTGTTCTAGTAACTCCTTCCACCTCTTCAGTTATATTGTTCAAAATCTTCAATAATTTTTAAATTTGGATTTGATTTTTTACCATTGTACTCTAATCTTTACATATAGACCTGGAAGGAGGCCGTTTTTTCTTCAATGCTGTGAGAGAAGGTGATAGTATATTATTTGCTAGTGATGATGAAAATGAGTGTCATTTATGGGTAATGGCAATGTACAGAGCCACCGGGCAATCTCATAAGCCTACCCCACCTCTTACCCCAGCTGGAAAAAATTCAACCATTTCTAAAATTCAGGGAGGTTAGTATGTTTCAATGATCAATAATATTGTTAAATGGTGAACATTTTCATGATTTCATCTTACATATAAAATTTCTGGTATATGTGTGTCTACTATCTTACCTTCAGACAATATATTTGATCTAATTAAATATGTGGTACTCTTGTTCACAAACATTGTCACTGTAACAGGATTCTTGGAATTTCAGATGCGGATAGGGCAAGGAAACATGGAATGGAAGAATTTATTTCAGCTGACCCATGTAAATTTGACCATGCTTCTTTGTTCAAAATGCTTCAGACACTCACCCTAGATTACAGGCTCAATGATCCTTATTGCTCTTTGGTAAGTAGTGTATAGAAATTTGGTTGGCAATGGGCAAAGTGATTCTCTTTAATGCACTGATCATCTTTAAAGCTATTTTAATTAGTGTAAGAGTAATAAATGGCTCACTAAATTTCTAGTACAGTAAAAACTCACTGTAATGAAATAGGCTAGAATGAAAAACTTGCTCTTCTTAATTTCAAATTTTATCATAAACTTTGGTTATAAAATGTGCAAAATATATACCATATTTCCCAGCCCACAAGAAGTACTGCCATTTTTCAGGTTAGAATTTACGAAAAATTTTGGATCCTACCAAAAATGATAAGTGTTTTAATGTTATCACTTAATATGAGGAAAATTGAATGGTTGCATTAAAACATTAGAAGCTACACATACATAAACATTTATCTATAGTAGAATCTCAGAAACTCATCATCACTGCTACTAAATCATTTCTGCAGTTATATTATCTGGGGTTGTCATTATCCTCATTTGCTATACCATCTTCTCTTCCACCTAGCACATTTCTAATTCATCAATTTTTATGAGACTTTATGATAGTCTCACTTTTAAATTTCTGCTTGGACTTTTTGATGCACTCACCAATGCTAGAAATCAAGGACAGTTTCATTCTACTTATCTGTGTGACATTATGAGATGGTGCCTTAATCTAGTTTGAACACCCTTGCATTAGATCCCTTAAGTAGTTTATTGACTTAAACATCCAGGGGCTGCAATTGAGAAGTTTATCCACCACACAGCAAGATGTATCTAGCATTCAATGGGAAGGCTTTTTGTTGACTCTGTTTTCTGGGCTTTAAACTGGTTGCACATTGACAAAGACGATTTCTTCAGAAGACCACATGGATGCTTGGACTACACCTTCCATAACCACATAGATACAGACATACATGATACCCTGCAAGCCACTGCTGAGGTGTCTGGAGGGGGATGGTTATTCACCAGAATTCTTTCGATGTAAAATACTTTCCCCCATTGAGCAGTCTGTTAATGCTATCCTGATCTATCTGTCTCACCCATTATCTCTCTAATTTTATTTACATCATCTCTTCTACCATATAATGATGGAGCTGATAATGCATTTTAACATCATCGCTAAAAAGACACCCTTCCAATTTAGCAAGCACCAAGCATTGCAGTTCTATTTGCTGGCATGTCAAACATCAAGGATACCTAAACCATGTTCCTTATTTGTCTTATCTCAAACTATCCTTTTTCTCAATTGTGGGATGCACATATTAGTGAAATTCTCTAATCTTTCTTTCTTATTCAAGTGGTAGTTTTGTGCTATTGTATTTTGTACATGCACTGACCATTTCTCTTAGTGAATCTCTTGCACAATGATGCTATCCCAGAAAAATGGGTAATAGACTCAACTATTGCTAATTTTCTCGTTTCAATTAAAATCATTTTTATTGCAACAGTAATCTCATTTTACTGTGATTTTCTTAACACTTTCCTCAAGTTTCGGCCATTTACGAGTACATGAGCATAAGGTTTTTTTACTCATCATTTACTAAGTTCGTCTTTTGTTTCCTCCATTCTTGTTTCTTCCTTTCAGTTGAAGGTGGGACAAAACACCTTTCAGCTGCCCTGTTTCCATGTTTTAAAGAATAATTTATCACTTTGTTGAATTGCAATAGTGTATGTATGATAATCTTCTCTCTTAGATCCCATGAGGTTATTCTGATTTTATATTTTTATGCGGCAGGTAGTTTATGTGTGTAAAAGAAGATATGTACATTAAACAGAAATAAACGTATTATGCATTGAATAGTACTATCATACTACTAATGGTTGCCTGACTGTAGACTCCCAAGTTTAATTTAGCACATGAATTACTGCACTGTTTGAGCCGAGGGGTGACATCCTCATTAGTCCAATGCATTTAAGTTTCGTGGCATCATCACTTGAGATGAAACTAAACATGTTGCAATGTGATTTATTTGGTTTTTTTTAGAAAGTACTGAGTTAATCACACAGAATGGAAAAGGAGAGTTTCTATTTATATCGATTGATATCACTAGCATACTTTTTGCCTATTTGGGTTATCCATGTTTTTTGCTTATCCATGCGTCGTCACAGATAATGGAGAGTTTACTGTATTTGTATTGTTTTAATTTAGAATCTTGATACCCATAATGATATAATAATATATTGGAAGCTCTATAAAATTCATCAACTGAAGGTGGAACTGTGATGCCATTGTCACTGAGATCTTATTAATTTATGGCACTGGATGCTTCAACTATAGCAGCCTAAAATAATCATGACTCTGAAAAAAATTTATCTTTATTGAACGTAAGTATTTTGCACAAGCTTTTCATTTCCATATGTCATATGAAGCATGTATTACTCTGGCCAAATCACTTTTCAGCATGCAGAGGACGGTGGGGATGTGCATGAAGTTGTAAAATTTTTCACATTGTTGATAAAATCTTCTCACATAGGTTTTTGAGTTGAAATCCAGGCTTATTTTTTCTGTGAAATTTTCCAGTGTAGAGATATTGTGAGGAATACATGCAGTGATATTGTTTGGTTATTTTATAAACATAGACATTTAAAATTACACAAACTAATCTTAACTTGCTGCAATTGTCTCAGAATCAGATCATGACAAAAAAACTGCTATGAAAAGAATGATAATTATTTTTTCCAAACTTATCAACTAAATATTACGATTACCTATCGGTTGTTTTGAAGTTAATAGGCAGTGAATTTATATGGTCAGTCACAGACAGAAATGAGTTTATGTGATCACTATACAAGCCTTATTTTGAAATAATATCTTCGATGTATTTGTAGCTATTTAACTTCTTGAAAACATTCATAATCGTATGGTAACTCTTCTGCATTTCAAATAATATACAAACATTGAAAAAATTATTAGTTTTTTCTTAAAGGAATACAGAGTTCAAGATTGTTTGGATGTTTATCACCAGATTTGCAATTTTTGTTTAAACTTTTATCATCTGGATTTGATTCTCTGAAACTTTGGCTGATTCAATTTGAAATCAATTATGTCTGAGGCTTGTACACACCTATTAAAAATGCAGAGAAAAAATTAACTTCCATGAGTAAAGTCATTACATTTCAATTGTACAATTGTTATCATAAGTACAGAGATATTTTCTCAAAAACATTTCTAACGATTAAGTGTGATATATTATTTTTTATATATGATTTTTTTAAATCTGCATAAATATGTCTCTAATGTTTATTAAATATATTTGGTCTTTCTCTCTTAAATTAGGGATGGTTCAGTCCAGGGCAAGTGTTTGTTTTGGATGAGTACTGTGCCAGATATGGTGTCCGAGGCTGTTACCGCCATCTTTGCTATCTTTGTGATTTGTTGGATAGAGCTGAGAAGGTTGTCATGATTGATCCTACGTTAATTCATTATAGTTTTGCCTTCTGTGCTAGTCATGTACATGGGAATAGGTATGTATGATAGTATGTTAAAAATACTTCATCTCTTCATTTCATTAATTATATGGCACACCACTAGCAAGTTACACAATTTTATGCATTTTAAAGTTTATATCATTTTGTGTGCCTGGATTGTCTTAGTTTTAGGCATTACTCTTTTAACTAATAGATCGTTTACATTCTTAATTTGAACCACCATCTATTTAGAGCTTCCTTTTTACAAATGTGTTTACACAATTGTTTTACTTCAATTTGCTTCATTTGAACATTATATAGATCCACTTAAAGGTTTCTATTGGAATAAAAGGTTCCATATGAGAAACTTGTTGCATTGTGAAAGCTTCCACTAAACTCATATTTGAGAGAAATTTGAGCTCTTTTTATTATTTATGAAATATGTATGTACATTTGAAATTGGAATATAAGATCCCACCAGTTGCCTTATTAGGATTAGCTCAGCAATATGAAGCCCATGTGCACCATTCGATTTTCACTGACTTTTCCAGAAGTATTTCGAATTTGGTACAAGCAGTTCTTAAATTTGGTTGGTTTTTAGACACTGGCAGTCTGACTTCCCTAATAATGATCATTTGTAAGCTAAAATAATTTTGTGGACACGGACACCCACCAAAAACTTCATAAAAGCCAACTCACACCACTGATAAAGTCAAAAAATGGCAGCTTTCAATTTTCCTATACATCAGCTGCTTAGGGTACCCCTAAACAAGCACTGTTACATTAAAGAGTATAAATGCATAGTCGTAATTATGGGATACCAACCCCTAATTATAGACAAAATGTTAGCTTACAAAAAGTAGAAACTAAATGAAAAAATATGTGTGTGTATATATATTTTTTTTCAAACACAAAATCCTGCCATGTGGCGAACAAAGATTCATTCGCAAGGAAATAGATATAAGGAAAAGGGATAGGAACACCTATAAAAGATGAGCACAGGATAGGTGGGGAAGACAGAATCAAGCAGATCACAAGCACAAAATATTTCCTTGACTGGGACTTGAACACCTGATCTTTCGACTTGCCGGGAAAGTCACAGTCAAGCAGATTACAAGCAGTGTAACCACTGCTTGTGATCTGCTTGATTCTTTCTTTCCCACCTCTCCTGCGTTTGTCTTTTACACGTGTTCCTATCCCTTTTCCTTATATCTATTCCCATTAGAATGAATATTTGTTTGCCATATGGCAGGTTTTCATGTTTGAATGTGTATTTGGCCAATGTGGCTCGTCTCTTTCCTCTAGCTATGTGTGCCACAAAACGCTCTCTTCCTATGCTTTATGATGTTGTGTGATTGCTCACCTACTGTTCTTTACACTTGGGTGTCATCTGTTTCTCATTTGGTGGGTGTAACAGCCTCATGCAAGCAGCATGATGCAATCTCTTGGCCAAAGAATTGGAGCACTTGGTTGCATAATGAACCTGCAGATTTCAGGGTAAATTGCATTTCCTCAATAGCTCACGTGGTTAGGGCACTGGCGCAGAAAGTCGAAAGATCAAGTTTTTCAGTGCTTCAGTGCTTCTCTACATGTCCGGCCTCTTTCAGCTCACTGCGACCCTCAGCCTCTTTATAGCCTTTAAGTAGAAATCTTTGTTGACGGTTTGACCTTGAGGGATGTATTTTTAATGAATCAGCCCTTCCCAATCGGCAAAACACACCAGATGACCTTCTTATTGGACCAGGACATGTGAGCTTTCTTTGGCCACGGAGAATGAGGACCTTTCCACTGAGAAGACTGGGCACTTGTCTCAACATCATAACCATAAACTCAGGTTTTGTCACCCGTTACGATGGTTTTAAGAAACTCAGGGTTGGCATTGGCTCAATCCAGGAGTTCCTGACAAATGTCCACACTTTTTTGTCTCTGTTCATCCGTCAGCACCCGTGGGACGAATTTTATTGCAATGTGTATCATACCAAAAATGTCTGAAAGGATCCAAAACTAATGTTCACTTCCTCGGCTATCTCCCTAACAGTTAAACGGCAATTTGCCTAACCAAATTGTTCACCAATTAGACATAGTTGGGGTGTGTCAAAGTGGAAAGCCACCCCTGGCCCAGCCTGCTGTTCGCGAATCTTCATCTGTCAAGGTTCTGCCCAATTTAAAATGACTGTATTTCTTGACTCATAGCTTCACTAACAAAGGCTTGCTGAATCATTCCAAATGTCTCCGTAGCACTTTTGCCAACTTTGAAACAAAATTTCATGCACACACGCTGTTCCTCTAGCTCCTTCATTGCTGCCATTGCACGCGGCAATGAACAGGTTAAGACACGTTCTGCTGCTGCTGTGTAACGACTCGATGTAAACAAATGCAACACCTCTCGTTTTAGTCATCAGATCTGTTGCCAGATAGTGCACTGTCTTGTTTCGATCCATAGAACGGTTTGCACAAAATAAAATCAGTCCAGTCTTTTTTTGATCACATCTTTTAAATAAATTACGAAGCAGAAAGTGTGAAAGTGAGATAGATAAAAAAACCATAAACACAGTAATCAACCCAAAGGTTGGATTGTTAGCCAATAGTAGAGTTCACCCAGTACTAAGCCCTATACGGCATGTAAAATTCACACATCAGGGTAGGGGGCCCAGTTCCTTTCCCCATGCCGAGTATCGTTTCCCAGGAAGATCTGGTACCCAAAAAATCACACAGCTCGGGTTCAGCTGATTGTGCCTTGAGTGGCTTACCCGGGAATCAAACCCACGACCTCCAGTCAGCAGTCCAACACCACCCCTGGACTACAGCAACCCACATGAGATAGATCTGTAGTTGCAAAAAATATGAGTTAAAGCTATACAGGCAAATTTATGTCAGCACCTACAAATCAAGGGTTCATCGCCATCAGATCATCTATTTAAGTTTTCACTTCTGTCAGGGATCCAATGAATTCAATTTTCTTTCAGATTTTAATTATCTTGGTCTCAGGAATATTGTCTATATGCTTAGCTAGCCACTTTGAATGTGGCGGTACCTTCTCTCCAGCGCTTATGGTTGGTGGCCATGAGCTCATATAATAATAGGTGTAATAATAAATCTCTTCTAAATACTTTTTTTAACAGTTAATATCATTTGTAAACATATACTAGAAATTCTTATTCATCTCTAATTTTATGGAAAATCACCTTTTAAATGTTTGTTCCATCTTTGTCTGATTTAATTGGTAATTTGTAAATTTACTTGAGTATTTACCGGAAAGATGTACTTGAGACCAGTGTATTGGTCTTAATTCTTAATAAAATATGCACTTCTTCCCACCTCCTCTATTTGATGGTGGTTCATTTTTTTTAAATTGTGTAACTAATTGCATGCTTGCTTAACCCTTTCACTGCTATCATCATAGATGTCCAAACAACCCATAAGGTAAATAATACAGAATGAAAATATATATGGAGTACTTTCAATTTTATTGATACGTTCCCAACATTAATTGTATTTTATTTGTGTGTATATGTATGTGTGTATGCATATACAAGGGTTGCTATTTATACCTTAAACCTTGGCAACACTAATTGCTTTAGGTGCCATTTGACATTTCCATCTGTAAGTTTGACCCTTTTAACGCTGTCGTCACAACATTTTGTCGCTTGATCATAACTTGTTTTGTTTACAGTGACTTGAAAATTTTGTCCCAGCAAAAAAATTGAGCTAACTCATGAAACTTACATGCAATGATTTTTTATGACTTTCGATGTGGATTATCAAGACAGGAGTGCATCATTCAAATTACTTCCACTTTTTGTGATGAGGCCCCATCCTTTGCAACTGTGAAACGTTGGTATAACAAACTCTATCATGGCCGCCGTTTGCTCAGTGACAAACGTCATGAATGTTGTATGACATATGAATATATATATATATAATATATATATATATATATATATATATATATATATATATATAATATATATATATATATATATATATATATATATATATATATATATATATATATATATATGTGTGTGTATGTGTGTGCATATGTGTGTGTATGAACACAGACAAACACATAAATAGGCTTTAAAATGCATGTATTTAGCAGTGAAAGGTTAAGAATGAAATGTTTTTGAAATCATATAAATTGTCTTAGAATACTGAAGGTTTAAATGTTGTAGAATTTCAATAAGGAATGAAAATCATATGCAATATGATTTAATTTTGTTCTCTTGTTCAACTGGTGTGATTTAAAATTCTTTTATTAATGTATCCAATGCTGTAACATTATTGAGTAACTAAACTTCATTACCTATTAACAAAGAAAAGACAGGAAACATATCAACTTGGAAAAATTTTAAACACACTTGATTCAATTGATACATTTTTATAAACATGCTTAAATAATTCACGCACAGTTTTTATAAGGTTAAAGTTTCCATACAATTCATACTAATTTAAGTATCCTTTACTTAGCACGGAGGTGCTTGAAGATACCTCTGTTGCAAGGTTTGTGGAAAATTATTTAATAAAATTGCACTCATTTAGAATACTTTAGTTATTCTTTTTTATTAGTAGTTTTTTTTATTGCAGTGGCTAGCAAAATGTTATGCATGTGGGCCATAGATTAAATTTGGTGGAGCCAATTGCGAAAGCTTGTGGTAATAGCCCCAAAGGTGTATTATATTTTGCATAACTATCTCATTATTGAAAAGGATTAGGATTTGATAGATTTAACTTATAGTGGATCCTTATTTTACAACTCACTTTAGGGTAGCATACTCTTTCAAGTATGGTGCAGGTGCTGCGAATAAAATTCTCTTTCCTTGGACAATTTATGGCTATTACAATGGAATATTTCAAATATGGTTATTCAAATTATTTGAAAGGAAAATTATGGAATGCTAATAATTACTGGTTAGGTTAATGCCATTTATACTAATTATTTGTAAATGAACTTTGATGGTATATTAATACCAGTAATAAGAAATAGCATTATGTACTGAATAATAGAAGAGTACAAGTATACGGTGAATAATTCAAATTTCTTGCCACCCAAGGAATTTAAACACCACCCAATGTCATATGAAAGACCTACAGCTTAGCCATAGCCATATATGCTGGTGGGATGCTTGGTGGTCATATGTCTTGAACCAATAATATTGTAGGAAATATGAATTCAAATAAGCACTACTTTTTCCTGATATGGCTTAATATTTGAGAGGCTCTTTCTTCTGCCTGAGTGACTATCTCATTCCTCCAATACTCTGGAAAGGACTCCTGGTAAAAAAGGATAGAATACAGATAATTGTTTTTCATATTTATTGATTGCTCTGTGGTTAATTTTTCAATAGATCAAAATCTTAGACAAATAAACTACTTCATACCCTCCACACCAAAGTATCCACTGCATCCATCCTCACGTGGCCAGCTTAACTTCCCCTTCTATCTTTTTCACCAGTGAGTGTTAACTGTATGAAATATTTCTAACTTAATTCATTAAAAAGAATTAGTGTTAAATAATAATACCTATTATAGTGGAAAGAAATACGAATCTTGTGTATTTTTGCAATAAATGGTGTTAGTTAAAAGTTAATGTATCTGTACATAGTACATAGGTTTTGAAGTATTCTTATTGCGTATAATTAGTCACAATTTAGTAGATATTTGGCTGATAATCTATATCTATGGAATTTAGTGCATGTTATTTGGAGAAATGTCTTGATTTTTGAGAATTGTATCCTAACTATATTAAAACATACACCTTTTTATGCTTAGGAGAGATTTTTGTAAAATAAATGCAGAGCACTGGTAATTTAACTTAAGAAGCTAGCCCTGAATTCTATAAAATGGATCTATGACAGTGTTAGAAAGTAGGATCATTGTGTACTTCTAGTGCTCTTTTGGTCATTTGCATTTACGTGGCAGTTCTTTCCAAAACAAAACAATAACTAATATTTTTTGTGAAACAATGAAGCACTTCAATTATAGACAAAAATGATTTTGGGGTTTTGAAGCTGCTTTTTATTGGTTGTAATTAGGTATGTGACCATTAAAATGCTGTAAATTAGATATAGAGCCATTTACTATGTAAATGGCTTGTTTTTGGAATGAACTGCATTTCTAGCTGAAAAATAAAGTTATAACTTTTTATTACTGTATTCTCAAATCGATAATGCGCATGTTATTTGTACAAAAATGTTCAGATGACCGAAAAAAAATGACGATGCATGTTATGCAATGAAAATTGAAAAAATCCAAACATTTACACACCTATGTACACAATAATATAAAGAAAACTCTCGCAAATATAAATTAGTCTGAAAGCATGCCTTTCTAATTGCATTCCATTGTTTACAGATCTGCTTCTGTTACAGTTATTTCATCTCATAAATCCATGAGAAAAAGAAGAAACTTATAATGCTTCATTTATTTTAATACGTATTACTTCTTTATTCTAATACATAGTACTTCACGTATACATAGAGTACATCATATAATATACACATAGGTATAAATAAAGAATAGGTAGGGTACTTAGACCCAAGAAATTGATCACCTGAATCACAATTAAATGAATTAAGTGCATTTATTATCTCTTCAGGCACATCACCGAGTTCACTCTCTGAAGTTAACTATTGCCCATCTTCTAGCACTGGCATTGAAATATTGCCTAAAGCTTTATCAGATCCATTTTTACACAAGTCACTCTGACACCGTGCCAACTTTTCAGGATCCACCAGCTTATTTCCAAGACACTCTCTTAATCCTTCCAGATTCTGTTTAGTCTTTCACACTATTATCCATTTTTCCCAACTAGGATGTAACTTTGATTTAAAAGATTCATTAATGGATAAATCCTGGTAGTCTCACAATTTCCTTTTCCTTTAGCAACATTGATGGCCTCTTGCTTAAGCATCACTGTATACGATTTATTTCTCCATGGGTAATTTTCTAGAGAAAATTCTAAATTATAAAAGCTTAACTCAATTCAGGTTCAAAACAATCATCATGTAGGCAGCACTTTCATAAAACTTGGAGGTTGTCTTGAACAGCTAAGCGCCGATACTAACAAAACAAACAAAACAAGAAAATTCTATTGCATTCATTCTCTAATTTTTTTAATATTTGATTTGCTGCAAGTTAATTTATATAGCAAATAAAAGGGCACTCAAACCTATGTCTCGTCTCAACTTGCAAATCATAGAGAAAAAGCAGTGAGGCGGCATATTGTGTTGGCTTGTAAATATTGTTTATTTTTGTATCCTTCTATTGTTTGGAATTAATATCAATCACCTGGCTCTAATCTTCTGAATACTTATGGTAGATATAGTCACAGGCAATTATGATTTCATCTATTCATTAGTTGTTACCATCTATTAGCATATGAATATAGACGTATTTTTACAAAGATATATAATTTTTAGGTGCATATATAATATTTACATGCATATATATATATATATATATATATATATATATATATATATATATATATATATATATATATATATATATATATATATGCGCACCTCATCTATACATGTTAAAGTTAACTATGAAGCCCTGGGTGTGCAGTATCTACACAAATTCATTAATTCATTTTTCCTGACTTTGGCCGAATTTTTAACTGCTTTTCTTTAGCTATACTATATATAATAACTATGGAATTTAATTATGTCCGTTTAACTTTACAGACATAAGCTTCATGTTATGCCATTGAAGTGTATGCATATGTGCTGGTAAAATAAAGCCAATGTTTGAAATTGGGAGTGCAGATGATTGCCTTAAGAATAGTATAGAATAGATTATACAAAATCCATTGCATTTGTACTTTACTGTGTGCATTCCTAGCTTAATTACTTATATCAGTGAGACCATTGTGTCTTCAACATATTAGGTCTCCAACTCTTATTTAAGCAAACTTTTATAAGGCAGGCACTGCTCAAATGATCTTCTGACTCTAGTACTTACCAGCTCCTCTGGATAGTGCATGGCTTACATGAATCTATGAAGAAGTAATAGACTTCTGTTGTCATTCATAAGTAATTTAATTCAGGGAGATAATTATATATTATAATTATTTAATATAGCTTAATTTTCTCCAATCTATAGTAGTGTTATAATAAATAATGTGAAATTTTATAAGCACAAAGTTTTAATTAGTATAATAGCATCATAACCTTTTAAGCTGTATCCTGGGAGTTTTATTATCCCTCAATTTCTATTTGGTATCCTGGAAGAAATTTTAAGTGAATTGTCATGTCAATTTTTCAACATCTTGAAGTAAATTTCTTTCAGATTTCATTGAGTCATCTAAAGTATGCAGAAGCTTAGAATAATAGGCAGTATCTGTATTAAAATTGCACATAAAAATATACCTAGAGCAGATGTATTTTTCATTATTGCATTCATATAATTATTAAACACTAGTTTACTCATGCTCACATTCATAATATTACCAATAAGTGGTAATTTTATTAATATTAGAATTATAAATTACCTGGCAAGTGATTTTAAGTTTCTAATTGTTCTAGATTTTCTCCTAGTTTTATAGGTAGCCAGGTTGTTATGATTGCTGATGGTTTGCTTGCACTTGAAAAAAGGGGTTAAAGAGGCCAGATGCCAGAAAGTGGATAATGTGTTAGTTCCTCTCTGTACTTTTTATGGCCCAGCATGGTTTAAATTGCTGCAGCCATTATTTAGTTGAATAAAAACAATATACAATCAATACAAAAGAAACTAGTAAATTCGTATTGCTTCAAAACGTAATTAAATATTTTTTTTTCTTCCCTGAAAATTTTAAAATCTTACTGTATTTTTTCAATGTGATTATTTCATCTGGCCAGTAATGGTGTGTTGCATTCACTTTTTTATCTCTGTCAACTGATTAGCATGTCCAAAAAATATCTTCTTGCTTCCGGCTTCAATATCTGCTTATAGTATAGTGCACTATTTAGCATGCCCTTTAATTTCTATGAATTTGCATTGTATTGTTGTATTAATGATAATCCTTTTTGCCGAATGAATGAAAGGTTTGAATGCAACTATTTACTTTTAGTCACTCTTGTTTTTTCATGGAATGTTGAAGGATTATTTAAATTTTTAAGGTTTGCCTTGTGTACATTCCATATCAAATTAATTAAAACTAATTTAACAATGTATAAAATAAGACAGTATAAAATAAGACAATATAAGTTTCACATAAAAAAGATTTCATTTTCATTTTTCATCTCTGTCAAAATACGGAAGTTCAGGTCATGAATTCCTGAAATATTACTAAAAATGTCCACATTTTGCCCAGGTTCATATATTAGTAGGTAAATATTTAATTTGTTCTGCACAGAATGGCAGTATCTAATGACTGTTAAAAATGTTACTGAAAGGTTAAGGTTTTGATGATATAATTATCAGTTGAAATACTGTATGCATTCTCACAGCTCATTTATTACCTGGTCCTTAGGTAGAGCCCTTTTGATCAAAACTTTGAATGCACCTACAAAAGTTAAAAAATCTTTTACAATTACAGGCCTGATGGAGTTGGGACGGTTACTCATGAAGAAAAGGAGAGGTTTCAAGAAATAAAAGAAAGACTGAGGATTTTATTGGAAAATCAAATTACAAATTTTAGGTATGATTTTTGAGCCAACATGTGTAGATGTTATTTATCTGTAAATACTAATTCAAAATATTATTTCACTTTTGGCATATATGGTGCAAATTAATTGCACAATATGATTTTACCTTCAATCTTTCTTACTGTTGTGGTAAAGAGGAGGAAATCATTATTCAATTGTTATTACATGGATGTAGTAGTCTGGTGCATATCCTAGGTTGAGCTACAGCTTGATTCAAATGTTTAATGTCAGGATGTTCTCCTGGCATTCTACTAGCCATTCTACTAATCTTTAAAAGTCTCAGTAATTTGTTAAACTTTTAGTAATTTCCAGATTAATGTGCATCATTTACATTTTTATGAAAATTTGCATATATGGACTTAGAGAATTGACTGAAATGTTCTGATGCAAAATTATTTTTTTTTACAGATATTGCTTTCCTTTTGGTAGACCTGAAGGTTCCCTAAAATCCACACTTTCATTATTAGAAAGGGTAAGTGGATTTTTTCATTAAATTTTCATTATAATAAGCTGGAGCATAACTGAAAGCCTTAACCCTTGATATATAGGAGTGCACAAGAGATTTGATTTGGCCTGGGATGTATCGCAAGCTAACAGTGTTTAGGAAATTGTCCATGAATTTTTATCGAACCAGGTGAAGAAGCTATTCTCGTAAGGACATCTTTGTAATCGGCTTCTTCCAAATTGTCCCTGCCCAGGAAAATTTTACTCTGTTGATGCCAGATATATATCACAATAAATGTAATCTAATTACCCTGCACAGATAAAAGATCTGGTAAGTTAGTGCTGGATAAATTCTTTGCCATAATGCGTGCCCCCATAGGTAAAAAAATGGAATAGATCTGTCCATAATAGACTTGTTCAACAACCAGCCATAGGTTTATCCTTATGAACTCCCTGTTCATGCAAGGATTTCTTGAAAACCACAAGCAATATTTGATGGATCATGCATTTTTAGCTAAATAATGACTAGGGATATAAAAACCAAGAAGTAAGAAAGAAACATTTCGAATGCATTTCATCAATTTACATTGTAGAAGAAAAATCACTCTTTGCCCATTAAAATATGTTCGTGCTAACTTCCAAGTGGCAGATGAGCAATAAACACAGTTGTCAATTGCTATGCTGTAGAATAAAGTGCCATGTGTATAGTGTTGGGCTTATTGTTGATTTATCCCCTTAATATATTTTGAGCTCTTGAAAAAATAATTATTATTATTGATTTGTCCTCTTCTGCTTCTCAAGCATTGCCACCCATACATGGTTGTGCTCATGGAATAGAATATTTTATGCTTTCTCCAGTGTCAAAAGTGCCCTATTATTAAAGATTCATTTAGAGTATCACACAACTCATTATGATATGATTTCTTTATTATTTAATTTTTATGCATGTTAAAATTGCTTACTGTTGACAGTTGGCTCAATTTTAAGTAACTACAGCTAAGACAGTTGACTCAATTTACTGTGACTACAAAATCTAATGAAATTAATTACTTTTTTCCATTCCAATTGGCAACTCATTAATAAGTTCATATAATGAAGTATTTATGAATTGAATGTATTCTATCCAGTCTCTTGAAAAATGTACAAAATGTCTAGATATCCACTGCTTTAAGTAGTATGCTCTATATGGCAATTTTGACGTGCCTTATATCATGTACATACACCACCCACCTGGTATTTTTGTATTGTGGTCTCTGGGCAAATGAAAGGTAATAATAATTTTCACAAATCTTGTTGGATAAAGTCTTTCATTGTGTACCACACACTTCCCTGTTCATTGTTATAAAAAGATGCGAACTTAATCACGTCTGTTTTCCTACAAAGGAAATTAACATGCAAAAAATGTTTATGTATGTGACCGTAATATCATTCATGAATCTTTTTGGAATTGATGCAATGTGCAAAAAAATTGACTCACTTCAAAATCAATAATAGTGAAGGTTTGCACACCTCCAGAATGTTTTCATTTATATGCGTATATCTAACTGAATGTTTTTATGTATGGTACCTAATTCAGGCTTCTGGAGTCAGTCTGCAACTATGGGTTTGAGTCAGTCTACAACCATGGGTCCAAGGATTGTACCTAATGGGTGGTATAAGCTTAAAAAATACCTCAGTAGCCAAATTTGCCCTGCATCCAGCATCAGATCTTCCACTAACTCTATGCGTCTTCTAATATCCATATGTGTGATGTTACCCAGGTTTGTTAGTAGGAACAGCATTCATATAATAAATGAGGCGGGGACCGGGGTCCAGGTTTCAAATCAGGATGTCTGACACCTGTAGCTTTACCAAATTTAATGAAAATAGAAAATGAAAATAAGCTAGGTAAAACTTTGAAATTGTACTATGGACTATATTTATCAAACATTTAATTTTTGTCATTTAGTAAACTTGGTAAAGATCAGCTGAGTGTGGCAGAACTGAACGATTATCCTTGACTAAATTGTTGAATTTCCTCTGCTTATGATTATTATGTCAAACTATAGAGGTACCTGTAAATTTTAGTATATATATAAATATATGGCCTTCAAGTAAGTCTTACTTGAAGAAGGCATCTGAGAAGGCCGAAAGCATAAACAATCTACAATGTGAATGTCTTTTTAAGTGTTACTATTTTATTTGTGTTCTATTGTGCAGTCCAAATATATATATATATATATATATATATATATATATATATATATATATATATATATATATATATATACTCATATATACAGAAACAGATATAAGGAAAAGGGATAGGAACACATATAAAGGACGAACACAATAGAGGTGGGGAAGGCGGAATCGAACGGATCACAAGAGTAAAAATATTTCCTCAACCGGGACTCGAACACCGGATCTTTCCACTTGCCGGGTGGATGCTCTTAAGAGCATCCGCCCGGCAAGTGGAAAGATCCGGTGTTCGAGTCCCGGTTGAGGAAATATTTTTACTCTTGTGATCCGTTCGATTCCGCCTTCCCCACCTCTATTGTGTTCGTCCTTTATATGTGTTCCTATCCCTTTTCCTTATATCTGTTTCTGTATATATGAGTATTTATTCGCCGTTTGCCGGGATTTCGTGTTTGAATGTATATATATATATATATATTTATTTATTTATTTAATTATTTTTTTATTTTACTCTTCAAACATAGGTTCTTATGAAGGATATTGTCACACCTGTGCCACCAGAGGAAGTTCGAGGCATGATCAAGAAATGCTTAGAGACAGCTGCCCTGGTTAATTATACTAGATTATCTGCTGAAGCTAATATTGAAGGTACAAGGCAAATTTTAATGTCTCAAGTTCAATATATATTTGTGGATATTTTCTACTGTTAGCATCAGGATTCTTTAGTTTATATGTGTTTGTTGTTAGTTCTATCATGGAATTAAGGGAAATGTTCATTTTTTTACCTGAGCAGCCAAAATTGTAATAGATTCATAAATTGAGGAGACTAAGTAATTAATTGCTCTTTGACCATTTTAAAATCATGTCAGGCATGCATTTTAGGTATCTGTTATTTAGGCAAGCCACTCTATCATTCATTATATTTGAATATATATATGTGTTGAATTATAAATTTCTAACTTTAAAATTAATTATAAGATGTAACCCAATCCAATTTTATTGGAGGACTCCCAAATTTTCTTTTTTAATGCTACAGTTCAATCAGGATAATTTTCCTGACACTCAGTGGTCAAAACTAGTAAATATGTATGCATAGTTTTAAGGTATGAGATGATAGATGATTGATGAAATTAAGTTCCCTATGAAATGATGCAATTCTATGTGTCATTGGGAGATCACCAGTTTAATAAAAGCCATTCAATAAGGATATCCCATTCATTTTCTTAACCCTGACAGCATATATCTCTGTCAATAGTGGTCATTGTGTAGACTTTTTTCTTGTGTTGACAGAGATTTTACATTTTAACTCCCATTTGGTTCCATTGCATCCCATTGCTTGTGAATATTATTGACCTTTATTAAATGTTGCCTACAGATTAGTTTAAAATTTTCAAACTCTAATAATTTGAATGAGTATATTGGGAATGGTGTTGGAATAGAGGTAATATATAACACCGTTTATATGGATAGAAATGTTTTTCAAGACTACAAATGTCACTAAAGCATCTGGAATACCAAATAAGTACCTAATTAGTTTCACCTCAGACTAACTGACCGCTCAGTTTTGTAATTATTTTCCCCTTCATTTGGAAAGGTGGAGAAGGAACAGTTCAAGGTAAATTGCTAATTTATATTTTTCTTGATGCATGCTTACAAGGCCTTTATTTATGTGTTATCAATGTATGGGTTTGATATTAAAAATAATTATGCATGATCTTAAGAAACCTGTTCTTGTCGAATTTACGATCTTGGGAATAAGCATCCCACAAAATGAATCATGCTAAATTGTTAGCTGCTATCATGTCCTCAATTGAGTGAAGTAATAATGAGTGTTATGAGATTCCATGGATGCCCAGCTAATGCTCCTTGATAGTTTCATTTTTACTTAAATTTCTGTGTAATTTCTAATTTTTTATGAGAAGAACTGAATCAAAAGTTTTGAAAGATGGAGTGAGGAAATTATTTCCAGCACTTTAAATTGATGGTAATTTTGTATGATATGGGGATATGGAGCAACCAGCCAAAAAGAGGAATGTCCAATAATATTAATGGATTTTAGAAGAAATTCTGCTAGTAAGCAATGTATTTACCCTTGATAAGAGGAACAGAAATTTCAGTTATGTACATACTCAGTTAAGTAATGAACTTCTGCACTAACTTAAGTTTTCTGAAAACTGATCATGTGTTTCATATGGAAAGTGAATCTATCAGTGTTGCAATGATTTGGCCCATATCTGAGTACTTTCTATTGTTGCTTGCCACAGAGGCAAAACTGAAATCTCTAAAGTCTTGCAAGTACCTGTAGTATTGTTTGCATGTCATCTATTATTTGCAATTTTTACAATAAAATTGTAGTTTTAGGTTTTCAATTCATCCAACACAGAAGAGTCATTTTGTAAAAAACTTCCATTATGGTTATAGTTTTTATGTTTTATTCAACGTTTTGGAAGCAGCAGTTACCCATTTTCATGCACTTAGAGGAGTTATAGCTAATGAGCAATTTAGAGGCTGAAATAAATTTGATGGACTCAAAATATGTTAATGCTGATAACAGGAACCCATAAATGGTTGAACAGCATCCAACATGGTCAGTCATATGTGAGCAGAAGTCACATCAGTAGATGAATCAGTGATGTGCCTTATTTGATTACAATGTTTAGATGCGATAGATGATAGCTGCAATATATACACATACATACATGCACTCATACACACACACCTATATGTATACATAAAAGAGCATAAACACAGAAATCAACCCAAAGTTCTGTTTGGTAGGTAATGGTAGAGTTCATTCAATACTACATCTGATGGTGTGTGAAATTTGCACATCAGGGTAAGGGGGCCTGTTCGTTTTCCTCTGCTGGTTATGGTTTCCCAGGAAGATCTGTTCCCGAAAAATCACATAGATAACACTTAAAAGGACACTCATATAGTAGATTGTTTGAGCTCTTTGCCTTCTCTGAGGCCTTCTTCAAATAAGACTTTGGAGAGAAGTTAGGGGTCTGGGGGTAGGAAGGGAAAGGTGCACGGAATGCTGGGAGGGGAATTAAAGATGGCGGTTAAGGGTGGGAAATTTAAAACATCAGAAAGCTAGTATATATGCGGATTCTCGAGTTTTTACCTCAATATTGGTGGCTGAATCGGGTAGGGATTCTAGGATGCCAAGAGCAAAACATTGGTCAAATGAAAGGTTGTGGGAATTTGCATGTGGAGGGATAGGAAGAGAAGAGAGTGAGGCAGAATTGCAGGAGTACCGGTGATTGTTCATTCAAATGGATAAGGGGTAATGCATTCATCTACGTAAAATTAAGTGCATTGGTTGCATGACAAAAGATAAATAAAGTTTTTTGAGAGGCAATTAGCATGGGAACGAGGTGAGGGGGCAATGAGGGGACATAGGGAGGGGAGAGCAGGTCCGATAAGTAGGGATGTTTTACATTGGGGGCAGTTGCAAGCAGGGGAAATATGAGGAAATTTGTCAGGAGAGGGCACCAAAGGGTTGGTGGATCTCAGGTTTTTGATATATATATATATAAAAGTACGATTCCCGGGCAAGTCTCTGGGCACCTGCAGCTCCACCCAAGCCATGTGATTTTTCCAGTATTACATCTTCCTGGGAAACCATAACCAGCACAGGGAAAGCAATGGCCCCCTGCAGGAACACACTCGATTATGTCCTCTAACTGGTCGTATATCCTATCGACCTCTTCCTCCGTGTGGTTGCTCGGTGGCATGTATACCTGAATAATAACCAAGTTCGTCGGTTCTGCTTTTATCTCTACTAGAAATATTCTATTCGTTGCCTGTTCTATGTTGACTACGCTTCTCCCTACTTCTTTATTTAATGCTATGGCAATCCCATGTTGGCTCTCGTCCCCACCGCTGTGTATAATTCTATAAATATCACTCCAGTAATCCCTGCTATCCTTCCATCTCACCTCGCATAGACCTAAAATATCTATTTTTCCCCTTTCCATCTCTCGCTTAACATTCTCCAATTTCCCTGTCCTCATCATTGTCCTAACATTCCACGTTCCTATTCTAATTAATTTGGTCTTCTTCTGCGTCTTCTGTCGTGCTGCTGCCAGTTTTCTCTTGCAAGGGTTTCGTGGGATGACGACCGTGGAAGCCTTGCCCCCCCACTGCCGGGAACAACACACGACTGATTAGGCCCAGCCCTGTAGTGGCCAGGACTCATATTCTCTTGAGTATCCATCATTTAAATCTTGGGAATGATAATTGAGGTGGTTTCCAGTTGCCTTCCTCAATAGTGTTTTTAGCGTGACACCATCACTTACTGGCCGCCCCACTGGGGTCAGATGCCATTGCAGCCACCTCACTGAGGAACAGATGCTGCGTGGAAAACCTTTCATCTGGCTCCTAGCCTTCGACCTATCTGGCGTGGATAACCCTTCCAGGAGCAATTATTATTACTCCCGCCAGAACGGCTCTAGGGGTCATCAGAATGCACAAGCCCTTCCACCATGTCAATGTTGTAGTCCTGGGTATATATATATATATATATATATATATATATATATATATATATATATATATATATATATATATATATATATATATAGATACATATATATATATATATATTATTATTAGGTATCTACCGGTTAAGTTAGGTTTTTGGATGGACAAAATTACTAATTAAATAATTTGTGACCCCTAGCAAAACACAACATCCTACTTTACATCAGGTCCCTCTTCAGCTCTGAGTACTTTCTTCCTCCCTTCATCCCGTCCAACATCCCTATCCTGTTCTTTCCCTTTCCTCGTTTGCCTAACATTCTCCCCTCAATTACTGTCTTCAACATCCCACTGCCAGTCAATACCCCCTTCAGCCACTTTTCCTGCCTCCATAGGATTGCTCCCGACAAACCCCTCTCTTCGCCCACCATACCAAGTACTTCCTCGTTTGTTTTCTTCTCTGTTCATTTCACCTTCTCCATTCTTCTCCACACCCACATTTCAAAAGCCTCCAGTCTACGTCTATCCTCCTGCTTCAATGACCACGTTTCCACGCCATACATAGCTACGCTCCATATCAGAGTTTTTACGAGTCTTTCCTTAACATCATTACTCAACGTCCCCGTCATCAACTCCCTCCTCCTTGTGAAAGCCTCTTTGCCTAGCAAAATTCTTCTCCCTACGTCCCTACTACTTTGACCGTGTTGGTCCAAAACACTTCCGAGATACGTAAACTGTTCTACCTGCTCTAGTTTTTGCCCTCCTATTCTAATGTTAAGCTTAGCCTTTTTCTTTCTAGAAAATCGCATAACCTTTGTTTTATTAATATTGATTCTCATCCCATACCTGTCTCACTGAATTTCCCAGTCACTCAGCAAATGCTTGCAACTCTTGGCTGAGTGACAAACTAAAGCTTGGTCATCAGGAAACCTAACTGATTTTATGAATTCCCCGCCCACTTTCATTCCTACCACCAGTTCTTTCCATGCCTCCTTAATGATTTCCTCTGCATACAGGTTGAAAAGCAATGGTGATAATGGCCTACCCTGCCTTACACCTCTTCCTATCACTGCCCATCCGGACTCTCCGTTTTCCACTCGCACCTGAGTAGTCTGAGACATGTACAGGTTGTGCATTAGCCTCCTGTCCCTCCAATCTCTTCCTAATTTCTTCAATATACTCATTAGTTTTTCCCAATTCACTCTATCAAATGCTTTTTCAAAATCTACGAAACAGGCAAATACCTCCTGGTTGTGTTCTATATTTCTCTCAATAATCACATTTCTGCAATGGCATCGCGCGTACCTCTCCCCTTCCTAAACCCAAACTGGTCATCCCCCAAGTAATCATTTGCCCTACTCTCTATCCTTTTGTTTATGATCCTTAGAACAACTTAAGCTGCGTGGGATATCAAACTTATTGTCCTGTAGTCCTTACATGACGTAGCCTTTACCTTTTTCGGAATAGGAACTAAAACGGATCTCACGAAGTCTTCCGACCAGATTCCTTCCTCATAGATACTACAAATCATCCCATATAGCCTCTTCCTCCCACATTTTCCCAAACAATTCAGTAGTTCCACAGGAATGCTATCCACCCCCACGGCCTTATTTAGTTTCATCTCCCTTAATCCCCTTTCTATCTCATCGCCGAGTATGCCTGGACCTAAGCTATCTTTCTCTAGGTCATGTTCCTTTTCTTTGTCTAACTTTGTTGGTCTAAATCCTTTACTATACAGTTCTTCTATATTCCTTCCATCTCTCTTGGATCTTTCCTGTGTCAACTATTATCTTACCCGCCTTATCTCTAACTGTTAGCATAGATTTCCTTTCTTACTTCCTGATAAAGATTTAACTTTGCTGTACAGTGAACCAATTTCACCCTTCTTCTGCAAACTTTCCATATCCTTGCACTGCGTCTTCCACGATGCTTCCCTTACCCTATTTGTTGCCCGCCTTAATTTATTGTTTAACTCTTTGTACTTCATTTTTCCTATCTCTGTATTTACATTCTTCCATTTTCTCCTCTCATCCATCTTTGTAATCATCTCACCCGTGATCCATTGTTTCCTAGTCCTTTTCGCATTAACAGTTCCAATAGTGTCTTTTGCGGCTTTAGACAACCCTTTCTTGATACTTTCCCATTTTTCTTCGATAGAACTTAGCTCTTTACTATCCTCCATGATTTCCTATATAGGCTGTTGGTACTCCTTCCTTTTCAATCCATTTAATACTTCTACATTCCATTTTCTAACCTGACGCCCCTGCATATCTTTTTGAAATGGACGCTACATTTCATAGCAACTAAATTGTGGTCAGAGTCCGCATCCGCTCCCGGGAAGCTGTGGGAATTTATTACACTGTTCCTAAACATGCGTCTAACCAGAATATAATCTAGCTGATACCTTTCTGAGTCACCTGGCATTTTCCATGTATACCTGTGTCTTTTGTGGTGTCTAAACCAAGTGTTGGTGATGACTAACCCCTGTCTCCTGCAGAACTCAACTGCTTGCTCCCCGCGGTCATTCCTTGTGCCTAAACCGTAGTCCTCCACCTCATAACCATCTCTTCCTTCACCTACCCCCATCACTATCAAATGTTTCCCTGAAGGAATACCCGCGATCATGTCTTCTAATTGATCATATATCCTATCGACCTCTTCTTCCTTATGGTTGCTCAGTGGCATGGATATCTGAATAATAACCAAGTTTGTCGGTTCTGCTTTTATCTCTACTAGTAGTATTCTATCTGTTACCTGGTCTATGTTGACTATACTTCTTCCAACCTCTTCATTTAATACTATGGCAACCCCTCGTTGGCTCTCGTCCCCGCCGCTGTATATTATTCTATACTTATCACTCCAGTAATCCCCGCTATCCTTCCATCTCACCTCGCATAGACCTAAAATATCTATATTTCCCCTTTCCATCTCTCGCTTAACATTCTCCAATTTCCCTGTCCTCATCATTGTTCTAACATTCCACGTTCCTATTCTAACTAATTTGGTCTTCTTCTCCTGTGTCTTCTGTCCTGCTGCTGATAGTTTTCCTTTGCAAGGGTTTCGTGGGATGACGACCGCGGAAACCTTGCCTCCCCCGCTGCCGGGCACGACACACGGCCAATTGGGCCGAGCCCCATAGTTGCCAGGACTCAAAATCTCTTGAGTGACCATCATACTTATCTTGGGAATGATAATTGAGGTGGTTTCCCCTTGCCTTCCTCAATAGTGTTTTTAACGTGACACCATCACTTACTGGCCGCCCCACTGGGGTCAGATGCCATTGCAGCTGCCTCACTGAGGAACAGATGCTGCGTGGACTACCTTTCGTCTGGCTCCTAACCTTCGACCTATCTGGCATGGGTGGCCATATCTGGAGAAATTATTATTACTCCCACCAGCACAGCTCTAGGGGTCATCGGAATGCACAAGCCCTTCCATCACGTCAAGGTTGTAGTCCGGGGAGTGGATATATATATATTATATATATCACTTTCGTGAAAGTCTCATGGATGTGAATAACAATGTATATGAAGTTAGCACTAGTGGACAAAGACAAAAAAACACAGAAACACAGAAACACCCAAAAAAAGAAAAGAAACTCTCCAGGTTTTGAATTTTAGGTTGTCAACACCACCTTTCTCAAGGAAGAGAAGGATAGAACACACACATATATATATATGTGTGTGTGTGGGTTGCAGTAGTCCAAGGGGTAGAGCGTTGGGGTACTGACTGGAGGGTCCCAGGTTCAATTCCTGGGTAAGTCTCTGGACACCTGCAGCTCACCAAATTTTTTAAGTGTGAGGGGAATATGGAAGGTTTTGGGAGTGGAGGAGGGATGAAAATATCTGAAGGTTGGGGTAAATAATGTCTAATACTAATTCCTGGTTCATTCAAGGAATCAAGGATTCAGCTAAGTACCTGTTCTATTGTTTTGAGTTTTGAGTTGCGGGTCAGAGGGTGAGAAGGATGCTAGAATGGAGACACTGTTACATTTATCAAAGGAAGTGTTTTGTTTGGACGCATTTTTGGGAATTAGGATTATCCCATCCATATAAAACTTTTAACTGGATTGGCAAAGAAGTATCATCAAGCTTTAAAGAAAATCAGGAGTCAGGGAACAGAGTTAGTAATGATGAAGGTGGAAATATATCAAAAAAAGGGGCATCAGAAGTCGCAAAAGAAAATACAAGCACCGTTAATAGGGAAAGGACAAAGAAACCATGGATGAAATGATTAGAAAGATAGATGAGAGAAGGAAACGGAAGAATGTAAACACAGAGTTGGACAGGAGGAAGAGTAAAGAGTTAAATAATAACTTGAGACGGATAACAAATAGAGCCAAAGAAGCATGCTGAAAGATGCATGCAAGAATGATATGGAAAGTTCGTAGAGGAAGGATGCAATTGGTGCTCCATACCTGTAGGTTTAAACACTGTATGGAAGTAAGAAGGGAAAATCTGTGTTAACAATCAAAGATAAGTGTGAAAAAATATTAGCTGAGCCAGAAAAGATCTAAGAAAGGTGGAAGTAATATATAGAAGAACCAACTGTATGGTAAAGAACTTAGGCTAGCAAGGTTAGGCATAAAAAGAGAATATGTCATAGATGAAGATAGTTTAAGTCCAGGCTTCTTCAAAGATGGGGTTAGAAAGGGCATTAAGGGAAAAGAAATCAAATAAGGCCATAGGGGTGGACAGCATTCCAGTGGAACTACTTAAAGGTTTAGGAAAAGGTGGTAGGGGTATTTTTTTGGACTAATTCATAGCATCTATGGGAGAGGAATCTGGCGAGAAGATTTTGTCAGATCAGTGTTGGTTCCTATTCCAAAAAAGGTAAAGGCTACAATATGCGAGAGTTAGAGAACAGTAAGTTTGATTTCACATGCATCTAAAGTGGTCCTCGGTTCCCAATCATCAACAAAAGGGTGGATAACAGGGTAAATGATTTTTTAGGGGTTGATTAGTTTGGGTTCAGGAAGGGGAGAGGAACGCATGCTGTCATTGCAGTAATGAGGCCACTGAGAGAGAGGAACATAGAATATAGAATACAATCTGGATGTAGTTGCCTGTTTGCCCATTTGAGAGTGATTTTTTCTGAGGTGAGGTGAGGCAATAGTTTTTAACTCCTCAGGTAATGTTATACCTGAAATGCCATCGTATTTTTATTCCAGAATGGATTACAAGAAACTATTTTATTTGGGAGTGCTATCAATTCTATGGAATAGATAAAATCATAAACAAGAACCAATAGAATATCTATTATATCAGAAACAAAATTGTGTATTATTGCATTCATTTTTTGAGGTTTAATTTCATTTGGAAGCTGAATCTGAATTTTTCTGAAAAATTTAAAAAGATCACACACGTTTTTATAGAAGATGATAGGAAGAAAACATGTATTTAAAATTTCTTTCATTGATTCTAGCATATTTATGTTATCTGGTGTCACATATTTTCCTATTGTGTCAGGGTTGTTTCACGATGGAGAATTTCTCAATGAAACTTGAAATGAGTGACAGGGTGTGCATTAATTCTCCTTGAATGTTTTTAAGTGACTTTGTTTCACAAATAGTTTAGCTGCACTCATTATCATCATCAGCTTTGTTGCACTTCTTTGTTTTTTTTATCCTGAGGTTTAATTCATTTATGTCATCATCCCTCCTGTAAACGTAGTGGATTCTTTTGTGTACATGCATGAAATGACTTTATTCCATTCAGCCCTTGCCAATCCTGAACCAACCAAAATTGGCAATTGTTGGGTGGTTTTCAGGTCTTATACATTTGATGTGAAGGTTTTACAGGGGGATTATTTCAATAACTCATTTTTTAATTAAACCTAGCTCTGCAGCAATTTTATGTAAGAGAGCCTCTAATATTGCATAATGGTGAATGAAATCAGATCAAATAACAGAAAAAAAGAGATAATGTACCACTGTGAAATGCTTACACTTTTTCTTTTTTGCAAACATGGAAGTTCTACAGCTATGTGGGGATTGAAGTGTAAAATGACTCTTCATGCATATGTAGTTGAACTTTGAGCCTGATTAACCCTGTAATTTTATTTCTTTTCCATTGTTTTTAATTTTTTTCAATGGTAGAAAATTCTATTGCATCACTTTAGCTACTTAGGAACAATTAAAGCCTAGTAGATTAAGCAATTGGTTCATAATACCAACAAGTAATAAGTAGAGCTTTTTCAATAGATGACCTCAGTGGTGAAGTTACTGTGGCCCCAAGCAAGAAGCTAGAAGATCTAATTCATCTTGCTGAGCTTTGTGTGGATCTTCTTCAACAAAATGAAGAACATTATGCTGAGGTAGGAAAATTAATTTCTGACTAGATAATGCTATATAATATTTTGTACAGCTAATACATATTCTCTACCATTTGAGTAACCCAGTCTACTAGCCTTATTAACCTTTATTATCAGGTAAGCTAGAAGGTAATATTCCCATTATATTTTAGATAAATCTTTAATGATAGTTGCCGTAACTTTTCTGCTGCATGAATTAAGTTGCTAACATTACCTTGAGTGAAAGTCCTTGGTAGTGGTTTGCTCTATTTTTGGTTAAAAAAATCCTTGTTGCCCAAAAATTCCCCAACAAAATAATTACTTCTTAAGTATCATTTGGTGGGTAGTCATTGAAATTGAGATAGTATCAAGAAGTGATTTAATATTTGAATCATTCTTTCATTTTCTTTCCAGTCCCGTTTCAGCTTGCATTTGTAAATATATTTCATTTTTACCAGTGTACAAAACTCCCTTTTTTCGATCGTCCATGTAAAGTTTGGTGTGATATCTGCATATACCAAATTTCAATGCATGTATAAAATGCCATTGGGCTAAAATAAAGCCTGCACAAGCAAACCTTTTGCCATAAAATGCTTACAAATACCAATACTTTTTTCTCATTATATAATAGGGCATTGCTGTCACCAGTTTCAACATGATTGAATTGCTAATTGTTCAACCAGAATACATTTCAATTAATATTTGTATTTTTATGTCACAAGGAAAGGAAAAAAATCATATTTACTGTGGAATACATCTTATGAGTAAATATGGCATTTAAGCATTGTGACTCCTGATTAAATTGTTGCAGTTATTCCAGCTGAGAATGGCTTAATCATCAACAATGAAAATGTTTCCCTTTTGGCATGAGACAATATGTGCACAAGGACTTTCATTCTAGTATGAGTTTCATGCTTATTACTTTCTTAAATAGTTAATCTTATCTCATGTGATCTTATTTAAGTGTAATTCACAATTTGATGTTGAAAACCCATGTCTAAAAGACCAAATTTGACTTCAGCAGGGATTTCGTCAGCATTTTATAGTGATAGTGCTAAAGATATAGAAGTAATTAATTCTCTGTGAATGTTTTCACTATGGTTGAGAAAAATTAGTTACTGATGCTAGTTGTAGCCAGTACAAATAGGTTCCAGATGATACTTTTTTAATCCTGAAATTCTCCTTTTGGTTTTTGCAAAATATATCTTTGTTAGGTGATCCATGACATCTCTCTTTTTGTATGTTTTCTTTAAATTAAATATGTGTTTGGTATTGGATTCTGGAACTAATGAAGAGATTCAGTATTCATATCTTTAGAGTCTCAAATTAGCTTTAATATTCTATGGCAATAATGTACTTTTTCCTTTAATCTGAAATTTAAATATTTAGTTCATAGGCATCTGAAGTTACATATTCAGTTTTGGTTTCATTAATTTGTTTGCATGTTTGAGAGCCCCTTGTTAACTTTATTATTTTTGACCCATTAAAATATTTTAGAGAATACATACCCACAAAAAATATCTGCTGAACTGGAATTTTACTCATGGGTGTGCATTGTATAATTATGTAAGTATATAATCCTCTTTTGTACTCTTGTAAGCAGGTAGTAGTGACAGCAGTAAATATGAAAATTCTTCAATCATTTTTCCAGGGAAAATATATGAAAATAACATAACGATTAATTTCCATTGACCGCAATTAACGTTCACTTTCCAATTATAGCAAGATACAGGAATATTAGAATTTTTACATTTAATTTCTAGACCAAATTATCCAAAGTTTGGGTCCATTTTGGCCACTAGAAAACCTTATGATAAACCAAGTCTCAATGGCCGCATAAATCTCTAATGGTAAACAAAAAATGTATAAAGTCAATTTTAATGTTGGCAGGTATGTTCATATTGGTGTATGTATGTTCATATATATGATTGTAGACATCATGATTCATGTTTGTGAATGGTCTGCATTAATCCTAACCCAAAGATAACAGGTTTGACTAAATATAGGGATAACAATGTTGGATCTTAAAAATAATAATTGTGCTTTAAAGTTATAGAATTTGTATGCAATTACATTCACAATGTACATTTTTTCTTAATACCCACACAAAATATTTTTATTTAAAAGTGTAGTAGAAGATTACTTTTCATCTTAATTTACTTTTCATCCTTTTTATTTTTCATATTGACTTTAGTTTTAAACAGTAAATCTCATTCTTTGCCATTATTTCATTCTATTAATTCCCATCTAGGTTGAAATAATGTATGTTAACTTGTACAACATCTACCTATTTTCCTAAAATCCACTCAATGAAAACATGGTGCACATATTTCAGGAATGTTTGATCTTAAATATCAATACAATGTGTTATATGCACTACAATTGCACAATACAATATGTAAACAAAAATTCACAAGTCACTATCAATGATACTAGCAGTATATGTTTAGAACCCTATAAAAAGTTGGAGAATGATATCAAAAGTTATTAGTATTTCTTCATAAAATCCACAGTTTTGTTAAAATTCATTTGTCATTTAAGATTTTAATAGGATATACTTATGGGTTGGTCACCTTTAGAGCATTTGAGTAGAACCAAATTCATAGAATTAGTACTGCAAGCTCCAGCATGAAAACAGTGTAAATGCCCAAGTACGAGAGCAGATGGATGTGTCATAATTTACACCCAAAGGGTTAAATTCTTTCAAAAGCGTAAATATTGTTGTTATTTTGGAGAGGGTTTTCTGTAGTTAATGGTGTCTCCTTTTTGATTTGATTGTCATCTGGTCATCCATTCGGAAATATTATCATAGCTCAATTCACGTGGCCCCAAGAATGACCTTAAAGTATTGCTACCCAAATTACACAAACCAAGCCAATGATGCTGAACAAATATATTTAATATCAATTCACCAAATGAATGTATTTCTACATTCATTGATTTCCATCTCCACCCACTTGTCTCCTCAACTCCTCCATCATTTACTAGTGTAACATAGAAAGGCTCCACAGTCCTCAACTTCCTCTGTAAAGCTACTTTATAGTGGTTGTATTAGATGTCTCCTACCTAAGCAATTCCATATGCCACAGAGAAGGTGTCGCACTGAACTTTCTTTCTTGACATTTACCTTTCCATTTCCCTCCAAAAATATCTTCTTACTTTATCTCACTTCATGCTAGAAAAAAGTCCTTTTGCTTTCACAGATAAGTGACACTAGTGCAGGTCATGAGTACTTCTTGGGGCAGAAGGATGGCTATCTCATTTGACAACTTTTTTATGAGATGTCTTCAAGAGTTTTTCTCTACACTGACGTCCAGGATATTTCTTTAAATTTACTTTTTCGGTGACATATTATATATCTTTGACACACTACCCACTGATTCATTCTCCAGATTCATCTCTCATATCAATACTTCTCTCTTTGCCTCGTTTTATCTATTTACCATCACACCCTCCAGCCCCAGCATCACTTAAATAGACACAAAAATTACAATTCTCAATATCTAATTCCTCACTTCAGTTCATATCAAACCTGCCACTCACTAGTTGTATCTCCACTTGATAGCTGCCACCCTCCAGACACTGAAAATACCTTTCCCTATTCTCTTGATCCATGCTAATCACATTTTTAATTCTTAATCATCACTCGACCATCATCTGCAAAGCCTCAATGCTTCCATATTTGAACATGACTACTCACCTTCCCTCTTTTAGCGTCACGTCCTACCTCTTCATAGACTGTGCCCCAACTCCAAATGCAAGACAGATTTGAACGTCTGCAAAATCTTCATCCCTGGTATGAAGTTGATTTTGGGTGCTCAATCACTTAATTTGGTTCAATAATTAAATAATAAGGTGGTTTAATTTAACAAACCCAATATATAGTTCCAATTACCACCTTCTCCTCAGGATGGGATTAGAGGTCCCCCCCTATTGGGATAGAATGAAAAAGGAGTTTGCATTCAAAAGGGGAATATTTTGACTACGGATAGGTCAGCTAGGTTCTTTGGATTCTAGTTTCATTGGTTCTTAAGAAAAAAAAGTCAAAAAGAAGAACATTTGTTCCAGAACCAATATTTATTCCTACTAAGTTATTTTCTGTTGACAAACAAACATTTTATAATTTTGTAGTATCGACTGCAGAGTGCCCAAGATTCCGTGAAACTTTTTGATCCAAGTATTACTCTATTGTGTTACTCTTGTGCTTAGAGTGGATTGTACAAAATAAGTTTCCTTAAAAAAGCTAATGTTGCAAAATGGTATAAGAATTATCAGCCAAAGGTGGTAGTCCCTGTAAAACAATTCACAAAATACACAAGTAGTTTCATTTTGTGATGAATATATGAAGATTTGCTTCACACATTATTACATTCCATGAACTGCTTGTAAATAATTTGGAACTGGGAAGACAGCCGATGAAAAACTGCAGAAAAGTCAGTTTTTCTCTCGTACTTTCCTCACTGTATGTTTTGGTTCCTTAATTATGTACCACAACATACTATTGGCACATAATCTATCCCAGATATATACATAATATGTATTAAGAGGTTATTTGTGACTGGAAAATTTTTTCAGTTCTAGCTCAATGTTAGTAGAGATAGTATCTAGATTTAACCCTAATCTGGAAAGCAGGGTAAAGGAGATGATGATCTGATGAAAGAATGATAAGTATGTTTTGTGTTGCCAAAAGTTCATGCTTGTCTGAATATTCGTAAAGATAAATATATTAGGATGAATAATGGAAATTAATAATAGGTCCTTTTCTTTGATTTTTGAATGAAAAAATGCAGTGGAATCTCATCTAATGAGTACCTTACAGAATGATTAATTCATGTACTGTCCAAAAAATATTGTATAAAAATGATTCCCTTAAGGGGTGATGTTTTGCATAATGAGTGATAAGGAGAGGGGAAGTCCAGGATTGCGTACCTGCTTTGTCAGCCTATGTTTAGCACTTGTTCCACTAGCATTTTGGTGTCGCTTGTGATGATGCATTTCCCAAACGTGTTCAGATATATTGTGTGATATTTTTTGCATATTTTAATAAACCTTGCAAAAAAGTTCCCAAAAATCTGCAAGAAGGCAGCCATAAGAGAATAAAAATAACTGTATAAATGAAAATTAAAATTATTGAAATCTGATAATGAGGTTTGACTTGGTTGATATCGCACACACATACAATCAGTCAACATCAACAAGTAGCACTATCCTCAAGAACAAGGACAACATTAAGGAATTTAATGCTTCAAAGGATATAAGAATAACTGCACAATGATTATGTATTCTCAACAATTTTGAAAGGTTACTTCTCATATGGATAAAGTAAAAGTAATTGCAATGTGACACTTTTAACAAGAATATCATTAATGGGAAGCTGAAAGTAATTATCCCTGACCTCATTTAGATGATGATAATCATCAGTGACCGAAGAAGAAATATTTAAGCAAAGCCATGGGTAGTTTGATAAATTTATATGAAGACCCTAGCATCTATAGCATTGTGAGGCATGGTGAATCAGTAATATCCAACACAAAAGCAGCAGAGAATTTCATCAGCAGCTTCAAGAAGCTTGTAGATTCTGGAGGTTACCAATTGTAGCAGGTTTTTCATTGTGGCTAAACAGGCCTCGTCTGGAAAAAGATGCTGATATGAGCATACTTGACATTAGTGGAGAATGCACGGCCCAACCACAATCCAATGAAAGGCTATCTCTCACTGCTATTTTGTGCCAATGCAAGTAGCAATTTGAAAATGGAATCCCTGCTTGTTTGCCATTCAGATTCTCCGCGAGCCTTCACTGGAGTTTTAAGTCCAGAAGAGAAGGCTAAATGTGATTTGTTTCCTGCAAAATGAATTCACATTCCAGATTGGTTCATTCCACAATAGAAGAAAAGACGATTTATATTTAAAATGAAAGAGGTAACTTGGTAATTCCACATAAAATTTAGTAAAATATGACCTAGGTTTTGGCGTTGGACTTCATCATCAAATGATGATGATGACCTGACGATGGCACTCAATGTTGGAACCTAGTTTGTATTTTAATACAGTACATGTAGAAATACCAAGTTATTCTTTCATTTTAAATATGTTGTTAAAATTCCATAAATTCACACCTGAGACAACAAATGGCTCATGCTACTGAACAATTAGTATATTTAATTTTCTTTGTAAAAACTTATAATTTTTAGTTTTATTATAATTTTTTAGTTTTTCTTTCCTGCATGGAATGAGTTATTGTATTTTACATTAATTTATAAGGAAAAATATTTTTTGCTTACTAAGTGTTTTGCATTGAGAGTAAGATTCTTGAACAAATTATGCTTGTTAGGTGAGGTTCCACTGTAAGCATTACTTTTACCTGCCAGCTGCAGTTCTAGAGACCTTAGAACAAGACTGCTTTAAAGGGTTTTCTATAGAAAGTGATTACTTGATGCATTGTAATATAAACTAAATTTAAATTCATCATATGATCATGTGTGAACAGAAATAATTTTTCAACAAACAAAGTTTTTTTAAACAATCTTATTATTTGCAGTAGGTTGCCGTATTTTCCCATTGGTTACGTGCACCTAGAACTTTGTAGTTCTCATGAATTTGTATAGATACCGTGCACCCAGGGCTTCATAGTTATCGTGAACATGTATAGATGCCGTGCATCTGTATATACAAATATATATGTGAGTAAAAATTATACATAGTGTGTGTAAAAATACATCTATGTTTAGATTTTTTCAATTTTCATTACATAATGCGCATCATCATTTCTTTGATCATCTGAGCATTTTTGTATAAATAACGCTTGCCTTATTGATGGGAAAATACGTTATTATTAGTGAAAGCAGAAAACATCGAATTCACTTTTTTATTTAATCTGCTGGAAAGTGTCCATTATTTATGTATCATCTCCTTCTTCCTTTTGTGGCAGTGGTCAAACAGCTCCTTCAGTCACAGAGATCACTTTCTCAAATGTTATAGGTCTTTATATTCCAAAAAATAGTGTGTATAGATGTAGGCAGTATGATTGGGAATATATTTGTTCACAAATTGTTGAATTTCATTGGACAAAAAGAGAAAGGGCACTTCAGGGTTATTTCTTTAATTTAAGGTAATATCGTACCATCTAGTGTAGATGGCAATTCCATTGCATTCGTTATGTATGCAGGTGATGGCAATATAGTGATTCTTCAAGGGCCCTGTATTCTTTAAGACTACTTGAAATTATGTATCTTTTATCTGAAATCTTGGAAACTGACAACTTTTAGCAAATGCAGTAACATGGATTTATATAAGATATGTAAAGTAAAGTACAAGTATCCTTCTGGTGTGAAAAATTGTGATACAGTTTTGATAAAAAATGTAAAAAAATCATTGTTAATTTAATCATTCAATAACCCTGCATGACTAAATTCTGTAATTCAAGAAGGTTATGTTTAATTGATATAATTTCCTCACTTTGCAGCTATGTACATATTTCCTTGTTGTAAGAGTACACTTACTGTAATCAAAAAATAATATTGAATTCCACCATTCCACCAATTCTTGGAATGATATTAAATATTATAATATCGTATCATTTCATCATTGCCCAGTGTGTTCATGAAGCTATCAGACAAAATCGCTACTCCATTTTTGAGCAGTTTTCTTTTGTTTTTTTGGCCATGCAAGTTATGAGTCAAATTAAAATCATTGCTCATACTAAAATCTCTCTGCCAGCATTGGTATTTTTTTAGGATTATTTGATGGAACATGGTATTCCATGTGTTACCCTTTCAAAAAGTAGGCTAAAAGAAAATGCCATGCATCCTATAAATGATTGGGATGCTATTGCATCTATCAGTGAATGATTCACAGAAAATGGCTTACTTTACAAAGGTGAATCTGAATATTGTAAATTTGCTCACGTTCGTGAAATATTGCTTCAGTTCTCTTTGTGTATTGCATGTTTAAAATATTTTTAAATAGGTTTTGTCGTTGAAAAGAAGTTTTCTCAATTTGTGTGTTCTTTTTGGTGGATAGGATATACACAGGCAGGAGTCAGTATATTTACAGTACCATGTAGTGTATTTCATTGTAAGAAATTTTTTGTATCCAACTCTTCTACTAAAATATCATTAATGTCCATAATGACTAATGCATTACATTTATGTAGAATTTATATATTTATTTCTGATAGCAAGTAATATTGATCCTTTGGCATGCTCTTGATATAAAATATCCTCATCCAAAATAAAGAGTTCAGAATTCATGGACCTAAATATTTAGTTAATGGATTCAATGGTGAAGGTATGACCATATTATATGTTAAGGGCTTCAAATTATCTCAAAAGAATATTGAAAGCATATTGGAAGTTTCCTGTAGCTCTAGTAGTTAGTATAATTTTCAAAGATAATTACAGTTTAGCTGAAGTGGTGCTATTTGTCAGGTTATAAAGGTGGCTTTTTCATGGAGTTATAGTTTGTTTCTTACATTTGTAGTTTGTTTAAAATTTAAACAATGAAATGCATTAACATTGGCAGAATTACTGGACATTTTCACTTGCCAAAGAGAGAATTAATCCACATTTATAAAGCACACAAAAATTTGTAGGTTGTAGATTCATCCAAACTCTACCATTTAAGGTTGATTTTGGATGAACACAGTACCATTTAAGGTTGATTTTGGATGAACACAGAGTCTACAACTATACATTTCTTTGTTTCTTCTAATTAAACACAACGTGGCATCCAAGACTACAGTAAACCCTTCTGCAATTCTGCATTCTTCCTTCCTCCCTTAATTCCATCCAACATGCCAATCCTATTCCAACCCCTTCCCCGTTTGCTTAACACTCTCCCCTCCATCACAGTTTTCAACATTCCATTCCAAATCAAAACACTCTGTGTCCATGTTTTCTGCCTCTTTTTGATTTCTCTCAACAATCCTCTCTCCTCCCCAACCATGCCTAGGCTTCTCTTCTTTCCTCTCTCTTTTATTTACCTTCCTTTATGCTCTTGTGCTTACCAATTTGCTCAGACCATCCTGACTCTTCATCTGCCACTCGTACCTGGGTAGTGCCAGGTATGTGCAGGTTGTAGATAAGTCTACTATGCCTCTAATATACTCCAATTTTCTGAAATTCATTCATTAATTCTGTCCAATTCACTCTACTGAACACTTTCTTGAAATCTATTGTGATTGCATTCTATGTTCCTATCTATTCCTATCACTGCTATGGCATCACATGTTCCTCCTCTCCCCTTTGTGAACCCATGCAGATGATCCCCTAAGTAATTATTTGCTCTGCTCTCCATCCTTTTATTGATGATCCTGAGTACCACTTTAGTTGCACGCAAAATCAAACTTATCGATCTATATTTATTATGCATGGTTGCCTTTCCCTTTTTAGAATGAGAACTAACACTGATCTGACACAATTCCTCTATCATAAATGCTACGATTATTATTCCATAACTTCTCACATTTTTTGTAAATCCAGAAGTAGTTCTGCGGAAACTTTAAATACCCCATCAGCCTTATTTGATTTCATTACCCTTTAAATGTCTAAGCTTGCTGGCCTAATGTCTTTACCATAGTTTATTTATGCATTCTCTCCATCTCTCTTGAATCTTTCCTCGTTCAATAAATAACTTTTTTATATATCTTTGATTGTTTGTGCAGATTTTCCCTTTTTACCTCCAGATGGTGCTTTAATCTTCCTTTACAGTGCACCATTTCCACTCTTCGTCCGTATACTTTACATATTCTTGCTCTGCATCTTTGACCACACTTCTTTTGCTCTATTTTTTCCCACCTCAATTTATAATTCAACTCTTTATATTCCTTTTACCTAATTGTGTATTAACATTCTTCCATTTCCTTATCTTATAATAGTCTGAATCATTTCCTTGAAATCCATAATTTCCTTGTCCTTTTTACTATTTATTGCTCATATTTGTGGCTTTTGATATCCCTTTTTTTATATTTTCTAACCCTATGTTTACTGTGACTCTTCATATCTTTTTGTTCAGTACTCTTCCAACCCTTACTGGTTCTCTTCCCCTCAACTGTATATTATTCTATAATCATCACTATAGTAACCACCACTTTACCTCCATCTCACTCTTCAGACTCATTGTCATTATGGTGCCCATCCTGACAGTCTTGGGATAAATAATTGAGGTGATTTCCCATTGCATTCCTCAATAGTGTTTTTAATGTGCCATATCACTCAAATGACTACCCTACAGGGGTCAGATACATTTACAGCCATCTGACTGATGAGCAGCTGCTTAGCAGACTACCTTTTATCTGGCTCCTACTTTGCAATCAATTTGGTATGGTTGACCCTATTAGTAGCAATTATCGTTACTTCCACCTGTGCAGATATAGGGGGTCATGGGAATACATAAACCCTTCATCCTTATACCTTGTCATGGTTGTTGTCCATGGGAAGGGATATATGGTTATATCCAATTGTAATTTATTTTTTTCGATTACTTGCATTTTCACAAAACTGGGTATAATTTGACCCAGTTGATGAACTAATGTAATAAAATCCCAATAAAAAATGGAAAGACAATTTAAATTAAAATTTGAATACATTTATATTGGAAATAGACAATTTGTGCCATTTAAATGTGTCTTTAATTTTAAATGCTTCTTTTTGTGGCATTCACATCATACACTCCATGGTGAATGAAAACATTAATTATATATAATGTGCTGAGAATGATTGATTCTACAGTAGGTACTTACTTCCATAATGGTGAGTGAAAAATAAAGAATAAACTTTATCTTTATCTTAAAGATTAATCATTCTTTAATTTGACCTATTTTCTGAAGCTTACTCATGTCATATCGAAGAGAGCAAATATCAAACCCCCAAAAATATTAAATTCAATTTCTTTTATGTTCTTTTTAGTGTAAAAATATTGCATGAGTGAACTTTATTGTCTCTAAGTTTCATTGATGCATAAAGAGCCTTCTTATAATGTGAATCTCCTTTTTTCATTACATTTCAGTTGAATTTTTTTTATCTTTTTGCTGTTGGTCTACAAAAAGACTTCTTTTATGTAATTGCAAGCTAACTTATGATATCACAAAGCTAAATGATCAGAATTTGTAACTTATGTATATATCTTATAGTTAAACATGGGAGTTTTGAAGGACAAAGAAATAATATGGCTAATGTTTTACTTAAAAATTGACGTGTTTGTGAAACATAATCCCCTGGAAATTAATGATGTTTCCCTATTAAGGGAAACGTTTTTGTTTGTAGGGGACTACTTATGATTCAATGGGCATCATGTTTATTTAACTAAGTACTTTTAAGTAATAAGTAAAATATTTTCCACGATACAGAAATGTATTAAGCACATTATCCTCGGATGCCCAAATTTAGCCCTTTTCTAAACTATCAGTAGATGAGCGTTTGATGCTAGCAAAAAGATGTTTTTCTATTTTGACTGTGCATAGAATATTATAAAATATTCACTTTCACTCTTACTTATTGTTCTTGTAAAATAATTCAAACTAACTCACTTCAATTTTTTTAAATGAACTCACTTTGCATTCTCCCTCATCTTTTCATGGAATGAATTGAAGGGTCTACCATACTATTGGTTTGGCTTGAGAATGAGAATCACTGCTCTATTATATGGCAAACCTCTTAACATATTAATATGAAAAATAGGATATATTGTTTTAGGACTTGTGCAGTTTGTATATGAAATTATCTTTGGCATGGCTTCTTGGAACTGCTTAATGATTTCAAATAACTCAAAAACTTAGTTGGCTCCGCATAAAAATCTTAATTAATACAGTAATAAAGCTTGTAATGTGGAGTTACCAAGGTTTTGTTTCTTTTTAATTCTGACTGACGCATATCTGTAATCAATGAATAGTTGCTAATCCAGTTAAATTTAGTGAAAGGAAACCTGTTATTTCCCAAGGGATAACTTTTCTGTTTTTAGAATAAAATTCAGGCCTCTGTTGTATCTAGATAAGCATACAGGTATAACAGGTATATTTTCAATTGATCACAAATTTTGAAACCAAGAACAGCAATTTTTGTAGATTTAGCATGTATTTTTTTATATCATAAAAATGCTCAGAAGTCTTGTATTAAAGGTGCCAGAGTATAGCTGGTATAATAAATATATGTAAACTGTATTTATTAAAATTTATTAAAGTATGCTTTCAATGTAAGTTCACAACCAATTTCAGGATTGATATATGTGGGTATATGGATAGACTATCATTCCAGTGTCAAATTTTGAAGTAATTTTCTTAGCTTGAATTATGATTAGGTTTTCATCATTGTGGTGAAATTGAGAGTAGCAAAGCCAGATGCAGTGGGGACCTATTATAAGACCATTTACCAAGTGATTTCCATTTGAGAGAGACATTGTTGGCAGAGGTTGCATCGCAATAAGTTCCATTCTCAAATGAAAAAAAAACTGCATTGATGTTGGAACAGTGTAGAAGTATCTTCATTATTTAAATATTATGTTATCAGCAATAAAATGCATTGTGGAAACTAAACTTTCTTGTAATAATATGATCCCTGCTGTGAAAATATAGATGTATTTTTCTTTTCTCAAGATTTTAAATTAAGTTGGAATCATTGAGATATCATCAAAGGTCACCATCATATTCAAAATTCAAGTATTAAGGGTGGCTCAACCATTAATTTTGGTTTCAAACCGATAATTTTATGGCTCTGTGTCCCTCGATTATTTTATCCAGTTTTCAGGCTCATATGTCTGTTTTATTTAGTTCTCTGAACATATCGCTGAGAGTTCTACTGAAGTTTGTAAAATTGGCTGTTTTGAATATTACTGGCTGAGTGATTTTTGCTTTTTTCAAATTTTGTCTGAATTTTACTTATCAACGATTATCATTGTGGTGCCAGAAGTCAACAAAATTATGGCCAGTAGTCTGTCATTTTTTTAAAAGTATTTCTTGTGTCAATTGTCATAAAACTATCATCATGATTTGGAGGTGATCAAACCAACCCAGACATCCGTGAAAATTATGTTTAACACTTTTACAGTCACTTTTTATTTTGATGTTAATTATTCTTTCCTAAAGGACAAGGCCCTTATTTTAAAAATATTTGTGTAGCTCCTGAATAGGCAGATGCTTGAGAAATATGCCTTGATTGACTTCTAGAAATTCTAATTAACTTTTTTCATGGAGAAAGAGTTAAAACACTTAATACTTAAATATAGAGCATGGGCAAAATAAATAGATTTAATTTAAATTGTATGAAGTGAGCTATTTTCTGTGATATTGGCTAAATAACTTGCTGTATCCCTATCTTAAGTTTCAAAGAACTGATACTAATTAAATTCCAATTGAGATTTCTGTGAATGGTTTCCCTCGCTTCCGAATGGGAGTATGTTTGATTTCTTTTTAGGTTTGTGGATCCAAAAGACACTACAGTCTGAAGAGCATATGGCACAGTTTTCCTTGCCTATAGGCTCCAGGGTCTATTTATTGAAGTTAGTGGCATTAATATTTGAAATATCTGGCCGATTCATAATATTTCTGCTGTACAATAGATATTTGCTACATAAAGGTAATACTGTTAGATGAGTGTTTGTGGTAGATAAAGAATCAAAACACTGAATTCGATGGCTTGAGGCTCTACTTTGTGAAAATTCATGATCACTGAGTAAATGAACTTAGTCTTTTTTCTCACAAAAAACTCAATTGTTCTACTACCAGTTTCAATGCATAGGTCATTCAATGCATCATCATGTACCCTTAGTATGCCATCATCATTCGTGATTATTTCACCTATGTATCAGGACTGGTATTAGTGTAATAAAGTTTTTTATGTGAAAAAATGTTGATTATTTATTCAGTAATCAAAACACTTATAGGCCACTTAAGTGCAGAGTGATGCTCGAAATATGAGAAATATTAACAAAAATGTATGAAAAATAATGGAGTTCTTCTGAAAAATGCATTTTCTTAAAATTCAAATGATTAAACTGCTGGTGCAGTAATTTCTGGTTTTCAGATTTAATCCATAGTTGTCATCATCAATGATCACAACCTATTAGTGGTAGGTTATGGTTGGTTCTAACAACCATTATGTTTTGCATGTAATTCCACCTGTATGCCATTTATCATTTCTTCCTTCAGTGCTTCATATGCTATCTACATTGCTGCTCTTCATAAAGTGCATTCTCTTTCCTCCTTCCTCTCTTCCGCTTGCCATGCATATTCTCCCTTCTATTATGAGAACATTCTTTACCTCTCAGTATTTTAACCACTCACTTATTGTATCTTGTTCAGATTTCTTTTAGCAGTTCCCTTCTCTTCAGACCTATTGTTAGTCTTCCTCTCTTTCCATTAATTTTCTCCATATTCATAGACTGTTTCAGATCCATTCATCATTATACTCCATATTGAAGTCCTTAATATTTTTTGTTCATTACTAAGAATATTTTTCATTCTCCTTGTCCTGCAAATTCTATTTTCCCCTTATCCCCATACTACTCTGCCTATTTTACATCAACATGCTGCTCAAATGTATGAACTTCCCCACCTGCTCTAGTCTAGTCCCTCTTGATATTCTTGTGGTTAATCTTCATTCCATAATCACATCTTTTTTTCTGTAGGGCACTTATTAATAACTGCAACCCCATGGTTATATGCTTAGATTTTGCTTTATCATCTGCAGACCCAATTAGACTTAATCACATTTTATTCCTTGCAAAAACCCTCCCATGGCACTCATCAAAATCGTTCATCATATAAGATTAATGGTACTGGCAATCATGAACAGACCCTATGTATACAGCGGAATTCATACAGGTTTCAAGTAAGTCATTTATTCTCCAGATTACCCCTAAATTCCACAATGATTCCATCAGTTTCTTTATGCAATCCCTTCTCTACATGACAAAGATAATAAAGAATGTTGATAAGAGAATGAAGGCATTAAAAAGCATTCCCAAATTGTATGAAAAAAGAGTTTGAACACACCCTTGCCATCAAAACAATTTTTTAAATTTAGATGTGCAAGGAGGTGAAAATTTACACAAAAATTTAGAAAGCCTGGGTTTTTACAAAAAAAATCTTAAATAATGTTAAAAATGATGTAATATCATCATTAAAAAGCATTCCCAAATTGTTTGAAACAAGAGTTTGAACACACCCTTGCCATCAAAACAATTTTTTAAATTTAGATGTGCAAGGAGATGAAAATTTACACTAAAATTTAGAAAGCCTGGGTTTTTACAAAAAAATTCTTTAATAATGTTAAAAATGATGTAATATCATCTTTCTACTCCATTTTTAAGGTGTGTCCACCTTTTCCTTCAATTCCATCACCTTATCCTGAGTGAAATTTATCTTATTTTATTTTCATCTTTTCTTGGCATCCTTTCGTTTTTAATTCTGTTGAAGCTTCCATTTCTATTTCTGCACTCTCCTATCCTTCCTAGTCCTCTCAAATTTTAACTTGGATATCATTACTGCATTATGATCCAAATCTTATCTAAACCAAGGAACATGTTAGGGTTGACGACACTGTTCTCATATCTATTTGTAACTACCATGTAATCAAACTGGTACTAACCTATTTAATCCAGTGTTTGCCATGTGTGGTGAGGCTTTTGATGGTGTTAAGCCAGTTGGTGGTTGTTATAACAATCTCTCTATTGCAAAACTTTGTTCATCTTCTTCACCATCTTTCCTAATAAGTCCGAAACTGTACTCTCCTACCTTCCTCCCATAATGAGACTTCCTCCCTTTTGGCTAGCATTGTGCTCAAATCTGTTCATCATTATCAGGTGTTTCCATCCTGGCATATTCCCAATTATTTCTTATTATTTATCATGGACACACACTATTCACTTCTTTCTCCTGGTGGCTACTTTTAGGCTTTTAATGGGTGGGTATCACTAAATTGGCTAAGCCTACTGTTACCTCTGCCAAATAAATTCTATCATTTACCTGCTCTGTATTCACCACCCTTATTCCCAGTTGCCTATTCAGTACTATGAATATTCCATGTAAACTCTTCTCCTCTCCCAATTAATTACTCTGTAACCAATTACTCCCCAAAAAATCTTGCTGTTCCTCCATCTCACTGCAAACAGATTTGGCATATCAATATTTCCTTCCTCTATTGCTCTCTTGATGTCTGTGAATTCTGTGTCCTTAATATAATCCCAAAGTTCCATGTCCATGTCGTAGCTATTGCAGTCTTCTTCTATGTCTTCTTTTCCATAGCTTGCTTGTGAAATAATATGATGTAATGATGACTGGGGAAGCCCTGTATCCCCTACTGTCTAGCAAGATCCCAGTGAACTGAGTCCCATATTTTCCAGGGTTCATTATCAATTTCTTGCCTTCCTCAATAATGTTTATAGTATGACACTTTCATATTCAATGGCCACCCTACTGGAATCTTCACACATATATATAAGCTACCTTTCATCTGACTCCCTAGACCTATCTGGCATGGGCGATCCTTATCAGAGGCAATTATCTTTGACCTATCAGAACAGTTCTAGGGGTTGTCTGGACATACAAGCTCTTCCACCATGTCAAAGTTGTAGTCCATTTTGAGGGTCAATGAGGATAAGGATTGAGGTTCATGGGAGGACCTAAGGTATATTAAGGCTGAATATTTTAACAATTTAGAGGCAAATTTTATTTCTTGGGTAAGGAAGACCCCCAAAATTGGTCAGTTCTCATGGAACAACTTTGAAGTGTATTGATATTCATTTTTTTTGTGAAGCATGATGATACTTTATTTAAAATTAGAAATGCTTTCAGCTTATCCCACTGATGCTCACAGGAAACTGTTTTCTTCTTGAGTGAAATTTTCAGCTGCTGAATCATCACTAAATTGATTGCTGTGTTTGATTTTGGATCTTTAGGTTTACCCAACCATGTATTAATCGTAATAAAATTGTTCAGTTCCGATGTGTATGAATATTATTACACCACGTTTTGTGATCATTATGTTAAAAAGCTATAAATTTTGATAGAATTAGGCTTCAAATGTGATTTTGATGACAATATTGGGCACTTGATCTATTGAAACTCAAGTTCTTCATTGATAAAATTTACAATACAAATATATAAAATATGTATTACTTTATTCATGAAGGAAATTATATGGTGAACTGCTTACAATGCATATTGCATTTCTAACTTGAAAGGTTTCTGTGGATAGAAATCAAAGGCAATGGGAATTAGGGCATATGTTTGAAAAATTTGAATTTTACAAGTTTCAACCTTAACTTAACCATATTTTTAGACTGCATCCATGAAAACGTTAGGGCTGTCTACATTTTGATGAATAATGGCTTTTTCTGGTTTAATCAGGGAGCTTGATAAAAATATTTGTATTTTCAAGTTTTCAGGTGGTTTTAGCCAAAATTCCCATTTTGTAGGCATGGTGAAAGTATTTTTTGGGTGTAGATTTCATACCAATGGTCAGGTAAACTGAGGACAGGGAAGATGAGTAATAGCTAGGATTCAGATAATAATGAATAAAATTTTTTGCTAGTAAATTCTCACATATTGGAATGATGTTATAATCGGTTCCCTCAGTATTTATGTAAAATGAGATAATAGAATTTTTCCAGGATACATACCGTATGAATACTTCAAATGAATGATTTAGATTATTATCACAAGATATTTGTTTTGTAATAATATAATTTAATTAAAAGTATTAATAATAAATACTCCATTGGGCATAGATTGAAATTTAACCACCATTATTTGACTTCTGTGAATTATGAGTAACATAGCAATGCCTTATTCCTTTGTGATGCTCAGATACCAACCTTTCACAAACACAAATTTTCTATCCATTACTATACTCACATTACTTTATCCTGTCTCTTTCCTTTCCTTGCTCATATTTTGTTTTTCTTCCCATAAAAATACTTCTGAATGACTCTTTTCATCATTCACAAACCAAAAATACTTTATAATGCACTTTGCAAAACTGTGTCATAGGACAATAATTGTGCCAACTTAAGTAGTCTCTTCTTAGAATATATCTTATTTCATTTTTCTCACTGCATGCATAATTTTTGGAATGACTTTAGTCATTATAGTGTAACCAAGTGCATGGAGCGTAAAATGTTAAAATATAAGTGGTTTGTGTATCCAACTTTCAATGTGCACATTCTCTAATAGATAGTTTGGGATAGACTGTATTTCACAATTTATTCATTGTAGGAACACTGGTTATATATTGGCTTAATTTCTTATGCAGTTTATTTAAGTAGCATGTACAGGTGAAATTTATAAAAAATTACTTGGTCGGATAAAGTTCTATGGAATTAAAATTTAAAAATATTGATATGAAATGAGGAATTTTGTTGGCCAAGAAATAACTTTTAAATAACTGTTATCTGATACAGCAAATCATTATTAATAAAATTAGATTGAGTGAAAATCAAATTGTAAATTTTACTTCGCTTCTGAATGATTATCCAGCTGTAATCTGGTAAAATATATCAGGGATAAAGTTAAAATCTTACAACATTGTGATTCATTAATATGAATTTGATAGCAATGGAAATTCTCTAAGTATGCTATAGTGTTAAGTTGCACAACCGTTGCCCAAAATTTAAAGATCATGTAATAGCATAGAATGTTTGTAGAAAAATATTAAGCTTAATCTTCCGTGGCCTGATCAAATGCCCACTTATATGTGAGAAATTAGCATTAGAAATTTCACTGCTTATAGGAATCATATTTAAAATTTCATTAGTAGGTCACAAGGTTCCTAGTAATTGGAAAACAACTAAAATGAATATGTATATTTAAAAACGGAGATAAGGTGAAGCCAAGCAATTACTGAACTATTTCTCTCACATCCATACTATATAAGGACATGGAACATATAGTTTCTAGTTTGATAGTGAGACACCTCAATAGTCAAAGAGTTATTGATGAAAAATCAGCTCTGTTTCCAAAAGGATTAATCCTGCAAGACAGAACTTGCGTTTTTTCATGAACTCTTAGTTCAGGAGAGGGCAATATTCCAGTAGACACAATTTTTCTAGATTTCCAAAAGGCTTTCGGCAAAGTACCTCATAATAAACCACTCACAAAGCTAGAAGTCTATGGCATTGGTAAAAATATTCTGGACTGGATTAAAGATTTTTTGATTGATCAGGTACGAACAGTAGCCATAGCATTAGCTCTAATCCAGTGAAGTCACTTCAGGTCTTCCCCAGGGAAGTGTTATGGGACAACTTGTATTTATTTTTTACGTTAACTGCATTAACTCCATAGTCACTTGTAAGATACATTTATTTGCCAGCGATGCAGTGGTTTACAGAGATATTCATAATCCTGAGGATAAAGCAGCTTTAGCAGATGACCTAAACTATTAAACGCTGGTGCAATACTTGACAAAAAGAATTAAACTTAAAGAAGAAGTGTGTAGTGTGAATTTCTAAAAAGAGAGTGCTTCCCTCCCGAATGCCTCCTGCATCAGGAACCCTGAAATGGAAACAAAAAAAACATAAAAAAAGTAAATTCAGTTAATGAATATTAGCTTATTATTTCATTTGTCCTTTACTTCTTTTTATCACTGCTAACTGATTTCGGAGCACCATGCCTACAAATATTTTCAATTTACAATGATGAATACATTTTTCATGCAGGATTTAGTAATTCAACAGCAATATATAATTAATAATAAAAATGCAAATGTGAAATAAGGAAACTACTCATTGGCAAATGTGGAAAATTGGTAGTATCTAAGGCCAAATAATTGTGAAAATGGACCAATAAAAGTAGCATGCATTTGGGAAGCTGCTAAAAATTATTTTTAAATACGCGCCCTTGAAAATAAACTTTGATATAAACAGCAAACTCTTGAAATCTTTCAGGTTCCTTTGAAATTTAAAAGTAGTCATGTTGAATTAGTGAATATTCATTGTTTTTTTCAACGGTAAATTCAGTAGGTTTTTTATGGTAAAGTGAAGTTTGTTCAAATGTACATTCCAAAGCCCCAATTTTCTGTTTCAACAGGTTTTCATAAAGTGTGGTAACTACATGTTATTAAAATATTGGGAGTGAAATTTAGTCCCTGAGTTTAGCTCTACCCATTTTGATTTAGAAAATTAAAAGGTTTCTGTTATTGATTCATCGCAGTTTAGTTTTTTCTACTCCATTCTCTTCTGCCATGTGAAGGAGCACCTTTGTCAACTGCATCTGTGTCCATATTAGAGAAAGTCTCATTAATATAAAACCTCATGAAGGTAATTTTAATCTTCAGCTTCACATTTGTTCTACCTCTCTTCATGCTATTAGAAATTTTTATTTTTTATCCCCCCTCACCGTCCCAACCAAAAATTCTCACTCCAATCACAATTATCAGCATCCCATCGCCTGTCAATCTGTCATTCATTTTTTCACCTTCTTAAGATTTATCACAATGGCCCTTTTGCTTTTCCTAACGTGCCTAACACTTCTATGCTTGGTTCCCCTCTTCATTCTCCCTTCCCAAATTTCAGAGCTACTCAATACCATATTCCATTTCAAAGTTTTAACCAACTCTTTCTGTATGCCCTTAATATTCCTGCTATCACCCCACTCAATCATCCTGTTATTCCCACTTTTCTTGGTGAAAATTTCTTTTGCTAATTCAGTTCTTCTCCTAATATTCCTACTGTGAAACCCATTTCATTTCAAATACTGTCAAATAAGTGGAGCATTCTTCCTCCTCCAATTTATGTCCTCCTGCTTTGGTGATTAACTTACTCATCATTTATATTAAATGTTATTTTATACTCATGTTTCTCTTCATTTTACACCCTTTACACCAATTCTGTAATGCCCTTGGCAGATGTCCTAGTCCCATGGCTGACTGGCTAACAGAGACTTGATTATCCACAATTCTCACTTAATCAGCTGCCCATTTACTTTCATTTCTACACTTGGCTCATCCCATTCCTACCTACCTTGTCTTCGTCTCTGTGTATGTTAGAAATCATGATCAGGCTACTGTGAATAAAAATGAGACCTGATTTCCAGGGATATGCTAAAGTCACTCATCACTAATCAAATTGTGCAGTCATAGTGGAACATATGGGAACATCCAGTAAATTAAAGTATATGATCCTTTCATACAGTGTTGATTTTTCTTTCTCATCAGCTCCCTGTTGGGCTCATTCATTTGGCATCATTCCACATGGAAAGAAAATAACATAGCACTCTTGCTGCTTACTTCTCAAAGTGATAGATCCGTCAGAATTTACCATTCCGATTCATTGTGTTCCATTTCATTGTCCCATTGAAGTTTACCTGTTGTATTTTTTCTCAACCAGATATTTAAAGAAATATGCATCTTTTCAAACTCAACCTGTTACATGGGTCATTCATTAAGTCCTTTGGAAAAAATTGAAACATTATTTTCGTAGATTTTTTATTTTTCAAGTTAATCTTCTTTAAGGTCGATGCACATAGATATCTGCATCAGTGATGACCTCATTTGATGGGAATCATTTTTTGTTGAGCCATTTTTTCAAGTTTGGGAATAAAAAAGGCACTGGGGGCCAAATAGGGTAAATATGTTTGGTTTTGTAATAATTTGGAATTTAATTTCATAATTTTGGTATCCAAACCAGCACAGGTGTGCACTTGTGCATTGTTTTGATAGAAGTGAATTTCTTTTTTTTTAGAATGAGGATGTTTTTTATAGATTTTTTGCTCCACTAGTGTAATGATAATGCATAATACCCTCCATTTATTGTTTGTCCATTTAGCTAGTAATTGATGTATGTGATTCCACATTCATCCCAAAAAATTGTGGCCATGACCTTGTTAGTCAGTTGCATTCTTAAATAATCTTTGCCTTCTTTGGATGCAGATCACCTGTAGAAACCCACTGTTTAAACTCTTCTTTTGTCTCTGAAACATAGTAGTGTATCTATGTCTCACACTGTAATATATTGATGCATAAATTCATCAGAATTGTGATGGATAAGCCAGCTTCAAAATCATCCACAGGATTGCGTTTATTCTCCACCACTAGCAAATGCAGTGGTCATCTTGCTGAGATTTTTTTACTCCTAACGTTTTGTGCGAAATTGAAAACATGGTAACTTATGATGGCCGGTGACCCTGACTATTTTGCCTTCTTTGATTTATTGCTCACTCAAAACCTTACTGCAGATTCTATCAATCATTTCAGAGGAACTCACTTCCTTTCAATGTTCCAAGTGATGTTCATCATTTATGAGCATATGGCCCCTTTTAAACTCATTTGCTCAATTGTAAGCAGTCACAAACACAGTTGGAGATGTGCAATAATGTTACCCCATTCGGCTTTGATCTCTTTCAGTGTTGAGCCTTTTCAATAGAAGTGTTTAATCATGGTATGAAACTCATTTTTTTCCATTTTTCTAAATAAACAAAAGTGTGTTGCTTCAGTCAACAATGAAAATAAAGCCATCTGATAAATGTAATGGATGCCTGAACAGCTGTCTAGTGAGAGATGCGGCTAACTAAAAGCAAACCCTTTGTGATAATATGAGTGCTATCACTTTGATTTCATAAGGACTTGTTGAAGGACCCACATATCATTTCCTCAGAAACCTAATATAATAAGAATGATGCAGTCTTTCCTAAAATAAGAATATGCTACTTTTTTCAAAAATTCATTTTTTTGGGAAATTTCTCTATGAGCACCTAAAGAATCTAAATCTTTCAAATTAAATATCTGTTTTGTGATTACATGTACCCTATTTGTGCCACCTGTGATTCACCTGTAATTTGTAAATAAATGGAGCAAATAATAAATGCAAAGAAATTGATAAAAACATAGGCATAAAATATTTTTATAAAGGTCTTTGTCTCTTCCTAAGATTGAGTAAACCAAAATTTTATTGAATATATCTGGCAGTTGGTGGAATAGCAAAACTAAAAATCACAATTTTTACCTGTTATAGCTCATTGCAGTGGGTAAAGACACTGGATTATTTTTGCAAAATTGATACATTACATCCTTCTGGGGAACAATTTGAAGAACAATAAGCCTTATCTGAACAAACCGTGAACCTGACTCCACAGCTTTCATTTCTCCACAATTTTCTGTGGTTAATTGTCTTCATAATTTTGGGAATTTTACTCGTGAAAATGTCAACTTGCAATATTCAGTGTCATCAGGGACGAGGCACCTAAAAAGACCAGTTCCCTTCAAGTATTTGAATATGCTTAAACAGCTTATTTTAGTTTGGAATCCAGTTATCCCTCACATGTAACGTCAGCTTTAATGTAATACTGTATGGATAAATCAATCTAAATGTACATATAATAAACGGAATATTATTTTGAGTGTTCTAAAGAGAAATTAGGTGAATAATCTCTGACACTCTTTTTGCGGGCAGGGAATATTTTTTGTGTAAGAACCCTGGCTAATTTATTGCCAGGTAGCATCCCACCCACTCATGACATTGTAGTGGGTAGGTATAGTTGATTTATAGTCTTTATTAACTTTGTATTTTATTGCTTTTCAAATATCTAAATAAATTCTAGATCTCATAGATTAATATTAAGATTTCCTCTGTATCTTTCAGAATAAATCTTAAGAGTATATAGTCTATAAACAATACAAGGTATTAATTACAAAATAATTACTCTTACAGATTTGTAACCTTTCCTTAACTCATTGAGATTTCAATACCCATTATCAACTCATCCAATGAGTCATTACAATTTCACTTTTTCCCCATTCATTACTCCTGAAAAAGTGGAATACCGAAAGTTTTGTAAGTCTTGAAATGAATGGTTATAAGATCAACATTTAAATTCAGCAAAATTAAAATGAACCTGTTAAAAAATTCAGAAGAGGAATCAGATATCAATGTAGAATTTCCTTTCATTCCCAAGTCTTAGTCCTTCTTGATTGGTATTTATTTAATCGTTCATATTTTAATTTAAAAAGATGCATAGAAGTTTCTAGAGAATGATAAACAAGGCTACTTGCATGCTGAATTATTATAACATACTTTTAAAATTCAACTGTTATATGCTACAGGCAAATTATATTATTTGGGCTTCAAGTTAAATAAATGCATCTAATATTCAGGGGATATATTATTGAAATGTAAGAGATTCTGAATTTATTGATTGCAAATATCAAAATAGTGAAATATGCCAAAGTTCATCAAATCAAGAAAGAAATGCATTTACTGATGGGTCACTTGCTGCTGGGAAATAATATAAAATACTCCGGAAAGTATAATTTCTGCTGACTTTTTCCAGAAATACATTGCTACTGTCATTTATCATAGGTTAATATTATTTTTCATCTTCAGCTTTTGCATTGTGTCAAAATATTATTGATTCAATTAAGTTTCCTGTTTTGGTTGCATGGTCCTATTTGTGATGGTCGTAAGTCATTCATGTCACTGAATGGAGCTCTCTTCCTCTCTCTCTCTCTCTCTCTCTCTCTCTCTCTATATATATATATATATATATATATATATATATATATATATATATATATATATATATATATATATGTGTGTGTGTGTGTGTGTGTGTGTATGTGTGTGTAAATTTATCAAGTAAATACCTAAGCATGCACCGCCATAAGTATCATATCCAAATTGTAGGTGTAAATATGTTTAAATGTTGGCATGTAACAGAATTATGAAATTTGTTTTTGTGTTGCTTAATGCACTTGTTCACCTTATTGTTGTTGGTTATGGCTAACTTTTCTTATTAGGCTACCTAATCCAGTTTCTATTGTCGTGTATTCTTCTGATACACTTAGAATTTTGTACTGCACTGTTCTCAGTTCCATTTAATGTAGCTTTTACTTTCATCTAATTGAGTAAGAGAGCATATACATGTCATTTGGTTTTGTCATTTAGCTTTAAAACTATCATGCTTGCTTTAAATGGTCGTGAAAGAACCTGAGAGTTTGATGTCTATGGATAAGTTTTAGTGACTTAAAATTCTGCATTGGTGTTTCTTTTAATTGCAGTTCATTGAAACAAAAACAAAATAATCGATCTAAAATTAAATGTTTTTCTGCTGCAGAGAGACTTAAATTAAAAGTTGAAGTAGCATGCTTTGATGTTTCAAAATTATTGTTGTTTGGTGATTTGCATTTTGTAGGCTATGTATATTATACTATTGATGTTTAATAAGTGTATTTTTGATCATGGAAGCAATCACTGCATCAGGGTCATGTTAATTTATGTAGGGCACCCATTCCTTCTGTTGTTGTTGTTACTAATTGTTGGTCTTGTCTTTCTTCTTTCCTGTCAACGTGTTGGCTGTGTGATCAAAGGCTTTCAGATCGGTGAGTGTCGTGCTCTTTCTGCTTCTACAAGCAAACTACCTCTGAAATCATCTAAGCAATGCTTTTCTTATGAATATTCTGTGTGCATTTTGTGTTGACTGGTGTTAAAATTTAGATACAAGATGTTAAATCTATATACATTTATGTTGTCTGTTGCTTACCTATTCACTACAACATTGCCATTCATAATCTCATTCAAATTTCCCAAACAACTCAATACAAGCTACTTCTCCTGCTTTTTCTCTGTGCTTCACTGTACTTTATGTAAAAACTATGATTTTCCACTACTGTTAATTGTATTTCAGTGTTTTTGGTGTCAACATTTCTAACTCCTTCTTTCTCTCTTCCCTTCATTTAAAAACAGGACAAAGTAAGTAATGTAACTTTTGTATATTGGTAGCTTTTTCAAGAGGCACGTAGATCAGTAGGTACCTGTAGTTTTCCTGCTTATCTGCATCTAGCATGGAAATCCATGAAAACCTTGAATAGATAAAAATATCTCAAAATACATCATGTAGGAATGGAAGGGTACCTAAGAGCTAGTATATTAACAGTATCCATTACAGCAATGTTTGATGTCAATAAGGTATTTAAACCTATTGACCTGAGCATTACACAGTGTGATTACATTTTTGTTCAGGATTTCTTCAGGATGTTATATTTTTAACAAAACAGTTTTGCTGATGCTTGTGTCAGCTTCTACATTCCAGGTTGTATAGGCTCAAATCCAGTATGACCTTAATGGCATATTTGTATTCTTTTGCATATTTGTTGACCACCATTAATGAATTTCCTTTTTAACAGTTAAAGACATTTTCCAATAGTTGGACAATGTGTAAAGCATTATACATTGATTAAATCCTGAATGGAAATGTACTCATTAACACCAATCCATGGAAGCCTTCACAAAAATGTATCATTCAGTGTGATCTAACAGAATTTAAGTACAAATTGATTACTAATTTTTGTTCAGGAATAATTACTATTTCTCATCATTGCATGGTTGAATTGGGCTTTTTTTCCATTGGATGCATATTTAAGTGATTTTTTACACAGCATTATACTTTTGTGAGTAGGCACTATGAATTATATTCGTTAAGGTGAGAGAATTTTTTTCTACCTACCGGAAATATGTACCAATAAACGCAAAGTATGGTTTTCACATTAACTGTGATACATATTATAAATACTTTGTTTAAACTAATGCACACACATATTATATATACAGACACACACATATACATACACAGATATATATATATATATATATATATATATATATATATATATATATATATATATATATATGTGTGTGTGTGTGTGTGTGTGTGTGTGTGTGTGTGTGTGTATATATATATGTATAGCATTGGACTACCAACCAAAGGGTCCAGGTTTGATTCCCAGAAAAGCCTCTCTGGGCACCCTCAGCTCCACCCAAGCTTCATGATTTTTCAAGTACCAGCTCTTCCTGGAAAACCAGACCCTGCACAGGGAAAGGAACTGGCCCCCCTGCCCTGATGTGTGAATTTCACACACCGTCGGGCTTAGTACTGGGTGAACTCTACCATGACTTACCAAACTGACCTTCGGGTGGTTTATGGTATATACAGGGTTCGTCCGGAAAATAAGTGTACTGAGCTCAGGAAAAAAAATGTATTACACTTTTACATATCTTAAGCTAATATTCCTCAAAATAGGACCCTTGTGAGTCAATACACTTGTTCCAGCGGCGTTCCCATTCCTGGAACGCTCCCGCGAAGGCATCGTCGGGAACCTCTCGAAGACACGTCGTCACGGCCTCCTTGATGGCGTCCAAAGTCCCGTATCGCGTTCATTTCAAACTCCTCTTTATCTTCGGGAACAGAAAGAAGTCCGGTGGTGCCAAGTCCGGGCTGTAGGGCGGGTGCAGCAGCGGTGCCACGCCATGCTTGGCCAAGACGTCCGACACGACAAGCGCGGTGTGAGACGGCGCATTGTCGTGATGCAGCCTTATATATATGCAGTTTTTAATCTCGTGCACTATTGTTTTTGGCACATTACACTGCTCTGCTATCATCCGAACACTAAGACGACGATCAGAGTTCAGTACATCGCGAACTTTTCGCACATTTTCGTCGGTGAGTGTCGTTGATGGGCGTCCAGGCCGTGGTTCGTCGTCGACCTCTTCTCTGCCCTCCACGAACATCTTGTGCCACCGAAAGATCATGTTTCTGGACATGGCTGACTCCCCGTAAGCCTAGTTAATCATACCGACAGTTTCGGTAGACGATTTCCCAAGCTTTACCGCAAATTTGATGGAATAACGCTGCTCCAAAAACTTCAGCATCGCGTTCCGTGACGTGGGTCGAGCGTGGAGGTTCGCGTTAACAGAGCTCCTCACTACACCACAGCTCAGAGCCGACTGCCTTTTTCAGCGTCGCTTGCCCACATACCCCCCTCCAATCGCAGCCCGTCAGAGCGGTGCTGGGCGTGCCTGGAGCGGCGGGAAAAAATCAGTACACTTATTTTCCGGACGAACCCTGTATAATTATACAGGGTGTGAGGCTTAAATCCAAACAAATTTCAGTGTGAATTTCCCCCCATATTGTAATTTCACTGGATGTCACAATTGGTGTTCTTGAAAGCTATAGGCATCTAGCAAACCATGATAGTCTCAACATGGCGGAGATGTTACGTGCATGTGTGGAGTACAATCAAAAAGCTGCTATTATCGAAAGTGTTTGCACTGTGCGTTTAAGTTTGAAATAGTTCAACTCTTCTGGTATCCCGGATCAACTGTTTATGATATTGTGGCTAAGTATAATGCTTTGGAGAAGTCTGGGAAAGGTTCCACTTACCCGGCGGGAAAATCTCATTCGAGGAAATGTGTGCTTGTGTGGATTTAAGCGCTGCACCCTTTATGTATATGTATGTACATACATAACATATATATATATATATATTTATATTTAAATATATAAATCTTCATACATATCTATGCACACACATACACATATATATATACACACACACACACACACACACATATATATATATATATATATATATATATATATATATATATATATATATATATATATATATATATATATACACATAATTAAACAATTATATTGTATGGAGGTTTCTTTTAGTTTAAATTTAGGAATTTTTTATTGAATAGAGTTTAAAAATCCCTTCATAATAGCAAAATATATGCATTTTTTATACTTCCCCTGAACTGAAACTTAAAAAATTCTTTTCTTATAGTCAAGGGTTCACTTTTACATTCGTAATAATGGTATCACATGGAGTAAGTGCAATATTCGAAAGGCCATCTTACTTATAGTAAGTAAATGAGGGCACCAAGTATGTAATATAAGTGGCTCCTTTCATTGATTATATTTGAGGTTAATGCATAAACTCTACTGATTGATATGAATTAACATTGCTTCAGTTGCACTCAATGCAAATTGAAGAGATTGGATTTGCGAACTGAATACTCATTGCTGCATTATTATTATGAAACAAGATTATTTTGGAGCTGAAGGGTATTCTATTTTAGAAATTGATGGACATGTTTGTAAGATGTTTGTCATAAGAATGAGAGCCATTGTGCCTCTATGGGTACCCTGCCAGCTGAAAAATATAAAAGAAGTACATAATGATTGACCGAAGTTGCTATTTAAATAAATGTTCATGTAAATTTGTGTACATCAGAGTAAAAATGTTATCTTAGATTGTAATTTGTGATATAAATCAGGTGATTTTTCCCAGGGCTAGGCCAGAAATCAATTTTTTATTAATCATATCATTAACTCAAGATAATGGTATCAATATTTTTTAAGAGTCAAACGATTAATGAATAAATTCTCTCAAAACTGTGGATAGGTACAGATATATTTGATTTTCAGAGGAATAAATATCTATTACATGAGGTATTCAGAAAGAGGGCTGAGTTTTCTGCCCACTTAGTATGCTAAAAATAACTATGAGGAGTTTTACTTATCATTTATCTTTTAGTGCTGATTGGATAAAAGAATATAATCTGAGTGATAGTTGAACATAGTCTTCCGTTTATTGATCTAGATGGGATCAGTTGGATCTGTGTGTATGAAATTATGAGGGATAGGTTGAATACTACCCATATGAATTAAATAGGTGTTATCAAATAGAACAGGTGACTCACTTCAAAATGGTTCCAAATTTATAAGCTTCAACTTCAGTAAGGTTGTACAAACCTTTATATTCTCAAAAAATCCCAGTTTTTTTTATTTACAAGCCATGATTTTCCTGGGATGCACTGACAAAACCTTGTTATTTTGAACATTATAAAGTTTCAAATTCATCATTAGGTCACAACCAACATCATGGACTAAGTTCAGATTAGCTGATGCAATTGGCCTCCGAATTGATTGGAGTAAAGGTAAGATCTGTCCTTCTTGGATTGGGCAAGGCAAAGGACAACCCAAATCTTCATGGGAAGTTCAAATCATAATGCTTCATGATCAGCAGTGGGGATATATAACCTTAATGACTTTATGGCTATCAAGTGCAATTCTTAATGCCAACCAATGTTAGGATTATGTTTATTATCTATTCTTGCTTTAATTTTTGAAAGTAAAAACCTTTTCAAACAATTTTGTCAGTTATAATCTTTGGTATAATAATAATAATTGAGAGTATCTGTTATTCAAGATTGTAAAAGGTATTGTTTAAAATGCTCACCAAACCTGAAGAAGATTCTAGCTAATGATTTAAGTAAAATGCTTTGTTTAAAACAAAATGAATTATTTATTTTGGGTTCCTTATTGAAAATCTATATCAGTTATATCATCAGATGTTGGTATCTATAATCTGAAAGTGACCTGACACTATGTAATAATTTTTAAATCATTCTTAGCATATATATGTCTTTATACTTCTTCGGGATAAAATGTGAATATACAATTTAAGGTAACATTACATCTAGCTTTGAAGGCTTGATTTTTTTCATGATAAAATGAATATTTTTGGTAATACAATACCTACTGCTAAATTCACTGAGGCAGTACAAAAGGGAGATCATAAATCCTTCTTTTTGCTATACTTCACACATTAAATTTCAAAACTTACTGACTTTAAATTCCATTTTATGAGAAAATGAATTCATTTGTAGTCCCACATTATAACTATATAGTACATGTTATGCAATACACGAGTGCATATTTTCTTGATGCATATCTTTAGAACATTCTTAGCCATTATGTGAATTGCAGGAACTTACAGTTTGCAGAAAATTTAAGTCTTCAGCTGACTTCATGAAAACCAAGGGGGATGTGGTAATAATGTGATAACCCATAGGTAAGAGTATTGGACTAGTGAACCATTGGGCCCAGGTTCAATTCCTGGGGATGCCTTTGAGCACCCTCAGCTTCTTCTGAGCTCTGCAATTTTTTCAGGTACCAGATCTTTATGGGAAACCATAGGCGGCACAGAGAAAGAAACTGGCCTTCTTTCCTGACTATTGGGGTACAGGCTATTGGGCTGGGCATTGTGAATTTCACACGCCATGATCCTGAGCAAATATCCCTTCCTCTAAATAAAATTGTTGTCATCTTAATTATAATATTAGCCCAGTTGAAAATGCAAAGGAACAAAATTAGTTTTACTGTTTAAGTTTATCATTAATTGATGGAGAAAGTTCCCCCAAAGCACTAATAAGACAATCTCAATATTTTTCTTAAGATACATATCCCAAAGTATTAAGTGCATTTTTTTATGTAAATAATAAAAATTTCGTATCACATAGCAATCAGTGTCTGTAGAGATAGGAAATACCAAGGGGTGAGATAGTTAAGTCCTGGGTTACATTTTATAGGGAAGGGATGCAATATGGTAGGAAATGGCAATAAAGAAATACAGAGGTCTGTTAAGTAACTCTAAAGTAGTTGGGGAGACGGTCGACCAGATTGGTGAACAGTATTCTAAAATTGGGAGTATACAGCCAAAAAACACCATCCTAAGGGCAAGAGGATCACGAACATTGGTGTGATGATGAAGTAGGCTGACATTGCTTTCCCAACAATCCATTGAACATGCTTGCAAAAGGTGAGCATCGCATCAAATATTACACCAATATTGCAGTGAGAACTGATAGATGGGATAGGGTTGTTTGGAAGAGTGTATGAAAGCGAAAGTGGTTTACGCTCAAAAGAGAAGGTCATAATAACTGATTTTGAGAGATTAATGCATAACTGCCAAATGGAAGCACCAAGCAGTGACAGAATTAAGATCAGATTGCAGGGAAACGGCATCAGATGGGCAATTAACCTGTTTGAAAATTTTGCAATCTGGGTAAAGCTAAATATTGCATCCAAGGCAGACAACATAGTCAATATTGCCTAAGTCAAGTGAAAAGAGGAGAAGGCCAAGAACACTGCCTTGTGGTATCTCAGACGGTACAGAAAGAAGAGTGGAGGAAATGCCATCAATAAGAACACGGTGTTTGCGAGAGCTGAGAAAGCTTCAGATTAAAGAAAAGAAAATTCCATTTATATTGTACCAATTTTTGAGTTTATGGACCAGCAGGGATTGGTTAATGGAGTCAAATGCTTTTGAGAAGGCAATATAGCAAACATCCAATTGTGAGTTCAACTCAAAAGAGTGTAATATGACAGTGTACAACAGCGAGATTATTGAGGGATGATCCACCGGGGAGAAAGCCGTGCTGATGGGGAGAGATGTAAGGGAGGTTAAAGTGAAGAAGACGATCATGAATGATACGCTCAAAGATTATTGAAAGCATGGGCAATATGGAGATCGGATGATAGTTTTGAACTAAACATTTGTGGCCAGATTTTAGTAATTGGGTTGCATTTGCAGTTTTCCATTAAGAAATTATTAGAGTTATTGTGGGAACACTGTTGTCTAAAACTTCTAATCCTCATAATTGCTAAATTTCAGTGTGTGATTGTCATTAGACTTATTTTTATAATGATACCAATATATTTGAAATTTCAGTATGCTGTTAGTCTCTAGGTGTATCACATTTCAAAGGGGAAAACTTTCCCAGGTTTTCTTTGCATGGATGTCTGTAATTTCACTATTTGAAAAAGCAGCTGGGACACCTTAGTATTTCTAAACTTTTACAAGGGGAAGGATAGAGCATTCTGAATAAGTGCAAGTCGCACATAGTCGCACATTTATTTTATTATTATCCGTACTCTGCCCAGTGTGGATATTTTTGCAATAAACATGTTGAAACTCTTATTACCTACCTAATCACCATTTTTATTAGGAATATATGTCTAACTTATTGGGATAGATTAAGGAAAGTTAAGGAAATCAGACATTTTACAAGTATAATATTCTATGATCCATATCTTATTCGCATTTTAAGCATCATATTATGGGATTTTCTTATTAAGAATTGATGAAATGTAGCATTAAAGTGTGAATGGGCATGGAGAAAATAGATTTTCTTTCTAATTATCTGTTTGGAAAAAATCATCCTTGAAATTTTTCTGAGGTTGGAATTTGTCTCACAAAATGGCAGAATAAATAAAAATTCTGCAACCTTCTCAATGAGAGAAGTTAATGGCAAACTACAGTTTTAGAATATAACTAGGACAAAAAATTAGTAAAATCCGCTGAATTATTTTGTACCATGTAAATAATTTACATGGAATCCTTATAAGGATGCATTGAAGTCACTATTGCAAAATGAATAGCTTTGAAATACAGTTCAAGAATGATGTTGCTATATGGCACTTAACACAATGTACATTCCAAATTTTATTTCGACATTGGGTGACTTTTTGCATATACTCCTTAGTCGAGGACCTAACAACAGTAATGTTCACAGAATAGGTTTATATAGGTTCCTAAAATTTTCATTTCATTTGGGAATTAGTGAATAGAACTCTTTCTTTGGTTATGAATTCCTACATTCTGAATTTCTTTTGACTCTCAAACTACTATGTGAGTTGCCAAAATGCAGTATTTGATAGTGTAATGGAGTTTTATTTTAGCATAATAGACATGCATCTAAATACCACTTAATTTTAAGTAAATTAGGCATATTTATTGATTTGATTATCATAAAACTATTTATAATTAAGTGCCATTTGATAGGATGTATGTTTTGCTTACACCCATGAAGAAAAAAAATTCTCTTTCCAATATTTTCAGATTGGCTTAATCATGTAATAAATGAAAGAGTAGAAATAGAAGAGTAACACTTAGCCTAATCCAGAATTTTACTGTTGTATATATATTATAGTATAGGTTTCTCACATTTTCTATTTGCTTAACTGTTGCTGATGGTAATAAATTAATTTAATAACATATAATTTGGTATCTAAGGCTAATACTTATTACTATTTCAATTTTTTTGCATGTTGTTTGCAATAGTCTAATAATAAATGACAGGTATACATTTTGAATGTGGTATATCAGTGACAGAAATATATTCCAATGCACTAAATTAATATTATATTCTAAAATAGCTAATCACATTTTTGCTCTCCTACAAAACTCCAAGGTTTGAAGTAGCTAACGCTTGCTGTTCATCTCATTAATTGTTTATTCCAAGCAATATTTTTAATGATGAAAGTCATTAATCAATACAATGGAGTACATATTTTCCAGGATACATCGATTAAACTCACAGAATATAATAAGATGTTAAGTAAATTAAAAATATGACTTCCATAATTATTCAGACTTGAAATATCATTATGCAATTAGAAATTTTGATTTTCTGTTTATGTGCCAAAACTCTGATAAGTTATAAGCTTTGTAATTGTAATTTCTGATAAAATAATAAAGTACTACTTAACTTACTTTACCTGTCTGTGCCAGTAAATTATCAGTAGAATCAATTATATATTTAGTTTTAGTTTGTGTGCATTCATTTTTTTGAGGATTAGAAGATTAATCATAATCCTAAGTTATATTAAATATGAAGAAACCTTTATGGCAAATGTGCAAATTCCTGAGTCCAAGAAATATTGTGTTTATTTTTAATTCCTTATAATAGGTTGGGAATCAATGCAATTTTAGCATCTGAAACCAAATGAGTCTATTCTTTTTTAGGCTCTTAAGAAATACCTGTATTTCTTACATTATTTTCTTCCATTTTTGGATTGATTATATTATTTGCTATTCCATACCTTTAAAATTGTCTTTATTTGATATATTTTATTCATTCTAGGCTTTTGCATGGTTTAGTGACCTTTTGGTGGAGCATGCAGAAATATTTTGGTCTTTGTTTGCTGTTGATATGGACCAAGTATTGGCAGAGCAGCCACCAGACACGTGGGATTCCTTTCCATTATTTCAAATAATGAATGACTACTTGAGAACTGATGGTAAGAAATAATATATATCTGTAAGCAATATATTTTTAAATACTCAGTTTTTTAGTTGATATTGAATTTCTTGTATAATATCAAAATATATCATTATCCATTTTGAGTTTACGTTTATCTATGTTTATCTGGTCATTCTTTTCTCATTATTATTTTGATAGTATTACTGATATTTGTAGCATCATTCTTTAACTGATTCATATTTAATGGAGAGTTATTATTACTAGGTAATCTACTGGTTAAGGTAGGTTTGGGGTGGATACAGCTACCAAATTAATATTTTGATTCTCCCAACAAAACACAACCCAACATCCTACGCTGTAACAAGTCCCTCTTCATTGCCTGATACTTCCTCCCTCCCTTTATCCCATACAACATCCCTATCCTATTTCTGCCCTTTCCTGGTTTTCCTAACATTCTGCCTTTATCACAGTCTTTCACATCCCATTTCTGATCAAAATGTTCTGCATCAATTTTTCCTGTCTCCTTATGATTTCTTCCAACAACCCCCTCTCCTTTCCCACGATTCCTTGCTCTTCCTCATTTGTTTACCTTTCAGTCTATTTTACCTTCTCCATCCTTCTCCACATCCACATTTCAAAAACCTCCAATCTCTGTCTATCCTCCTGCTATGAGTGACTATGTTTTCGCAACGTCCATGTCATCAACTCCCTCGTCCTTGTGAAAGCCTCTTTGCCTGCAATTCTTCTCCTAACGTCCCTACTACTTTGGCCATTTTGGTCCAAAATACTTCTGATACATAAAGTTTTCCACCTGCTCTAGTTTTTGCCCTTCTATTTTAATGCTAACCTTGGCCTTTCTCTTTCTGGAAAGTTGCATAACCTTTCTTTTATTTATATTGATTCTCCTCCCATATCTATCCCACTGAATTTCCAATTCATTCAGCAATGCTTGCAACTCCTTTGCTGACTGGAAAGCTAGAGATTGGACATTGAGAGGTTGAAACAGATGTATAGGATTAGCAAACCTAACTGATTTTGCAAATTTTCCACCAAGTTTCATTCCTATCTCCAGTTCTTCCCATGCCTCTTTAATCGTCTCCTCCACATGTTCATTGAACAGGACCGGTGATAATGGACAACTCTTCCTTACACCTCTTCCTAACACTGCCCATCTGGACTATCCATCTCGCACTCACACCTGAGCAGTCTGAGACATGAACATGTTGCGGTACAGGCTCCTGTCCCTATACTTATTAGTTTTTCCCAATTCTATCTATCATCAAATGCCTTTACAATGCCCCTTGCCTCAAATACCTGTACATCCTGACTGTATTTTATATTCCTCTCGATTAGTGATCTCATTACTGCTATGGCATCCTGTGTGCCTCTTCCCTTCCTAAACTCAAACTGATCATCCCCTAAGGATACATTTGCCTCGCTCTCCATCCTTTTGTTGATGATCCTGAGAACCACTTAAGCTGAATGGGAAGTCAAACTTATTGTTCTGTAGTCCTCACATAATGTAGCCTTTATCTTTTTGGAATAGGAGCTAGCACTGATCTCTCAGTCTTCCAGCCAGATTCCTTCCTTATAGATGCTACAAATCAGTCCATGTAGACTCTTCCTTCTACATTTTCCTTAACAGTAGTTCCACTGGAATGCTGTCTACCCCCATGGCCTTATTTAATTTTATCTCCCTTAATGCCCTTTCTATCTCATCATCGAGTATGCCTGGACCAAAGCTATCTTCATCCACGTCATATTCTCTTTCTATGTCTAACCTTGCTGGCCTAAGTTCTTTGCCATATAGCTCTTCTATATAATTCCTTCCATCTCTCTTAGATATTTCCTGGTTCAACTAGTATTTTGCCTGATTAATCCCTATTAGTTAACACAGATTTTCACTTCTAACTTCCAGATAGTATTTTAACCTCCTTGTAAAGCGCACCGATTTCATCCTTCCTCTGCAAACTTTCTATATCAATGTACTGCATCATCCATCTTGTTTCTTTTGCTTTATTATTTACACGTCTCTTTTGAGAGTATATTTTTCAAATGGTCAATTGTAGCTTGAATGCAAATAATAAAAGTTTTTTCGTCCTTTTGTTACTCCATGAGGTGTTTTTCAGTTTTTATGAGGCATAAATGTATTTGGTGTAGAATACAGTTTTAAGGTCATTGCAAGGGAAGCACATTAGAGCTAGTGTATTAGGAAACAGGAAATTGGTTGAAAATAGCAAATTAATAGTTTCAAAAATAAAAACGGTGGCTTCAAAATACTTTGAAAGATAAGAAATTCTTGTTTATATGATGTAAAAAAATGTTTAGGATTAAAACAGTCTATTTTATGTATGTATGTCCATATATTCTCACAATTCTTAGTGTTTACACTCCACAATTGTGAAGCTATATCTCTTCATGTATCTCTTTAATGTAATCAAATTTATTAAATGAACTAAAGCACAGACCTTAAAGATATATTAAATTTATATGTCCAGCAATAAATATTTTTATACAAATAAATGGTTTGTGTAAAAAGTATTGGGAAAAGTTTCGGAAAATTAGGTTTATTTCAGATGTGGCTAGAATGCCTCAAAACTCTTCAAAGTACATCCCTTGAGCATCAATGCACTTTTGCCAGTGGTTTTTCCACAACTGGAAGGCTCCCTGGTAGCTGCATTCTAGAAGGTTCTTAAGGGTGCACGTGCAAAGCTTCTTTGATGGCACTTAAGGTCCCATGATGTTGTCCTTTGAGGGAGGATTTTACTTTTGGGAATGGGAAATTGTCTGCTGCAGCCAAGTCAAAACTAATAGGGGGTTGGAGAATCATCACAATAACGTTGCAGAAGGTCTTTGCAAGCAGACACTTGAATCTGCTCTTGGTCATCCATCAAGACCTTCAGGAGGAGTTTAACGCATACGAATGCCTGTGAGATTGTATGTATGGCATTTCGTCACAACATCTAGTTCCTTTAAAAGCCCTAAAATTTCAGAGTGTAAGAGGACACCTCGGTAGCTTAAGTGGCTAAAGCACTCGACCGGATATTGAGGGATCTGGGTTCGAATCCCAGTCAAGGCGAATGATTTTTACACTCTGAAATTGTTGCATTGAAATGCACATTAGCGGATGACTCCGTTAAAAGTTACTGTTGCGGCATCTCCCGCAGTTTCTTTGGAATTTGTCAAAGTATAAACACCATATGTGTTTAAAAGTTGGCTTTAACCTCGTGGACTGTGGCGCGTCGCACACGAATACGAATGCCTATGACATTGTATGTACGGCATTTCGTCACAACATCTAGTTCCTTTAAAAGCCCCAAAATTTCAGAGTGTAATAGGACGCCTCGGTAGCTTAAGTGGCTAAAGCACTCGACTGGATATTGAGGGATCTGGGTTCGAATCCCAGTCAAGGCGAATGATTTTTACACTCTGAAATCGTTGCATTCATATGACCATACCTTAAATAACATATTTATTGTATTGAATGCCATTAGCAGTGCAAATAGAAATTATTGATTATTAACTCTAGATAAGGTGTCATTTTTCTCTTGCCATGATATTGCCTTACACATACATACAAACAAATGGGGTGTGAAAAAAATATTGCTTATTTAAATTTCCTTAGTTATAAGATAAATTCTTATTTTTGCAGACAATTTGAAGAATGGAAGATTCCATCAGCACCTCCGGGATACTTTTGCTCCTTTGGTTGTCAGATATGTGGATTTAATGGAATCATCCATCGCTCAGTCAATTCACAAAGGCTTTGAAAAAGAAAGGTGGGAAATAAAAGGGTAAGAAAAAAGCCAGGTTTTTATGGAGTTCTGTTCCTGCTTTAAGCTCAAGGCCTTGATTGCCTTATTTTTCATGAGATTTACTATGTTGTGTTTAACTTATATTTAAGTTATTTTTTCTCTTAATGCCCAATAAACTTCCAGAATATAGGAATTGAAATGACAAATGAATTTCAATCATTACTTTTATTCTTTCATCAAGATAACTTCCACAATGTGTTCACATCCATTTCATATAATTTATTTTAGCTAATATTATTTGCTCTTTTAAAAATAATTTTGATGAAATTATTTTCTAAAAGCTGAACTCTGTAATGTGGTTTTTTATAATGATGGTTATACATTAAGAATATTCTATTTCACAGTTTATCAAATATAGTGGAACCTCAATTAAAATGCAGCCAAAATTATTTGTTCAAGTTTTTTTTAATTTTTATGAAATTATGTTGGTTGAAATAGGGTAAATTGGATAATCATGGAAGAAAATGAATAATTAAAGTAGTATTTTTTTATTTAAATGGAATGGTACATTAAGTCCACAGAAGACATTTTCAAATCAAAAATTTAGGGTCTGAAGGATTAAGTGTGTGGAATGACAGAATTACAAATTTATTATTTTGCTCAAAAGTTGGAGGATGATAATAAATTCTTTGAAATATAAATCTTTTATTCTAATGACAGTTTTTGACTATTTTAATTCAGATCTAGAGGTAGTTATTTCTTTTTGGGAGATTGATTTATGTTGAATGTTAATGATATACATGTCATTCCATTTAGATTAATTAGACCTCATAATCCCATGTTTGTAGCATATTGTTCATGAAAGCATGAATCAGTCTCATCATTTCAGTGCATTATCTGTCATTCACAATTTTTGCAGTTTTGATTGAGCATAACTGTAGTAGCAGAAAATTAAATGTAAGGCACATGACAATAAGATGTCTGCTAAAAAATTCCCCTCTGTTCGTCACGGTTTTGAACAGTTATTAAAATTCTCCATTTTTCTTTTTCATTTATATGTTGGCTGCATTAATTAAGGTTTCATAAAGTGCCATGTGGCTATAGTGCAATCTACTTTTGATTAAGTGTTCTGTCTTAAGATTCATATATAATGATGTCAGAGGATTTCCATCATAATACAGAAATATTTTGAAGCATTTTTTTCATCAATCATACATGTATAATGAGTATATTATTCTTCTTATTGGAAGAAAATTAAAATGTAAATTTCAGTTATTGTGCAGGGTTATTATGAATTTTATTGGTGTGCATTGAGGTTCCAACAGTGAGCAACTTAAATAATTCATATTTTAATATGTCTACCTCAATAACCGTGGCATTAATTTTAAACTGCCTGCCCACCTTTATTAGTTTGAGAAAGTCTATCCTCAACAAAATCGAAAGATTGTGATGAATCTGACATGTTTATAACCATGAGGAAAGCTCCTTTCCTCATTGTTATAAACATGTCAGATCCATATAATAATCGCTTGTATTAGCTCCTAATGCAGGTGATTGTTTTATTTTCAGGTTGCCATGCTTTAGCCATTGGTCAAAAAGTTCTTTTAGATTTATGATTGCAGGAATTTTTAATTTTAGAAAAACATTACATTGCCGACCCTAGTGGTTTTGGGGTAACGTCCTTACCTGCCAACCCAGAGGTCATGGATTTGATTCCCCCCTAGAGCTTGGGTGTTTTTAATTGCTAAAAAAAAGTCTAATTTAAGGCCAATTTAACTGCTGTTTTCTGATTAATGTGAAATAAATAAATAATTGAACATTACTGCAGTGGATTTTGTGTAGAAATCTTAAACAAAAGTAGATATCATTTAATTCACATGTTGTGTACAATTATGTAAAATCAAGAAGAATATTATTTAAAATTGAATTAATTACTTAAAGGATTTAAGAAATTAATGGTAATTCTATCTGCCATTGCTTCACCTATGCACATCTAGTATTAACCCTTTTAGTGCTAGCTTCGGTCAGTGGTAATAGTGAGAAATGTGTGGGGTGTTTTAGTAAAATGTATCGTCTCAGGAAAAATAACACCATGAAAATGTAGCTTAAGTATTGATATGTGGTTTATTTAGTTGTATAAAAATTGAATTCTTTAAAAATAATACAATTCATATATATCATCAGAAAAATGTCTTTATTTTAACGTTATAAATGTGAACAAAATTTTTTAGCTATAATATTTTGATTTTCAGACACAATGATATGAGGGTAGTTTGAAAAGTTCTCAAAATGGAATAGAAACAAACAACTTATCCCTGTGAAACTGTTATATTTTTCAATGTAGTCTCCCAGTACACTTGGTCCAGTGATATTCCAATGTCTTGATCCCATCTCAAAAATGAGATTCCTTCAGGCCTGTAAAATACCCTTCTACTTCTTTGTTGGAAGAGAATTTCCATCCACGGAAGAAAATAAAATTTTGGGAAGAGATAGAAATCTGATAGAGCCAAATCAGGTGAATAATATGGGTATGGCAACAATTTGTATATTAGTTTACGCATTTTTTGCCATGCAGCAACACTTGTGTGAGGGTGTGCATTATCTTGATAAAAGATGACTTTCTTCCTTGCTAAACCTAGCCTTTTTTCATGTATCTTTTGCTGAATTGATCTAGAAAGTTAGCACAGTATTGTCCAGTAATTTTTTGACCAGTGGGAAGATAATTTATCAGCAGAATCCCTTTCCCATGCCAGAAAACTGAAGCTATCAACTTTCCAGCTGACTGTTATGCCTTTGTTTCCTTTGGTGGTGGTGAATCAACATGTTTCCTCTGCTTTAACTACTATTTTGTCCCTGGGCTATAGTAGTGGACACAAGTTTCATCAGTGATCACAAACTGGTGCAGAAAATATATTTAGTCAAAAATTATTCAGAAATTTCCATTCTGATGCATTTGTGTGTGCCCTGCATCAAGAGCGCCCACCAAGCAGATAATTTTCTCATATCCAGTCCCACTTTTAAAAATGTGATATGCCTATTTAGATGACATTCCTAGAGCTTCAGCGATTCCTCGCATTTTCAGTTGATGATCTTTCATGACCTTTTTATGCACTTTGCAATAATTTCTGGGGAAGGGGCACATTTTGGCTGACCACTTTGCGGATCATCATCTAAGCTTTCCCCACCAAACTTACACTTATTTGTCCACTTGGCAACAGTTGAGTATGAAGGAGCAAAGTCCCCCAGAATATTCTGAAAGATAGCATGAAATTCAATGCAACAATTTCAGAGTGTAAAAGTCATTCACCTTGACCGGGATTTGAACCCAGATCCCTCAATGTTCGGTCGAGTGCTTTAGCCAGTTAAGCTATCAGGCGTCCTATTAATCTCTGAACTTTGCAGATGAAGAGGATGCCTCGATAGCTTAACTGGTTGAAGCACTCGACCAGACATTGAGGGATACGGGTTCGAATCCCGGTCATGGCGAATGATTTTTACACTATGAAATTGTTGCATTGAAATGCACATTGGTGGATGACTCCGTTAAAAGTTACTGCTGCAGCATCTCCGGCAGTTTCTTTGGAATTAGCATGAAATTCCTTCACTTTCATAACTTTACGAAGTACCACTGCTTGAATCTCAATTTTTTCCATCTTCAGAAATCACTACATGGGAACAACAACAAAGAGGCATCCTCCCCACAGATCTCTTCCCAGAGCACTGATGCATTATATGTTAACTCATCGAGGATTACCTATTAAAATGCAGAAAACTCATAGCGCTTGGGCAACATTGTGGAATGGCATAACTTTTTGTCAGCCTCCACGTAGTCTTTGTGTAAAAGTATGATCGTACAGTTTACCACTATGTAATATTAGGGCTTTCTCATTATCATCAGGCTATTCACCTAGTACCTATGGTGAACAAAACAAATGCTGTGCACACCTTTCTCACCCTGTGTGCACACATTACAAGACCTTTTTCTATTCTGGCCATGTTTTCCTCTATAAACAACACATTTCCAGGAGGCAGAGAATCTTTTCATCTCTTTCACTATCACTTAATACCATTGACTCACTCTAGATCTTGAGGATAATGTTTAATGGTTGGCGAGAAACTATGCAGAATACTTGTTGATTTTTTGAGTAAACAGATTCCATTACACAGATGTGGAAAACAAATTGAAGTATGCTAAGGGATCTGCAGTCCGTGATGGTTAATGCTTGGGGCCCACAGTATTTCTTATAGCATAAGAAATTTAATAAATTATAGCATCTCATACAATAGCCTTTGTTTGAGCCAAAATAATAGACCGTCACACTTTTTCTGAGATGCAAAGGTTGAGATATCGGCATCCTGCACTAAGAGGGCTAATGCTCATTTGCTCCTAGAATAATATTTGGTAAGCCATAAAAATGCCTTTCCTAGGCAGTGCTTTCTACTATCAATATTTTTAAAATATCTAAAAAATTATAATTTTATGTTTTAATTTAACCATTTATTTAAGCTTTTATTCATTTTTAACTATTTATTTCACTCAATAGGACTTCCAAATATAGGCAGGCACATGATTAAATGCCGGTTTAGTCTAAAATATGAAGATTTAACAATATTAATTAATTAACAATAAGGGTAGAACACAAAAAGGCTTGTGGAGGTTGTAGTCAGAGTGTAAGAATAGTTTAGCATTTTATTTTTCCTACCCAGCTTACTATAATCCTAGAGACTTAGGGTAGCCAAGATATTCTTGTGGATCAGGTCAAATTAAAAAGTCAGAGGTCTGACCTTGAATGAAATGTTTTTAGCCAGTAATTAGTAGCCCTCATGATTTATGTGCCTCTTCCCATGCTCAATTTTCACCAAAACTATTGTGCATAAGGCAAGGTGCCTTATAGATTAATCTTACTAACTTTTTGGCCCATACCTAAGGCTCTAAGTTTTATCTTTAAACATTACTTTCTTTAAACATTACTTTAAACATCCTTGGATAGCATGGGAATAACTGCACGAATGTGATTAAAACCTGTCAAATTCTTTAAAAACATCCCTATTTGAAAATGTAAAGACTAAGCTTTTCTTTTCCAGTTGGCTCAAAAACCCAGTCCAAAAAACCCTTTTTTTAATAAAGCAAACTTCAAACTATTCAATTTATTCTCAGTATATTTAATGATATTCAGTTAAAGAAATCTTCCTATTGTGCAAGGATTTATTTTATACCTTGCAGGTAATATGTGTGTAATATTTATGTGCTTTTCAAATATGCAGCTACTCCTTTTAATGTTGAAATGTAGCTCATTTTTTGTGTTTTTCAATATTGCCAGTGTGTGGACTTTATTAAAATACACTTAGTTTCGATAGCATTTAAAATAAAAAAGACTTAAACTATGGCATTCAATTGTCTTATGTGTTAACAACATTCACTGCAAAAATAAATGAAATTTAATAAAATAAATTAAAATAAGTAAAATAAAAACTTGCTAAATGGGATGCAAACAAATATCAAATCAATTTTAAATAAATTCTATAATCTTCAGCAAATTTTTACAATTTTTAATGATGGCTTACCCTAAGTAGAACTTCTAAAGTCTGCGTTAAAAGTGTCGTGCAAAGAAATATGAAGATACTGGCCTCTGCAAAATATCATTTAAAATAGTTTAGCTGAAAGATAAAGTTAATATGATAGTTTGCTGAACCAATGGACTGAAAAAGATTTAAGATTGAGGGAATGTTCAAAATTATTACAAAATTAAAGTTAGTTAATGGGGATTTTCGCTGACAGTTATTAACTAGAAGTAAAGGGTATCGAAAATAAATTCCAGATTCAACTGAGCAATATCAAAACTGTTATCAAAGGAAACTGAATTTCCAAAATTAATGGATCACTAGTCATACAAATAAAGCTGAGACATTGGAAATCAAGAGTATACTTATGATTGCATGGCATCATTGGCCTTATCCCAGTTCTTTTGTACAGTAATGGCTGTAAAGGGTAAATTTGGATCACTTGTATTTGTCATTCAAGTTTCAACAAAAAGGTTTTAATTAAGGTTGTCAATGTTTTACAGCTTTTACATGGTAAAGTGAGAATGTTCTAAATTTCTGTTAATTTTTATAATATCAATGAATTATTGTAGCAATAGCTCATAAAATATTCATGGAATAAGAATTCATAAAAAATGGCTGGAAAAACTACACCAAATCATCTGTAGTAATCTGCAGTGTGTTGAAAGTATGATTGTACTGTCTATAGTTCTCCAAAATAAGTATCAAAACATTTTCTAGCTTTATCAATGGCCACTAAGCCATAGATAACTGCAATTTTGGTCTTTATAACCTAATTAAGAAATAATCAAACTGAATTCTGTTGAAGTGATTATAATTTCCTCAATTGCATGATTCATTTAAATGCTTTTAGATTAGGGCTGATATTGAATGCCAAAAATATGATGGAAATCCTCTGTGAAGTGTTGTTTAGTTTCAGGATACACATTTATTTGTAGCGGATATGAGTTATGTCATGTATTCATTTAACTAACCAATTTTGTCTACATCAAGGATTATGACCAAGAGAAATGTATTGTACAGTCTACTGCTTGATTTATTGATACGGAAATTAATCATCATCATCTTTCTACATTTGTAAAGTATAAATTGTGTGATAAGTTTGTGTAATCATTCAGCTTTGCTGTATTTGCCATTTTATTAAAGATATCTCTTGGTGAAAAATTCTGCAACTAGAGCTAATAAAAGAATGGGAGAAAATGCATAAAGAATTAGCAATAATTGTAAATACTTAATTTAAACTCGTTAAGAAAGATTAGAGTATGCATGCTAGATCACTTTTTAATTAACTTCCCCTTTGAACATCACCAAGAGTTTTCTTTATGACAAGTTTTTTAGATTAGTTTACTCTGCTGTAAATGTTAATCATAATTAAGTTGATCCAGTGATGTGAAATAATGCTTTATCAGTTTGTTTTGGGACAGAGTTGATGCATAGTATTTGAGCAGTCAGTGACTGTTGCTTTACCCAGTCATTTAGCTTCAGTGTGTAAGTCAAGCTTACACTGAAGTGTATAGATTTGATTTAATTATTTTCATTCTTTCCATAATGACTTTATTATTATGTCAGCCATACATTTACCTTCAAATCTTGAATCATGAAAATTATTGCAGTGTTTTATGCAAAAGTAGAATTGGTGTAAAAATTCTTTCTGTCAACTTACAATAGAATATCAAAGTTAAAGTAATTTTTATTTCGCACACAACTCACTGAATTGCTTTATATGTTGATTGGAACTTAGTTAAATTTTCATAAAGTCACATGCATAATAAATACTGCAACTAAAACTTAGTTATATAGAAATGGTTGACATCAATTGATGAGGTAAGTACTGTATTTGCAGAAGTGATGCCTACTCCATTTTCCCTCTATACTCCATGTGTCATAATTTTCAAGAGCTTAGATATATTATTTTATAGGATTTCTCCACAAGCAATTTTTCTGATGACTGTGTATTATATACATGCATACATTGTGTGTGTGATAATGTATGTATATATGCATATATATATATATATATATATATATATATATATATATATATATATATATATATATATATATATATATATATGCATATATACATATATTATAACATACACAATGTATATATATATAAACCCAGGGTAGGGGGGCCAGTTCCTTTCCCTGTGCCAGTTATGGTTTCCCAGAAAGATCTGATACCCGAAAAAACACATAGCCTGGGTGGAGCTGCAGGTGCCCAGAGTGCCTTGCCCAGGAATCGAACCCAGGCCCCTCCGGTCAGTAGTCCAAAGCTCTACCCCCTGGACTACCGCGATCCACATGTATATATATATATATATATATATATATATATATATATATATATATATATATATATATATGTGTATATATATATATATATATATGTGTGTATATATATATATATATATATATATATATATATATATATATATATATATATATATATATATATATATGTGTGTGTATATATATATATATATATATATATATATATATATATATATATATATATATATATATATATATATATATATGCGTAAAAGTGGAAAATTGAAACAAAGGAGCAAGATTTAGTTGGCTTACAAAAATATAGAAAAACACATGATAAAGGACACTCACAATAATTCCCAAATTTTTTGTGGTGAAACCACCAACCAAGATGTAAACATACTATTTTCAAAACCCTAATCTCCTCTCACCCACCAACATTTTAACTCACTCCCACCAATGCCCTACTCCTCTTTGCAACTCCACAAATGAAATGAATTAAGCACTGCATTCTGCATTGGACAGTATAGCACACCCTTAAATATTAGAATTAATAACTACCATGCTTCTTGCAAACAGTCTACCCTGTCTAGGATGCTCCCAATCCTAAAGCATGCCTCTCAACATAGCACTCCCTTGACAAATGCCATAGTCCTATTTCTGGCATCCCTCCCACCCTCTGACATTCCATGTCCATCCCACACTTCCGAACCTTCCCCTCCCAACGCTATCCCTCTCAAACCTTTCCCCACCTTCCCCTTCCATCCATCATCCTCTTTTCAAGGAACCCTTTTCATCAGGTACTTCCGCCAGCAGAAGAAGGTGGTCTTGCCACCAAAAATTTTAGAATACGCGAGTGTTCTTTTTTATTTTTTTCTATATATTTTTGTTGGCTTATGCCATCTCGCACCTTTGTCTGAATTATATATATTGAATATAGAACATGTATGGAAATATGTTATGCTATTTGAATAGCAGAATATACTTTCCTTAAAAAACTGAACCAATCACATAGCCAGGAAAAAACCTAATGACTGGAAAAAGAGGAAATTTAAAAAAGGAATGCTGATATGGATTCATTTTGATCATATGATGCCGATTAAAATAATGCAGTGTAGATAGTTAATGTCTTGTTTACTGTAGAGTAAAACTATGTATCTACTTGCCTTAAAGGAGAATATGGAATTATCAGGGTAGGAGAGGACAAGGGTAACAATGATGGGAAGTTAGGATAGAACAAAAATATTTTAATTAAAACATTACATATTATTGACAACTTTTGATTTTGTGAAATTAAAGACTTTTCAGAAATCTCTAGAATTTCAAAGTTCTTTTTTTTTAAGTACAGGTACCAGTATATCGAAGTTTCAAAGTATTCAATTATCTGCATGATTGTAATTTTATTAAAATTTTGAGATAGTAAGAAGAAGGTAGCATGGATAATCTGCAAAACCGACAATATGCACATGAATATCCAAGAGTTAAGTGTACTTAGATAATCAAATAAATAGAAAGAGGATTTATTGAAACATTAAACGATCAGACCAAAACAAATAAATGTTAACGGAAAGAAAAATAGCAAATTAATTAATTTCCTATAATCTTGCAACCCAGGTTTCAATGCACAGCATCATCTTCAGGCTTATTTTAGACTTTACCTTCAAAAATATGAATTTCGCTCATTGGGCATAGGGAGGCATTTTGAGATAGGACCCTAGTAGAGTGGGGGAGGATGTTCTGATGAAAAGATTTTTCACATCACATAAAATTGGAAAAACATGTTGCATTTTTCCCTTAAATCATATCTGAGAAAGAGGTTTATAAGGATTTCATTTCTGTTTCCTTCCTTCTCTCACACTGTCTTGGCTCTCCTTTCCCTAGTGTTTTTACAATATTTTCCCCCCACTGTAGGCCTCCCTTCTGAGGAAGACTGTCATTAGTTGACTATGTGACCGTAGCCGAACATTTTCAAGAGGACAAGGTTATGTAATGGCTTCTTCAAGAGGACAATTTAATATGTTTTTCCAATTTTAAGTGATGTGCAAATCCATTTTCCTCAGGAACTCCTCCCCATACCTTCTCCTGTCTAATTCTGAAATGCCTTCTTTCCATGACCTTTTGAAACTCAGGATTAAAACCATTTATTTTTATTATTATGGTTATTTTGGAAACCTGTAACAGCAAAGTATGAAGTGGAGTTAACAAAGTTGCATTTTTTTATTCTGTAATTGATTTTTTTCCACTAAGTCAAGCCTGAAATTATCAAATTTAAATAAATCCTTAATTTTTTTCCAAAACAGCTTAAAACTGATATTTTGCCTTTATGAATTATTTTTAATGTTTTAATCATTATTTAAATATTTCTCTATTGTAATTCTAAGGGTTGTTATTGTATTATAAATCCAAGAGTAAATGTCTTTGGATACATGTTACCTGAAATGTCTGCTTTGCATAATGTAGCCTTTATTCACATCTTTCCCAGCAAGCCACCAAATGGGCATGTATCAGGGGCTATTAAGTTACCAGCCATTAGGATGTTTGGAGGTGATTAGCATAAAATATTATGTAGTTGAAATGTTCATATTTACTGTTTCTATGGTTTTGGTCATGAGCCAAGTATTAAGTATTCCCTGCCAAGTGTAAAGGAAAAAGGATTCTGCCTATGATTTTGTTTGAGAGTTAATACCCCTTAATTTTTTATTATCATGTTGATCAAGTATCACGAATGTTCTAATCATATATATATATATATATATATATATATATATATATATATATATATATATATATATATATATATATACATATATATATAATGTATATATAATGTATAAAAGTTAGAACTAGTGGACAAAGAAAAAACACACAAAAAAAGAAAATAAACTGTTTCAGTTTCAAATTTTTGGTGGTCCAAGCCACCTTTCTCAAGGAAGAGAAGGACAGAACTGTGGAAAAGGCAGGGTCAGAAACAATGGATGGAAGGGGAAGATGGGGAAAGGTTAGGAGGGGAAGAGTTATGAGAGGGATTTTTAGAAGGGTGGGGATGATATGGAAAGTGATAGGAGGGGATGAAATTATATGCAGATCGGGGTACTTAATGTCTAATATTAATACCTGGACAGTTCCAGGAATCCAGGAGCCAGATGAAAGCTTGCTCTATTGTTTTGAGTTTCAGTGGAGGGTTAGAGGGTGTAAGAGATGCTAAGATGGATAGATGGTTACAGTATAGCATTTATCAAAGGGAATGTTGTGTTCAGAGGCATGTTTGGGGATTGGGAGCATACCAATTAAGGAATAATTCTTGAATGAAGCCCGGTGGCCTCATGGCTTAAAAAACCAGCAAGATGGTGCATATCAAGCTGCTCCAGTCATTTAAACCTTCCGGGTTGAATCTAGTCCCCTGAATCCATCCAATAGCTGCCTAAATATCCCCTCCCATCCCCTTGTCTGTTTCCTATTCATCCCTTACCTCTCCTCACCCTTCCTCCAAACATATCCTCTGCTCTTCCCCGGAGAACAGCATTCTGATGATGACAGCCATGCTGTTAAAACCTCAAAACTACATATGTGAGTGTCCTTATATATATATATATATATATATATATATATATATATATATATATATATATATGTTTATATATACTCTGGAAATAGATAAAAGGAAAAGGGATAGGAACACATAGAAAGAAGGAACACAGAAGAGGTGGGGAAGGTGGAATCTAACAGATCACGAGCGGAAAAATATTTCCTTGATCGGAACTTGAACGCCGGGTCTTTCCACTTGCCTGGTGGATGTTCTAACCGCTTGAGCTATTGAGGAAATGTAATTTACCCTGACATACTTAGCCCCCTAGTGCTTTTCATCTTTGCAAACACCTATAAAATCATTTGGGTAGCCGATGTTTTGAAAATGATAAGGCCACTTTCTAAGAGGTTGTTCATTGGCTTTGATAACAAAAAAAGGTTTCTATGCTACCGGCTATCAATGAATTATAAAGAAATTGCATAAGAGTCTGAATGTTCAGGGTGAATATGTGGAAAAGTAGCTTATGCTGGGGAAAATCAATTATAATTTTTTTGATTGTTACCCGAAAATAATGTTATCATAATCCTTTCCTATGCTAGTTTCCTGCCTTTCATTGCATTCAACTTTCTTTTCAAGAGGTCACCTTTTATTCAGTTTGTATTCATGCTTCCTCTGTAGCGCCTGACATTAGGGATCATGTCTTAGGTGTAAGTTAAATAAATTATGAACATTAAGTATCATATCACTTCATTTATATTTCCTCACACCCTAGAGTGTGAGAATGATGCTAATAATAACATTTTAAGTTTCATATTATGGCAAGATAAGAAGTGTGAAAATTGCAAATGTGTGGGTATTCTTATGCAAATACAGTACTTAAACCTGTTACTGTTACCTTGCGATTGCATTGCTTCATAGATTTGTCTGTAATATTTAAATTAGCTCCCCTGTAGAACATATTAGAGAATGGCAATTTATATTTGGCTCGTGAAATATTGTAGTAAATACATGTAAATGATTGATGTGTATCCTCCAATTAAATCATGTCCATAGAAGTGATATTGGATCTAGAGCAGGGGTCCTGAGATAATGCCTTTCTTTGACATATATGAAGTCTCATCATACTCATGGTGGATACATTGCCTAAAATCAGCTAATCATCAATCTTCTAGATTCTAATAAGTTTTACTATAAATTCAAAGAAATTAGTCCCCAATATTAAAATAAATTTTAATACTAAGTGATATTTCCCTAATTCTCATTGCTAAGTAGAATATATTAGATGGAAAGTACATTGATATAATAATTTTTCTAGCTTGAGCGTTGAAACAATGGTGGCCTTTTATTGAGAAACTGTTCTCTTAAATTTGTCAGTATTGCCTTTTTCAAAATAGGAATTTGATGATTGATTGAGGTATCTAATGCATGCTACCTCCATGACCCAAGCTGTGGATCCCTGATCTGATCTGTTAAATAGAGTACATTCTGTTCTTACTAAGGCATTGCCATGCTTGATATGGATATTAGCCAGGCTAAATTTTGTTTTCACACTTTTACTAATGTATGTATTATTAGAAGTTATTTTTTCTTGTTATCTTAGTAATATAGTTTTGTGACAAACTATTTAAGCATTTTCAAATTTGAATTGTAAATAAATTGTGGTGATAGTTTATCTTATCAGTCGGTGCAGTGTGTATCAATGACCTTTCTTACTTTTTGTTACCTAATATTTGACAGTTCTGGAGCATGCACAGCTTTTTATTTAGAACGTCTGAAGAAAAATGTTTCATAGGGCATGTTCAATTCAATATACCCCATATTGTGCATTTTGTTACAGCAGTTACGATTAATGCTACCACCAAAGTTGATCAGTCATTCAGATTATATTGCTTTAAGTGTTTTTCTTGAAAAATATTGACCATTTTCTGCCTGTACAGCAACCCAGTAGCCTTGCATTGATAATTTTATAATTTTTATTTTTGAAATTTTTTTAGAATTAAGAAACATTCAATGGACTCATACTTAGAATACACAAAATTAATGCCATTATCACATAATTTTTTTTATTCTGGGCATTTTCTTAAAATCCATGCCAAGCCATTGTTTGCCTGTTTGTTAATAAACAGGTAAAGGTTAATTCATTAAAGATTCAAACTTATCCGCTGTATTTCATGGCTCATGAGACACACCCTGATTTCTCTAGTTAGAATTATGAAAAATACTTGGATGATGCAGAAAAGGATGGAAGTATTTTGATGCTAACTCTTATTACAAAGAAAATTGAATTGTTACATCAAAAATTTGCAGCTGCTCATATGTCAACATTAATTCATCATAGAATCCCAAAAATTCAATGTCATTGGGCCAAAATGCCTTTAAACTACCCTGCATCTGTTTTTTGAAGCGTAATTTATGAATTCAAGTTTAAATTTAACACTGTATGACAATCTTCTCCCTGACCTATGACCTCTCTATGACCCTATGTGGTTGTTATCATTTCAACTTTTAATACGATGCTTTGTTTCTGTTATAATTTTGATATTATCATAGATTGAATTAAAAGCAACCATTTCTATGCTTGGTGAGGGAAAAAATATGTAATAGTAAGTATTTTGCTAAGGAATCAGTTAGCACTTGTATGTCAAAATTATACCCCCTGCCCATAAGATGCAGGCTGATTTTAAAGCACATTTTGGAATAAAAAAAGTGGGCCGGTAAATACGGTAAGTATAAAATAATAGAGGTGCAAATAATATATGAACCACATTTGAAAAAACTAAATTAGCAAGTATTTTCTTTGTTTAATTCTTGTTCTTCCTATATGCCTATTTGTTTTTGATCATGCAAGTCAATGAAAATCATTCTCGATTATTTAGGTTGTAATATAATTAAGACTGAGTGAGTGGTAATATTGAAATTAACTTTTGAAAGCTACATATCACTGTTTCTTTTGTTTATTCTCATGACTATATTGAATGACCTGCTATGGTATTTTATTGTTCAGTAATACAATATAACATCTAAACAATAATTGGGTTCACTCTAGTTGGGGAACATAATGGTTCAAAAGTATAATTAATAGAATCAACCACTGATATACCAACCATCATTTAAACTGCAGAATTTCAAAAAGGGCGGCATAAATGATATCCCACTTTATTGTTAATTGACCGTATTTTTTAATGTAGTAAAAAATCATCTATCCTCTTGTTAAGGACCCTTTTAAAACAAGAAGTGAACATTTTTGGCATGAAATAAAAATGGAAAATCATTCATTCAAATTTTGAAAACACTTTGCCATTCTGGAGCTCAGCTCTGCCCAAAGGGCTAATCAACATGTCTACTTCAATCCTAAGCATGGGCTATTAATAAAATTTCTAATGCTCTTTCGTTTAAATAATTTACCATAATTGAAAAGCAGTAACTTTTTGGAGTGCTTTGCTTTGTGCTTTGTCCACAATCAAACTTTGCGCGGTGTGTGCAATCAAACTGTTCCATAGTCCTCATTTAAAGTAGCCTTTTCCTTTTTGAGAAAGGAAACTAGCACTGATCTGATGAAATGAATTAGTCCATGAAAAATCTTCCATGAAAAACATTTAGGTAGTTCCGCGGGAATTTTGTCTACCCCCTTTGTCTTATTTGATTTCAATTATGTTAATGCCCTTTATATTGTGCTTGTAGGTGTTTGGGTGTGTTTTCCTAAAAATGCATTACTGTACACTTTTTTCAACTTCAATTGGAGACTCCTGATACAAAGAATCAATATTTTTCAGATCACTAGAAAGAACCTCATTTTTGGATTTATTACTGATAGCTCTGTAGATCACCATATAAACACTAATAATCTGACATTTCTGGGTACTTAACAATTATTTTCGCTGGTGTAAATGTGAAAAATAGGGAATACCAATGCTTCCTACCTGAGGTCATGTCACAAAATTTGGACTCCTTAAACCAATTATTACTTTTTGTTTGTGATCTAAGAGAAAATCACCTACCTTATTCATTACTATTTAGGGGGAATGATTCTTTCTATTCTGATAAAAATTGAAATCCCTACGTCTGTTAAAGGTATGAGTTAATTTCATGGAGCTAAAAGTAAATCAACTCTCAGCAAAATTCTCAATCATGGAAAAGAACTTCAAGTAATTGTTAATTAACTAAGGCAATTTATTCCACAATGCTAATTTCATATAGTTTATTTTGAATGTATAGCATTTAAAACTCTCATATCAGTTATTTTAAATATAGGAGGCCTATTTGAATGTTAGTGCTTTCCTAAAATTATTTTTAATCAAGAAAAAATATTGAATATTCTTTTGATGATTAACTACATATCATATGTGGGTTTGTCAAATAAGAGAATTTTGCTCAGTGCATTTCCATTAGAAGATTTCTTTGAACCATGTCACATTTTTTGGTAGTTCATTCAGTAACGGGAAACCTGAATATAAATTTAATTTTTTTTTATAAATGTATTATAACGTTATAATCAATATTAATTTTACGGTGGCTTATGATATATTTGACAAAACTAATTTTATTTTACTTAGATCTGAATAAAAGGATAAATATGTGTTCAACAGCTGATTGGTGTACTTTCATTCTATTTTTGACAGTTTTTCATTCACAATAAAACTTGAGCTATAAATTTTGTATCTATTGGCACAGCTATATTTTCCATTGTAGTTGTTAAAAAATATATTTTATCATCAAAATTTGTCTTTATAAATAATTAATGCCTTGTTAAACATTGATGGGTTCATAATACTAATGTATAAATATTATGAAAGACTATTATACATTTTTCCTGAAGCTTAATGGCAAGTATTTAAAGATTTTCTTTCTTATAAAATGTAAGGTAATGACATTCATTACATGGAATTTCTTTTTGCTTATAGCCATTAAAGTAAATTATTCCCTATTAGGCATAATATTATCAAGGTTACATTGCATATGGAAGGTATCTGTACAAGGATCAGATTTTCAGTGATACGTAGGACATATTTTTTTATAAATCCTGACATTTAAAAAAGGACCAATTCTCAAATTTCTCAAGCTTACTCTGAGTGGTGACACATTCTCGCCAGCATTTGCAAAAGTGCCTTTATCATGGTACCCAAATCTTAAAATTTGATTAATTTGTAAGTACCTAATTCAAAGCAAATAAAATTTGTCCATTGAATGTTTTGAAATTCTATTGCTCTGCATTATTTGAATATCAGTTTTGTGTCTCACTGGTATCGGATAGATTATAGATTGGTATCTTAACTAGATACCATTTTTTGTAATAAAATTTGAGTTAATTAAGTAATAATAGATTCTGTAAAACTGTTGGTAATTAGTTATCAAAGACCTTAACGACCACTTATTGTTTCTTATAAATTTATCAAAGAATTTGATGAAGTATATTTATATACTCAATTAAGTCATTTTTAAAACAGAAATACCTATATATTTTTATCATGTTTTGCTACATAAACACTATGATTGCTATAAAATTAACCCTGTTTTTGGAATTAATAGTAAAAAATATGTTTAAGCATATTCATTAAAATCTCGATTTATATTGTTGGTATTTTGCTAATACATTTTTTTTCACTCTTGGCAGAAATGGCTGTGCAACATCTGAGGATTTGTTCTGGAAGTTAGATGCATTGCAGTCCTTCATAAGAGATTTGCATTGGCCTGATGCGGAGTTTAGACAGCACTTAGAGCAAAGGCTTAAACTAATGGCTTGTGATATGATTGAATCATGTATTCAGAGGTAGTATTTCCAGTGATGATTGAAGAAGTTGATCTAGAATGTATTTAGTGTAGTGAATATATTCATCCACATAACACAATAAATTTTTATTTTGAAGGACGGAAAGTGCATTCCAGCAATGGTTGAAGAAAGGTGTTACGTTTATATCTACAGATTACATAATTCCATCAGAAATGTGTGCCATGGTCAATGTGATATTAGATGCCAAAAATCAATCCTTCAAGTTATGTGCTGTTGATGGTGTGGATGTGGTAATTGAATCCCTCATTTAGATAAATAGCATCTTGAGCAAATTTTAAACTTGGTATTAATCTGATTCATGTTTTTGAAAAAAATGTTAATGTTGGAATATTGTGTTACTTTTCAGCATCAGTACCATACAAAAATTGATGATTTGATTGAAAAAACATCCGCAAGTATGACACAAGGTATGATTAGCAAACTGGTATCTGTCCTTGAAACCACTCTCTCAAAATTGTCCCGTTATGATGAAGGAAGTTTAATAGGCTCCATCTTAAGTTTCACGGTGAGCATGTCAACTTTGTGTTACAGTTACTTGGCCCAGGAGACTTCAGTAGCCTCACAAAGAAAATATTTCTTCATTACAGAACGTATCTGGGTCAGGGAAGGAAATGGGGCAAGCCTATGTTAACTTCACTCGAAATTGCATGGACCAGATAAGAAGTAAAGTTAATGATGAACTTTGGATACTAAACTTTTTTGAGGTAATTTAGTGTCGTGCAAAATCTTTCACTAAATATCATTTAGTTGTTAATTAAGTAACATTATAACAGTGAATTATTTATATATATATATATATATATATATATATATATATATATATATATATATATATATATATATATATATATATATATATATACATATATGTATATAAACAAGCATTAATGAGCAAAATTAATTCAATTAATAATGTTGTGAAGTAATAATGACATTATTTTCAGTTGTGGTATACTGCTCAAATCCAACTCCTCTGCAACTGGCTGTCTGAAAGAATCGATCATTCTCTCCACCCATACCAGTGTACTTGCTTGTTACAAGTTGTCAAGGTAAGGCCCAAGGAATTTATCATATCACCATTGATTAGGTCACTTATTTCAGCAAGAAGTGGTGCCCTTTCATTGTGGTGATTAATGTTCCTGAGTTCCTATTTTCTGGGAAGACAGTAACTTATATAGACACAGTAGTCAGGAAGGTTCTACAACTTCTTGACTATGTATACCTGCGAGTATTCATGGCAAACAATAAACCAAAGTCACTAATTTTTATTTCATTCATATATTTCACGTCTTGAAATCCTTCTTGGCCAAATTGTAGCTTCAGTTATAGTGCATGAACTTAAACTTGGCTGATGAAATCACATGAACAGGAAATAGGAGAAGGAGAGGGGTAAGTTTGATGGGTGCTAGTAAGCAAGTAGTACTACAGAGTGATTAAGTATATTTAAGGCAAGTTCCAAGTTTAGAAGGCTGTCCATCATTGGGAGTGTATTTCATTGAGGGAGAGAAAACCAGCCTCCCTCCCATAGTTTCTTCATCCCTTTACTCTCTCCTCTCTGAATTTCTGTTTACACTTGTCCTCTCTGAGGAAGTATCACTTCCCCTATTATGTGATATGGAGTAGAGCCACATTCACAGAAGGCAACTGAGTGTCAGCCAGGTTATTCTGAATGGAATACTGTCTATAGCAGTTGCCATTGACCATTCAGACCTCGCAGGTCACTAAAAATCACAGTTTTGAGCTCTGCAGACCACTGAAATGATTATTTTCATAATGCATGAACATCTCAGTCTATGCTTATTTGAAATTTTATAATCGGCCTCTGTTTGGTGATTGCTTGTCTATAGATCTACGACAAAATGATTTTATAATATACCCTTTCAAAAAAAATTCTAATTTATTTACATAATATGTTGCTCTCCAAGATGTATTGCTGCACAGCATACTGGGGAACAGTGTGACATTTTGGAGCAGTTAAAAGATGAATAATGTGGTGATTATGACATAGTTAATTTATATCATGGATGTGTAACTTGTGGCCCATGGCACCGATATTTTGTAGTGCATTTTGCCAATTGGAGTATAATTACACATACCTTACTAACTGTCATTAATCATCACTTATGTGCACATAAAATTTAAGATATAGTGTATCCTTTCAATGGTATTGATGTAGGTTGTAAAATATAGCTTATTTTTTCAATATTGTGATTATATATATATATATATATATATATATATATATATATATATATATATATAAATAAAAAAATATATATTTATTTATTTATTTATTTGTTTATATATATATATATATATATATATATATATATATATATATATATATATATATATATATTTATTTATTTATTTATTTATTTGTTTATTTATATATATATATATTTGTCTTGCTCATGACAGTACAACAGTTGCAGAGTACCTCTTGAGTGAAAAATGGTTTATCAATTCCTTAAAGTGTTATTTAAAACTAATGCATGTTTATTGGGAAATTTGCTACAGTGAGTCTGTAGTGAAACACGATTTTACAATGAATAGAAGATAGTCATTAATTTCCACTTTTTGCACAAAATGTTTGTTTAAAATTAATCCTAAAATTTTTATATTTACTTGAAAAAATTTTGGTTAAAAAAATTGATTCATGTTAAAATTTAAGAGTACATGTTTTCTAGCACTTACATGGCATAAATAAAAGAAGGGCCACTTACTTGAAATATTTTTTTAACCAGAAACTATATTCGGACTTCGAGCTGCAAGGTGTAATGGAAGATAAGCTCAATTCTAAGACGTATCAAACAGTTTCCCAAAGAATGCAAACAGAGGAAACGACATGTGAACTTACTATGAGCACAAGGAAAGACAACGATGATTCAGAGTAAGTATTTACTAGTTTCACATAATGCATATGTATGGCAAGTTGAGTCCTTTCGGTGATTTCAACTAATTGCTTTTTTTCAACGTGTAACTTAAATGATAAATTTACTTCGTTTTTCCAGCATTAGATTTACAAATTTATTGCTACAGTAAATTTGGAAATATTAAGACTGTAGACGATGCCATAAAAGCTTGTACTGACAATTCTATATGTTGCAACAAGCATAAGTTGAATATCAGGAAAGATGCAAATAAATCAGTTTTCCATTTGTGTTACCTATCATTGAGATCCATTGTGTATATCATTACTTAGGAATGTTCCTAAGATTACAGACAGTTACTTGTGTATCATACGTTTAGATGCTTATTTTTAAAATTTCATGATAAATCTTACATAAATATCGTGAAATTTCATAGAACAAGTATTAATCATTCGGCAGTTTTTCTCATAAAGCAAAGCACTCATTTAGTGAAACAACTTTTTTGCATACAAATTAATGTAAAATAAGATAATGCGTTCGATCCTAAAAAAATATTTTATGTGCAAGGTTTATTCAAAGAAAATTATACATGCATTATCTTAGAAATGTGGATTCTTTCTTCATCTTTTCTTTAATCATAGAATGAGCCAACCTGAAATGCAAGCTCGATTTTTAAAACTAAAAAATTATCAAAATAATTAGTTTATGATTAATTCCTTATTCATTTTTGCTAGAAAACTGTATAGAGTAATTTTGTTTTTGCCAAGGCTTCAAAATTTTGTGAAAATGCAGCATAGAATTATCATTACATAATTTAACAATTTCTAGCATGCGTAGACACTGTTTTATTAGGACAATACTTGATGCACATAAAATGATGCAACAGTTTCTAATGACCTCCAGGTCACATTTAGCTTTTTCCATTGAACTTGATACTTCTTGAAGTCTTGTGGAATTTCTGAGTAGTGAATAACCAAGGGTTTAATTTTCAAATGCCTCTTGCATTGGCACAAAGTAGCAGCTTGAGATGGCCTTTCATTCACTTTTGGCCGGGCAAATGTGCAATTTTAGGTTTGTGTCTTCCTGAAAAGACAAGTCTTGTTACAATTAAAAACCCATTGTGGCAGGTAGCCCTCAAAGTCTACAAGCTTCTTGAAGTCATCAATGAATTTTTCTGTTGCATTTGAGTCAGAGCTTGCTGCTTCATAATGCCTCAAATACTGGCTGGTTCTTCACTTAAACTTCTCAAACCATGCACGGCTTCCCCTAAGTACTGCTTCAGTCGTTAATGGCCCTGCTATCTATTAATGAAATAGGCAAAAATGACTTTTACCTTCTCACAAATGATTTTCTATGTAATAGAATTGCATTGCAAATGCTTTTCATTTATCCAAATGAGAAGCAACCTTTCAGCATTGTGGAGAATAGGTGCCAGTTGCATAGATATTCTTGTCACCCTCTTTGAAGCACCTATCTTCTTAATTTCATCCTCTCCCTTATGAATATGTAGATCATTGATTTCATTCGATTATTTATGTGTGCACTATATCAGCCACCTTGTTCCCGATTATCAACTATTTTACTTTTGTTTACTGTTTTTTTCTTCTCCTATTGCTGTCTTCTTGAGGCTTTCTCTTTGGGGACATTTTTAAAAATGTGCACAAAATATGATTTAACTTGCCACAAAAAAATCACAAATAATATGTGTGAACACAGGTTTGGAGAAATTTGTGATAACTAGCAACACAAAGGTGCTAGTGGAAATCATTGATCATTCCAGAATTTCCCCTCTCATCATCACCAACTATGAGAAAAGTGACTCTTCAAGTGAGTCATTTTTTGGGAAAATATTTTTGCTAATTATGTGAATTACTCGCTATTCATGGTCCTCGTTGAGTGAGGTTCCACTGTACATCTGTTTGAATATATTTTTTTAATGGGAAATATCTTTCAATTATATGATACAGGTTAAAGTAACTTGGTGAAGGGTTTCTTTTTTTGTTAACTGTTCATAGCCGGAGGCTTAAAAATTAACTGGAAACAATATCAAAATAAAATTACATTTGAAACACCTAAAAATCTTTGAACCACTATGCATATTTTTGGTATAAAACTTTTCTTCCTGAATCTGAAATTCACACAACTCACTGTGGGGCTTACCAAGGCTGAATCGCAAAGGTATTGGCAAATGATTTCTGGGTGATCATCTCTCAGCAAGTTATCTCTTTTGTCGACCCACAAAGAGAATCAATTGAAAAAGGGAAGTAAGCCCAATTTTCTGTTGAGTACCTTATCCCATTCTTCTTACCCTCCTTCCTTCACCAAGACAGAGGGAAGGAGCAGAAGGAGAGTACAAGAGAGAACATGCCTTGTAGCTTTCATGGAATACAATAAGCAAATACGTTGCACAGTGTTCTGTTTTACTATTTTTCCTATAGTAGTTCTTAATATGGGATCATCAAGCAGGCCCTGGGGGCGGCAAGGTAACATCCTCGTCTCAACCCAGAGGTCACGGATTTGATTTCCACCTTGGTGATTTTTCCTCCACCTAAGGATTGGGTGAATGTAATTGCCAAATTGTTCCATCAATACTCAAAGTCCAATGTAAAGGTGGAAGTGTGGTAGTATTTGGACTAATGCTAAATAAATAAATATTCAGGATTTATAAAGACCGGCTGGATATGCTAAAAAAAGATCCAAAAAAATATGAAGATGTAGCCCTTGTGAAGTAAGTATACTGCGAAAAGTGATCTATGCTAGTCGACAAGTTTTTCTTGTTTTTTCCTACCTTTCCAATAAAATATTTCTAGAAATAAATAAAATAATGCAAAAATAGTCAGACAACTTTTGATCGAGTGAAAACAACTGCCAGGAATGCTGTTAGTATGACAAATAAATGGACACCTTGTCGATATAAATTGTTATATTTTTACAGTAGTATATTTTGTATCAGTTTTGTAGAGATGAAGTTGGAATAGTTAAAAACTTGCTTCTCAATTAACCACTGCAAAACAAAAATGAATCGTTTATATATGTGAAAAAATAGAAAAACAACTTATTTAGGTGGAAATTTATTATTCAACACAATCACCCTTCAGCTTGATACACTTTTCCCAGCATTTCTCCAACTTTTTTAATCTGTCTAAAAAGTAGGATTTTGGAAGGTCTTCAAAATAGGCATATGTGTTGGCAATGTTCAAGGTGGATGTCCCCAAGCCATTTTTTTAAGTTTGGAAAAAAAATCCCTCTGAGCTAAATTTGGAGGATAAGGCAGATATTGTAATAATTTAAACTTCCATTCAATAATTTTCGCCATCGAAACTGCACAGTTATGAACCCATGCATTATCTTCATGTGTCTCTATGGAGGATAGAGGTTTTTATTTACCAAATGTGGAAATTTATTCTTGATTTCATCACTCAACTGGTGCAATAATGAGGCATAATAATCTCCATTCATTGTTTTCTGCAAGTTATCGATGTAGATGATTATGTGTGCATCCCAAAATACTGTGGTCATCATTGTGCCAGCCAATTTCATCCTCTTCACCTTCTTTGAGGCCAAATTGCCTTTAGAAACCCACTGTTTCAAGTGTCTCATTAGTTGTCCTCACCATCATTTCACTATGAGTGGAGTTTTGAGGAAGAGTGAAAGTACACATCTAATAGACACCTGCTGGCCGGAAAGAAGCATACTCTCCTCTTTCTTAAAGCTTAGTCACCTCAAAGCTGAGTTACCCTTCACTATGATAATGAGAAAATCACAAATATTAACCTCTGAAGCAGACACCAGCCATATCCATATGTGGCAGGTTGGATGAACCTGGCAGATGTGGATACAGGATTTCTTCTCCACTTCTTTGATGGGGCAGTCACTTAAATCCTTGGCATTAACAACTGTTGATTGAGCATCTCACACATGAACACTTAACTAATGTAAAACCTTCATCAACCAAATCACTAACATTTAAATCTATTTCATTACACTCACAGGAAGTAGGGGAACAATGGAAAACTGGTGGAAGAAAATTTGGGTGAGAATATCTTCTAATTAGGAGCCTTTTTTACATGAAGTGCAAGTTCATCAATGATCACAGAAGTAATTGAATTGGGCAATCAGTGCTGATAGTCTATATCTCAACAGGAATTACCTTTGAGAAGTTTATGATGTCCGGAAAGTAACCTGATTGAAAACATGAGTTCGTAACAATAAAGAGAGGATATGATATAAGATGAATCATTGATTTAATGTGATTATTAGAAAGGCTAAAAATATCTGTTCATTCTGAAATTATGAAGTTCTTAAATAGTTCAAACATTTGTAGCATTATTATATATTTTTTAATGAAATTTTTGTTTAGTGGAATAGCTAAAGTGATAATTAAATTTTTTTAAATTAATGCCTCTGAGACACACCCAGCGCTTAACTTTTTCAATCCTATCAATTGGTGCATCTTTCTCCTGCAAATTGAAATATTCTTAGTGTTTTCCTCAGCTTATTATTATATTGATATATTTATATTTTGTCATTTTAGAAGTAGTAACCTGCGAGTTTCTGATTCTCCTTAGAATAAAATCTAAAATTGGATTGGCAAGCTTGACTTGAATATAAATTAAATCAAAATTACGTAGTGATTTCTTCTGAAGTGAATACTCAGTAATGAGAGATAGTTTATTTAAATGACCTTTTCAGTTATCTCGACTAACCATTAGAAAAGTTGTAAAATATGGTTCCAACATTAAACAAATTGAAAAGTAAGCTGTAAAAACACATAATGTTAGAAAATAAATTTCATCGGTGAAGAATATTTTAAGAAATGAAGTTAGAAATGTAAATTGAATTCATACTTTACTCACTTGTTAATAGAGTTCATAAAGTTTTGGAACATTTTTAAAACCTTTGTTTTAACCTTAGGTGCATAGCCATTTTAAGTATGGATTGAAAAAACAAATCTCAATTCTTTTTAGCCCAAATAAAAGTTTCCATTTGATGTCTGGAAATATTAAAATTTGTGTCCAATGGTATTTTCCCTTCCACTGAGTTACCTCTCTCCAATGAACAGTGTGTGGCATGGATAGCAAGTAAATCAAGTGTTGTTATTTGCCAAGAGTGGAAATATTGTGCTGTTTTAATTTCAGTAAAGCACTGGATCACTGAGTGGTGTCTGCTTAGATCACTCTGGGCTTCATTTTGATTTTTTCTCAGAATACATGATACCAATCAAGCTATGTAGGCACATAATTAATTCAGATGTATTTGACAAATATTTAAAAACTCTTTAATTAGTAGAAAGAAATTGTCATCAATAAATGTTTTCTAATACTTTAAAATGTAGACAATATTTAGTGGTCATAAAATATTGAGGCGATAAAAATTTGTCACAACTCTTCATCACTTACTTGAAGATAACATTTTATAGGCAAGAAATAAAGGCAATAAAGTTATGCTACATAAAATGTTTTATGCACTTTACTATTTACTCCAAAAATGTAATTATGTATTTCGGTCAGAAGTTGTCACATTTGTTGACACATTTGTAATCAAATTTTTTTTTCTCAATTTTCCAATTTTGGGTGTGTAAGCTGTAGTCCCTTAGCCCCATGTTATCCTTAAGCTCTTAGTATTTCAGAAAGTCAAATTTTATTACAGCAACACCAGGCACATTCTGCTCATGAGATTAGTACATTTTTAATCTGATCATACTTATTTCATCTAACTCTCAGTGTCCTCTAGCACTTAAACTAGTGTGCTGTGCTCCAGTTCTCTGGGAAATTTCACATATACTTTTAGTTAGATCTAATAAATTACCTCCAGGAAAGAAAATGAGTCTAATCCTGCATTCCTTATTTGAATTCATATATTCATAAACAAAACATAAAGCAGGTAAGAGTGAAGACTGCTTATTCCTCTACTCCGATTGTACATGAGCAATATTAGTGGTCAAGCTAGTAAAATGCTCATTTCACCTCTAATTTAGCTATTAACTAGTCAGATTGGTAATACATATATTCCTCACCCTCTTTATCAGAGTAGTCATTTGGGATTGGTGGTTCAGGGATAATCTGAGTAGATTCAATGTTCTTGTCATCATTAGGAATATCTGATACCTCATGAAGGGCAATGTATCTTCAAGAGTAGAAAAAGTTACTAGTAGTTTGTAAAATGTTTTTAGATTTTAGATTATGCATTCTACAGAAATTAACTTTGTAAATAGTATGTCCTTTTAGTCAATGCTTCAATATTTGTAAAATAGGCTTTTTAAATGTTAATCCACTCAAAACATGAGGCACTGATAGTATGCGACTCACTCCACTTCATGGCTAGTGATCCTAAATGGTTCCACTCAAGTCCTCAAAATCTTGAATGGTATTCAGGGATTGAAATGGCAAGAGACTCCCACCCAGAGGGCCCGGATCGAATCTTGGAGACAGTGTATTAATTCAGTAGTATCACAATCCTTTCTTAGGGTGCCTCCTACTACTGAATGCTATGAAACTAAAGATTGGACCACTCATTTTTTGGCTTGGACAAAAAAATATGCCCACCAGCATGCAAAGTTACCTCCAGAGGATCATCAAGTGATCATCATAGGAGAACTATTTTCCCCTACTCAATGCCAACTTGTAGAAACTTACCAAAGTGCACATCATGATAAATGTAATGTTGCTGAAGTTGATAAGCAAAAGATAAAGGTGTGAGCATGAAATGATAATGGAATTGAAGCAGTGCTGCATGGTACCACCTGCCATTAATGAGTTAAAGTATTAATATTGAGGCACCACAACTGCTTGCAGGAAAAAATTTTTTATTTTGTTTTGAGCTACAAAGATTTTATGTTATTGCTTTGCTGTGTCATTTTAGGTTCACGCTTACCAAGTTTCTGTATTTAGGGGTTCATTTTTTGGGAGTTATTTTCACTTGGCATTTGTTTCTCTCCCTCCCTTAGACTACAAGCTTGATTTAGTGGAAGAACTTGTTCATTCCAACAACACCTAGAGCTGTGCTAGCAGGAGCAATGATAATTGCTCCTGGTAGGGTCACCTATACCAGATAGGGCGAGAGTTAGGAGCCAGACAAAAGGTAATCCCTGCAGCGTCTGTTCCTCAGTTAGGCAGCTTCAAAGGGGTTGGACCCCAGTGGGGCACCCATTGAGTGATGGTGTCACATTAAAAACACTTGAGGAAGATCAAGGAAACCACCTCAATTATTATTCCCAATTCCTATGACGAACAGTATAGAGGAAGTGAGTCCTGGCAACTAAGGGACCTGGCCCAATCGGCGGTGTCTTATGCCTGGCAGCATTACAGGCAAGGCTTTTGCATTTGTCATCTTATAAAACCTTTGCAAATCAAAAACCATCAGCAGCAACACAGGAGAAGCAGAATAAACTGAAATAGTTAGAATAATTACTTAGAATGTTAGGGCAATGTTGAGGACAGGGAAATTAGAGAATAAAAAGCAAGAAAGGAGAAGAGGAAATATATATATATTTTGGGTCTATCGGAGGTTAGATGGAAGAATAGCAGGGAATACTGGAGTGATAAAAATATAGTAATATACAGCGGAGGGGACAAGAGCCAATGAGAGGTTGCCATAATATTGAATGAAAAGGGAGGAAGAAGCATAGTCAACATAGAACAAGCAACAGATAGAATATTGCTAGTAGAAAAAAAGCAGAACCGACAAACTTGATCATTGTTCAGGTATACATGCCACCAAGCAATCATAAGGGCAAAGATGTTGATACAATCAGTTAGAGGACATAGTTGCATCTGTTCCTGCAGAGAAACATTTCATAGTGATGAGGGGTAGGAATTTGATGGTAGGCAAAGGAAGAGATGGGGTTGAGGTAAGGGACTATGGTTTAGAAACGAAGAATGACTGCGGGGAGAAAGCAATTGAATTCTGCAGGAGGTAGGGATTAGTCATCACCAATACTTGGCTTAGACACCACAAAAGGCATAGGTATACATGGAAAATGCGAAGTAACTCAGAAATGTATCAGTTAGATTATGATATAGTTAGGCAAAGAAACAGCATGATCAATTCTCACAGTTACCCTGTAGTGGATGCTGACTCAGATCACAATTTAGTGCTAATGAAGCGTAGTGTCCAATTAGGAAGATAAGGCAGGGGCAACAGGTTAGGAAATGGACTTTACAAACATTAACTGGAATGACAAGGAAGGAGTTTCAGCAGACTGTAGAGAGGGAAAAGAGCTGAGTACTAATGTGGAAAAATGGGAATGTGTCAAAAAAGGGATATCAAAAGCCACAAAAGAAACTATAGGAACCGTTTATAGGAAAAGGACAAGGAAACCATGTATCAGGAATGAAATGATTGGTATGATAGATGAAAGAAGGAAATGTAAGAATGTAAATAAAGAATTAGGCAGAAGGAAGTACAAAGAGTTAAATAATAATTTTTACCAAATAGAGCAAAAGAAGCATGGTGGATGATGCAATGTGAGGATATGGAAATTTTACAGAGGAAGGGTGAAATTGATGCGCTATACAAGGAGGTTAAAATAATCTCTGGAAGTTAGAAGGTTAAATCTGGGTTAACAATTAGAGATAAGTCAGGCAGAATACTAGTTGAACCAGGAAATATCCAAGAGAGATGGTAGGGAATATATAAAAGAACTGTATGGCAAAGAACTTAGGCCAGCAAGGTTAGACATAGAAAGAGAAAATGATATAGATGGAGATAGCCTAGGTCCAGGCTTACTTGACAGAGAGAAAGGGCATTAAGGGAAATGAAATCAAATAAGGCCATAGGGGTAGACAGAATTCCAGTGGAACTACTTAAAGGTTTAGGAAAATGTGGGAGGAAGAGTTATTTTGGACTGATTCGTTGCATTTATGAGAGAAGAATTTGGTTGGAAGACTTTGTCAGATCAGTGTGAGTTCCTATTCGAAATTAGGTAAAGGCTATATCATGTGAGGACTGCAGAACAATAAGTTTGCTTTCTCCCACAGCTAAAGTGGTTCTCAGGATCATCTACAAAAGGATGTGGAGCAGAGTGAGTATTTACCTAAGGGATGATCAGTGTGGGTTCCGGAAGGGGAAAGGCGTGCATGATGCTATTGTAGTAATGAGGGCCCTAATAGAGAATTATATAGAATACTATCAGGACATACTTGTAGTTGCCTGTTTCATAGATTTCGGAAAGGCGTTTGATAGATTATACTGGAAAAAACTACTGATTATATCGCAAGAAATAGGAATAGATTGGAGTGGCAGGAGGCTGATCCGCAGCCTGCACATATCTCAGACTGCTCAGGTGCGAGTGGGAGACATAGTCCGGATGGGCAGTGTTTGGAAGAGATGTAAGTCAGGGTTGTCCATTGTCACTGGTACTGTTCAATGCACATGTAGAGGAAATGATTAAAGAGGGATGGGAAGAACTGGAGGTAGGAATGAAAGTCAGAGGGGAATTCATAAAATCAGTTAGTTTTGCTGATGACCTATCTATTTTGTCAGTCCAGTGAAAGGGTTGCAAGTATTGCTGAGTGAATAGAAAATTCTGGACCAAAATAGATCAAGAGGTAGGGACATAAGGAGAAGTATTGTGTTAGGCAAAGAAGTTTTGACAAGGAGGAGGGAATTGATGACAGGGGTGTTGAGTAGGGATATTATGAAAAGCCTTGTTAACACTTTGATATTTGCAGCCAGGTGTACCAATATGGATGGCCATGAATGAATGATGAAGTATCATCTTGTTCTGGTAACAGGCAAGCAGAGCAATCAGGGCAGGGTGTACTTAATCACATCCCCTTTACAACCACCTATGGTAGGCCATGGCATAGTCTTAATTAAGTAATAGATGTGAAAATATTTTGTAGTGAGATTTCATCACTTGAAATACAAACACATATCCTTGCACTATGAAACCATCAAAAAGGCTTGCACACCTTTGCACATCAGGAAGCTGCATATGACAGGAAGTTTTTAACAGCAAGATTATTAAGCCCATAAAAATTTTTACCCCGTGTAAATTTTTGAGGCCATTAATTTTTTTAAGTCCATAATAGCTAAAACTTCACACACATCTACATACTACCCTGGACACCACCGCTGTGGCATGTGACGGGGGTATTAAGTCACCACCCGTAAAAGAGAATAAAATCACTGCAATTCATTCATATCTTCACCCACGGAGGTGCATGCTCATGTGAAAACCTTTATAACTTACACTCATGCAAATACATATATAATGAACTAACATGCACATAAACCTATGAATGTAGTAAAAATCTATCAAATGATGTGAAAATTTGTATACATGCTGGAGGAAGACTTCATTCAAAACAAGGGTTAATTCACCTGATAAATCTGTTATTTGTTAAACAAAAAAAGGAATAAAAATGAACCACAACCATTTATACAACAGGCCTTCACTATAAGAAGACAGGTCATGCAGAATTGAAAAGTAAGAAGAAGATATTTTACCATTACATGGACATACAATTCATAGTCTCCATCCCTAAAGTCACAGTTAGAGAATTCAACACATTACTGTAGGCATTTTAGAGTGGCATGAGGCATTCCCACCACAGAGAGAGATGAGGGATTGAAAGAGAAGCTTGAAAACAACAAAGAAATGCATACAACATTGTACCAAGCACTACAGTCATGAAATGGCAGTTCTATGCATTCATGCAGGAAGGGATTTAACAGCAAAATACAGGAGATCAACGAAAGTGCATGCATTTGGGTAAAACTAGTTATTCCCTTGATGCTCTGGTTGGCAAGTGAAATTTTTGCTATCTCCAACTATACAGTTGCTATCCTATATTGTCCATGGGAAGAGGGAGTCCTTGAGTATGCTAGTTCTGGCATCTTTTTCCAAATTTTATATTCATGATCCAAGTGACTAATGTATGTTGAAGTGCGAATAATTTGTGAGACCTTGGCCCTGCAACATGCGGCTCTGAATTTATTTAGTAAGTTTAACCTAGCATTGAATCATCTTTCTTCTAATGACTCCCAACCCAACTTCTGAAGCATTTCTGTGACACTTTTTGTTTTATCATAACAGTTTTTAACAAAACGGACTGCCCTGTGTGGAACCTTCTCAATTTCCAGAATGAGGCCTTTTCCAGATAGATCCCATACACTGAATGCATATTCTAAATGAGGCCTAATAGCATGGTAACAATGTTCCTTGACCTTATAACTCGTGCCAACAATGAGTCTAATAAATCCCAGTTGTTTATTTGCTTGCCCACAGTTTTGACATATGTGGGTGCCCCAAGTTAAGTCGTTAGTTATAGTAACACTTGGGTATTTTACGGTGTCAACTACTTCTTGGTCAAATCCAGCTATTTCGAAACAAATCCTGTTGTCATTTAAAGAAATTTACCACTAAATATTTGTTATGGTTTAATGACAATTCCCCTTTTGTACACCATTTTGAAATGCAGTCTAAATCTTTTGGTAGTATTAAGTGATCCCCATCCCCAGATAAAAAAAGACAATGGCAGATGACACGGTGATCTGGGAATGTGTTCTGATATATCACTGTGTCATCCGCCTACATCCTGATCTTACTTTTTACTTCACAGTTCAAATTGTTTACAAAAATCTAGGAATGCAGCAGCCTGATTACACTTACCTGAGGAACACCCAAGGTCACTCTTAAGCTATCAGAACTAACACCATCAAGGACTACTCTCTGTTACTACTCTGACAACGTCTTCAGCCCAATTTTTTGTGCTCTTATTTATACCAGCAAACTTCTATTTATCAATTAGTTTACCATGGAGAACTTTATCAAATGCCTTTTGAAAATCAAAAAAGATCGCATCCACTTGCCTACCACTCTTGTCCAATAAAAGTAAGTCATGTGTAGGTTGTGCCAATTGAGTCTCGCATGAGCGGATTTTCTTGAATCCATGCTGATTGTTACTTAAAAAGTATGAGAATACTCGAGATATCCCATTATCAAACTTACAATAATGTGTTCCAAAATTTTGTGACATTATAGAAGTGAGAGAAATGTGGAGAGAAATAACTGGGGTCCTTCCTGTCACCATTTTTAATAATAAGTGTTATCGGTGCAGTTTTATAATTCTTAGAGAATTGTGAGAGATTTTTTAATAAAGATTTGAGATATGGCGAAAAAAGCAGCTATATGCTTTAACACCTTAGCTGGTATATTTTTGGGACCCAGGGATTCGTTGGGTTTAATCTCTTTGAACAATTTGATAATTCCTTGTCCATCCTCTTTAATATTTGCCATGAGTTTAATATGTATTGTATCTGGAAAATCCATGGTGGCCACATCACTCATGAATATGCTCTGAAAGAATTTATTGAGAATATTGGCTTTTCCCGCACTGTCAGGTTGAATGATATAATTACAATCCCTAAAGCAAGCCATGGTTTGCTCACCCCCTTTTACCTCCCTAACATATGTCTAACGCTTTAGGGTCTCTGTCCTAATACTTTCACAGTACTTTACGCTTATCGTAAAGTCTTGTAAGGCACTACGTAATTGACTTTTGGATTCAATTTTAGATTATAATTGTCCAATAAAGGTCTGTACTCCAAGGAAGATATGTTCTGAACGTTACTCCGGACTGTAACATTATCTGCTTCTGGAGAGCTTTCCAAATGCCATTATTGTACCACCTGGGGTTGTCATTCTTTTAAACCAATTTTTTAGGGATGAAATTTGTTTTACCCCTTTGCATAATGTTGACTAATTGTGTCCAAGCTTCTTCCACATTTGCATGTCTAAAGTGCGCTTTGAATTTGGGTAGTGAAGAGTTTAATGGTTTGGCAAAATTTTCAGTCTGCTTTATGGTAATAATACATTTTTTGTTTTTGCCTGATACTCTTTTTTTATTTATGCATCAAAATTGACATGAACAAATTTATGGTCACTCAAGCCCTTGTCATAAGCCACACTCATAATGTGCTCTGGTGTGTTCATTAGAAATATGCCTGATATATTTTTTCCCCAGGTAGGTATACACACTGTTTGATGAAGGGAGTTTCTCTGCTTTAGTTTTAATAGTGATTTACAAGAATTGCGGTCATGGGTCTGAGTTTTAATGCTATTGTTTTTCCAGTCTATACTTGGGAAGTTAGCTTCACCACCAATTATTTTGATACTGTTATTATTTTTACACGTAAATTGATATATTTCAGCTTGACACACCAGATGAAATTCAGCATAGGGGCAAATTTGCATATTGTTTTGAGTATTTACTGTGTAAATAGTTTTCAAATAGGGGTGATACATAATAATTCATGATAGCACTAAAGTAGTAGTTTAATGAAAATGGGGGCTAAATATATAGAGTAAGAAGACTCTTGTATATAAGAATGTGAAACCCAGATATTTTGAGCATGTGTGTCCTAATACATAGAAACAGTGCCTTGTGTCATTGAAATTGGTATGAAAAATATTATATTTTACAAATATTTGGTATCTTTGTGAATTTTTGGGTCAATATCTACAATTGAAGTACTCTGCATTGTCGGGTTTCACCGTGTCGTTGTTTGATTCAGACAACAGTTTCGCCGAAGCTGCATTCGGCGTCTTCAGGTCGAAGATGAAGACGCTGAATGCAGCTTCGGCGAAACTGTTGTCTGAATCAAACAACGACGCGGTGAAACCCGACAATGCAGAGTACTTCAAACCACCGCCGCGAAAACCTACGCAGCAATATCTACAATTTTTGAGTAATTATGGATATTCTATATATTTCATACAGAACTACTGCTGTTCTTCTGTTTAGGTCAGTACGAGGGCAGTTCAATAAGTACCCGTGTTAGAAATGAAGAAACCATTTTTTCAAAAACATTTTTCTAATTTTTCAACATAGTCCCCTTTTAGAAAGATACACTTCTCCCAACGTTCCGGCCATTTTTTTAACCCCTCCAAAAAATAGGATTTGTCGAACTCTCCAAAATACTTCTCTGTCTCGGCGATAACTTCCTCGTTTGAGCTAAATTTTTTTCCCGCGAGCCATTTCTTCCTGTTAGGGAATAAGAAAAAGTCAAAGGGAGCCAGATCGGGTAAATGTGGGGGGTTTGGCAGCAATTCATAACGTAGTTCATGCAGTGCATGAAGTTGACAGCCGGATCAGCTTGTTGTCCACCATGAGTAATCGCGGCACCCATCAGGCCAACAATTGTTTTCATCACCAACTTATTATGTAAAATATTAATTGCCGTTCCCGTCAACACACCCCCGGCCTCTGCTACTTTGCACACTTTCGTTTGCCAATCAGCGAGAATCATGGCGTGGACTTTTTCAATGATTTCCTCGGTAACCACATCTGCCGGGCGTCCTGGTCGCTCCTCATCAAAAACAGATATTCGCCCACGTTTAAATTCATTGAACCAATATCTAACTGTGGTCATAGATGGTGAAGTGTCCCCATAAACAGCATCCAACTTTGCTTTTATCGCCTCGCATTTCTTCCCATCCAAAAACAAAAAGCGAATTACCGAATGATACTGCTCTTTTTCCATCTTAGCAAAAATCACGAAATTAGTCTCACCCAAATGGCTGCCAAATCCAGACTAACCTTTAAATCAGTCTGAAATTTGTTTCGCTGTTGTTTGATAGATGGCAGCACACGATGTTAACATAAACTTCCCTCAGGAACGCCCTTTGACGTCAAACACGGGTACTTATTAAACTGCCCTTGTATGCATATTTTTCATATTTTAAAATATTATAATATGGTGATTGTTTATTTTTTCATTTAAATTTCTTAAAAATAGCATCAGAGCCTCATAGAAACCCATTAAAATTGGATATTTAAAATCATGAACCATTCTGCAATATCTCTCCTGATTTCACACACATTAATTTCTTGAGCTGCAGAAATAGCTCAACATTATCTCTGGTGTAACAACCAACTGGGATGCACACAGGTGTGACAAATTTCACTGGGAAAAAAATAATTGACATAAAGTGGAATTTGAACCAAAATTCCACAAGGGATTGTGGTTGAAAACCTATATCTATCAAGAGATTCATATCTGAATTAATCAACGTGAAAGATTTTAACTCTATGAAATTTCTTAGTTTTAATTGTTTTATAGATTTAATTTATAGCCATCCTTTGAACAGCTCCTAATTTTTTTATAAACTGATAAAGCTGATTATGAAGATGTGGCTGCTGGTTGAAAAATTACTCTCCCTTCTTTCACTGCAGTGTGGCTGAAATTTTCAAATGTTTATAAAATATAAAAAATTATGCTGTATGGATGTATTATGATGTATAGACACTGGAAATTTGAGTAAAGTCTGTGCTCCTGCTGTTTACTCAATTGATAAATAGTGAATGACCAATATTTTTACTTTATCTTACTAGTTTTCTCTTATGTGATATTTGTCATCATCACGCTGCAACAGCCTTGTTGGAATTTTTATTGCTAAATTCATATTAATATAGATGTATATGTGTAACAGGTTTGGAATACATTAGCCCGTATGCTTTCATGAGGTGCTACATCAGGGCAATATATTCAAGCATAGGTATTGTTCCACTAATGTATCTGCTTCTTTCAGTTCAGCATTAATAGCAACCTGACATGAATTTTATTAATTTAACTAGTTATTTCTTCCATGCTGTATTTGGCAATATATGGTTCATTATTATATCAGTCCTATAAAGAGTTTCAACTCAGCTTACTATTATTGGATAGTTATCTCTTGGGATTGAAGTTGAATAATCTTTAATCAATTATGAAAAATTATTTGAAAGGATATTTGTACTCAAATGATACAGAATTTGTTGAGGTCTATTGCCTGTAACAATAGATGTTTACCAATGCATGAAGTTAATAAATTAAAAGAATGACTTCAGTTCACCTTGAACTTAAGTGCATGGAAAATTTTTTCAACAATATGTATTTCACCCATTTATTTTCACCTAAGTGAATAACAAGGTTATATGTGGAAAAATTCTTCTCAATAGCTTATTTTTTATTACAGAGGATACCCTGAAACTGGAATTGAAGATGATGGTGATCGAGGAAAGCCAAAAGTCACAATAAGAGAAACTTTAGGTGATGATAGTGGCAATTATGTAGCCAAGATTTCAAATGTAACCTCAAATGTTGTTGGTAGGGTTGGGAATATGTTTGGTAAGGGAATTGGAGGTTTAACTAGTAAGTTTGGTGGAGGAAGTTGGTTTTAGATTTTAAGATATTGTAAATTGTTATTTTTCTTAAGATTGAAGCCCACTATTTATGAATATACTGAGAGGGCATGCTTTAAGTTTTTATAATGACTGAGCTATGCCTGTGATTAATTCCCAGAATTGAATAGTATGATGATGTGAATCAAAGATTCATTATTGTTTGTTTATTCAAAGGAGGCAAAATGCAAAACTGTAAATATTGAAAACATGGTTTTATTAAAAACCACAGTGCCATGTTCATCAATGGTTTATAAGGGTAGAAAGGTGGTTAAAGGGAACAAAAATAAATGCCTGTCAGCAAGTGTAGATACCTTGAGTTGGAGTGATTTTGTGGTCATATATAAAGCTAATAAAAATACCTCACAATCTTAGCTATGCCAAATTCCATCCTTTCCCAACTTTTCTTTGTTGATTTTGTACCTCTAGGAAACATTATTTTATGAAGATAACATCTTTGACAATATGTCTTAATACATCTCTAATACAAGCTTGACATAACTGTTTTGGGTATATACCTTGTTCTCTTTGATAACCTTTCTCACCACTTGAAATTCACAGAAACACTAAATGTCTTCACATTCACTAACATGGACACCAACACCAAAAGTCACAAACCTTTCACTTAAAGCCTCACACTTATACTCAGATAAACTTCATCTTTTCTCTCTCTATCTATCTATCTCTCTATCTCTATTTCATATACCTACAAATAAAATATTTAATTGAACTCAATCAAACCTGCATACATGCATATGAGCGGATGATTTAGGCTAGAAGATCGTAGCTCACTGTAATTATAAGTGTATGAGTGTGAGGCAAGTAATTATGCATTGCAGTATAACCAATGCCTGTGCAGAAGTATTGTGCACTCACACAAGTTGAGAATATTTGGTAGTGACTAATAATGATGGTCATAAAGTAAGCCATGCATGCAGTTTAATTGATAACATAGGCAGATTGAGAAATTAGCCAAACATTCCACTTTCTCTTCTATAAAATGACTTTAAAACTACCAATTGGCAAAGGATGGGAGTTCTAATATGTCTATATTTACAACACACGCGCACACACACATACATATAACCTGTGTGCCTGAGTGTGTGTGAACTGAAAGTTAGATACATGAAGTGTTATTTAATCTTATGCTTAATATTTTAATAATAACTCCAACTTAGTGCATTTTGTCTGCAATTTGGGTAGCATAATGCATGTCTTAAGGGGCCATATGTTCACAATAGAATTTTATTGTAAATATCGCCAGTTAAATCTGGCATTTGTATCATTTAGTCATATAACTGTGTAAATATTTCTTTTTACTATTAAAAATCAACAGAATGCATTGTTGACAATGAGTGAAATAGAATTTGTTAAGTGGAATTATTCCATTTTGGCGTATGTTCCCATTCATACAGTGACATATTGGCCATTTGTTATGCATTTTCATGCAAGTTTTGATTTGTGAGTTTAGGATTTATAATTGGAATAATCTCTCTAATTTTTTACAAGTTTTAGCATAATCTTTCATATGGTATGTACCTTTGTGAAGATGTGCTTGAGTTAGTTGTGAAGCGGGTGCTGCTATAATATGAAGTCAGTTTCACTCAATTGGAAAGAAGCTCCCAATGAGGGCATGAGACAAGCTTCTTTTCTTTTGTCAAATGTTATAACTTTTTTAGTATTAAATATAGAAATATATGCAGTACAAATGAGCCAATGAAATATATATACACCATTCATAAATATGGGAGAATCCATTTCCTATATCTATTTAACCATTCATTTAAAGTGCTAGAGTAAATGGTAAAGTTTCAAATATGGTGCAAGTTTTAGAAGTGTCCTTCAGGGAAACATACTATAATTGGATATAATTAAATATCACTCAATTAACTAAATTACTCCATTGTTGTTGCAGTATAGATACTTGTTTTAGAGTGATGTAAGTCATGACACCAACGATGGTTGGAAATTAATTAAAGTTGTTTTACTACAGAGAAGTACAAACCTGTTTTTAGAAAACTGATAGCTGCCAATTGTGGTAGCTGTTGTAGTTTATCAGTTAACAATTGCCTTGCATGACTTGGCCATGCATGAAACTTAAATTACTCACATGCAATATTGAGGTTTGCCATCTCCGAGTTTTTCTAATCAATAGTTTTGAAGCATGCTATTTCCATACACAGTATTAATACCCAGCATATGTCAAGACTTCAAGTTATGTTTTTGTATTCAAAGGTAAACATGCTTTCAACATATATGTTCGTAAGAACTTTGAAACAGTGTACATGCTACAAAAAGGTTGTCTTTTAAACTCTTACTTCTTCAAAATATTCTATAGATAGACAATATTTTCAACATTTATAGAGTACATTGTATTGTGAACTCCCAAAAAGCAGAAGCAGCAACTTGAAGAATACATTCTTAAACAAGATGCTTACAACTTGGGAAACAATCCAATCCATTCAGGGATAATGTTATAATCTATGTATGGAGTTGCTTCAGGTAACGAAGCTTTTTTTTATGTTATTGTGGTTTGTTTCTCAGGGAAAGTGTGCATTTCCTACACAAAATGATGGCAAAGTTTTCTCAATTAATGATGATTATTAGTTGTGTTTCAAATGAGATTGACTGAACTTGTTTCTATAATCAATGTTAAGTTTTAAAGCTATGATTTCTATAATGGTTGTATTAAATTATTTTTGTAAAATTATTGACCCATCCATGGTAGTCATTTGCGAACATGATAGTGATAAATTTTGTTTTATAAAAGATAAAATTATCAGAGCTAAAGGCAACTAAGGAGTGAATAAATAATCAAATATGCTAAGTTATATAATCACGTTTTTAAATTGTGATGTTGAAAAAGTATATTTGTTAGGTACTACCAAATGTTGACTACTAGCACAACAAAATTTATTGAGAAGCATTATGTTTAAGTTTATTCCACTGAAGCTTTTGTTACTACTGATTATATTTTATATATTTATTTCCTTGACATGCTTTCACTTATTTCAAAGCATCTCTCAGTGAGGAGATGGTGGTGATATAAAAGAATTGTTGATATGACAATGTTAACCATTAATAAGTAATGGTTATGTCATCACAGCATTTGAATGTTGACTCAAGAGTGTTGGGAACTTTTTTTATGACCCAGTCTCTATCTTCCAAGTCCCCTTAAGCCGTATGTTTCCTGTGAAATTTTATGAACATATATCCTGAAAACTCTTGAAATGTTGAATATTTGAAAAATGAAGTTGAAATAAAGTCACAACGTGGCACACATTATTTTGTGTTTCATTTAAATGTCTTTTTATTTTCCACTTGGAAAGAAATTTGCTCATTAAAAGAAAAGGAAGAATGTTTGTAAAAATAGAATTATAATATCCAACTCATACATTCAATAATATCATATACCTTAGAATCAATGAGCACTCCCTCTAGTAGCAGTACATTTTTATTCAGTTACTGCCATATTCAGATTTCAAGTACTGGATGAGGAAAACATATGCCATAATAGAAATCAAGTTTTGAATATTTTATTGGGACAACACCAATGCACAATATTATCATAAACAAACATTGATATGTCAGCATATAAAGCATGTTAAATTCACACATTCCCAGTGTAGGGGGGCAGCTCCTTTCTCTGTGTCATCTGGGGTTTCCCGGGAAGAACCGTTAACCAAAAAATCACTCAGGTTGGGTGAAGTTATGGGAGAACCATCAGAAATCAAGCCCAGACCTATTATTTGGACTGGTACAGGGCAAGGAAAACAGTTTTGGAAATATTTTCCTTAAGAATTTGACCTTTAACTTACCATGCAAGTGTTCTGTCAATGAGTTAATGAGCCAAGTTCAAGTTTCAATGCATAGTGATTTTGGCAGTAATGATGTTCTAGGCAGATTCTCACCTGTACTACTCAGACACATTCAGGAGAGGGTTTGGAGAGGAAGGAAACTGAAGGGGAAAGATAGAATGGAACAGCTCATTCCCACCATAGAACACACACACAATTAAACACAGGCACACATAGGGACAACACCAGGAGCTAGAAGATAAATTAATAAGGCAACTCACACCAATTATTCAAATCATACAGAAGCACCAGGCAATTCAAAACACTTTGTGTAGGGTAAAGGAAAGCAGTTTTAGGAAACATATGAGACATATTCAAAAAGCAAAGGCCATTTTCTTATACTTAAATATTGGTGGGTCACAACAAAGTTGAACGCATGCAGCACCATCTAATGATTGTTTCCAAAGCCACTGAAGTTAATTTTTTGATTTAGCTGTCAACAGTCTGTAGGTGAATGCAGATAACAATGTTTGGGAAAAATCATTGCCTCCAGTTGTGAAGTGCATGCCGTGCTTCCATTTTCGTGTGCAAAAGGATCATCAACTGCCCAAATTCATCAGGAGTTGTTTCTAGTTTATGGGTAAATAATGAGTAAAGAAAAACTTAGATATTGGTTTTGAAACTTAAAAAATGACTGCACGAATGTACATGATGAAGAACAAAGTGGCAGATCCAGTATCCAGACTGATGAAATCATCCAACAAGTGGACCAAGAACTGTGATATGATTGATGATTAGTGCTATGGCTGATAAGTTTCCTCTTGTTGGAGGCACCATTATTTATATGATCGGAGCAAAAAAGCTTGGATATCAAGCAAGGGGGTACTAAAAATGCTTACCTATCAACACAAAGATTGAAGAATCCTGAGTGAACTAGAATTTTTGGACTGCTATCCCCAGTCTCAACCTTGCACCTAGCAACTATTTTGTCTTCTTGCACTTGAAACTGGCTTAGTGGATAACACTTTGAAGACTACGATGAACTCAGGGCTACCATTGTCAACTGGTTCAATTTTCAGTTGGTGAACTACTATGCTGAAGGATTTAAGAATCTGGTACAGGGTAATGGAAAATGCTTAGAGGTGAATGGCATTAATGTACAAAAGTCAAGTACATTTGTAGGAAACTAAAATGGCTCATAAGATCTTTTCCTAAGGAAAATATTTTTCTTGATAACCAAATGGATGTAACTTAAAAAATAACTTAAGTGTATGATTGACCAAATAGGACAAGTAAATATCCATTTTAAAATATGGCATCTGGAATCCAAACTCAGGAACTTCCAATTGCATATTCCATCTAAATGAATAGCCACTATCACTCCACCAATGTGGAATCAAAACCTTGGATAATTCACAAATATATTCCATTTCAATGAACAACTACTGTTACTCAACCAAATCTGCCACCTTCACCAATTCTCCTATCCCAAAACACACTGCCCTTTATCTTTCAAGGGGATTGGGAAGGTGAGGTGGCTATGTATTGGCTTCTTACTCAGAGGGCCCGGGTTCGAATCCTGGTGGCAGCAGGTATTTTTCAGTGGTATCCTGATCCCTACTTGAGGTGCTTTGTGGAGGGACGTTTGAGTGAGTATGCAGTCCGTCTGATGGGACCTTAAGCTGTGGACTCCTTGACACCTTTCATTAAGAATAGGCCAATGCCGGGTTTCTCTCCACCCTTCATCCTTTCCTGTCCATCCCTAATGGCACAAATGACCTAGCTGTCTGTCACCCCCCCGAAAAATACTGCTACTACTCCATCTGTCAACAGTTGCTTTCACATCAAATTACTAGAAATCCTCTTCTGCTAGCAGTATTCAAGCCAGAATTTGAGATATAGCTAAATAAAACCTGCCTTGTTCCAGGCTTAATGTGATCTATTAACACCCCCTCCACTCTCTCTGATCACTATAATTCACCCCTCCTGCTTCTCCAATTTCTTTCCCCCGACTCTCAGATCTCCTCACTCACCTCCCACTCCCTCTGTAGCTTCACTCTCACTCCTCCCTCCATTCAACCCCTCACTCTCCATTCTTCTGCTATTTCTTTCCTGGTCCCTTTGACCCGATCCAGAGAATAGTCCCATACAGGTGTCACTTCCCTTCATCTGATGAAGGCAAAATTTAAATGGACTCATGTGAAAGTCCTTTTACTGTGTTTCAATGTTTAAACATTTTCTTCTGTCATATATGGATATAGATATACAGAAAAGGGATTGAAGCACACATAAAAGAAGAACACTGCTGCTATTATCTGCTTGAACTCTTCAATCTTCCGCCCTTCCCAATAATTTTGTGTTCATCTTGTATGTGTTTCTATCCTTTTTCTCTATATCCATACTTTTATGAATATGTTTTTGCAGTTTGGCAGGTTTTCATATTTGCATTTGTGCAAGTGTGATATGCACTTTTTATACACACACAATTTATTGATCAAAAATTAAAGATCATGCTATTGTTATTTTAAGATGTAATTTATTTGTGGTACAAGTTTCATTGATTTGATTCCATCACTCCATCAGTGGCAGCCATTGCAAGCTGAAACATGCTCTGTTTGCCTTTGGCAATGATGGATTTAATACATGACACTGCACTAAAATTTTGCTTCCACCTAAACAAATCATCAGCTGAGGCCTATGTAACACTGATTGAGGTTTATAAGGAGTCTGCTCTTTAGTTCTGAGTGCTCATGCCTGAATGACAGAACATTTGCATAAATTTTTGTTTACATACAGTTTAAGTTGATGTTACAGGAATGGGAGTTTCTTTTGAATGTAATCACTCCAGATAAAATGTGATGGTCGTTTTGATCCAAGGAGTAAATCTCTGTGTGATAATGTCTGCCATCATAACACCCAAAAAAACTTAAGTAGTGGCTTCTGCAAGGAAAGTTATGGTCATATCATTTTTCATTATTTAGGGAATCAGCATGCCATATAAGCACACATAGCTGTACATGGAGCATAATATATGGATGTCCTGAAAATTCTCATCACAAATATTTTAGCTGAATATCTCATGAATAATTGTTTTCCTCACCCTCCTCATAGTCCATACCTAGCCCCATTGACATTTTCCTGTTCTCCGATGTGAGGTCATACCTTGATTAAAAGTGTATTTCATCATCAGAAGCAGACCAAGGAGAGCTGAAGAAGCCGCAACTTGCAATGACCACTGCTGATGACATGCAGGATTCCTATCAATGAAACTTGTACCACATATACATTACATATTTTTCCAACAATATAGCATCAGAATAACTTTTTACTCTACAAAGTTATGATGACTATGTACTGAACAGTAGTCATGAATAGCCAAGATCTCAAAATCAAGGGGCTCTTACTCACAAGTATGTCAAAATCTGAATGCTGATGTTTTTCCCTGTGAATATTGTTTGTCAGAGAATTTGATTCACCTGAATATCTTTCACCTAACACTGTTTGTCTTTGAAGAAAATATTGAGATGGTCTATTGGTTGAGGGCATGCTCTTGTGCTTAATAACATACCATGTCTCTTAAGTAATATTTGTTGAACAGAATAAAAATATTATTAAATGCATTTTGCAGATTATTATCTGTCACCTACCCATACTTGAGATACCGAGTTAATGAACTTTTTCAAACATCTATTGTGTAAACTGATATTAAGCTATGTAATGTGGCCTTGTTTCTGATGAAGGCAGTAAAAATTTGATGCTTACAATAAGTACCAAGTGGTCTGAAAAATGTATACAAATAGTGTCATGCATGAGGCATGAATAATATACATCAGAAATGAAATGATCAATTATTGTAATTAAATTGACTCAAAATCTGGCTGAGCTTCCATTTATGTCCCTCATTCCAAAAGTTGAGCGCATATTTATAAATTACACTTTAAAAGAAAGTAAATATCAATATTCATAGCAAATAATATATAAGACCATCAATATTTTTGGAAGACACTTTAAATGACATAAATAAAAGCATGTAAAAATAGTGCCCATCACAAACAGAAGCATGTTAAACAATGGAAATAGACCATAGGATTCTAACTTCAGCATTGTAATTGACCATGCTTCGTGCATTTTAATAAAATTGCTGTGAAGAAGCACCTTGATGTTTTAGCTAAATATAATAAGGATTGCTACATCACCTCATTTTAGATTTGGCCTGTCACAATAGGAGATATGATTTAGGTCTTCTAGGTGAAAGACATTAATCTCATTCACTGAACTGATATTCAAAAGGGACCACAACATCAGCATTTGGATGTTGAGATAATAGTTCAAGTAAGAGTTCCTTGATGCTGAGACTATGAATATTCATACAAAAAATATTAAAGCATATCTAAGCCAAGAATTGAGAATTACCTCTTGTGATTAAATAACAAATTCCCAGGTCTCATTGGTTATCATTATTATTATTCTCATTTAATTTCTCTTATTTTAGTTATGTATATTGCAACTTTGGGGCAGGTAGGACAGACATGTAAAAAGCCAGTACCCATTCATTGAGTGCGTAGCCTATTCACCGAACCATCTTACTGAGTATTCAGAACACTGATGAAGATCTACATATTTTCATCTGATAGTTGGAAAAGAAAAAACGGAATATTTCATTGAATATGAGGATGAAGTTTTGGATAGTTTTAGGCAACCCATGTTTCTGGTAGCTGGAAGATTATTCTGAAAACCTTGTGAAAAAACTCTAGCAGCATCAACATGTTTCTTATCTGAAGAGGCCTGCTTGGCAAGCAAAACCCCTGGCGCAAAAAAAATCAAGTTAATGGTCTGGGCTATTTTGTTTTCCATTGCTTCACGACCATAGGTAGGTTCATTTTAATTTTACATCAACAATGTACCTACCTTCCAAAAATTGAGGTTCTCCTGACATAGCTAACTGCTTCAAACATCCAACCCGCAAGAGGTAGCCCACCTCAGGGTAATATTGGGGTTAAGGATATTTAAATGAAAAAATTCTTCTCGTTCATTTTTTGTGACCAACGTGGCCTTCCAAGGTTTCAGAAATATCAATCCTTTAAAAAGGCCTCATCTGTAGGACCTGACCTGAAACAAAAGTTTCAAAATCCATTATCGGGAATTCACATGCTTGAATTTGTATTTTAATTATTCAGAAAACCTATACATTTAACTTACTTAAATATTGGACGATGTGATGTGTTTTGTTCAAGGAAATATTTTTTTAGAATTTTAGTCTGCTCACTAGGCACATTGCCAGGCAGTCTTCTTCCACATTTTACAGGAGAAAATAAGAGAGGATTTGTAGTTGCAAACATATTTGGCTCATTTTGCTCTGTTACGTAGTTACCAATAAAAGTTAAACATTGAAATACTGAGAAGTTATTTAAAAATCAAAAGTGCTAACCTGAGAATATGATTGCTGTAATGTAAGAGTGTCATGCTAGGTTGTCAAAAACATTAAGAACAATCAACACCAGGAGAATTAAGAAGCCATGGATCACAGGATTGAAGATTATTGGAGAATTGAAAGAGAGTTAAATAGAGGAATGTTTATAAGATGAAGGGCAACTGTGTATAGAGAATCAATCAATAACCTCAGTCAAGAAACCAAGAGGGCCAATAAAGCATGTGGTGATAAGGGTTATGGAAGGGAATAGAAAACAATACATAGGCAGAGGAATGTAGAAATGAGATACAGGGAAGGTAAAAGAGCTATCAGAAATTAGCAAAAGGAAAAGCTTTATCAACCATGAGAAATGAGAAAAAAAGTATTAATGGAGGTGAAATAAATTCAAAGAAGATGGCACAAATTGCAAATAGAAGGGGAAGGCAACAGGATGAGGATAACTTGAGTCCTAAAATATATAGAAGAGATAGAGAAAAGCGCTACGGGGAAGTAGGAATAGATAAAATTCCTGCAGAATCACAAACTAAAGTTCAGGAGAAGGTGGATAGATGAGAATTTTTGGACTCAAACATACTATTTTGGTGGCATTTATCAGGAAGGAATTTCACTAGAAATCATCTTTTGATCCAAATCCTGAAAAGGAGTAAAGAGTACGATAGGACTGGAGGACCATACATGTATGTTAATATTCACATGAACCAGAGGTAGTAAGAGATTCATCAATAGAAGTATGTGTTAGATCACAAACAACTGCTCAAGTATGATCACTCTAAGATCAGAAAGGGGAGGGGATCATATGATACTATTGCAGAAATGAGAATATTAGAGAGAACATCTGATGGAATAATTGTAGAATATAGGCGTAGAAGGAGCCTTGAACTGGAGACATAGGGGGCTTAATTGAAGACTTTGCATATATGAATTAGATGGGTTCCTCCTCAAGTAGTTGTGTCTCCTTCATTTACAGACATGATATCTTTTATTCCAGGCTTTTCACTTCTCATGTCTGGTTTTGAACAAAAGGAAGTAGTATCCACAAATTCTTGAGTCCGTGTCTTTTTGCAAACTTGTAGCATCCAACTATTGTGTCACATCAAAACTATTGTCTTTGGTGAGGCCCAATTATATAAGGTAAAAATGATAATGAATTACCTCACAACAGAAGCTAATCATATGTATTTTCGATTGTAGAATGATCTCCTTCCCTGCAGAAATTTATATATTTTCTGAATCACTTTGCCATCTATGAGTAAATACCCTCTCATATTAGACTGTGGAACTTGACTAAAAGGTTTCCTAATGATATACTTCACAGTATATTATTTTTATTTGAGATACTTTTTGCTTAGAAACCTTAACAGTTATTTGTTTTGGATCCATAAATCCCTTACCTTGGGAACAAATGTTTATCTTTTATCATCATATTCATGGGGTTGTGGTAGACCAGTGGATAGAGAATTGGAATACTGACCGGAAAGACAGGGTCATTTCCCCGGAATTTTTCAATGTACCCCCAGATTCACCAAAGCTTTTGACCTGTGGGGTACAATATCATCCAGGTAAACTATAGGTGGCACAGATAAAGGAACTGGCTCCCCAACCCTGATGTGTCAATTTCACTCGTCGTTGGGGTTAGTATTGTGTGAGCTCTACCTTCGCTAATCAAACCAACCTTCACGATTGTTTCAAAGGCCGCTCTCGCAAGGTTGTCTCTATACGGAAGGGCCCGAGTCCCTCTTTTCCTCACCCTGCTCGGTCGCACTACTGTCTAGCTGCCATCAACTGGAAACAATGGAAGTAGATGAAAAAGGAGACCTTGGTTAAGAGTATCATATGTTCTGCAATGATCGGCAGGCGTACGAATATATTCATTATCATGCTAACATGAATATACTGTACGATTCGGAATGTAAAGATAATTTAAACTTAATAAACTTCATTATTTTGTGAACAGTGCTGCCAATAGTACAAACTTCCACAGAGAGAATAAGTTAACTAATATTTGAAACAGCGGGTAGCGTAGTTTTACCACACGAATTTATCTTTTTAAAAAAACCTTCTCTATTACTTTGAATTTGAATTATTTGAGAAAAAATGCGAATGAATTGCATGCTCAAATTTATGTTATCAAAGAACTAATATTAAGTCTAATAGTATACTAAGCACCGACTCCTCCTCTCTCCAATAAGTTGTTAATTAAGGACTGGAAGAGTATATTCTAATTTAAATACAGACCTAATCATGATGACTGCAAACATCCTTATGTTTTGTTTGGTTGGCCAATGTGTAGGTTCATAAATATTTGCTTGTTTTCTTGCTAACTTAACGCTCACTCCAAATCGGGCATTTAAACCGTGCGAGAATAGGAAACCTTTCAAAACACTGATGTCAATTATTGCCTTAATAATTGTCATGTATATTCAAATATTCTACTTTGCTTGATTGGTTCATTAGTTCATTGTTTGCAAATCGACATAAGGTCCTGATAGTTAAAGATGTAGTCAATGTATTCCACATTGAAAAGTCATGGGCAACAGCGACTCGAAAACCGTAAAGAAAATAATATCACCATTATATAATTATTCAGACCCTAAGACAAGACCAGAGCCTGAGCCAAATCGTGAGCGAAACAGCTACGAGTGTGTTAAATTAGCTACTCCTTATGTTTTTTCGCGGAAAGGGTAAATTTAACGACAGTAAATGTAGTGACTTTTAATGTCGTGGGGACAAACCATATTATGATTTGAAACAAGTTTCATGCTTTTACGTTCTGCGTTTTAGATCAATGTTCACGGACGAAGATGGGGATTTGGCTCATGAATTTTATGTGGAAGAGCCTCCAAATAAGAAGGGGACTAAAGCAACGATGAGGAGGGTTTATGCCAACCTCACGCCTGAAGTAAGAATGGAATGTTATTCTATCAGCTCGCAATTTTTAGAAGTGTTTTGTTAAAGTTGTGCTTTTTGTTGACATTCTATCCTGATTATTTCTTTAAAATCATTATTTTGCATAAGTTATTGCATCTGTCTTGTGCTCCCATTTTTGCAGTTCTTCCGTGGTGTTTTATTCCATCCCTTACTGCTCAAACATTTCTTTTTTATTTGGTTAAGAATTTACTTATTATCCAAACATTAATGTAGCACCTAAGAAATAATTCCCTTTTCGTAACGAAACATGGCACGATGAATTTCTTTTGTGGCATCATGTTTTTATAGTGGTCTTGTCAAGTTTTTCTCGAGTAATATATTTCAATTTCCTAAAAATTATGATCTCCCTCTCTATATTGTACAATAGCTTCTGGTGCATGTTTTTCTTTGGTAAATCCAAAACAGTGGCTCAGAAATAACCCCCTTCGTATATGTCTCATGCTCTCATCTTCGTAAAACTCGCCAGTACCTTAGTTATCAATCTCAGTTCCGATGACAAGTCTTTGCCTTTTCCATTGTTTTTAATAGGGTATAAACTGGGAAAATTATGGTGGTGATGCATTGAATTCATGTTATAAATCAACTTGTGCAATTTGTCTATTTTCTTAATTACTTTGATGGTTTATGGTATGTCCTTGAACTCATTATATTTTTAGACATCAGTGCTCATATTTTTCCTCATCTACTTGCACAATGCCTTTATCTCATGGTATTATTTTGTCGGACAATTTTCCTTCCCTCGTTATTACACATTCTTTCTACCTGCTCACTCTGGTGAATGATCTGTTATAAATTCACTCAGGACCACTTCTCACTTATGTAGGCATATATAAAAGCTCTCTGGAAGTAGTGTTTATCATATAAAAATTTCAAATGTGCATACTGTTTAATTCAGGAAAGTAGCAAGCTGCATATTTTGAAAACATTACACACTTAGTGTGTACAGATTGAAAGGCTTTGTAAACTGATTGGTAGCTTTGAGAAATGAGACTCTGATCATTGCTTGAGTGGGATTGAGAATGGATTATAAGTATTGAATTGCTTATTATTTTGATAAAATAAATGATTTCAGAAAACATTTCCGTATGATAGATAGTAGACAACTGTCACCAGTGTTTGGTGTGGACCAAAGAAAGCATTTTGAAACTTCACATGATAAATTCACCTTTATCCAAGGTCTATCATACAATCATAATATACAGTTTCACCATTCCCAAGGCGATCACTCACAATAAATGCTCATATTCAATTATTCTTCTGGAAATTTCTATCTTAGAGGTTGCACATAGAATGCAGTAGACTATTTACGAAGTTAACAAACAAAACTAAGGTCTATAATGAAGAATGAAATTTGAAGCAAAGGTAGGTTAGGCAAATGAAGACAGGAAGCTAGAGCTGTTTACCGTATTTATAATTGAAAACTGTGTAAATGAAAACAAACCGAAAATTTTTAATTTAATTCTTTATGGAATTATCCATTGGAAAGAGGAGCATTGTCATTCCAAATGGCCTGGAGCAACTTTCACGTAGAAGTTACACTACTTGTATGTATGTATATCTCGGACATGAAATGGTCTTGTGGCAGAGGAGCTGCCAAAACTCACAAACAATAAGCTTTATGTAGGCTACTTTTGGAAAATTCCGCAGTAGATTATTCATACTAATTACATTAGAATGAAAACATACCTGAAGTTCAACGAAATAACCTCAATTATATCCTCGGAATTTCTTCCTGATTATCCTCCTTCCTCTGAATCATAACTCCAATAATTCTTAAAAGCAAGGTAAAACTTCCATTATCAAGAAAACAGTGAAAAGCTTCACAGATAAAGGTCAGCGGGAAGAAACAGGATATTGAATATTTTTTAGCCACCATGGTGCACAAAAACAACTATTGTGTAATACAAAACATATTCTGCATTTATGCAGATGTGAGCAGGTTGCACCTCTGTATAACACTGCAAGCATGGCATCCACATTTACTCAAGGTACAAAAACTAAAATTTTTTAGCAATAAGCTTTAAGCATAGTTAAGGAGTTGCTGTGAGGGTTTTTCAATAAATACCTAGAGCATGGACAACACTATCATCCCTGCTAAGTGTTTCTGCAGCATTTCTTTTTTTCATAATTCCGAGTGGTAATTTAAATGGAGTACATTATTTATTTGGTTATGTTATCATATGTTTCTTATGATATTTATGCAAGATGTTCATGAAAATACCACCAATTTATGGCATCAAAACAAGCACAGACCTTATCTGCCCGCGGTAGATTCTACATTACCCCGAAACATGTCACAAGATTGGTACATATTTTGGCTAGGTATTGCTAGTAGGAATTAATTGTGACATTTTTCTCCATAGCATTTCCTTTCATTTAAAATAGCTGGTGGCTTAAATGTGTGAACACATGGTTTGTTTAATGGAAAAGGGATAGGAGGAAACTCCCCTCCCAGGGACTACAACCATGATGCGGTGGAAGGACTAATGAATTCTGATGACCCCTAGAGCTGTGCTGGCGAGAGCAATGATAATTGCTCCTGATGGGGTCACCTATACCAGATAGGTTGAAGGCTAGGATCCAGTTGAAAGGTAGTCCATGCAGAGTCTGCTCCTCAATGAGGCGGCTGCAAAGGGGTCTGACCCCAGTGGGGCACCCATTGAGTGATCGTGTCACGTTAAAAACAATTATTATTCCCAAGATTTCTGTGATGGACAGTGTAGAGAATATCAGCCCTGACAGCTACAGGACTTTGCCCAATCAGCTGTATGTCATGCCTGGCAGTGGGAGAGGCAAGGCTTCCATGGTCGTCATCTATCAAAGACTTTGCCAAGCAAAGTCTGCAGCAGCAGGACAGAAGATGCAGAAGAAGACTGAAATAGTTAGAATAATAACTATGAATGTTAGGGCAATGTTGAGGACAGTAAAATTGGAGAATAAAAAGTGAGATATGAGAAGAGGAAATATACATGTTTTAGGTTTTTGGGAGGTAAGATGGAAGAATAGCGGGGATTACTGGGGTGTATAGAATAATATGCAGCGAAGGGGACGAGAGCCAAAGAGGGGTTGCCATTATATTGATTAAACAGTTAGGAAGAAGCGTAGTCAGCATAGAGCAAGCAACAGATAGAATATTACTAGTAGAATAAATGTAGAACCAACTAACTTGATCATTGTTCAGGTATACATGCCACCAAGCAATCATAAGGAAAAATACGCCTATAGGGTATATGATCAGGTAGAGGACATAATCACGAGTGTTCCTGCAGGGAAGCAATTGATAGTGAGGGGGATAAGATGCAACAGTAGGCGAAGGAAAAGATGATGATGAGGGGGGGACTATGGTTTAGGTATAAGGAATGACCGCAGGGAGACAAATTGAATTCTGCAGGACATCATCAACACTTGGTTTAGACACCACTAAAGGTGTAGGTATACATGGGAAGTACCTGGTAACTCAAAAGGGTATCAGTTAGATTATGTTCTAGTTAGGCACAGAGTTAGAAACAGCATGATCAATTTACCCAGGAGTGGATGCCAACTCAGATCACAATTAAGTGCTAATGAAATATAGCTTTCGATTCGGTGGGCGAGGCCGGGGAGACGGGTTATAATATGAAATTTAGAAGCATTAGCTGTAATGGCAAAGAGGACATATCAGTAGGCTGTAGATAAATCATGAATGAGGAAAAAAAGTGGAGTACTATTGGGGAAAAATGTAAATATCTCAAAAAAGAGATATCAAAAACCACAAAAAATTAAAGGAACAATAGGAAAAGGACAAGGAAACCATGGATCAGAAATGAAATGATTGGAAAGATAGATGAGAGAAGAAAATTGAACAATGCAAATACAGAATTAGACAGAAGGAAGGACAAAGAGTTAAATAATAATTTGCGGTGGGTACCAAATAAAGCAAAAGAAGCATGGTGGAAGATGCAGTCCAAGGATATGGAAAGTTTTCAACAGAAGGGTGAGGTGTGGTGTACAAGAAGTTTATAAAATACTATCTGGAAGTAAGAAGGGAAAATCTGTGTTAACAGATAGACATAAATTAGGTAAGGTAATAGTTGAACTGGAAAATATCCAAGAGACATAGAAGGAATATATAGATGAACTGTTAGATGTAAAAAGAGAATATAACTTAGATGAAGGTAGCATAGGTCTTGGCATACTCAACAATGAGATAGAAAAGCCATTAAGGGAGATGAAATAAAATAAGGCTGTGGGGGTAGACTAAATTCCTGCGGAACTACTAAAAGGTTTAGAAAAATGTTGAAAGAATCATCTATATGGACTGATTCATAACATCTATGAGGAAGGAATCTGGCCAAAAGATTTTGTGAAATCAGTGTTCGTACCTATTCTGAAATAGGTAAAGGCTACTTCATGTGGGGACTACAGAAAAGTTTTATTTTCCATGCAAATAAAGAGGTTCTTATGATCTTCAACAAAAGGATAAGGCAAATTGATGTTCAATTTGGGTTTAAAAAAGGGAGAGATACAACTGATGCCAGTGCAGTAATGAGATCACTAATCGAGAGGAATATAGAATACAATCTGAAAGTATTTGCCTGTTTCCTATATTTCAAAAAAGCGTTTGATAGAGTGAATTGGAAAAAAAAACTAATGAGTAAATTGCAGAAAGTAGGAATAGATATAAGTGACAGGAGCCTGATCCACAACATGTTCATGTCTCAGACTGCTCGGGTGCGAGAGAGAGACAGAGAGTCCGGATGGACAGCATTAGGAAGTGGTGTAAGGCAGGGTTGTCCATTATCACCGGTGTTGTTCAATGTACATGTGGAGGAAATGAATAATGAGGTATGGGAAGAACTGCTGGTAGGAATGAAAAATGGTAGGGAATTTGTAAAATCTGTTAGGTTTGCTGATGAGCAAGCTCTAGATTGTCAGTCAGCCAAGAGGTTACAAGCATTGCTGAGTGAATTCGAAATTCAGTGCAATAGATATGGGATGAGAACCAGTTTAAATAAAACAAATGTTGTAGGATTTTCCAGAAAAAGATGGGCTAAGCTTAACATTGAGACAGGAAGACAAAAACTAGAGCTGATATAACAGTAGGTATCTCGGAAGTGTTTTGGTCCAAAATTGACAAACTAGTATGGACTTAAGGAAAAGCATTGCATTAGGCAAAGAACAATTCTGACGTGGAGGTAATTGATGACAGGGACGTTAGATAAGGATGTTAAATCTTTCTTTGATGTAATGGACAATGAATTGTTTGAGCACGTGGCTTGTTTTAAATGAAAAGGAATGGGAGGAAATTTACGTACATGTTTCTTGAATTGCTGAAGTAAAACCTTGCAAGACAATGGGCACAGACTATAAATCTGAAGAATGTGTTATTCTCACGAGGAAAACATCTGGTGAATCAGTGTTCGGCTAATGCTATTCATTTTATTTCAACATTGCGGTCCATTCATGTGCCATTTCACTTTGTTCAAATCAAATGCCATGCGACCAATCACTTAGCATTTTCCTTGTTAGGAAGTGTGTTGTCTAAATTCTATTGTCCTTTCCAGGGAGAAGTGACCTATCAGTTCCCCAGACTTCATGCTGATTTCCCTGTCATTTTACACCAGTCCTGACCATCTTGCCTCCGTGAGGCCATAATTGTAATGTTATCTATCATGAGGATTTAACTTCCCATGCTATGTTAATTGAACACCATGTTTAGTTATGGTATAATAAGGGTAAAGTACAGCTTTGTGGTTTGGAGAGAACCTATGAAGTTGATTTCTGAAATCAGTGATGTATGTCTTTAAAGAAGGACGTAGTTTTATAATGTGTTCACATCAGATCTATATTTGGTTTTCTCAATTAGGGAAAAGTACCGTTATGCAAGCTTATAATTTGGGATTTCAAAAGGATTTTAATGGTTTTCCATATTGCATTAGTTTCTTTTTTATGTAAGTAAAGGAGGCATGTTGTGTGAAGGCATTATTTTAGTGAAATAATAATGAATGATAAAATTTTCTTGCCAATAATTAGTGAAGGATGATGTCATTTTTCTCGTTGCTTGCTAATAATTCATAAGAGAAAATGAAGTGGATGTTTTCAAGATGATGTTATTGGTCTGTGACCAAATATTTGGTTTTATGTTTGATTTGTGCAATGCAAGTATTGACCATTACATTACTACTTCAAAAGTGGACTTTGCTATTTTACAAGCCCTTGAACTTATATTAGTGTGCCTGAAATACCTGAACTGGGACAGAAATGAGCTGAATTGTGATTATAATAATTTCATGAGGATTCTTTGTCACTTTTTGTTGTTGAGAGATTGTTAAAGTAAAATGGATGTGTGAGTGAATGAGAAGTGTGGTAAAATTCATTTTATTAAGTTTCGGTTGTTATAATAATTTTGAATTGCCAAAGTGATGATCAAGTGGTAGTTTGTTGACATTTCATTAATCAGTGAACTTTCACTTTAGTTAACCATAGTGATTGATACTTATTATTGTACATATGATATGGCGTTAATACTTGATGGTATGGAATGATAAAATGCTCATGAATGTATGAATTGACATTTTGCCATTTGTGCATCATATATTTGGGGTAAGATGATGGTTTTGGCAGATAATAATTTAAATTTTTTATGCTGTTCCTTATTTATTATATATACCACATTTAACTATGCCTGGAGGATATTTAAGCATTCATAGTTCAAATTTAAGTGATAAATTAAGTACGCTATACTTATCATTCTCTACAATAAGTGTGAGGCCTTGGGCTTAAAGCAAAAATGATTGTATGGCTTAGGAAGCCAAAGCAAAATGTATTTGATAATAATAATGGTGAAGAATGTTGTGATATCATCGCTTGGTTTTTGAGATAATATGAGCATGTACATATTTCACAAACAACAAAAGGAACATAATGTTTCACAAGATATAAATATGCATATGCAGGTATGAAATAAATTTCACTGTATTAAGTTGAAACTTTTGCACTTAAACATCCCATTTAACTTACCTAAATGTAATTTTATGAGAAGAGGCTGGCAGGGTGTTAGGGAGGCGACCTATGTTTTTCCTTGTAAAGTTATTTGTGAATAATAATGTTATGTAAAGCAATGAATGTAATATATTACACTTTCTTGTGGGAGTGACTTGTTCTCTTAAACATTTCAGTGAGTAATTCTTGGGTATCTTTTATTTCAACTATCCCTGCGTGTGAAGGTAAGTGGAAGAGATTTTGATGGTGAAACCAACTGTTACCATATCAGATTGAATTTTTTTATAATTCGTGTTCCATTACATATTTGTTTGCTTTTCTAGTCATTCACATAAATGATGAAACAACTTTCTGTAGAGATCATGTACATTTTTATGTGGCAAGCCTAAGAAATGGCTATCCACTTCCCTATTAGTTGAATTTGTAAGTTTTGCTACATGGTATTAATTTCATGAATTTTCCTTCTTGTTTTTCTGTGACAGGCCTGTGGGATTTCTGATCTTTTCAGGTGACTATTGAATTAAGCATGGAATATTTTATATTCCAATATTAAATTGAATGTTACTCATTTGTGTTTATATTTCCAATGGAATATTTATTCATCCTATTTTACCAAGCTAATGATATGGAAGTGTTACCTCCTATAGAAATGAAATCAATAAAGAACATTAATTATTTTCCAAAGTTATTGTATTTTATTTCGTGAGGACTATAGAATAATTAGCTTAATTTTGCATGCAGTTAAGTTGTTCTCAGGATTATCTACAAGAGTATTGAGAGAAGAGAAAATGATTACTTGGGGGATTATCCGGAATAAGGAAGGGGAGAGGCACGCATGACGCCATTGTAGTTCTGAGTTCACAAATTGAGAGGAACATAGAACACAATCAGGATTTGCCTGTTTCATAGATTTTTAGTAGGTATATCATAAGAGGAATTGGAGAAAAAAATGAATGTTTTTCAGGCAATAGGAGTAGATTGGAGCTGCAACCTGTACATTTCTCAGGTGGCTCGGGTTGGAGTTGGGGACAGATTTTATGCATGGGAAGTGTTCGGAAGGGGGTAAGGTAAGACTGCCCATTACCATATGTGATATTAAATGTAAATGTGGAGGAATTAGTGAAAGAGGCATGGAAAAAACTGAAGTTAGTAATGAAAGTCGGTGAACAATCAACAAAATCAGTTAGGTTGAATGATGACCAAGCATAGTATCTCAGCAAGCCAAGGAGTTGCAGGCATTGCTGAATACATTGGAAAGTCATAATGATAGGTATGGTATTACAAAAAAATGTAAAGAAAACAAAGATTATGCAGTGTTTCAGAAAGAGTAAGGCTAAGTTAAACATGAGTACAGGAGGACAAAAACTGGAGAAAATGTGAGAGTTTATATATCTCAGAAGTGGTTTTGAATAGAACGGCAAATGTAGTTGGGACTCATGCAAGAATTATGCAAGGCAAAGAAGCTTTCACAAGGAGGGAATCGATGACGGGAACCTTGAGGAGGAATGTTAAGAAAAGGCTCGTCCAAACTTTGTCATGGAGCATAGTTATGTCAGGCATGGAATAATGCTCATTTGAGCATGACAATCGGCTTGGATTAGAGGCTTTTGAAGTTTGGGTGTGGAGAAGGATTGAGAATTTGAAGTGGGCAGAAAGGAAACAAGCAAGGAAATGCTAGACATGGTAGAGGTTTGAAGAGGATTTTTAGAAGATATTCAGAGGAGGCAGGAAAGATGGATACAGGGCATTTTGATTTGCAATGGAATGTTGAAGACTGTTATAGAAGGGATAATGTTGGGCCAGAGAGGAAATGGCAGGAATAAGAAAGAGCTGTTGAATCCTTTGAAAGGAGGAGGGAAGTAAACAGTGTTAAAAATGGGTGTAGCGTAAAATAGGATTTTGTTTTGGTTTGTGAGGTAAGACAGCTGTGTCAGCTGTGCCATTTGGTAGCTTGTGCCCATTCCAAATCTTCCTTAACCTTTTGCACTCGGATGTCGAGTGTGACTCGACACGGTTAGCAACGGCAGCAGCTCGTACGTCGAGCCACACTAGACACGGAGTTTCACCACGAGGGGAATTGGGATTTTTGTCTATTTTTCCAATAACTTTTCTTGTAATCATCTGCATGAAAGGGCAAGTAAAGTAAAGCTTGATTAAAAGCATGGCTTGTTTTATAAATGAATAGTATCGACCCATTATGTCGTCGTCAACATAAATGCCGTCTCCAAAGGATGCCACTACCTACGCGGATGTTTTTTGTTGTCTATTTACTGTGCTGTAAGTTGTTTTTCATTTCCATTGTTTGCCCTTCATTACTTGGAAGTCAGCTAAATATAAAGCAATGTCTTTTAGAGATTATCGGTGTCTGAGAAAAGATCGCCATAATGAAGAGTTACCTCAGTATGCTGTTCCTTAGTTCATTGCTTTCTAGTTTGGACTCTTTCGTTTCCTCTTCTTCCTAGTGTCCGCTGTCTCATCAAAGTTTCTGCCTGCTCTCTTCCTATCTATTGCATAGTCAGGAATCTTGAGTAGGAGGGTCCAAGATATGATCTATTATATTCATAGTAAAACACGAACCTAGGCCCTTTTCCTAGAGTCATGCTTTTTTGAGGTTGCATCATCATTGTTTGAGGAGTGTCCAAGACATGAGGCATTGATTCACAGTAACTCGAACACTAGCACTTCTTCTTTGTCGTGCTTTTTTGAGCTTGCATCATCCTCCTGTGGTAAAGAACCTTCCTTATCTTAGTCTCCGAGGTTTGGTTATGTTTCTATAAGCATAACGCAGGTGTTTTCCTTGATGACAGAGGGTTCTCATACAACAGATGCTTTCCCTTTAGTTGGACGAATGGTTTGCCAGCTAGTAGTTGCTCATTCTGAACGATTTTCACCTCCTCACGATGGATAAGTATTCCAAAGAATTAGAAAGCAGTGACGAAGACTTTTACATCGAAACTGACGATTTTATTGACAAATATAATAGTGACGAAAGTGAGTTATCTGAGAATTCGTTTGGAGATGATGAACCAGTCGCTGGTCCAAGTGGAACTATTGAAAGGAAAACGTCCAAAGATCAGGGTGAATGTACTGACAGTGACAGTGATGTTGAATTCATACTGACAAAACGAAGACGCACAATTGTTTATTTAAGTGATAGTGATGGAATTATAGGTGATAGCATTGTGCATTCGTACATGAGGCCCAGTGAAAGTAGTGTTTATAGTGGAAAACCGGAAAAAGAAAAGTGGAATACTGTATCTGTGAATGACCATGAGCCTAGCAGAATCCACTTCTCCACTGGTCAGTTATGTGTTGGACCTCAAGTTCCTCCTGGATGTGCCACACCAATAGAGTATTTTAAGTTGTTTTTTACAGACACATTGTGGAAATGAAGGCTTTTTTTGGCGTAATACTAAATATGGGTGTATTGAATCACCCTAACTTACAGAGTTATTGGTCAACGGATTTTGAGTCTCATATACCATCTTTTCGAGCTGTTTTCAAAAGAGAAAGGTTCTTGCAAATATTTTGGATGTTACACTTGAAAAATGATCAAAAGTCAAGTAAACATTTGAGAACAAGAACCGAGAAGGTAAACTGCTTCTTATCATACCTTGAAATGAAATTTAGGGAGAGATTCTGCCCCGGAAGGGAGATTTCTGATGATGAGGCTGTTGTTGGTTTCAAGGGAAAGATACACTTCATCACGTATAATCCTAAAAAGCCAACAAAATGGGGTATTCGTCTATATGTCCTCTCAGATTCCAAATGTGGTTACGTACATTCATCTGTCCCTTATTATGGTGGAATAACAACTGAAACATTGGTGAGACCTGATCTCCCTTTTACTAGCAGAATAGTTTTAGAACTGCATGAAAGATTGAAGAACTCAGTATCTGGTTCTCAAGGCTATCATTTCTTCACTGACAGGTATTACACTAGTGTCACACTTGCAAGGGAATTGCTAAAGGAAAAAACACTTGACAGGGACAATAATGCCCAACAGGAAAGATAATCCACCTGTGATCAAACATCCAAAGCTAAAGAAAGGAGAGACAGTGGCTTACTGGGATGAAAATGTAATGCTCCTTGCATGGAAAGACAAGAGAATAGTCACAATGCTCAGTATGTGGGACACTGCAGAGACTTAGTCCATGGAAAGGAGAGTTCGTGGTGGTGGGAATGAAATAGTTTTCAAACCCAAGGTTGTGACAAACTATACCAAGTTTATGGGGGGAGTTGATATAGCGGATCATTACACAACCACGTACTGTTTCATGAGGAAAACTCTAATATGGTGGCTTAAATTGTTCTTCTGGGGGCTTGAGGTCAGTGTTGTAAATTCATTTATATTGTATAAAGAATGCCAAAAAAAAATGAAAAACCTATCTCGCATGTGAAATCTGTTAGGAAAATAGTACACGATCTCGTTGGAGAATTCCGAGATGGTACACAAACGTCCAGGGTTAGATTACCATCCACAAACATAGAGCAACGTTTAGAGGGAAAACTCCATATAATCACACCTCATCCTAACAAAAAACATAAAGATTGTGCGGTTTCCTCCAACCGAAAAATCAAAGGTGGAAGAAGAGAGACGATATATATCTGCGAGACATGTGAATGTAAACCAGGCCTTCATGCTGGTGAATGCTTCCAAAAATATCATACCATGAAAAATTATAGAGTTTAAATTATGGTTTATCAATAAAGTTACCAATAATTATGTCAAAAAATGCAAATAAATAAGTTTGTATGAAAAGAAACTCCAGTTTTTCATTCTAGTGCCACGCTTAGTAAATTTGGGGTATTTAAAAAAATTTATCCCGAGTAGACTAAGGCAATCGAGAAAAAAGCACCCGAGTGCAAAGGGTCAAAGGATAAATGACCAATAATAATAATTTGGATGGAATGAATTTGAGCAATATAGAAAAAAAAGTAATATTGCTACTGATAGTGACCATTATATTTGATGAGTATATTACCCATTAATATTTCTCTAGAGAGATTAAAAATTTCCCAATTTAACATTACTTGTAAAAAAATAGAAATTTTTTCACCTTGTGGAATTACCTTGTTCATATGTTAAGTGCAGTGGAAAATCAAGAGGATTTTCTGTGTTTACACTTTTTACATGGTGTTCTAGTGTAATAATAGCAACATACCAAACTGAATATCAGCATTTACCGAAAATATTCTTCTGAATGTTGGAAAATATCTCTCTGATAGAAAAATACAAACTCTCTGCCACACCATTCTACTGTGGCTGCCCCATAATGAAAGAGGCATTCCCCAATTCTGCTTAGGTAACAAACACGCAATTTAATCACAAACTTTGGTCAGTAACACCAGAAAAAATTTAATTTCGCTTTTGTTTTCTCTCAGGAGGGCCGGAGACCCTCTCTCCATCAACCTTATCCATCGAAATGCCCCTAAGCAGCGATCACCTGGAAACAATAATAACACTTTATTCATTTTGACAAATGGTGCAACCATATTAAATGTCGTCAATATAAATATTACCTAATATATAAACATAAGTGCTTAAATGTGATGAAGATTGTCACAAAAGAAGTCACCAAATGAGTAAAGTGGGTGAGGAAGTAACCAGGTATATACCGTATCCTTGTAACTCTGGATACAGTCCAATTTCAACTGAGTAGGCCGATAGTTGGACAGTTCATATCATGAAATGTGTTGTAAGTTGATGACAATCTAAAATAAATACTATTCAGATTGGCTTTACCTCTTGCAGTGTAGTTATGGATTCGAGATTTTAATTGGTAAGTTTCTAGATTAGCTGTCACGTGAATCAGAGCCTTAAAGATATATAAACTAACTGCAGTCATGATTCCACACCTACTAAAGAAAAGATTTGAAGGAATCACGTGGTGGTATATTGGCAAGAGAGCTAACAGCCTTCTTTAGCAGTAGCAAAATTTGTTAAACGTGTGGGGAATTACCCCATAACTCAACACCACAATTCAGATGACACTGAAAAGGCATGGTTAAGTGTTAAACGATACTCTTTTGAAATGAGAATGCGGAGCTTTCTTAACATATAATCAGCTTTACTCAGTTTATTACAGATCTGACCGATGTGGGTCTCCCAGTTAAGTTTTGTATCGATATACATTCCCATTATTTTAGCAATTTCAACATCAGGCAATTTCAGCGGTTTCAATATTATCATAGTGGGCTAACAAACAGCATACTCGATTTTCTGCCTGTATAGATAGTGCAATCACCAATTGTGGTCCTGAACTGTATAGTGTAAGTGTTACTGACTATATCCCATCTGACCATCAAGGTATAAGCTTTCCTTTTCAGACTCAAATTACTCAAAAGATATTGTCAAATAGAGGTAAAACCATAATCATTTAGCCCATAACAAGAGAAGGTTTAGAGACTTTCAAACTGCTTCCATCTTGCATCAATTGGCATGGTATTTGCACAGACTCTGTAGAGTAAACTTGTTTCTCAAGTTTTTAAGGTAATTTCCTAAGCATTTTTGAACATTGCTTTGCTAAAAAAACACTTAAACCTATTCCCACTAAAACTAAATATTATCTCTGGTACACTGGGGAGTTATTAGCTCTTAGTAATGATTTACACAGTTACTACCACTCTCACAAAACCTGTGGAAGCCTGATGACAAAGAGGCTTACTTGCAACACAAAAGAGATTATTATAACTCGATTAGGTGTACAAAAAATGAAGCTAAGGAGGACTTTCTATTCAATGCAAAAAATCAACAAAAGGCAGCTTGGAGAGTAATCAATCAAGAAGTTGGTCATGGAAATGCAAAAGAAAATTTTCCTTTTACTCCAGACGCTGTAAATAATTTTTTGTTAAAAGCTGTGAAGACAATTTGTTTTCTCAAAACGTTGATGCTGCCAATAATGGCAATATGCTGCAAAACCTTCCTCCAAATATTTTAAATGGCATTTTGTTACCCCATATTGACTTCAAAAATTTAAGAAATCCGACAGTAAGGATATTTATGGTATTCCCTAATCAAGAGCATTATTGCGTTCATTTCGGAACCATTAGCTATGCTACTCAACTTCTGTTTTGAGACAGGAGATTTTCCAAGTGCTCTAAAATATTCCAAAACAGTACCTGCCTCTAAGAAAGGTGATAAAGATGATTTAACTTACTGCCGCCCCATTTCCATAGTCCCCGTTTTTAGTACAATTTTTGCAGCTATGATAACAGATCAAATATGAGCATTTTTAGGCAAATAATCTGTTTTCAAAATCACAGCATGGCCTCCGATCTGGGATATCTACAATTTTGGCTGTACCATCCATAGTTAATTTCGACATTAATGCATTTGAAGAGATGGAATCAGTCTCTGTAACACCAAGTGATCACAGTAGCGCTTTCGACTGTGTTAATCATTCAATATTCCTATCAAAGCCAGAATATTTTGGTGTTAAGCGTATTGCACTGAAATTAATGATGTCATATTTGGATGAACGCCTCCAATTGGTTGAACTCGATGGCTGTAGATCTGCAGCACTTAAAGTAAAATGTGGTGCACCACAGGACTATGCGCTTTGCCCAGTACTTTTCATCATCATGATTAATGATTCGCCCCGTAATATGAAACCTACATCTGTTTTATATGCTGATGACACCACTTTGGTGCAAAAAGATCAACATCTAGATGACCCAAAGACAGGCTAAGGAATGATTTGACATTAATTCAAACCATTAATTAATAATTTATGGTTTTAATTTACATTCAACTTCTAAAATAACTCAGCAACAGCGACAGACGCAAATGAGGTCGTGGTTAAAAGACTTTTACGTTCTGCGGATGACGGACAGGCGCAAGTACGTTTTCTATGCGTGTTAATACGTACAGAGCCACTCTGAACGTCGAAATAATGTTATCTTAAACATCTGGAATATTTGTCACACAGTACTGCCGCTGATGCAGATTTCCATAGAGGGAATGATTTCCTTATATTTGAAACAGTAGGCACTGTAGTTTTAATGCACGAAATTCTTCTGTTTCCGGAAAACCCTACGTTGAACGTGAATTATTTGAGAGAAATGCAAATGAATTTGAAGCTCATGGCATAAATGGGCGAATTTATTGGCTAATGGTTTATGATTCACGGATTCTCTCTCACTTTTTTGCTAATTCTACAGATAAGGGCTGGAGGAGAAGACCGGAGTTAGATTACTGACCGCATTTTGATGAGCCCTTGCATCTTTAAATATGGTGTTGTTGGCCATTGTGTGTATACATATATTGGTTTTCTTGCCAACTTCACGGATGTTCCCAAATGTATTGTGTGTGAAACATGCGGAGTGAGGGCATCTTCTGAACGTTGAGTTCAGATACAGCCGTCTAAGGTGTCATATTTTGTCACATTTTGTAGGTTCGTGTGGATGATTCATAAGTGCATTTCGCTATAGTCTATTATAGGTCCTGATTGCTAAAGATGTAGTCATGGGCAGCAGCGACTCTAAATCCGCAAAGGAAATAATTTCACCGGTTTCTAATTATTCAGACCCGAAAACTAGGCACGAACTTGAGACAAATCGGGAGCCCGGTAGCTATGCGTGTGTTAAACCGGCGACTCCTTACGTTTTCTCGCGGAAAGGGTAATTATAAGGCACAGTGAATTTTGTGACGAAATGGCGTGCATATTATGTTGTGAATGTGTTCGTTGTGGGAGCAAGCAAACCATTGAATTAGTTGAAATAATTATCATTTTCCTACATTCTACGTTTTAGATCAATGTTCATGGACGAAGATGGAGATTTGGCTCATGAGTTTTATGTGGAAGAGCCTCCGCAGAAGAAGGGAACTAAAGCAACGATGAGGAGGGTGTACGCAAACCTCACGCCTGAAGTAAGGAATGGAATGTCATCATCACAGTAGCAGCTCGCAATTTTAAAAGTTTCGCTAAATTTGTGTATGTTGTTATTACCATGCTCTCCTGGTCAATTCTTAAAAAGGATTTGTTTGCTTATGTTATTTCACGTTTCCTACTCTCTCACCTCTTTAGTTTTCCGTAGTGTTATTATTTCCTCAGTTGCTTTTTCCTATCTTCTCAATTCGTGAGTGAAAATGTAGGGTGTTAACCAATAAGTAATGTAGGATTTCTGATTTATTTCCGCCGTCGTTAATTGACCTTCGTTTCTTTTGTACATAAGTCGAGCATTGAGGAATGGCACCAACGTCATATTCTGAATGGAGTTGCAAACCGATTGTATTCAGCTTTTTCACAAGAAGGTTTATTGCAAGGAGTAGTTAAATAGTGTAAATTTTCTCCATTGTCTTTCCTTTCGAATGAAAGAGCCGTTGGCTGAAAATTTTGAAAACGTGCCTCGCTTTAAATGAAAAGGAACAGGAGGAAACGTACGCTTTTGTTTCTTGCATTGCTGAGATAAAACCTTGCAAGACGATGGGTACAGACTATAAATCTGAAGAATATGATGTTATTGTCACTATGAAAACATCTGGTGAATCAGTGTTCGGCTAATGATCTTCATTTGATTTAAACATTGCGGTCCTTTCATGTGCCATTTCAGTTTGTTCAAATTAAATGTCATCTGACCAATCAATTAGCATTTTCTTTGTTTGGAAGTGTGTTGTCTAATTTCTGTTGTCCTTTCCAGGGAGAAGTGGCCTATCAGTTCCCCAGACTTCATGCTGATTTCCCTGTCATTTTACGCCAGTCCTGACCATCTTGCCTCCGTGAGGCCATAATTGTAATGTTATCTATCATGAGGATTTAACTTCCCATGCTATGTTAATTGAACACCACGTTTGGTTATGGCATAATAAGGGTAAAGTACAGCTTTGTGGTTTGGAGAGAACCTTGGAAGATGATTTCTAAAATTAGTTATGTATGTCTTTTAAGGAGGACATAGCTCTATAATGTGTTCACATCAAATCAATATTTGGTTTTCTCCATTGGGTAAAAGTACCGTTTTGCAAGCTTGTAATTTGGGAGTTGGGATGAATCAGGAGGCATGTCGTATGAAGGCATATTTTTTGACTGACAATAATGCATTTAAAATCAATGATGTGGAATGATAAAATTTTCTTGCCAATAATTAGTGAAAGATGATATCATTTTTCTCGTTGCTTGCTAATAATTCATAAGAGAAAATGAAGTGGATGTTTTCAAGATGATGTTATTGGTCTGTGACCAAATATTTGGTTTTATGTTTGATTTGTGCAATGCAAGTATTGACCATTACATTACTACTTCAAAAGTGGACTTTGCTATTTTACAAGCCCTTGAACTTATATTAGTGTGCCTGAAATACCTGAACTGGGACAGAAATGAGCTGAATTGTGATTATAATAATTTCATGAGGATTCTTTGTCACTTTTTGTTGTTGAGAGATTGTTAAAGTAAAATGGATGTGTGAGTGAATGAGAAGTGTGGTAAAATTCATTTTATTAAGTTTCGGTTGTTATAATAATTTTGAATTGCCAAAGTGATGATCAAGTGGTAGTTTGTTGACATTTCATTAATCAGTGAACTTTCACTTTAGTTAACCATAGTGATTGATACTTATTATTGTACATATGATATGGCGTTAATACTTGATGGTATGGAATGATAAAATGCTCATGAATGTATGAATTGACATTTTGCCATTTGTGCATCATATATTTGGGGTAAGATGATGGTTTTGGCAGATAATAATTGTGGTTGTATTTCATTGAGTAGGGAAAATTTTTAATGCTGTTCCTGGAAATTTTAGGAGAAATGATTTTAATGGTTGCAGGTTTTTTGATGTTTTGCAAGGCTCAGTTGCACAGCTTAAATGTTTAGTTTTATGCATAAATGTTGACAAGAAGGAAAAACATTGAAAGTTTGGATTTGGGTCATGTTTAATTTGGAACATACTGTAAAACCCATTTAACTATGTCTGGAGGATATTTAAACATTCATAGTTCAAATTTAAGTGAGAAATTAAGTACGTTGTACTTGTCATTGTCTACAATAAGTGTGAGGCCTTGTGCTTAAAGCAAAGTGATGTTATGGCTTAGGAGGCCAGGGGACAATGTATTTGATAGTATATGGTGGTGATGAATGTTGTGATATCATCGCTTGGTTTTTGAGACAATATGAGCATGTACATTTGTCACAAACAACAAAAGGAACATAAGGTTTCACGAGGTATAAATATGCATATGCTGGTATGAAATAAATAACACTGTATTTAGGTGAAACCTATGCACTCAAATATCCTATTTAACTTACTTAAATTCATGAGAAGGGGCTGGCAGCATGTTAGGGAGGCGAGCTGCAGGTTTTCTTGTTAAGTTATTGGTGAATAATGATGTTATGCAAAGTAATGAATATATGTATTGCACTTGCTTGTGGAAGTGACTTGTCCTCTTAAAAATGTCAGAGAGTAATTCTTGGGTATTGTTTATTTAAACTATCCGTGTGTGTTGAGGAAAGTTGAAGAGATGTTGATGGTGGAAACTCCTGGTACCATATCAGATTTGAATTTTGTATACCTCACGTGCCATTAAATATTTATCTGCTTTACAGTGATTCACAAATCGAAAGAAACAGCCTGTAGTGGATAGCATGTACATTTTTAAGGGACATGCATAAAAAATGACTTCACTTTCCTATTATTCGAACTTGTAAGTCTTGCTGCATGGTATAATTTTGACGATTCGACCGTTGTGGTTTTGGTGCGGAGTCTTGGGTGATTTATTCTCTTTTTAGATCACTTATATCTTAGCGTTGGAATTACATTGGTATTTTTGACATTCCAATTTAAATTGAGTGATACTAGTTTGTGTTTATATTTGCTATGGAATAATTATGCATCCTAATTTATCAATGCTATTAATATGGAAGTGTTACCTCTTATAAAAATGGTTTCAAATAAAGAAAATAAATTATTTTCCATATGTTTTGTACTTTTTTGATTAAACGACACGTGTTAAGCAGAATGAAATTTTACATGTCAATCCTCATGGAATTCCAACTGAATGATTAGCATAAGGTATAGATACTTGTCCAACAACAGAAGTGTTAGTTTTATACTTTGTCAGTGAAAATATAAAGTTATCAATGAAAAATAAACTTGATATTCAAATTAAGCAATGAGGAAATATTTGGGGGAAAATGAGCAAGATTCTGGTACACTTTGCCTAGAAACAAAATATCAGGTGAAAGATTTGGTGGGGAAAAGAAGGATAGCATTATTTTTAAAGATGTGGTTTCTAGAGAGTGAAAAGGAGCAGAATTCTTTGCACTTAATCCTTTGAATTAAATTTTTCCAGGGAGCCAGAATATTTTTGAGGCTAAATTTTGAAATAGCAGGCTCTTGATCTGTAGGCTCTATATCAAAGAAATTTAGAAATATCATGAAAACATATCATGTATATTAGTGTAAATATCCACTTCATTGAATTCATTCTTCTTTCGGGAATATCTGTCGCGTAGGTGAGTTGATGGACAACTGTATCGCCTCTAGTCCTGGAGGTGCCTTCAGGTCAAAGTGATTTGCATTGTGTTTCAGTTTTATAGGTTTTTATTTCCGTAAAGTGACAGTAATACAAGAATATATAAACTTTGATTGAAATAACAATACGGAAACCCTGTTTTAGGATTGACTCCACTTCGGGGTGGAAAGTAACATAAGGAAAGGCTACAAAGAGGGTAGTGGTTGCGGAAATAGACCTTTTTCTTTTCTGAGAGAGCGGTGTCGGCCCGACATTTGCCTGCGGGCAGAGGGAAACCCATAAAACCTCCGCCAGGCCTCCGGAGAAGAGAGATTGAAAACAGGACAAAAGAATTACATCAATAATAAAAAAAAATAGAATATATAAGTAATCAACATAAAAGTAATAATCACAATGAGCGTTTTAACAGTTCACTGGCAATTTTTTTCACTGTGTCATTTCACTGTACATTTGCAATATCTTCTATCTTCCCAATTTGGCTGCTTTATATGGGAGATGCTGGCTGGCTTGGAGCTCCTTGATTGGTTTTCTCTTGGTGGCCGATGGGAATCAACCTTTTCCATGTGGGAGCCAGGGTGTAGCCGTCCTCACGGTTGAAGTTATTCGGATTCTTCATTATTTCAACTGCTTCTCTCATCAGTCTTGGGAAATAATGCCCTTCTTTTGCCAGGACTCTTGCTTGATCGAACTTGATCATGTGCCCGGGTTCCGATGATGCATGTTCGGCGATTGCTGAGAGTCGGAACTGTTTTTATCTGTAGCCCTGGCTGATATAGGACTTCCCACACGTGCACTTTATCTCATATACACCTTTGTTCATGAGGTCGGGGATGCGGTCCTTTGGCTTATGTATCGTGTCGCTGATTTTTCTTCCTGTCGAGAACTTATTTGCTGTATTATGCTTTCGTAGTAGGCTACTTATCTTTTCGGCCATTCCGGCGACATACAGAATGGTAACATATGTCGTTGGTTTTTCTTATTCAGGATTCTCCTTGCTCTGTTTCTTGGGCAGAATCATGTCTTGTGTCAACTCCATTTCTTTTTTGGCGGTCCTTTTTAGGACCAATTGTTCAGGGTATCTGTTTTTCCCCAGCGCTGAGATGAGGTATCTCTTTTCCGACGGGAGCAAATCGGCGTCTGAGATGGTATAGGCACGATGAACTAGTGTATTTACCTGTGAGAACTTCTGGGCGGGATGGTGGTGTGATTGTGCATTCATTATACCGGTTGGTGTGAGTTTTTTTGCAGTATACTGAATGTCCAAGGCTGCCATTAGGTTTCCTGGTCACTAACACATCTAAAAAGACACCATTTTGCTCAATTTCCATGGTGAATTTTATGGAAGGATGTTGCTGATTAAGGTGTTTTAGAAATAGATCTAGTTCTTACTTCCCATGTGGCCAGATGACGAAGGTGTGGTCGACATAACAGATCCAAAGAGATGGTTTCTTTGGGTAAGCCTTTATTGCCTTCTTCTCCAAATTCTCCATGAAAATGTCAACTACTACAGGGGATAGAGGTGATCCCATGGCTGCACCTTCTTTCTGCTGAAAGCACTTATCATTCCAAAGGAAGTATGATTTCTTGAGGCAGAATTCTGTGAGGTCCGGGAAATCCTTTGGTAATCCTTCCGATGTGAGTTCTTTGATGAGTTGCATTGAGTCATTGATGGGAGTATTTGTGAAAAGAGAGATAACATCAAAGCTCACTAGCACATCTTGTTCCTTAACTTCTATATTCTTGATGGTGTGAATAAATTCCGTGGAGTTTTTCACGGATGAGTCTGTTCTTCCAGCAAAGGGTTGGAGAGAACGAGCGATGTATTGTGCCAGCTTGTAGGTAGGTGCGTCAATGTTGCTTACGATGGGTCGTAGGGGGACCCCCTCCTTGTGAACCTTAGGTAGTCCATACAGATGCGGTGGTTTGGCTGCTGATGGAAAGAGTCTCCATTTATCTTCCATTGGAATGGATGACCGTTTGATTTTCTCCCTAGTGAGTCGTTCTGTCTTTGCTGTTGGGTCACTTTTCAATTGGAAATAGGTGCTGCTATCCAGGCCATCAGCCAGACAGGATGGTCTATCAGATGCTGGACCGAAGAGCACCAAAGGGCCACAGATAAAAAACAGCTCCGACTCTCGGCAATTGCCGAACATGCATGGTCAGAACCCGGGCACACGATCAAGCATGAGTCCTGGCAAAAGAAGGGCATTATTTCCCAAGACTGATAAGAGAAGCAGTTGAAATAATGAAGAATCCGAGCAACTTCAACTGTGAGGACGGCTACACCCTGGCTCCCATATGGAAAAGGTTGATTCCCATAGGCCGCCAAGAGAGAACCAATCAGAGAGCTCCCAGCCAGCCAGCATCTCCTATATATAGCGGCCAAATTGCAACGCAAATCCCCCCCCCTCGCCGGAGAACAAAGAAGAAACTCAACGCAACAAGTGAAGTGCAGTGAAAGACTATCTGTGAGATCCTAGTGAACTTTTTCCAGTGAACTCCCAAAAACTATTACTGTTAATTTTATTCATTTATTCTATATTCTATGAATGTTTTGTTTCTGTTATCCTTCTACCCTCTGTCTTCCATCTCTCTTCTCCGGTGGTCTGGCGGAGGTTTACGGGTTTCCCTCCGCCCTTGGGCGAATGCCGGGCCGATACCGCTCCCGCAGAAAAGAAAAGAAAGGTTTTTCCGCAAACGCTACCCACTTTGTAGCCTGTCTTTATTTAATTTTTCCACCCCGAAGAGGATTTTATCCTAAAACGGGGTTTCCGTATTGTTTTTGTTATGTTTACCTATAGTTTATATATATCTTGCATACTGTACTCTGAAATACGGAAATAAAAACCTTAAAAACTGAAAAACTGAACAACGCAAATCACTTTGACCTGAAGACGCCTCCAGGACTGGGGGCGAAACAGTTATCCATCAACTCACCTACACGACAGAAATTCCCAAAAAAAGAATGAATTCATCAAATAGACATCGCAGAAGACTTAGGATTAATCCACTTTATTATTAAATTTTGGATTTTATATGACACCAAAATCTTTTTTAGAACTAAATAAATTAAGTAAGCATTTGCTAAAAATTGAATAGTATTTCGGCTATAATATAACCATTATCCTCAAAAATTTTAGTATGCAAGCCATGTGCATACCCATGATCAATAGTTTTACATTGTTTTGTGTGTAGTAACTCATGAATCAAAGATCAGCGAAGAGACCTATGTCGCAATTTGAGCAATAGAATCAGTATTTGTTTCTTTGAACCAAAGGTAGTATAGGCAGCATCTGGCTTCTCTCCCCTTCTCAGCTCTCTTTAACTCTTCCCTCAAAGTGAACTATATTTGTTGGTGCAGAAGAGGGATGACCTTGAGGGTGATGAAAAATTTGAAAAGTTGAAAATTTTCGTTATATTGTACCTGATGATGATGTGCAGAATCGAAACCATAGTCATTAAAAATTAAAAGTGTGTGGAAGTGTAAAGTTTCTCTTATTTTTTACCCTCATCATGAAGGAATTCCACAAAGTTAAATCTGAAACTGTTCAATTTATTAGTGAGTTGAGAAATGAGTTTCCTTGCTGTAGGATGTAATAATATATTTGAAATATTGTCAAATAATTTATCATCCTGCTTCAATTTATATATTTTCTAAATAGTTTGCCTTCCATGAGTAACACCTCAAAATTTGGCTTTTCTCTCAACTTGACTGAAAGGTTTCCTAATTTTACTCAGCCCAGACTTTCCTTTGAAATGCCCTTTGCTTTTAAACATTGTCCATAGTACTGGTAAGGATGCAAGGGTTTTTAAGCATATGTATAATTCATAATGCTCCTTTCCTAACAATGAAAAGATGCTCTTATATCATAATGCATATAAGTTCCAATTCAATCTCCAAAATGCTAGAATGAGAAAAGAAGCACTATAGAGATGGACCCTCTCATGGACTACAACCTTGATGTGGTAGAAGGGCTTTTGCATTCCGATGACCCCTAGAGATGTCTGTGTCAGCGTGAGCAATGATGATTACCCCTGGTAGGTTCACCTATGCCGGATAGGTCGAAGGTTAGGAGCCAAATGAAAGGTAGTCTGTGCAGCATCTGTTCCTCAGTCAGGCAGCTGAAAAGGTATAAGGAAAAAGGACCCTGGTCGGATGGCCATTGAGTAATGGTATCACATTGAAAAAAACTATTGAGAAAGGCAATGGGAAGACACCTCAATTACTCATCCCAACGTTTTTATGAGAGATAGTATAGAGAAAATGAGTCGTGGCAACTATGGGACTCCTCCATGTGTCATGCCTGGTAGCAGAGGAGGCTAGGCTTCCGGGTCGTCATCACATGAAATCCTTCCAAAGGAAAATTACAGTAGCAGATGCAGGAAAAGACCGAATTAGTTAGAATAGGAACTTGGAATGCTAGGACAAGGTTGAGGACAGTAAATTTGGAGAATATGAAAGCAGAGATTAAAAAAAGAAATATAGGTGTTTATGAGCTGTGCAAATGTAGATGGAAAGATAACATGGATTACTGGAGTGATAGTTATAGAGTAATATACAATGGAGTTGAGGTGAGCCTTTGAGGGGTGGACAAAATATTGGATAAAATTGTAGGAATAATCATAGTTAACATAGAGTAATCAATGACTAGAATATCACTAGTAGAAGTAAAAGTAGAATCAATCAACTTGGTCATTGGTCAGGTACACATGCAACCAAGCAATCAATGAGAAAGAAGTTGATAGAGTAAGCAATCAGTTAGAGGACATAATCCCTGGTGTTCCTGGAGGGAAATATTTTATAGTGCTGGATGTGATAGGAAGGCATATTTTTTAGTGAAAATAATGCATTTAACATCAATAATAATGAATGATAAAATTTTCTTTCATAATAAGGGTAAAGTACAGCTTTGTGGTTTGGAGAGAACCTTGGAAGATGATTTCTAAAATTAGTTATGTATGTCTTTTAAGGAGGACATAGCTCTATAATGTGTTCACATCAAATCAATATTTGGTTTTCTCCATTGGGTAAAAGTACCGTTTTGCAAGCTTGTAATTTGGGAGTTGGGATGAATCAGGAGGCATGTCGTATGAAGGCATATTTTTTGACTGACAATAATGCATTTAAAATCAATAATGTGGAATGATAAAATTTTCTTGCCAATAATTAGTGAAAGATGATATCATTTTTCTCATTGCTTGCTAATAATTCATAAGAGAAAATGAAGTGGATGTTTTCAAGATGATGTTATTGGTCTGTGACCAAATATTTGGTTTTATGTTTGATTTGTGCAATGCAAGTATTGACCATTACATTACTACTTCAAAAGTGGACTTTGCTATTTTACAAGCCCTTGAACTTATATTAGTGTGCCTGAAATACCTGAACTGGGACAGAAATGAGCTGAATTGTGATTATAATAATTTCATGAGGATTCTTTGTCACTTTTTGTTGTTGAGAGATTGTTAAAGTAAAATGGATGTGTGAGTGAATGAGAAGTGTGGTAAAATTCATTTTATTAAGTTTCGGTTGTTATAATAATTTTGAATTGCCAAAGTGATGATCAAGTGGTAGTTTGTTGACATTTCATTAATCAGTGAACTTTCACTTTAGTTAACCATAGTGATTGATACTTATTATTGTACATATGATATGGCGTTAATACTTGATGGTATGGAATGATAAAATGCTCATGAATGTATGAATTGACATTTTGCCATTTGTGCATCATATATTTGGGGTAAGATGATGGTTTTGGCAGATAATAATTTAAATTTTTTATGCTGTTCCTTATTTATTATATATACCACATTTAACTATGCCTGGAGGATATTTAAGCATTCATAGTTCAAATTTAAGTGATAAATTAAGTACGCTATACTTATCATTCTCTACAATAAGTGTGAGGCCTTGGGCTTAAAGCAAAAATGATTGTATGGCTTAGGAAGCCAAAGCAAAATGTATTTGATAATAATAATGGTGAAGAATGTTGTGATATCATCGCTTGGTTTTTGAGATAATATGAGCATGTACATATTTCACAAACAACAAAAGGAACATAATGTTTCACAAGATATAAATATGCATATGCAGGTATGAAATAAATTTCACTGTATTAAGTTGAAACTTTTGCACTTAAACATCCCATTTAACTTACCTAAATGTAATTTTATGAGAAGAGGCTGGCAGGGTGTTAGGGAGGCGACCTATGTTTTTCCTTGTAAAGTTATTTGTGAATAATAATGTTATGTAAAGCAATGAATGTAATATATTACACTTTCTTGTGGGAGTGACTTGTTCTCTTAAACATTTCAGTGAGTAATTCTTGGGTATCTTTTATTTCAACTATCCCTGCGTGTGAAGGTAAGTGGAAGAGATTTTGATGGTGAAACCAACTGTTACCATATCAGATTGAATTTTTTTATAATTCGTGTTCCATTACATATTTGTTTGCTTTTCTAGTCATTCACATAAATGATGAAACAACTTTCTGTAGAGATCATGTACATTTTTATGTGGCAAGCCTAAGAAATGGCTATCCACTTCCCTATTAGTTGAATTTGTAAGTTTTGCTACATGGTATTAATTTCATGAATTTTCCTTCTTGTTTTTCTGTGACAGGCCTGTGGGATTTCTGATCTTTTCAGGTGACTATTGAATTAAGCATGGAATATTTTATATTCCAATATTAAATTGAATGTTACTCATTTGTGTTTATATTTCCAATGGAATATTTATTCATCCTATTTTACCAAGCTAATGATATGGAAGTGTTACCTCCTATAGAAATGAAATCAATAAAGAACATTAATTATTTTCCAAAGTTATTGTATTTTATTTCGTGAGGACTATAGAATAATTAGCTTAATTTTGCATGCAGTTAAGTTGTTCTCAGGATTATCTACAAGAGTATTGAGAGAAGAGAAAATGATTACTTGGGGGATTATCCGGAATAAGGAAGGGGAGAGGCACGCATGACGCCATTGTAGTTCTGAGTTCACAAATTGAGAGGAACATAGAACACAATCAGGATTTGCCTGTTTCATAGATTTTTAGTAGGTATATCATAAGAGGAATTGGAGAAAAAAATGAATGTTTTTCAGGCAATAGGAGTAGATTGGAGCTGCAACCTGTACATTTCTCAGGTGGCTCGGGTTGGAGTTGGGGACAGATTTTATGCATGGGAAGTGTTCGGAAGGGGGTAAGGTAAGACTGCCCATTACCATATGTGATATTAAATGTAAATGTGGAGGAATTAGTGAAAGAGGCATGGAAAAAACTGAAGTTAGTAATGAAAGTCGGTGAACAATCAACAAAATCAGTTAGGTTGAATGATGACCAAGCATAGTATCTCAGCAAGCCAAGGAGTTGCAGGCATTGCTGAATACATTGGAAAGTCATAATGATAGGTATGGTATTACAAAAAAATGTAAAGAAAACAAAGATTATGCAGTGTTTCAGAAAGAGTAAGGCTAAGTTAAACATGAGTACAGGAGGACAAAAACTGGAGAAAATGTGAGAGTTTATATATCTCAGAAGTGGTTTTGAATAGAACGGCAAATGTAGTTGGGACTCATGCAAGAATTATGCAAGGCAAAGAAGCTTTCACAAGGAGGGAATCGATGACGGGAACCTTGAGGAGGAATGTTAAGAAAAGGCTCGTCCAAACTTTGTCATGGAGCATAGTTATGTCAGGCATGGAATAATGCTCATTTGAGCATGACAATCGGCTTGGATTAGAGGCTTTTGAAGTTTGGGTGTGGAGAAGGATTGAGAATTTGAAGTGGGCAGAAAGGAAACAAGCAAGGAAATGCTAGACATGGTAGAGGTTTGAAGAGGATTTTTAGAAGATATTCAGAGGAGGCAGGAAAGATGGATACAGGGCATTTTGATTTGCAATGGAATGTTGAAGACTGTTATAGAAGGGATAATGTTGGGCCAGAGAGGAAATGGCAGGAATAAGAAAGAGCTGTTGAATCCTTTGAAAGGAGGAGGGAAGTAAACAGTGTTAAAAATGGGTGTAGCGTAAAATAGGATTTTGTTTTGGTTTGTGAGGTAAGACAGCTGTGTCAGCTGTGCCATTTGGTAGCTTGTGCCCATTCCAAATCTTCCTTAACCTTTTGCACTCGGATGTCGAGTGTGACTCGACACGGTTAGCAACGGCAGCAGCTCGTACGTCGAGCCACACTAGACACGGAGTTTCACCACGAGGGGAATTGGGATTTTTGTCTATTTTTCCAATAACTTTTCTTGTAATCATCTGCATGAAAGGGCAAGTAAAGTAAAGCTTGATTAAAAGCATGGCTTGTTTTATAAATGAATAGTATCGACCCATTATGTCGTCGTCAACATAAATGCCGTCTCCAAAGGATGCCACTACCTACGCGGATGTTTTTTGTTGTCTATTTACTGTGCTGTAAGTTGTTTTTCATTTCCATTGTTTGCCCTTCATTACTTGGAAGTCAGCTAAATATAAAGCAATGTCTTTTAGAGATTATCGGTGTCTGAGAAAAGATCGCCATAATGAAGAGTTACCTCAGTATGCTGTTCCTTAGTTCATTGCTTTCTAGTTTGGACTCTTTCGTTTCCTCTTCTTCCTAGTGTCCGCTGTCTCATCAAAGTTTCTGCCTGCTCTCTTCCTATCTATTGCATAGTCAGGAATCTTGAGTAGGAGGGTCCAAGATATGATCTATTATATTCATAGTAAAACACGAACCTAGGCCCTTTTCCTAGAGTCATGCTTTTTTGAGGTTGCATCATCATTGTTTGAGGAGTGTCCAAGACATGAGGCATTGATTCACAGTAACTCGAACACTAGCACTTCTTCTTTGTCGTGCTTTTTTGAGCTTGCATCATCCTCCTGTGGTAAAGAACCTTCCTTATCTTAGTCTCCGAGGTTTGGTTATGTTTCTATAAGCATAACGCAGGTGTTTTCCTTGATGACAGAGGGTTCTCATACAACAGATGCTTTCCCTTTAGTTGGACGAATGGTTTGCCAGCTAGTAGTTGCTCATTCTGAACGATTTTCACCTCCTCACGATGGATAAGTATTCCAAAGAATTAGAAAGCAGTGACGAAGACTTTTACATCGAAACTGACGATTTTATTGACAAATATAATAGTGACGAAAGTGAGTTATCTGAGAATTCGTTTGGAGATGATGAACCAGTCGCTGGTCCAAGTGGAACTATTGAAAGGAAAACGTCCAAAGATCAGGGTGAATGTACTGACAGTGACAGTGATGTTGAATTCATACTGACAAAACGAAGACGCACAATTGTTTATTTAAGTGATAGTGATGGAATTATAGGTGATAGCATTGTGCATTCGTACATGAGGCCCAGTGAAAGTAGTGTTTATAGTGGAAAACCGGAAAAAGAAAAGTGGAATACTGTATCTGTGAATGACCATGAGCCTAGCAGAATCCACTTCTCCACTGGTCAGTTATGTGTTGGACCTCAAGTTCCTCCTGGATGTGCCACACCAATAGAGTATTTTAAGTTGTTTTTTACAGACACATTGTGGAAATGAAGGCTTTTTTTGGCGTAATACTAAATATGGGTGTATTGAATCACCCTAACTTACAGAGTTATTGGTCAACGGATTTTGAGTCTCATATACCATCTTTTCGAGCTGTTTTCAAAAGAGAAAGGTTCTTGCAAATATTTTGGATGTTACACTTGAAAAATGATCAAAAGTCAAGTAAACATTTGAGAACAAGAACCGAGAAGGTAAACTGCTTCTTATCATACCTTGAAATGAAATTTAGGGAGAGATTCTGCCCCGGAAGGGAGATTTCTGATGATGAGGCTGTTGTTGGTTTCAAGGGAAAGATACACTTCATCACGTATAATCCTAAAAAGCCAACAAAATGGGGTATTCGTCTATATGTCCTCTCAGATTCCAAATGTGGTTACGTACATTCATCTGTCCCTTATTATGGTGGAATAACAACTGAAACATTGGTGAGACCTGATCTCCCTTTTACTAGCAGAATAGTTTTAGAACTGCATGAAAGATTGAAGAACTCAGTATCTGGTTCTCAAGGCTATCATTTCTTCACTGACAGGTATTACACTAGTGTCACACTTGCAAGGGAATTGCTAAAGGAAAAAACACTTGACAGGGACAATAATGCCCAACAGGAAAGATAATCCACCTGTGATCAAACATCCAAAGCTAAAGAAAGGAGAGACAGTGGCTTACTGGGATGAAAATGTAATGCTCCTTGCATGGAAAGACAAGAGAATAGTCACAATGCTCAGTATGTGGGACACTGCAGAGACTTAGTCCATGGAAAGGAGAGTTCGTGGTGGTGGGAATGAAATAGTTTTCAAACCCAAGGTTGTGACAAACTATACCAAGTTTATGGGGGGAGTTGATATAGCGGATCATTACACAACCACGTACTGTTTCATGAGGAAAACTCTAATATGGTGGCTTAAATTGTTCTTCTGGGGGCTTGAGGTCAGTGTTGTAAATTCATTTATATTGTATAAAGAATGCCAAAAAAAAATGAAAAACCTATCTCGCATGTGAAATCTGTTAGGAAAATAGTACACGATCTCGTTGGAGAATTCCGAGATGGTACACAAACGTCCAGGGTTAGATTACCATCCACAAACATAGAGCAACGTTTAGAGGGAAAACTCCATATAATCACACCTCATCCTAACAAAAAACATAAAGATTGTGCGGTTTCCTCCAACCGAAAAATCAAAGGTGGAAGAAGAGAGACGATATATATCTGCGAGACATGTGAATGTAAACCAGGCCTTCATGCTGGTGAATGCTTCCAAAAATATCATACCATGAAAAATTATAGAGTTTAAATTATGGTTTATCAATAAAGTTACCAATAATTATGTCAAAAAATGCAAATAAATAAGTTTGTATGAAAAGAAACTCCAGTTTTTCATTCTAGTGCCACGCTTAGTAAATTTGGGGTATTTAAAAAAATTTATCCCGAGTAGACTAAGGCAATCGAGAAAAAAGCACCCGAGTGCAAAGGGTCAAAGGATAAATGACCAATAATAATAATTTGGATGGAATGAATTTGAGCAATATAGAAAAAAAAGTAATATTGCTACTGATAGTGACCATTATATTTGATGAGTATATTACCCATTAATATTTCTCTAGAGAGATTAAAAATTTCCCAATTTAACATTACTTGTAAAAAAATAGAAATTTTTTCACCTTGTGGAATTACCTTGTTCATATGTTAAGTGCAGTGGAAAATCAAGAGGATTTTCTGTGTTTACACTTTTTACATGGTGTTCTAGTGTAATAATAGCAACATACCAAACTGAATATCAGCATTTACCGAAAATATTCTTCTGAATGTTGGAAAATATCTCTCTGATAGAAAAATACAAACTCTCTGCCACACCATTCTACTGTGGCTGCCCCATAATGAAAGAGGCATTCCCCAATTCTGCTTAGGTAACAAACACGCAATTTAATCACAAACTTTGGTCAGTAACACCAGAAAAAATTTAATTTCGCTTTTGTTTTCTCTCAGGAGGGCCGGAGACCCTCTCTCCATCAACCTTATCCATCGAAATGCCCCTAAGCAGCGATCACCTGGAAACAATAATAACACTTTATTCATTTTGACAAATGGTGCAACCATATTAAATGTCGTCAATATAAATATTACCTAATATATAAACATAAGTGCTTAAATGTGATGAAGATTGTCACAAAAGAAGTCACCAAATGAGTAAAGTGGGTGAGGAAGTAACCAGGTATATACCGTATCCTTGTAACTCTGGATACAGTCCAATTTCAACTGAGTAGGCCGATAGTTGGACAGTTCATATCATGAAATGTGTTGTAAGTTGATGACAATCTAAAATAAATACTATTCAGATTGGCTTTACCTCTTGCAGTGTAGTTATGGATTCGAGATCTTAATTGGTAAGTTTCTAGATTAGCTGTCACGTGAATCAGAGCCTTAAAGATATATAAACTAACTGCAGTCATGATTCCACACCTACTAAAGAAAAGATTTGAAGGAATCACGTGGTGGTATATTGGCAAGAGAGCTAACAGCCTTCTTTAGCAGTAGCAAAATTTGTTAAACGTGTGGGGAATTACCCCATAACTCAACACCACAATTCAGATGACACTGAAAAGGCATGGTTAAGTGTTAAACGATACTCTTTTGAAATGAGAATGCGGAGCTTTCTTAACATATAATCAGCTTTACTCAGTTTATTACAGATCTGACCGATGTGGGTCTCCCAGTTAAGTTTTGTATCGATATACATTCCCATTATTTTAGCAATTTCAACATCAGGCAATTTCAGCGGTTTCAATATTATCATAGTGGGCTAACAAACAGCATACTCGATTTTCTGCCTGTATAGATAGTGCAATCACCAATTGTGGTCCTGAACTGTATAGTGTAAGTGTTACTGACTATATCCCATCTGACCATCAAGGTATAAGCTTTCCTTTTCAGACTCAAATTACTCAAAAGATATTGTCAAATAGAGGTAAAACCATAATCATTTAGCCCATAACAAGAGAAGGTTTAGAGACTTTCAAACTGCTTCCATCTTGCATCAATTGGCATGGTATTTGCACAGACTCTGTAGAGTAAACTTGTTTCTCAAGTTTTTAAGGTAATTTCCTAAGCATTTTTGAACATTGCTTTGCTAAAAAAACACTTAAACCTATTCCCACTAAAACTAAATATTATCTCTGGTACACTGGGGAGTTATTAGCTCTTAGTAATGATTTACACAGTTACTACCACTCTCACAAAACCTGTGGAAGCCTGATGACAAAGAGGCTTACTTGCAACACAAAAGAGATTATTATAACTCGATTAGGTGTACAAAAAATGAAGCTAAGGAGGACTTTCTATTCAATGCAAAAAATCAACAAAAGGCAGCTTGGAGAGTAATCAATCAAGAAGTTGGTCATGGAAATGCAAAAGAAAATTTTCCTTTTACTCCAGACGCTGTAAATAATTTTTTGTTAAAAGCTGTGAAGACAATTTGTTTTCTCAAAACGTTGATGCTGCCAATAATGGCAATATGCTGCAAAACCTTCCTCCAAATATTTTAAATGGCATTTTGTTACCCCATATTGACTTCAAAAATTTAAGAAATCCGACAGTAAGGATATTTATGGTATTCCCTAATCAAGAGCATTATTGCGTTCATTTCGGAACCATTAGCTATGCTACTCAACTTCTGTTTTGAGACAGGAGATTTTCCAAGTGCTCTAAAATATTCCAAAACAGTACCTGCCTCTAAGAAAGGTGATAAAGATGATTTAACTTACTGCCGCCCCATTTCCATAGTCCCCGTTTTTAGTACAATTTTTGCAGCTATGATAACAGATCAAATATGAGCATTTTTAGGCAAATAATCTGTTTTCAAAATCACAGCATGGCCTCCGATCTGGGATATCTACAATTTTGGCTGTACCATCCATAGTTAATTTCGACATTAATGCATTTGAAGAGATGGAATCAGTCTCTGTAACACCAAGTGATCACAGTAGCGCTTTCGACTGTGTTAATCATTCAATATTCCTATCAAAGCCAGAATATTTTGGTGTTAAGCGTATTGCACTGAAATTAATGATGTCATATTTGGATGAACGCCTCCAATTGGTTGAACTCGATGGCTGTAGATCTGCAGCACTTAAAGTAAAATGTGGTGCACCACAGGACTATGCGCTTTGCCCAGTACTTTTCATCATCATGATTAATGATTCGCCCCGTAATATGAAACCTACATCTGTTTTATATGCTGATGACACCACTTTGGTGCAAAAAGATCAACATCTAGATGACCCAAAGACAGGCTAAGGAATGATTTGACATTAATTCAAACCATTAATTAATAATTTATGGTTTTAATTTACATTCAACTTCTAAAATAACTCAGCAACAGCGACAGACGCAAATGAGGTCGTGGTTAAAAGACTTTTACGTTCTGCGGATGACGGACAGGCGCAAGTACGTTTTCTATGCGTGTTAATACGTACAGAGCCACTCTGAACGTCGAAATAATGTTATCTTAAACATCTGGAATATTTGTCACACAGTACTGCCGCTGATGCAGATTTCCATAGAGGGAATGATTTCCTTATATTTGAAACAGTAGGCACTGTAGTTTTAATGCACGAAATTCTTCTGTTTCCGGAAAACCCTACGTTGAACGTGAATTATTTGAGAGAAATGCAAATGAATTTGAAGCTCATGGCATAAATGGGCGAATTTATTGGCTAATGGTTTATGATTCACGGATTCTCTCTCACTTTTTTGCTAATTCTACAGATAAGGGCTGGAGGAGAAGACCGGAGTTAGATTACTGACCGCATTTTGATGAGCCCTTGCATCTTTAAATATGGTGTTGTTGGCCATTGTGTGTATACATATATTGGTTTTCTTGCCAACTTCACGGATGTTCCCAAATGTATTGTGTGTGAAACATGCGGAGTGAGGGCATCTTCTGAACGTTGAGTTCAGATACAGCCGTCTAAGGTGTCATATTTTGTCACATTTTGTAGGTTCGTGTGGATGATTCATAAGTGCATTTCGCTATAGTCTATTATAGGTCCTGATTGCTAAAGATGTAGTCATGGGCAGCAGCGACTCTAAATCCGCAAAGGAAATAATTTCACCGGTTTCTAATTATTCAGACCCGAAAACTAGGCACGAACTTGAGACAAATCGGGAGCCCGGTAGCTATGCGTGTGTTAAACCGGCGACTCCTTACGTTTTCTCGCGGAAAGGGTAATTATAAGGCACAGTGAATTTTGTGACGAAATGGCGTGCATATTATGTTGTGAATGTGTTCGTTGTGGGAGCAAGCAAACCATTGAATTAGTTGAAATAATTATCATTTTCCTACATTCTACGTTTTAGATCAATGTTCATGGACGAAGATGGAGATTTGGCTCATGAGTTTTATGTGGAAGAGCCTCCGCAGAAGAAGGGAACTAAAGCAACGATGAGGAGGGTGTACGCAAACCTCACGCCTGAAGTAAGGAATGGAATGTCATCATCACAGTAGCAGCTCGCAATTTTAAAAGTTTCGCTAAATTTGTGTATGTTGTTATTACCATGCTCTCCTGGTCAATTCTTAAAAAGGATTTGTTTGCTTATGTTATTTCACGTTTCCTACTCTCTCACCTCTTTAGTTTTCCGTAGTGTTATTATTTCCTCAGTTGCTTTTTCCTATCTTCTCAATTCGTGAGTGAAAATGTAGGGTGTTAACCAATAAGTAATGTAGGATTTCTGATTTATTTCCGCCGTCGTTAATTGACCTTCGTTTCTTTTGTACATAAGTCGAGCATTGAGGAATGGCACCAACGTCATATTCTGAATGGAGTTGCAAACCGATTGTATTCAGCTTTTTCACAAGAAGGTTTATTGCAAGGAGTAGTTAAATAGTGTAAATTTTCTCCATTGTCTTTCCTTTCGAATGAAAGAGCCGTTGGCTGAAAATTTTGAAAACGTGCCTCGCTTTAAATGAAAAGGAACAGGAGGAAACGTACGCTTTTGTTTCTTGCATTGCTGAGATAAAACCTTGCAAGACGATGGGTACAGACTATAAATCTGAAGAATATGATGTTATTGTCACTATGAAAACATCTGGTGAATCAGTGTTCGGCTAATGATCTTCATTTGATTTAAACATTGCGGTCCTTTCATGTGCCATTTCAGTTTGTTCAAATTAAATGTCATCTGACCAATCAATTAGCATTTTCTTTGTTTGGAAGTGTGTTGTCTAATTTCTGTTGTCCTTTCCAGGGAGAAGTGGCCTATCAGTTCCCCAGACTTCATGCTGATTTCCCTGTCATTTTACGCCAGTCCTGACCATCTTGCCTCCGTGAGGCCATAATTGTAATGTTATCTATCATGAGGATTTAACTTCCCATGCTATGTTAATTGAACACCACGTTTGGTTATGGCATAATAAGGGTAAAGTACAGCTTTGTGGTTTGGAGAGAACCTTGGAAGATGATTTCTAAAATTAGTTATGTATGTCTTTTAAGGAGGACATAGCTCTATAATGTGTTCACATCAAATCAATATTTGGTTTTCTCCATTGGGTAAAAGTACCGTTTTGCAAGCTTGTAATTTGGGAGTTGGGATGAATCAGGAGGCATGTCGTATGAAGGCATATTTTTTGACTGACAATAATGCATTTAAAATCAATGATGTGGAATGATAAAATTTTCTTGCCAATAATTAGTGAAAGATGATATCATTTTTCTCGTTGCTTGCTAATAATTCATAAGAGAAAATGAAGTGGATGTTTTCAAGATGATGTTATTGGTCTGTGACCAAATATTTGGTTTTATGTTTGATTTGTGCAATGCAAGTATTGACCATTACATTACTACTTCAAAAGTGGACTTTGCTATTTTACAAGCCCTTGAACTTATATTAGTGTGCCTGAAATACCTGAACTGGGACAGAAATGAGCTGAATTGTGATTATAATAATTTCATGAGGATTCTTTGTCACTTTTTGTTGTTGAGAGATTGTTAAAGTAAAATGGATGTGTGAGTGAATGAGAAGTGTGGTAAAATTCATTTTATTAAGTTTCGGTTGTTATAATAATTTTGAATTGCCAAAGTGATGATCAAGTGGTAGTTTGTTGACATTTCATCAATCAGTGAACTTTCACTTTAGTTAACCATAGTGATTGATACTTATTATTGTACATATGATATGGCGTTAATACTTGATGGTATGGAATGATAAAATGCTCATGAATGTATGAATTGACATTTTGCCATTTGTGCATCATATATTTGGGGTAAGATGATGGTTTTGGCAGATAATAATTGTGGTTGTATTTCATTGAGTAGGGAAAATTTTTAATGCTGTTCCTGGAAATTTTAGGAGAAATGATTTTAATGGTTGCAGGTTTTTTGATGTTTTGCAAGGCTCAGTTGCACAGCTTAAATGTTTAGTTTTATGCATAAATGTTGACAAGAAGGAAAAACATTGAAAGTTTGGATTTGGGTCATGTTTAATTTGGAACATACTGTAAAACCCATTTAACTATGTCTGGAGGATATTTAAACATTCATAGTTCAAATTTAAGTGAGAAATTAAGTACGTTGTACTTGTCATTGTCTACAATAAGTGTGAGGCCTTGTGCTTAAAGCAAAGTGATGTTATGGCTTAGGAGGCCAGGGGACAATGTATTTGATAGTATATGGTGGTGATGAATGTTGTGATATCATCGCTTGGTTTTTGAGACAATATGAGCATGTACATTTGTCACAAACAACAAAAGGAACATAAGGTTTCACGAGGTATAAATATGCATATGCTGGTATGAAATAAATAACACTGTATTTAGGTGAAACCTATGCACTCAAATATCCTATTTAACTTACTTAAATTCATGAGAAGGGGCTGGCAGCATGTTAGGGAGGCGAGCTGCAGGTTTTCTTGTTAAGTTATTGGTGAATAATGATGTTATGCAAAGTAATGAATATATGTATTGCACTTGCTTGTGGAAGTGACTTGTCCTCTTAAAAATGTCAGAGAGTAATTCTTGGGTATTGTTTATTTAAACTATCCGTGTGTGTTGAGGAAAGTTGAAGAGATGTTGATGGTGGAAACTCCTGGTACCATATCAGATTTGAATTTTGTATACCTCACGTGCCATTAAATATTTATCTGCTTTACAGTGATTCACAAATCGAAAGAAACAGCCTGTAGTGGATAGCATGTACATTTTTAAGGGACATGCATAAAAAATGACTTCACTTTCCTATTATTCGAACTTGTAAGTCTTGCTGCATGGTATAATTTTGACGATTCGACCGTTGTGGTTTTGGTGCGGAGTCTTGGGTGATTTATTCTCTTTTTAGATCACTTATATCTTAGCGTTGGAATTACATTGGTATTTTTGACATTCCAATTTAAATTGAGTGATACTAGTTTGTGTTTATATTTGCTATGGAATAATTATGCATCCTAATTTATCAATGCTATTAATATGGAAGTGTTACCTCTTATAAAAATGGTTTCAAATAAAGAAAATAAATTATTTTCCATATGTTTTGTACTTTTTTGATTAAACGACACGTGTTAAGCAGAATGAAATTTTACATGTCAATCCTCATGGAATTCCAACTGAATGATTAGCATAAGGTATAGATACTTGTCCAACAACAGAAGTGTTAGTTTTATACTTTGTCAGTGAAAATATAAAGTTATCAATGAAAAATAAACTTGATATTCAAATTAAGCAATGAGGAAATATTTGGGGGAAAATGAGCAACATTTGGCTAAGCCTTAATGCTTTGAACGGAAACATCAGGTCGGACGTGGACTTAATAATCGGAAAAACAATTTTTTATTCCATAAATATTGGATGGTAATATTTAGAGAAGAGTTCATACTCTCAAAGTGGTGTTTTGTAATAGTTATTTTTTTCATCATTTTTTACTGGAATATTATGTGATATTCCGTCGAATGATTTATGTATTGTTAACAATTTATCTCTCTAAATTAAGTAGGGTATATTGAACTGCAGAAATATTATTCTGAACTTTAGTTTATTTTTCTTTGGTGTGAAATCAGACAAGGTAGAAGTTTTTACAACGTTGTAATGTCTAAAGATATATTTAGAGGAAATTGATGTCTCGAAAGAGCAGTACGAAATTGTCGTTCCCACTACTGTGCTGCCCTCTCTTGGGAAAGGGTGCAATCGCTATAAGAACCTTTCTGCTCTTATGTACCCTACTCCCGGGAGAAAGGAGTGGGGAGATAACATGGGGGCTATGATAGGTTTTTATCTGATACGCATTGCATAGCACAGTCGTATGTTTAAAATGATATTGTTTTCGCTTGAATGTATTAAACCTAGAACAAGTATTCACCTACCTCTCAATCAGTATAAAACATACTGCGAACGCCATGTACGAACGAGAAATGAGTTAAGTTGTAACGTTTGTCATTTTTAAGTATTTGACGCACGCATCAGAGTTTTAAAAAAGTGCTGACGTTAATATTTCTGTTTGTAAATATTCAGGAGATGTTGCTTCGTTGGGATAAGTTGTATAATAATGCATTATTATCTGTTGACGAAAGGGTCATTACTATTTTCGTAGTTTCTTGTTAAGTATCCTGTTTAACAGCAATAATTAGCAAATCTTGGGAAAATTATTTGGATATAATTCACAGCCCAATTTCTTTAACGCAGGAATAAGAATTTTGGTTAAACGGAGGGTTAATATTGTGTAATGCATTAATGTATTGAGGGGAAATGTTATTATTAATAATGTTCGAAATAAAATGTACCGTACCACGGTGTAGTGCCAAATAATCATCGGATATATGAATCATGATGATGAAGGTAATTTTGGTTGGTATCAATCATTCTGGGAGTACCTGCTTTTGCGGAGGAACATAGTTGAGACGTGACCTGTTAAATGTTATGTTATATTTGATTACGATCATTATCTCATTTTCCAGAATTAGTGGTCAACTGGTGATTATGGGTACTAGAGCAGCAGCCTGTGAGTGTTTCATTAAATATTTACTTTAGGATTAGTCAATAGTGATATTTTCGCGCCGTCGTTTCATTGATCTTACAAAAGCAAATTCAATACTTGTAAATTTGAATTGCCTCTTGTGAATTATTAAGTTGTACAAATTTGGATGTAGTCCATAATAAGTTTTATTGAAATATAGTGACGTTATTCTGTATGGTTAGCATATGCATTACACCCCAGCAACTATAATGTAATTAGAAAGGATCATTGCAAATAAACAATTTCATTGTGTCCTCCTTGGGTTAGTAAGTGAGGAGGCAGAGTAGTTATACAGGATGATCTGTGAGTGCCAGATCTTGTTGATATAAATAGTGAGGTCAAGAATGGTTTGGGATGGGGTTTAGTTATCCATCAAGGTGTAAATGGAGTCAATTATAGAATTTTACTTTGCAGATGATAAATTATTATTTATCTAGGTAATGGCAATTATCGAGTGATTAACAGTATTAATGTGTGCAATAGATGATGAAGTTTAGTCACAAGAAAATGAAAGTAATGACAAAATGAGGAAGTGCAAGCTCCTATTATTATTTAAGTAAGAGTGATTTTACTAGAGAATGTGGAACAATAAACATATTTGAACAGTATCCTGAATTTAAGCAGTCAGAGTAATAAGGAAATTAGGAGAATTGCATTAATAACAGGTACTCAGCAATTCCAAAAATCGTAACGGTGGAATAACTGTTCCAGTGAGGTATACAATGGAGAAATTATACTGAGTTATAACTAAAGCATTGTCATTATTTGAGAATTGCATTGGTGAAAAAGCTTTTTTGTTTAAAGATAAATGATGTGATATGAAATGTAAAAGGGTTTTGCAATAGTTAATACATAGTATGGAGCATATCTTCATTCAGTATTTGAGATTATTCTTTAGGGTAAGAGGATAAGTTCAGATGAGATTGTTGGCATGTGGATATGGAGAATATTGGGGAAAATGAGTTGTAAAGTGAGAAAACATAATGACATTGTTTTAAATATGGTGGGAAAGGAGAGGGAGATACTTGGTGGTATTGAAAAAACCAAACTAGGTGGATGGATGAGATTATGAGAAGTGGTGGGGTGCTGAAGGGCATGATGAAAAGGAGGATGTGGGGGGAAATAGAAAAAGGATGGATGAAGGTTAGAAGGGCAGTGAAAGGTACATCTGCAGTTAAACAAGATAGGGGATCAGAAGGCGATAATGACATATATTAGCTGTTAATGAGGATCGAAAAGTTACCCTAAATCAGGAGACTAGTATGAAATAATCGTGGCATCAGCACAATTTTTATTGTGAATACTGACTATATTTGGACTTTAAATGATGATGAATGAAGTTTATATATATTGTAATTTGTTTAATTATAGTAATTTTCTTATTCATGAGAAGCTGTAATTGCTTTATTTTGCAGTTACGGCTAAAATACAAAGCCTTCATGACTACCAGCTCCGCCTTCTTCATGGAATCATGCCCTTTCCATCAGGAATTGATATTGCTAATACTCTCAAGCATTTCTCTCAAACCCTCCTGAGTAAGTACATTTTTTATCTATTTTTGACTGTTTTTAAATTTTATTTTACAGAATTATAGCCTTAAACAGTAATGCCCTTTTATAGGGATGAGAAATGAAGTGTTAAAATGCAAAAAGCAGGAAAAGGAGAATTTTCATTTTTACATGCTTAATTACTGAATCCATTGTCTATAGAATACACTTCATCAAAAATAACATCAACTGGAATTACTTCATCACAATCAACTTAAAATCCTACCTGCCTAAAGCAGTTATATATTGTGGAATAATGAACTTGCTTCCAAGCCGATGATATGCAGTTTAAAGCATCTAGTAAATTCAATTTGGTTGCCTTTATATTCCTATCACATCCATCCTGAGATATAAATTTTTGTACCATAATTTTTCAATAATGCATCGTGAATGAATATATTATACCAAAATCTAATGGTTGGAGCTCACTAGCGCAGTTGGCAGGGAAAAATTGTAACTGTACATACACTTCTCATGTGAACATTCGGTGGATGGGATGGACACTGATCAGTAGACAGCAGAATTTTCCTGTTCTGAGACCCTATTTTAGCATCCTCAGCATGAAGCTCATTCACAAATATTTCTGAGGTCATTCATGTTTTGGAAAATATCGTGTATCTAGCTGGCAACATGTTTGACTAAGGATGCACCTTGTACTCTTTGATTTACCAATCGCAAGTGGCTTAAGCAACCTGCATTTTTGATTAATAAGAGTGTAAGACATTGTTTGCTCAGCATCCCTCCATAACATTGTTCCCCTCTGAAAAAGTGTGTTTTTCCTGGCAATTTACTAAAAAATACCCTATCTCCTCTGCATTGAAAACACCTTTGGGACAAAAACCTTCAAGAAGTTTATTGAATTCTGACTCCTTCTCCCGAGCTTTATTCTTGATGTCAACACTTCTACTTTCACCACGCACAGCTTTGCATGTAAGATTGTGCCTGTTTTTAAAACTATCTAACCAACCATTAGTCGCCGTGACATCTTTGGTTCCTGATATTTTGGGAATGTGTTATACATTTTTTCTTATAATGACACCATTCATGGGGATATTTGATGACCTATCACTTAAAAACTTCTCTTTCAGTAATTCTTCGTAGTTGAAATTCTTGACATATTTTCTATTTTTAGACAAATTTCCACCCTGGTTTGCATGTTTTATAATCTAATTTTGATTTTTCACTATTTTGTTCAGTGTAGAAGCCTGCCTTCTTAGAAGTTACATCAGATCAATACAGATTCTATCATGAGAATAAATTTTTCTTCCAGAATTTTGATTTTACCCTCAATTAAAAATAATTTTTTGCCTTGTCTTTCCACTGTCAACCAGGATAAAATATACATTTTTGAGTAATTGAGGAAAAATTAATGCATGAGAATCTGAGCTACCTTGTCGTTTGACTGGTGCAAACCGTTGTCCAACTTCAAAATTGATTGAAGAATAGAAAAAATTTTTGAGTCAGTGTAGTTTTGATGGGATAAATCAGGTTTCAATACTTTTTATTATTTAAGAGCCCATCACTGTTATAATTTTGAGACTGCACAAATGATCCTAGATGTCAGTCACCAGTTCTTGTGCTTTTTATGCTTCCTCATTTTGGGTCCTAGTAATTTTAATTCCTCATACCTTCAACTTATATGCGATATGAATAGTCTTCATCAGGTATTATTACAATGCATTATGTATGTGGCTAACTCCTTGTTGGAAAATGTATTCGTTTCATTACCCGAATCTTTTCCTGGTAGACTGAGATTATGAGTTCAAGTAGTTCACATTTCTATCACTAACGCCCACCACATTAAAATTCTTCACTAACACCATTCAAATTACTGATCTCTCCCATCTTTTTGAGCTGAATATATGTGAAAAAATTCAAAAATGTTTTTTTTATAGACTGATGTGCAATGGTAACTTTTTTAGAATGTGAAACTTTTATAATCCAACACTTAGTGGTACAAATAGCAGGAAAATTGAAAAGGAAATCTCATATTTACAGGTTTCCACATACACTGAAATGATGGGAAATTTTATGGGACCTAATAAAATTTTCGTAAATTACAGGAAAACGTAAATTCTGATATGGAAAGTATGGGGTTTAACTGTATTTTTTTCTAATTTGGAATTACTGGTTTCCTGTCTGGGTGAATATCTTTTTTCTGTTGAATGGATTGTGTTATCTTTTAGTTACAGTTATAGTGCAATGCTATTTTGTGTTCGCATAACATCTAATTTTGTGTTTGTGTTCTAACATCTAATTGGAATTAAAATTCAATACAACCCTTTGCTGTGAGTATAACTGTTTTACAAGATTGCAGACTCTTTATACTTCCAGGTATAATTGTTTTTGGATACTCCCCTCTCATATTATTCCATTATAGCATGTTGGTCTATAGTTATATTTTTCTCGGGTTCTTTGAGTATTTGAAAAAACATTCATTAGGTGTAGGTTGTTTTCACTTTATTGCAAGTGATATCCTTGAACGTAGACCACCGTTTCAACACTCGGTCATGGTTTGGTTGCTTATCTTCAGGAAACATTATAAAAGGTAATGCAGGCACTGAATGCTTATTGTGGTATTGAGCAGCAGACGATGTTGAGACTTGGGCTTCAGAACTATTAAAATCCTTTTAAATAATGGAGTAAGTTTGTTAATTGAGTAGGGTCAGTTCGAGAACCCTCTATTATCACTGCCAATTTCATCTCTTCGAGAAGTGAAAAGATTCCCCATTTCCTGTAATCAGATTTTGACTTAACTATAAGATAAGCTATCTTAACAATACCCACCACTATTTCCTGCTGTGTAGGCATGTAGTGATTGGTATCCTTACTCTTGTAGATCATTGGAGCACTGGTCTCATGTCAGTTGCTGCTCACCCTTGAAAAATAAGTGTTTACTTTTCTTTCTGCTTGATATCCATTGCATCATAATTTGACCATACTTATCAGACGCTTGCAAGGGGTGCCTATTCTTTATAGTGGTTGAACCTTTTGGATATTCTTGAAGAATTGGATGTTAAAATTTATTTTGTTCTCAAAAGAACATTGCATATTGGTTGAGGATTTGTCAAATGGAAATATCAAAAATAAATAAGACACCACAAAATGCAGAGTGGCAATTTGTCTATTAGATGTATTTAGAAAAATATTCTAATGAGTAATAGAGTTTTAAGTAGAGAAACATATTCAAATGTGATTTGAATGATTGGTTGATGTTTGTAGGTGATGTGGGATAAAATGCACAAACCCATGTCTTGGTCCCTGAAAATCTGCTTAATTGCCCTCACAGTTCCGGTGACATGCATTATAACTTTTTTAAATGATTGTGCGCATCAGTGTTTTTAAAGAACTTATAGAGTTGGGCTTAATGTGTAGCATTAGAGCAGAAATGTAAACACAAGGGAGGGAAATTATGTTAAGATTAAAGATAGAGGGATCAAGATGGTGCGGTGGCTATCATACTGGCTTCCCACCCAGAGGGCCCGGGTTCAAATCCTGGCAGTGTTGAATATTTTTCATTGGTATCTTGATCCCTACTTGAGGTGCTTTGTGGAGGGCACTTTGAGTGAGTATGCCATCCGTCGGATGGGACGTTAAGCTGCGGACCCCTTGGGAGCCTTTCGTAAAGAGTAGGCTAATGCCGATGCCGGGTTTTTCTCCACCCTTCATCCTTTCCTGTCCATCCCTAATCGCGCAAATGATCTCAGCTGTCGGTAGCCTCCCCTAAATATTACTACTAAAGATAGAATGACAAGGTAAAATGTATGAGGCGAAATCCATTAATTCCAGCCATATTTTTGCAAAATCTGAAGGTTTTGATCATCACTGGAGGTTAGCCTTAGAATGTATTTGATTCAAAATGGGTTTAAATTAATTATATAACAGGGTAAAAAGAACATCACCACTAGCAGTATATCTGAGACAATGAACCAGGGAGCAAGTGGAAGTGAAATATTTTGGCTGCCTTTAGAATGTGTTCATCCCAAGATAAATTGCAGGAATGGCAAAGGAATGTAGGTTAAATGCAAAGGAATTTGGTACTTTGGACCTGCCTTATGTAATATCAATTTAGATCAAGCACCTGGTCATTTTGCCTCTATGCGAATAGGAGATATACATGGCTAGTTATTTATCTTAGGCTGATTTAGCTGAAAAGGAGGCTTTGAGTTTCTAAGACATGAGTCCCATACTGGTACCCATTGAGGATTAGAAGGCCATGTTAAGAAACAGCCCTGGAAAGGTGGAGGGATCTCTGGTATACTCAAAATGGAAATGAAACGACATGTGAATGCATCATGTTATTGTGACCCTCTTCCATTGGAAGCAGTAACTGAGAGGATGTTGCAATCATGTGTCTGAGAATGGAGTAGAGTGCCCTGGTCCACTAATGCATATTCACTCAAGATTCAGCTGGACTGTGATGATTGCAATTTTTTATATTGTGAGACAGTTGCTTTTGGTGTGCATTAACACCATGTTCTGTAAGAGAAGCTGGAACTATGGGGAGATGTTATATATTCTGCATGAAAACCCTGATAGCATCAGCTGCATAATTGCATTTTAAAAGAGATTGGCCTTTTTAATACTTAATGCAGTAGCATACATGCATATGAATGTATGAATATATACACAGTTATTTTGTTACGTGTTTTTACCCATATAATAAGAAGTTTTATTATATATTGGAATGGCGGAACACTTTTTTTCCCCGAATGAACTGCCCTGCAGATTTGAAAGTCACTTTAAGTGTGACAACAAGACATTTTTCTTCAAATGTGTTGCCACTTATTAGTTGTTGGGTTTGATGATCCTTAAAATATGTTAAAAATCTTTGATGTTTGGGTGAACATCTTGCAGCTCTCCAGGGCCTATGTGGCACACTTATGATTTGTCACTTCCAGTGTTGCAAGTGCACTTACTCAGGGTAAACGTGCAAAGCTGTGATCCAATGGATAAAATCATCTGTCAAATATGAGATATGACCATCAATAATTTTATATCCTAGGCACACTATAAATAGCTGTCGTAACATTTCATTTTCATTAAGGTGTAGCACAAATAGAGGTTATGTGATGGCAGGAATTGGTGTATGGAAAGGAAGGGAGGAGGTGCAAAGCTTCCTGGCCAACAAATGCAAATTTATGCATTTTCAAATACAAATTGCAAACTTTAAATGTGGCTGGTGCATGCAGTACAATTAAAGAAAATAATAACCATTTTCCTGCATAGTATTGAAACAAGTTGCTGGTTCTACTTCATAACCTTGTATTTTAAGGACATCCCTGATGAGTGTTATCCAAAACTGGTGTTTCATACACTGTAAACCATGGTGATGAACATTACAGGACACTAAGTCACTTAGGCCATGTTGATTCATAAAAAATGATATTACTTTTATATTATAGTTATTTCATGCTCATTTAATGGTTGACATGCTCTAAGAAAGGTTTTTTTGCCTTTGTGCCATATATCCTGACCATTTCGTATGCTCACATGAATGCAGTCCCTCTTAAATATTAATATTTTACATTCTCTATTTACAGCTGTTTTAAAAGATGTTCCAAGTTCACCCCTGGAAATGCTGAAATTTCCTGAAAAAGATGCAATACGTATGGGCCTTTATCCAAATTTAGATTATAAAGGCCTTTACAATGCAATTGTTCAATTAATGGATGTTGCACCACTGATACAGTATGGACTGCAAGGTAAGTTAGTGTATACATATTATTAAGTTGTTTCTAGGCATTTATTGATAGGTTAAGTGAATAGTTATATCTTTCCCTAGCTTAGATGTCTAATTAAAAAAAATTAAAATTGGGGGCATGAACTAGGTAGGTGGAATAGTTAACCTATCTTGGAAGGGTTTTGGACCAAAATGGTCAAAGTAGTGGTCATGTAAGAAGAAGAATTTTGTTAGGCAAAGATACCTACACAAGGAGAGAGTTGATGATAGGGGTGTTGATTAGGCATGTTAAAAAAAGGTTAATGAAAACTTGGATATGGAGCATACAAATGTATGGTGTGGAAACTTGGTAGTTGAAGAAAGATGATGGGTGTAGATAAGAGGCTTTTGCATGCGGGTGCGGAAGATGGAAAAGACCAAATAAATGGAAACGAAATGAAATACTTGGCATGTTTAGAGATGAGAGAGAGTTGTTGGGAGAAATCTAAAGGAGGCATGAAAGATGGATTCAGAGCACTTGGATTGGCGATGGAAATATGAAGACTATGATGAAGGTGAGGAAGTTGGGCAAATGAGGATGGGGAGGAAAAGGATTGGCAGAATGACATAATGTTGTATGTGACATTGGAGAATATTTTATTTTTATTGTTTTTTAAGGTATCAAGTTCGCCCAATGTATTTTGAAGCACTGTCGTATGTGTTGGGGACCTTTCCATGATGTGCTGTTCAGGAGGGCGTGCGGCGGAAGACTTAGGCATTTGATTTTTTTTAAAGAAAACCCATTCAGACAGTATACAAATATGGCTTCCCATCATCTACCATTCTAGGAACTCTATTCTATGAATACACTGCATCATCAAGCCAATGTAGTATCATGTAATGAGAGCATTAAAAAGGAAAAAGATCATCCTATTTGGTTTTAAAAGGATATAATGTAAAAGGAGAATAATGTCCAAAAAGATAAGACCAAGCTTATTACTAAGCAAAGATGCCATATATTTTATGAACAACTAGCCACTGGGTAGATATTTTTTAAAGAACCAAGATTGAGACCAGACTTAGTAATGGAGGAAAATTCTGAAATCTGTTACCATCTGCAAAAGGTACTATTACTCCTTCCCTTACAGAAGTTATATATGAGATTGTTTATCTGTGTCTCAAGCTGGTAGGGCATATCAAATGACCTATTAAGAGCAGTGTGAGGGAACATGAAAGAGTGCTTGAGGCAAGAAAATGGATGACGTTAACCATCATGATCATATTGTTTCGATACTGGAGAACATAATGCTCTTGTATAAGGTTAAGGTTTGACAAACATAAAACCATAGAACATGGTTCTATAATACATTGTTTGCAAAACCCCAGCCAAATCTCCTGTCTGATCCAATTATTCAATAATATTTAGTCAAATGGCCATTCAATTTAAATGGGAATAATTGTTATTTTCTCAGCTATGGGTGAAGCGGGCATTTAGCAACCAATGAGTAATAACTTCAGTAAACTGGTAAAATTTTCACCCCATCCACTAAAAAGTTTCCATTATATTATTTGTCTTGAAATAATTTTTGGGCATGATGTGAAAGTTTTGATATTTATCAGTGGAAGGCCATTAACTGACCAATAGTAGTTAATCCCTTATATTTTTGCATTTTTAAATATATGTTGAAATTTATAAATTATTGTGTACAAAATAAATCCGACATTTATATAGTTTGCCTTTACAAATGTGAAGTAATTATGACATTTTTCCTCAGCATTTGGGCAGTGTGTACTACAGTGCCTTGGTTGTCTGCTGCCTTTCCTTGGACATGATCTGATTGATTCACTGCCCTGCTTAGTGGCATCATCTATGGCTGTGTTACCAACTACTCTCCATCAAACAATTGTTAATACTTTATGTTTTTATGTATTGCCTTTTACCATAGGTAAGTTAGCATGCTCTATATCTATTTATTAATTGGCTAACTATGGCATATTTTTAAGTTCATTATTAGTTTGTTACACTAAAAAATGACGGGATAATATAGAGAGATCATTTTGACATCAACTTGAAATTGTTTTGGGATGTTGGCATTAAAGGACAAAAGTTGCATTTAATCCCACATGATGTGCCAAGTACTGCTAGAAAGCATTGTCTACAGGAATGGTGGAATTAATAACCTAAACTCCCTCCATCAAATGCCAAACTGATTTCGGAAAAACAGAAACAAATGCATCAAATAACTATCAAACAAAAAGAGATAGAAAAATAGAACATACAAAATATTCATTTAAATCAAGAATTTAAAGTTCAAAGGTAAATCTTTTATTTTTTATTAATACCAAAAATTATATCTCTTATATTAGATCATACAGTAGTACCTCACTTAATGAGCACCTCCGACAAAAATAATTTGCCTAAGGTAATTCTTATGGTGTATAATTACAATAGTTTTGTTTTTCTGTAATCAGCCAGATTCTTATTCAAGATAGCATTGGAATTATTTAAGGTAGCACTAGCTAGTCGGTTGCTACTGTTGCATCATAGCAATGGGTAGTTTGGCAGCTTTATGGGGATCATGCAATGTAAGATCATGTGTATGTAACCAAGATATGGCTATGTAATCAATTATAATGTTATGATTCATTAATATTTTTTAAGTTATTCCTGTGGTTACATTTATGTATGGCCCTAGGGCCCAAGTCTGTAACTTGTTTTCTCCAGATAAAGGTGCTTCCAATCTCCCAAAACAGCTGATTCTCCAGACCCAAGTCTGTAACTTGTTTTCTTCCGAGATATAGAAAGATACTGCCTACTGATCCTGGAGACTCATTTCCACTCATGAGAGAAAATCAGTCTCCCAGCCAAAGTGTATAACACACGAAGCAACTGCCGGGAGAATATTTCATGTCGGTCCAGAGAGGGGGTCCTTTAAGTTTTCTCCTTGGTTGAACTTCGTATTTAGACAGTAATTTGTCAATTTTTCATTAAATTGCGAGGCACAATATGGACCACTGAGAGTAATTTCTGAATTTCAAGAGTAGTTAGATGAAAGCAATTATGCTCGATTCTGTGGAAGACTTAAAGATAATTCTCAAATATTTTTCTTAGAAAACTAAATCACTATGTTACCCATCACAATGGTACAGTGTATTGGTGTTGAACCCATCTTCAGACTCTTTGTTTGCAATTGTAGAATTTCCATTTCCCGTAAATAATAATCATAATTTATGATCCGAGCAGTAAGTAGTTCATGGGTATTGCTAATTATTGTAAAGGAATAATGACCAATTGCAGCCAATATAGATTAAGTAGGCACTTCTTATACTTTAAAAATTGTTGTTCTTCTAGGTAACCTGGGCTCCAACATGAATGTCTTTTTTGGGAAAATGGATAGCTTTGCGCATGCATTAAAAGTGAACTTATTCTGTGTAAAATTGATAATGATATAGATTGGTTTTGGTTGAGGTGCTTTATAAGTATGAAACAAATTCCTTCATGCTTTGAGATAGAGACAAAGGCAAACACTATATGACTATGCTAAGGTAACTTCTTCAATTTAATCTGACTTCTTAAATCTGTTGCTGTAAATAAATAATAGTTTTTTGTTGATCCAGTTTATAAGCAAATTAGTTTTTTGTTATTAAAATATCTTAAAAAATCATGAAAGGGTTGTATTAAATTATAGTGTCGTACCACTGATTGATAGACATGCATCATGGATATCGTTACTATTTAGAAGTTGAGTTTCAAATGTCCATGTAATTGAACTATAATTGTTAATATGTATGTAAAATCATTTCATTTGCCTGTAAATGATTGTTTTTTGGAATATTGCTCTGACATTAATTGCTCACCATGTTATGCATAATGTGTATTTCCATTAATAAAGTATTCATACAATAAAAATTGTAATCATATTTTTTCATAGATTATGCTTGCAAAAATACTTCGTTTAGTATATGAGTGAAGTAAGAATCAGTAATTTTACAAGAGCAGGTTTATGAAGGTTTTTATTTGTAAAATAGGTGTCTAAGTTGTAGCAGGTTGACTTAATAGTTGGGCTGGTTTGAGTTTGCATTATAATGGATGAACAAGGTTTTTTTTATACAATGTGTGCAGATATTTGAAGTGTGCTATCAACCCCTTGGCTTGGTTCATTTATTGACTTGGTATGGCATTAAACTTTATTTTCTCTGCCTAGCTCTTCCTCCTGAAAAGAACTTTAGAGCTTTTGCTAAGACTTGTAATTATATATGGCATGCTGATGTGATAATTGAGGACATTGGCCTTTCCTCAACGAATAAATTAATGCACAGGCACTATCCGTAGAATGCAATGCCATTTTCTACGACATTTGCTGGAATTCACTAATTAAATCTTTAAACGTACATATACCTACCATATTGCCTTAGATCACACAATCACATACACATGAAACAGTCATAGGAATTCTTCAAATGATTTAATAAAATACTTTCAAACGTTTGTTTCAATGAAGTGCTAAATCTCATCAGTCTGTTCTTCACAATGGCAAATGAAATTGGAAGTGTGAGAGAGTCATCATCATCTCTCTCGTGTATCTTTCAAAAGTTTCAGTACTTTCAAATTACCATTTCACAGCCAAAATCAGAACCCACTTAGGTTTTAAGAATAACATTGTACTGTCTATTCAGGATATCTCACGGTGATTTTTGCAGGTTGAACTTCAACTACATAAATTATTGCTAATCTCTTTCTTGAAGATGAACAAATAACAAATTGCCTGCTTTTATTGGATGGTAAAATTATTGAGTATAATATTATTTTGAGTGGGTAAATTCAGTACCTAAATATTTACAAAGGATTAAAATTTGGGAGGAGCTATTCCTTTGTTTTAGACAACAACAGCTGATGGAATGAACTTGGTGTGGTTCCAATTATATAGTTTTTTTGTTCACAAGTTTATCTTATCTTTCCATGACTTTCTATGATAACCATCATTAACTTTTGCTGATGCTGTGCATGCATTCAAATGTTGTGTAAAGATTAATTTGAATGCTTAATAATGAAATTACACATTATTCACTTTTGAAAATAACTATGTTGATACTCATATACTAATAGTATTGTTTTAGGAATTCATTTTCCTATTAATACAAATGGCCTGGCAGATTGTTGCAGTAACTTTAATTTATTTATAAAAATATATATTAAATATGAAATATGTATACAAACTTTCATAAGCAGCATGATACCCATTAGCACAATTTGGAATTGGGTGATGTAACATAAATCAGTAGTAAAAAAAGATTTCATTGGCTCTCAAAGCACTTCCCATGAGAACTGTTTGTCTTCCATAAACTTCTTTGAGTCCAGACTTTTCTCCCTTTCAATTGGCAGAAAGAGTTTTCTCGCTCAGTTACTGATTTTCTCCGGGAGAATTCCAGAGAAGGTAACTATTTATCATTTCAACCGAGGAGAAAAGTTACAGACTTGGGCCCATGGTGTGCATACTACAAATGAAAGGGATATTGATCTCACTTTCTCATTTTTCACAAATTTTTTGAATGGAGAATGGGTTGATACTCTAAAGTAGTGACCCACTGTTGTTTATGGAAATGAATCATTTACAGTATTATGCATTATTACAGTATTTTGGTGCCTAAACCTAATCTGTAAATTGGCAGTTTCTGCAAATAAGATACTGCAGATAGTTTCTACAGAAATCACCAGGTGGAGTAGTGAAAGTAATCTTTCTACCTGCGGAAAAGTGTATTATGTTTTATGAATATACCTCATGAAATATATGTAACATTTTGGTGAAAAGAAGGTAAAAAGTGAAAAAAATGAAAGCTCCTGATTCAAATATTTGTTATTTCAGTAACTTTTGTTTTGAGTATTCGCTAAGACATTAGAATAGAGAAAAAAATGTTCCCAAAAGTCTCTGCGCATTATTTACAATGCTTTAACATGTTATTTGGCCTATTCGTCAAGCTTCAAATAATTATTCAAATTCACTTTACTGTTTTTTAAGGAATAAATTATGAAATGGAATATTTTAATATCACTAATTTAAAATATATATTTTTTACATGCAGCTAGGGCTGACGAGCAACAATCTATTCAGCAACAGCACATGAGTAGTTATGCTGGCCACAGTGTTTCCTCCATCATCATGCTCATTTTTCAATATTCCACTAGCCCATGTAAGTATACATTTTATTTTATTTAATTTAAACTGAGGACCATTGGTAAAGAAAATAATCTATTTGATATAAAATATATTACATAGAGTTGATTGGAGTACTCAAATAAGAAAGATTTATATTCTACTAATGCTACTTGAATTCCATTTATAGCTCAGCATTGCCAGCTTCTAGAATGTCTCATGTCCATGAGAGCAAATATTGCCCAAGATCTCTTATGTGTCATTGCACATGGAACAACTCCTGCTCGAGCAGCTGCTGCAAAGCTTCTTTTTCATTATTGGCCCCCATTCTGTTGCTCACTGGTTCCACTTGAATTGCAGAGAAGACAAGGAGGAGGAACACCTGCCACATCAATAAAGTTTACATGTAAGGATAAAAGATATTATGGATATTTTTCAAGCCTCCCAAAAAATACACAAAGTAGTAATTTCAGTCACAGTTCAATATTTTTTGATGTATCATTTAACCGTGTGTAGTGTATGGAACCCTCCCCGGACTACAACCTTGACGTGGTGGAAGGGCTTGTGCGTTCCGATGACCCCTAGAGCTGTGCTGGCGGGAGTAATAAAAATTGCTCCTGGTAGGGTCGCCCATGCCAGATAGGTCGAAGGTTAGGAGCCAGATGAAAGGTAGTCCACGCAGCGTCTGTTCCTCAGTGAGGCGACTGCAATGGCGTCTGACCCCAGTGGGGCGGCCAGTAAGTGATGGTGTCACGTTAAAAACACTATTGAGGAAGGCAAAGGGAAACCACCTCAATTATCATTCCCAAGAAAAAATATGATGGACAATGGAGATATTTTGAGTCCTGGCAACCACGGCGCTCGGCCCAATCGGCCGTGTGTCGTGCCCGGCAGCGGGGGAGGCAAGGCTTCCGCGGTCGTCATCCCACGAAACCCTTGCAAGGGAAAACCAGCAGCAGCAGGACAGAAGACGCAGGAGAAGAAGACCGCATTAGTTAGAATAGGAACGTGGAATGTTAGGACAATGATGAGGACAGGGAAATTGGAGAATGTTAAGCGAGAGATGGAAAGGGGAAATATAGATATTATAGGTCTATGCGAGGTGATATGGAAAGATAGCGGGGATTACTGGAGTGATAAGTATAGAATAATATACAGCGGTGGGGACGAGAGCCAACGAGGGGTTGCCATAGTATTAAATGAAGAGGTAGGAAGAAGCGTAGTCAACATAGAGCAGGTAACGGATAGAATACTACTAGTGGAGATAAAAGCAGAACCGACGAACTTGGTTATTATTCAGGTATACATGCCACCGAGCAACCATAAGGAAGAAGAGGTCGATAGGCTATACGATCAGTTAGAGGATATGATCGCGTGTGTTCCTGCAGGGAAACATTTGATAGTGATGGGGGATTGGAATGCGACGGTAGGCGAAGGAAGAGATGGTGATGAGGTGGGGGACTACGGTTTAGGCACGAGGAATGACCGCGGGGAGAAAGCAGTTGAGTTCTGCAGGAGACAGGGGTTAGTCATCACCAACACTTGGTTTAGACACCACAAAAGACGCAGGTATACTACCTTGATCAAAAAGTTCCCGGAATAACCACCGTGTGGCGCTCCCATCGTTCCGATTTGAGTTCTGTTTTTTTTGTTAAATTGGTACATCTGTTGTTGATATTCCCTTTAAATCTTAGTGTCATAACTTGACATTTGCAAAAGTTACGTAGCCAAGAGTACATCTATCTCTGTGTGTGTTGGCGATTTTTTACAATTTCAGAAATGGATTTAAATTTGCAACAACGAACTTGTATTAAATTTTGCGTAAAAAACGGATTTAGTGGCGCAAAGACGTAGGAAATGTTGGAAAAGTGTTTCGGCAACGATTCTCTAAAAAAAACGGTCGTTTACCAGTGGCACGAGCGGTTCAGAAGTGGTCGTGAGTCAATCGAAGATGATGAACGCAGTGGCAGACCATCGACATCGAAAGTCGGTGAAAAAATTGATAAAGTAAAAGAAATGTTGGTCAATAACCGCAAATTAACCATCAGAGAAATAGCGGAGGACTTGAACATTGCCTATGGATCCGCCCAAGACATTGTGGTTAATGATTTGGGTTTCCGTCGTGTAGCAGCAAAGTTGGTTCCAAAAGACCTCAATTTCATGCAAAAAAGAGACCGTGTTGACGTCGCAAAAGACATGATTTGCGAGGCTGAATCCGATCCCACATTCATCAAAAGGATCATTACTGGAGACGAGACGTGGGTTTATGAGTACGACACGCAATCCAGACATCAGGCAAGTGAATGGCGTTCACCAAATGAGCCGAGACCAAAAAGCCACGTCGTTTTCAGTCAAAAAAGAAGGCAATGCTGACGGTTTTCATGGATTACAACGGTGTAGTGCATCATGAATTTTTGCCAGAAGGCCAGACAGTAAACAAAGAGTATTATTTGGGCGTTATGAGACGTTTGCGTGAAGCAATTCGCCGAAAGAGACCAGAAATGTGGGCAGAAAACTCGTGGATTTTGCACCATGATAACGCACCGTCGCACAGTGCTATCATTATTCGTAATTTTTTGACGAAAAATGCAACAAATACCATCCAACAGCCACCGAATTCACCTGATTTGGCTCCCTGTGACTTCTTTCTGTTCAATCGAGTTAAAAAACCATTACGGGGAACGCGTTTTAGCAGCCGAGAGGAAGTAATGGAAAAATCGCAGGAAGCACTGATGGACATACCGAAAACCGACCGTAACTTTTGCAAATGTCAAGTTATGACACTAAGATTTAAAGGGAATATCAACAACAGATGTACCAATTTAACAAAAAAAAACAGAACTCAAATCGGAATGATGGGAGCGCCACACGGTGGTTATTCCGGGAACTTTTTGATCAAGGTAGTACATGGAAAATGCCAGGTGACTCAGGAAGATATCAGCTAGATTATATCCTGGTTAGACACAGGTTTAGGAACTGTGTGATAAATTCCCACAGCTTCCCGGGAGCGGATGCGGACTCAGACCACAATTTAGTTGTTATGAAATGTAGCGTACGTTTCAAAATGATAAGGCAGGGGCGGCGAGTTAGAAAATGGAATGTAGAAGCAATAAATGGGTTGAAAAGGAAGGAATACAAACAGGCGGTAGAGAAAATCATGGAGGATGGTAAAGGGCTTAGTACTATCGAAGTAAAATGGGAAATGACCAAAAAAGGGTTGTCTAAAGCCGCAAAAGACACTATTGGAACCGTTAACGCTAAAAGGACCAGGAAACCATGGATCACGGATGAGATGATTACAAAAATGGATGAGCGGCAAAAATGGAAGAACATAAATACAGAATTAGGCAAAATGAAGTACAAAGAATTGAACAATAAATTGAGGCGGGCAACAAATAAAGCAAAAGAAGCATGGTGGAAGACGCAGTGCGAGGATATGGAAAGTCTGCAGAGGAAGGGTGAAATCGGTGCGCTGTACAGCAAAGTTAAATCGTTATCGGGAAGTAAGAAAGGAAATCTATGCTAACAGTTAGAGATAAGGCGGGTAAGGTAATAGTTGACACAGGAAAGATCCAAGAGAGATGGAAGGAGTATATAGAAGAACTGTATAGTAAAGAACTCAGGCCAACAAAGTTAGACATTGAAAAAGAAAATGACGTAGAGGAAGACAGCTTAGGTCCAGGCATACTAGACAATGAGATAGAAAGGGCATTAAGGGAGATGAAACTAAATAAGGCCGTGGGGGTAGATAACATTCCCGTGGAACTTTTAAAATGCTTAGGAAAATGTGGGAGGAAGAGGCTATATGGGCTGATCCGTAGCATTTATGAGGAGGGAATCTGGCCGGAAGACTTTGTGAGATCAATTTTAGTTCCTATTCTGAAAAAGGTAAAGGCCACGTCATGTGAGGACTATAGGACAATTAGTTTGATATCCCACGCAGCTAAAGTTGTTCTCAGGATCATAAACAAAAGGATAGAGAGTAGGGCAAATGATTACTTAGGGGATGATCAGTTTGGGTTTAGGAAGGGGAGAGGTACGCGTGATGCCATTGCAGTAATGAGATTATTAATCAAGAGGAATATAGAACACAACCAGGAGGTATTTGCCTGTTTCGTAGATTTCGAAAAAGCGTTTGATAGGGTGAATTGGGAAAAACTAATGAGTATATTGCAGAAAATAGGAATAGATTGGTGGGAAAGGAGGTTAATCCGCAACCTGTACATGTCTCAGACTGCTCAGGTGCGGGTGGGAAACGGGGAGTCTGGATGGGCAGTGTTAGGAAGGGGTGTAAGGCAGGGTTGCCCATTATCACCGTTGCTGTTCAACCTGTATGCAGAGGAAATGATCAAAGAGGCATGGGAAGAACTCGAGGTAGGAATGAAAGTGGGCGGGGGATTCGTAAAATCAGTTAGGCTTGCTGATGACCAAGCTTTAGTTTGTCAGTCAGCCAAGGGGCTGAAAGCATTGCTGAGTGAATTGGAAATTCAGTGCGACAGGTATGGGATGAGAATTAATATTAATAAAACAAAGGTTATGCGATTTTCTAGAAAGAAAAAGGCTAAGCTTAACATTAAAATAGGAGGGCAAAAACTAGAGCAGGTAGAACAGTTTACGTATCTCGGAAGTGTTTTGGACCAACACGGTCAAAGTAGTAGGGACGTAAGGAGAAGAATTGCACTAGGCAAAGAGGCTTTTACAAGGAGGAAGGAGTTAATGACGGGGACGTTGAGTAAGGATGTTAAGAAAAGACTCGTAAAAACTTTGATATGGAGCGTAGCTATGTACGGCACGGAAACGTGGTCATTTAAGCAGGAGGATAGACGTAGACTGGAGGCTTTTGAAATGTGGGTGTGGAGAAGAATGGAGAAGGTGAAATGGACAGAGGAGAAAACAAATGAGGAAGTACTTGGTATGGTGGGCGAAGAGAGGGGTTTGTTGGGAGCAATCCTATGGAGGCAGGAAAAGTGGATGAAGGGGGTGTTGACCGGCAGTGGGATGTTGAAGACTGTGTTAGAGGGTAGAATGTTGGGCAAAAGAGGAAAGGGAAGGAACAGGATAGGGATGTTGGACGGGATGAAGGGAGGAAGAAAGTATTCAGAGATGAAGAGGGACCTGATATAGAGTAGGATGATGGATTTTGTGTTTTGTTAGGAGTAATAAAATATTTGTTTGGTAGTTGTGTCCATCCAAAAACCTACCTTAACCGGTAGATTACCTTTAAAAAAAAGTGTATGGAATGGATATAGAAAGTCCTTCTCCATACTTAACCAAAGTTGAGCATTTGAAAAGTTTTCTCTGGATTTTAAATAACCAACTTAAGACAGATGGTAAGTACAGTGGAACCTCACACAATGAGTAATTTGCATTGCAAGCAAAAATATTTTAAAAAATGACCTCCTTAACAAGAAATGGTGTGCATAACGAGTTACATTGACAGGGGAATTCCCAGAATGATTGAGCTCCTACCGCTCCAGTTTGTGTTTGGCTCTCATTCTGCCAACAACATAGTTTTGCTAGTGATCACCTTTGCCAAAACTTGTGTTCTGACATATTATTTGCGATTTTTTATATTGTTAAGTTTTATAATCCTTGCAAAAATGTTTGTGAACAAAAAGCCGAAAAGAAAAGAAAAAGGGTGGTTAAAACTTAAAGATGGAGCATAGTTATGTACTGTTCGGAAACGTGGTCACTACAGCAGGATGATAGATGTAGATTGGAGGCTTTTGAAATGTGGGTCCGGAGAAGGGTGAAGTGGACAGAAAGGGCATCAAATGAGGAAGTGCTAGGTATGGTGGGGGAGGAGAGAGTATTGTTAGGAGAAATGAAAAGGCATCAGGAAAAATGGATAAAGGGCATATTGATCAGCAGTGGGATGTTGAAGACTAATGGAGGGGGGAATGTTAGGCAAACAAGAAAAGGGCAGGAACAGGATAGGGATGTCAGATGGGATGAAGGGAGGAAAGAAGTACACAGGTATGAAGAACGACTTGATGTAGAGTAGGTTGCTGGATTGTGTTTTGTTAGGAGTCCCAAAATATTTATTTGGTAGTTGTGTCCATCCAAAACCTACCTTAACCAGTAGATTACTTAATAATAATATATGACACTATTGGTTTATATGAGTTAACCGTGTACAAAGAATGTTTTTACCTTCTGCTTATCCATTTAGGCTCGTTTCCCAAAATTCAGCCATTGTTTATTAACAAATTCCAATCCCTGTATATCCTAATTAATCTTGAGCAACAAGATATTAGCTTCTTATCGGAAATTAACATAAAGAAATGTAATTTTTGTCATTTTTTAAATTATTTTATTGCCTCTCCTCCGTTAAATTCATTTTACTTTTTGTTTTGAAATACCCTAAGACTGGAACTAATTTCTAGATTTCAAATTGCAGAAATTACTTCCCTTTTGCATTTATCAGGAATGGAACCTCCAAAAAAGATGAGGTCTACTTGTTTATAGATGCTTAGTTCTTTGATAATAATTAAGATTTTTTTTAAATTTCTGATAAACTTTCTGAAATATAATACTCTTTCCTTGTGTTGATTCTTCATTTCTCTTCTCTATGTCATCTACCCACCTCCACAATCTTCTGGGGTCTCACAAAATTAGAGCATTTCTCAGTCACTGCTGATGCCTTGTGTATGCATTTATGTATCTAAGTCGAGTGAGGAAAACATTTGATCCTTTGAAAATAATTCCATAATGATAGGAATTAATTTTAGAACATCCTATAGTACTCATAACTATGTAGCGGCACTTGAATTAGCTAATTTGTGAATAGTATATTGCTTCGTGATTATTTTTGATAAATGATTTTCAATGTGGTTGAAAATTGAAAATTATGATGTAGTCAGTTTGACTAATAGGCTCCTGTAGCAAGTGAATTGTCCATATTCCATCGATAGATCATAAAGCAAAAACCTTGATTTCCAATTTTTTTATTGCAGCTGAATGGACGCCATTTGTATGTCAGAGAGATGCTTGTCCCAGTGCAGGAACTGCTGAAGCAGTCAAAGTTTGCTTTGATCATGGAATTGCAATTGCCTTCTCCGCAGAAAGTGGAAGCCCCCCACCATTGTACCTCTGCATTGAATGTGCTAATGAGATTCATCGTGCTCATCCAGACAGAGCTTTTCATGACTTGCTTCATCCTGTGCAGTCGCTTGTTTCTTTGTCTTGTGAAAACAAGGTAAGGTTTTGGTCAATTATAGATGGAGCAATTTTCATAACAGGGAAAGTTATAAAATTATGAAATGAAAAATCATTGAAAAGGTAAAAAGATTATGCATAAAAACTTTGAAAGCACACTGTCATGGAGGTTTTCTCAGCATTTAACTACCTCTTTTTCTGTAATTTGAATATGCATTATACTGAATATGCTTCATTATGAAGAGTATTCAAAACGTCAGGGCTGTTTGATCAAAGTTTTTATTCTCTGTTTTAGTTTCCAACAAACCCACTTCACTTTTCTACATAATTGCCTTTCATTCCTTATACTTTTCATAATGCTGCACCAGCATCCCTCAGCATAGAAGTTCATCACCTGGTATTTGACCTGTTGACAAAGATGGTCTTAAGTTCCTCATACTCTTCAAACTGTTGTCCTCTAAGCCACTGTTTCAAGTGCAACTGGGGAAAATAGTTACTTAGTACAAGGTTGGGATTGTAGATAGCTCTCGAAAAATGCTAGTCCACTCAACATTCTTTTCCCTTTGTGTGGATCCGTAAGCATTTTTGGTGCCCACCATGCACAAAATTTGTGATTTTCAAGCTTTTTTGTGACAATCATGCAAGCAGTGGTGTATTTAACAAGAGGAAATTTATCAGCCAGAGCACTAATCATCAGTAATCAATCAGATCTCAGCTCTTGGTCCACTTTTTGGACAATTTCATTGGTCTGGATACAAGACCTGCCACCTTGTTCTTCAGCATGAGCATTTTTGCGGATACTTTTGAAGTCTTGACACCATTGTCTAACTTTTCTTTCACTCATTACTATAGGTCCTTAATCCAGCTACAAATCTTGATGAATTTGGTCTTCTGATGATTGTTTGGCCCCAAAAATCAAATCACAGCACATTTTTAACAATTGTAGGGCCAAGCAAATGACTACTGAATGAAAATAATAACTTCAGTGGCTTTGGAAACAATCAATAGTTGGCGCTGTATACGTACCTCTTTGATTTGACCTGCCAATTTAAATATAAGAAAACGTACCTTTAACTTTATTTTCAAATATGCCTCATTCATGGTTAGATTTTGTTCTCTCTATCAACATTCATTCTTTGTCATTAGTACTCTGTTCTTCATTGAAAAGAATATAGTTAAAACTGTTAGGCTCCCTTTAAATTGGACCCTTTGCCTAAATGTTTATAGTCTCTACATCATTTATCTGTGAAATATTCTTCTTTAATCTGATTCAAGGGAGTTGCTACGTTGTGGTGGCTAAAGTACTGACTTCCCACCCAATTATATATTCTATCTGAATGAATAATCACTATCACTCCATCAATGTGGGATCCAAACCTGGGATAATTCACAAATATATTCCATTTCAATGAACAACTACTCTTACTCAACCAAATCTACCACCTTCACCAATTCTTCTATCCCAAAACACACTACCTTCCATCTTTCTAGGGGATTGGGATGGTGAAGTGGCTAATGTACTGGCTTCCCACCCAGAGGTTTGAATCCCAGTGGTGGCTGATATATTTCATTAGTATGCCGATCCCTACTTGAGGTGCTTTGTGGAGGGCAGTTTGAGTGAGTATGCCATCCGTCAGATGAGACGTTAAGCTGCATAGTCCATGGTGCTTTTCATTAAGAGTAGGCTAATGCCATTAATGGTTGGGTTTCTCTCCACCCGTCATCCTTTCCTGTCCATCCCTAATGGCACATATGACCTCAGCTGTTGGTCGCACCCCCTATAAAACTACTACTACTACTACTTAATCTGATTCAATCAGGGCTGGAGGCATATGTATTCAAGACTGAGTTTTTGAATGTAAAAACTCTAGTCAAATTGTGTGGAAAGGTACTCTCCAACATTTCAGCAATTTGGGGCTTTCGGTTGTTGTTTGACAATTTTTTGAGTGAGTCATTGTCATGGTTTTTATGAAAATGGAAAAAGTTGATTTGTTTGAAAAGTTTTATTGAGCTGCCATTAAAAATTTGTTTTTGAAAGTGAAAGAAATGCTGTGTATGAGGACACCAGGGATAACAACCCTGAAATTTTGAACTGCTGGATTTTAAGGTGGATTGCCCAGCTTGGCTAATAATGAACATTCGGGATAGCCCAAAACTGCAACCTCTGATAACATCAAAAATGTTCACTAAATGATGTGGGATGACTGTCAAATTAAGGCAATTGGGGTTTTAGAGGCTATGGGCATATTAAAAGAATATGTTTACCAAATATTGACTGAAGGTTTGGATGTGCATAAGCTATCCGCACAGTCATTGCTATGTATGGTCACCTTGGACCAAAAATGCATTTGGATGAACATTTCCAAGGCTCTGTTTGAGCAATTTAAGCAAAGCATGTCAGATTTTGTGGACCAATTCACAACTGTAGATGAAACTTGGATTCACCATTGAACTACTGAGATGAAAGAACAGTCAAAACAGTGGGCTGCATAGGGTGAACCTGCTCCGAAAAAAGCAGGGACATTTCCCTCAGCTGGGAAGGTGATGGCAACTATTTTTTTGGATAATCACAGAATTTCGTGCATCAATTATCTTCAAAAGGTAAAAAAAATAATGGAAGAGTATTATGAATCATAATTTAAAAAGCTGAAAGCATAAACTGCAAAAAACAACAGAATTTGAAGTAAAAGAATGTGCTTTCCTATAAGGATACCGCACCAGCTCACATTTCGACAGTCCCCGTGGCTTATTATCATGATTATCTTATTCGCCAGATCTGGCCACCAGCGACTTTTTCCTGTTTCCAAATGTTAAAACTTTGCTTAGAGGACATAGATTATCATCGAATGGGGAGCATATCACATATATAAATGCATATTTTTTGGAGTAAGATTGTACCTTTTGACTATTACGGAAAGATGTCAACTACCATTAGGAAGGGTTAAAAATGTGTATTGACTTAAAAGGAGACAATGCTGAAATAAAAATAAAATTTTAAGGAAAAATATCTAGTTTATTAAATAGGTAAGAAACGTTTCATAATTCTCTCTTATTGTGACAAAAAGGGTTGTTTTATCTTTCATCAGTGATATATCTATGCTCTTGATTTTTGTAATTCTTACGTTTACTCCTTTAATTAAATTTATGAAATCATTTCAACAATGAAGACCGATACCATAATTTATATCTCCACTTTTCCTTTTGAGGTGGAGGTTTCATGATTTTAACAATCCTCTGTTGAAGGGAAAATGAAATTAATAAATGCATCTGTTATTGGGATTGAAAAGTTACTTATTCATTCATTCATGAAGTGTAAAATTAATTGCTCTATTTTAAATATAATTTTTGCATATATATATATATATATTTATTTATTTATTTATGTGGGTCGCGGTAGTCCAGGGGGTAGAGCATTGGACTGCTGACCGGAGGGGCCCGGGTTCGATTCCCGGGCAAGGCACTCTGGGTACCTAAGCTATGTGATTTGTCTCATATATATATGTATATATATATATGTATATATATATATGTATATATATATATATATATATATATATATATATATATACACATATATATATATATGTATATATATGTATAAATATGTATATATATATATATATACACACATACATATATATACATATATGTATATATATATATATATACATATATATATATATATATATATATATATATATATATATATATATATATATATATATAAAAGAAAAAACAGCTGTACTGCAAATCCTAATAACTTCTTTTGTGAATCTATTGTAGAGTTGTCGGTCTACCCAGAAGCTTGTAGTTGCTGTATGTTTTTCCATGGATTGTGCCAGCTATAATGGTAATCGTCCTATCCGGTATTGCCGGCAGTGTCATGCCATGAGACATGGTCGTCGGCGAGGGGGTGAAATTCACATGGTGCATACTGCTCTCCTGCCTGCGCATCACATGGATCCCCAGACGCAGACATATTTAGTGGAAGCCATTGTTAGGTGTGTTGTTTATTTTCATAAATATAGGAAGACTTCAATGCAGCAAATTCAGTGTAAAAATCATTCGCCTTGACCAGGATTCCCGGATCCCGGTCAAGGCGAATGATTTTTACACCCTGAAATTGTTGCATTGAAATGCACATTAGCAGATGACTCTGTTAAAAGTAACTATTCCGGCATCGCCCGCAGTTTCTTTGGAATAGGAAGACTAGTTTATATTTTTTTGTAGCATGTTATTTTCGTTACTTTATTTTTGTGTAGTTATAAATAGTTTCTTCAATAATTGTGGCTTAGTTTCTAAATGATGTAATGATTAATTCTCAGTCATTTTCTGTACCCAAGGTTTTAAGTTAGTGTTGGTAGATTGCAGGGTAGACAGACTATTATATTTACAAAACGGAAATAATAACAAAATTTTTTTAAATGCTGGTGAACTCTCGAGTTTCTTCAATGAAAATATTAAATGACTACTCTCTTACATCTACAGGTTGATACATTATAAAAAAATTTAATTTTTTGTGTTTTTTGGTTCAACCGTATCACTAAATATTATTTCCTGACTGAGCTAGAAAATTTAGGTTTGCCTAATTCCCGAGAGCCACTAGAATTTGTTGGGAAATCAGGCTTCCTTACCATTCCCAAGGGGTGGAAGAATGCCAGCACCTGGGAGTGTTGGAAAGAGTACTGGAAAAGCTTCATGAATATTATTCTTATTGTATTAATGGCAGTTTAACTCCAAGACTGCCAATATACAATGCATTTTATCATAAGAGAAATATTAAATACTCTAAGACTTTCCTCAATTTGGAAATTTATGTTGTTTATCAAATAATACATTTTTAGGGTGAAAACTATCTGATAATATTTTACTTAGAAAAGGTAGTGGTTTTGAGTGTTGTTACTTAAGCTAGTAATTATGAAGCTAAAGGGGTGTTTTTGTTGGGTTTGCCTCAACACTTTGTTTGAACTTGCAACAACTTCATAGACCCACCACCATCTTTCTCCTCTTGTACTTTAAATTACAAAGGTAGTGCCAGTAAATTATTTAATTTTATTGTTTGGCCTTAAGAAGCAAGACATGAGTTCCTCATAGGGTTTTACTATGGTTGTTCATTCCGGTAGTATGTTACTGAGTCCAAATGCTCTAGTATTTGGAATAACACTCAAAGGATAGGAACTAGGAAGACTGGCTTGGCTAAATTGTAGTTGATGAATGATTAGATGAAGACTATTATTTCAATTATAATTTTTCATACTTATGCTTTATAATCTGTTCTATGTTAGGGATCTCCTTTTTACATTGCAATGTCAGTAAAGGCAATTTTTATATTTCCATTACAGTTTATTGAAGGAATCTAAAAGTCCTGATGCAATTGGCAGTGATTCTATGGAGATGCAGTTGTTGACTTCTGCAACACTGATAGCCCCTAGTGGTGGGGTTGGAGGTGGAGGGTCCGGGGGAGTTACTGGAGTGGGAGGGATAGGCACTTCTGGAGGTACATCTGGTGGCAGTGGGCCATTGGGTGGTGTGGGTGGTGGCTCGGCATGTGGCTCTGAAACTGGGACCAGTGGAGGAGTAGGTGTTACCGGTGTAGTGGTCAGTGGTGGGGCTGTCACATCCAGTGTTGGTGGTGGGGTTGTGGGTATGGGAAGTGCAACTGGAGGTGGAGGTTCAGGGGATGGTAGTGGGAGTGGTGGATCATCAGGTAGTCAGGTGGACCCAGGTGGACGTCTGCCAATTGAAGATAGGCAGCTGTTGGGAAGATATGGAGTTTGGTTGCTGGTTGAGTTATGTGAAGCTGCAAAGAAACCAGGGGAGGAGGAAGAGGAAGACGCAAAAAAGAAAGATGTATCTAATGAGGTGCTTGATGCAACTATGATGGTTAAAACTGGAAAGGGCCTTCCTCTTCCTCCGCATATCCTTGGGAGGTTGCTATCCATGCTTTTTCACTGGTTTGATGCAACAGCTTATTCATTTGATGGTAAGTAATTTTTTTACACCTTCTTACATTAACTGACATTTAACTTGAAATTAGAAGCTTTGTATCTTTAATTATGCCTCAGGGATTATAGAATGAAGAAAATATAAGTACTGTAAGTTCTATGCAGATTTTGTATATGATATTTGGCCATTTAAAAAAAATAATATTGTGTATAACAATGATATTTAACATAATTCATGACTTTTGTTTGCCCTACATTATTTCCTTCCTCATTATTTCACAACTTCTGCCTTCCTTGATGCTGTCTAAAAAGCTCTTACTTCCCTTCCATTCTCTTCCTTCCTTCATGCAATTTATCTAACATACTCCCTACTATCATTGTGTTCAGCATCATGCAAAATATTTCCTCCACCTATCTCCTTATTCAAATTCATCAAGAAATTTCCTCACTTTCTTACCATTTTTAAAAAACTTCATAAATGATTAATTTTGGATAATTTATAAATATTTAAGTGCCCTGGAGTAATAACAATTCCATTTTCAAGATTGGCTTGTCTTTTTAGTTGTCCAACAAATGACTCATTTACTCCCTATGCAACTCTTTGGACTGTTTTATGGAATGTTTTTTGAAACGGCCTGTTTATTTTTTTGGGCAAATGTGTGTTGAGTTGAATGTTCATGGATACTTTGTCTGAAATTTAATGTTTCCCTCCAAGGTACCAAGTTAATTCATTTCCCTTGGTTTGAACATACCAGTGTCTGGTTTTCTTACTTTTCGAATAAAAAAAGTGAATATTTTCAGATTGGGTTAATTGAATATGGCAGCAGATGGAATTTGTGCATCTCTTCCTTCTTGGTGATCTACTGAGAATTTATTCTTGCTAATAATTTGCTGCCAATGAGACCAAGCCAAATGGTTTCTGCTAACATTCATTATATGAAGTTGCTTTATTCATTGGGTTTGTAAGTAAAATGTGTGATACATGTATATAAAATTTTAATTACAGTAATTCCGAGTGCATAAAATGCTCTTTTTGTACTTCAAAATTTGTTGTAGCATCATACGGACTGAGAGTAAATGGGTATGATTTCATTCTATAAGTCACAAGACAACCCACCAAAAAAAAAACATGTACCATTAAATATTTTTTTCTCTCTTTGGGCATGGAAAATGATTGCCTTTATTACAATTTTTATAAACACAGTGTTTTGAGTTAGCCTTAAGGAGTACATCTTTAATACTTCCTAAAAAATTCCTACATAAATCATAAATATGTACTATGTAGCATTTTTGGTTTCATCTCACATGTGGTAGAGTTTTGAAACTACGCATTGGTATAACTTGGATGTAACCCCTCTGCTCGAACTTTGTTTCTTTTGTAAACTTTCAGTCTACGGGCACTCGACAGTAATTAGTATGACAGTGTCATTCAATGTGTAATATGCTTCTTTCTATCTAGTGTACATATGTACTTTTACCGACAGAAACTAGTTGAGCATAAAAAGTTAAAATTAGAATAACCTAATGGGGTCCAAATAGATTGTCATACAGTATTTCTTTCAAACTTGGTCATAAATTAATCTACAGAACACGTAAACAGGTCAGCTGTGTTCTGACCCAATGACTGAGAGATGATACGTAAATGAAGGAGGAGAAGATTGATTGGGTGAATGCAGGTGCGAGTTAAAAACTTATGGTTCATGTGCTCCTGAATGGCCAAAGCTTGAGTAACATGTTTAGAACTAGGTAATAAATCTCACAAAGAACAAGATTACTGTTTTTAAAAAATACTGTTAATTGAAGCAAGAAAATTAGCTGTAATTGTCAATTGTTAATTTTTCTGGGGCAACAACATGTTGTGAGAGAATCATAATGAGAAATGGTCTGTGTATGTGTAGTACAACTATAACTACACAAGAACTGCCCCCTAAATATGATAGAAAGATTACAGAATTCCACGAATATGTCATAAACCTGAGAAAAAGGACGCGTTTTGAGAGAATAGGAAGCACGGATAAGGTACCCTTGATGTTTGACTCCCATCAAATAGAACAGTGGAAGTTAAAGGTGCTAAGTCAGTAATGATTAAGACTTCTGGTTATAAGGACTGTTGTTCTTGGGTGTCGAGCTGATGGTTCAAAAATCTCTCCGTTTAATTGAAAAATAATGCTTAAATCTACAATTTCACATAGAATTTATAGTCATGTTCTTCCCAAAGGATGGATGGAGAGGAGAGGGTGTTAAGCTGTGGTTATGGAAGGTATGGTTGAGGCATCCGAGTTGTCTTCTGAATAAATCTTCTTTGTTAGTATGTGATCAGTTTAAGGCCCATGTAACAGAGTCAGCAAAAAGCCTACTTGATACTGAACTGAAAATGCACCTGGCTGTGATTCCTGGTGGATTCACTTCTCAATTGCAGGGTCTGGACGTTTCAGTCAATAAACTGTTCAAGGGATCTATGCAGGAGTTGATAAAGTGGATAAAGGTACCAACTCATGATATTGCACTGATGGTGAGAATTAAATGGCAGTTAAATTCTAGTTTTTGAGAGTGAGTGAAAAATTCTTGGCAGAAAGTTTAAAGTGAGAGTGTCATTGAATCTTTTAAAAAATGTGGAATAAGCAATGCACTAGATAGAAGTGAAGATAGTATTGTGTATGAGGAAAGTGACAGCTCCATTAAAAATAACTGCTTTTATGATTTTAGCAGCAGTGATGATGAATTTTTGGTATTTTATGATGAATAATAGTTCATGTAGTAGCTATTTTTTATGTAACAACTCCATTTCCTTTTTATGAAGCGAATTACTTGGGTCCTTTTTGGTCTGATTCAATAATGTTTCATAAATTTTCACCTGAAAAATTGCAGTGTGTCTGATGATCTGGGAAATGTGGTAATTATACTTTGTTACATCTCTGATATTGTAGAAATTAAAATACCACTGTTGGTTGTAGTTCATGGGATGTCAGTTGTTTTCTTCTGAAAATGACATCATGTAGTGGATGATGTATTTTGTCATAATTCTAAGTTCATTATATGCTTTTCATTCATTTATTTTTAGATCAGTTGGAGAGTGTACCAGAGAGGCTAAAAGCTGAACATGTTTGTGGATGGCTTTCTTGCATTTGCCGAACTCATCTTGATCTCTTTGTTTCTTGCCTTCTTCCCCATCCACCAGATTTTGCTCGTGTGGGAGGACATTGGTAAGCCAGGAGTGTTGACCATGTAAAATTTATTTCATATCATATTTATCTTATCCATTTATTCTGGATGAGAATATTTATATTAAATAAAGGTAAAAAATATTGACTAATAAAGGTTCTGACCCCTAAACCTATGTTTCCATGCTATTCATTTTAGTGACATATCTTGTCGTAGAGTATAGGAACAGGTTTCACAACTATTAAAAAATTTTTCTTTTTCCATCAAAACATTCCCATTCATAAGGAAGAAGTTAAAACATGCCTGAGTACACAACACATGGTGAACACATTGACAATGGTGCATGGATGGCGAAGTTTTTTCTTTTATTTCCTTTCCTTGATGGCTAAACTAGTTGGGTACAAAATGCTCCACCTGTAAGTCCAATAATAATAGATCTGAGTTCTGCTTATATCAACTGTGGTGGTGGACCCATTTGACCCCAGATGGTGAGCTAAGGGTGGCTTATTGGAATCTGGGGGGAGGAATAGATATGACTAGAGAACAAAAAGGATTAACACCATATCTGTTGCGACTCATGCATATGTATGAGGTTCTCTTCCATTTATGGGGAATAGGAGTGATACCATGCAGGTGGGAAGGTTGAAAATGAGGTTCAAATTTTAAATTGTGATAAGAAATAAACTGCATTGGAATATTTTCATTTTCCCTGGTGGAAGCCTATGTGTAATAATGAATGCAATTATTGGAAATTATCTTAAGTACTGTAACACCTCAATTAATTATCACCTTGCATAGCGAATAATTTGCAAAATGAGCAGAAATATTGGCCCAAAATGACTTGCTTAATGAGAAAATTTTTGCACAAGTGATGAGGAGAGGGGAATTCCCAGATAATTGCATACCTGCTGCTTCAGTTTGTGCTGAGCACTCGTTTTGCTAGCATCTTAGTGTTGCTAGTGATCACATATACGCCGAGACATATGTTCAGACATTAATTGATATTTTTTGTGCAAAGTTTTAAAAATGTCCCTGGAGACAGACACAAGAGAATAAAAATAATGGTAAAATTCAAAAAACAAATAATTAGAAATAGGGAATAAGATGTAAACATGGCTGCAGCAGAAACAAACTAAGTTGACATCAACACTTTGCATTTTCTACAAAAAAATGATTAAAGAAATATATATTTCAAATAGTGACAAGGGTATCTGCTTTTTTAGCATGGAATGGATTATCGTATTTTACATGAATTTATGTGCAAAAAGTTGTTTCACTAGTGTTTTGCTTCATGAGAAAGATTGTGGCATGAATTATGCTCATCATAAGATGTTCCACTGTATTTTATGGAGGAAATTTGTCTTTGTTAATGCATATCTATTCCCATAATTTAATTATAGCTTTTAATGTATGTTGAGTAATCTTAACATATATTTATCTCTTTGGAAAGAGTTATTTTGGCACTTTTTCCTACTAATGGAAGGACTTGAACTTAAAATTCAGTGGCTTGGTAGATTCATGAAATATAGTGCTCATAAAAATCTGGTTTTGATTTACTTAACTTTGGTGGGCATGTATCACACGCACACTTTAGCATGCATAGCCATTGTAATTTGAGGACTTTCTGTCTAATAAAACTTTATTTAAAGCAATTTAAATGTCACTGAAGACATTATTTATATTTTGCTTTATATACAAATGAATACTTTCATTTGTTTATAAATCTAATCCCGGGTTCAAACTTTTCTAGATAGAAAGACATACTCACTAATGTAAAGTAATACATCTATAATAATATTCATTCATTTTATAACATGTTCCTTAAATTGGTACCACTCACTATCTAAATAATTATGCACTCACAAGAGTAATAGAATGTGATTTTGAAAATATTAAACTCGTTAAAAAAAAAATTACACTCGAAATGATTCAAGTATTATGTTTCTTCTATTGATTTAAAAGGGAAACTTTGTCTTCAAAAACCTTGCACCTTCGAGAAGGCTTGAATCGACTCTTATGTTTAGTGCCATATGAAGTTGTCTTGCCAGAAATATGGGACCATGCCATGCCACATTGGATGGAGGCCATTGCAAGTGATGTACCTCAACGAGAACTACTTCATCTCCGTACCCTTCTAAGGTAACTAATGATTAGTTCTTGAATATTTAATTAGTCATGTAAATGAAAATTTTATTGATATATGTATTTATAGTTTGAAAGGACAGCTAAAAGTTTTTGGGAATAATTTTGAATGCTAAAGCTGCAACCTTTTTCTCTACTCCAGAAGATGAATTGAATATGTTTGCGCTGGGACCAAAGTGAAAAATATTATGTGCATGGCATTACATTAATTTTCCTTTCAGAGTTGTAGTGATATAAATAGTTAAGTTTGGTGTCTAACTTGACTCTCTTCTTTATTTCATAAATTGATCTAAAACGAAAATAAATTGTAACAATTAGCATGAAAAATCTAGAAGGTAGGCATAAAGGGTGGTGGCACCAGGTTTGTTCTTCGGTCCTCTATTTATCCTATTTTTAAATTATTTCCACCATTCCTCATTAGTTTCCATTCCCATATTCTCAGATTTTTATTGAGATTATCTTTTTACTAACGTGTAAGCATCAGCATTTATTTTCATATTTCTTACTGCTTATAATCCTTTTGAATTTTAAATTGCATTTTGAAACAACATTACTACACTATGGACAAAATCTGTTATCATCTCAGGGAGGCTGCGTTAGTTGATGATAAATTGTCCTAAAAGTATGTCAAATGATAATGTCATCTAAGTGGTACCTACTGCTTTTCCCAAGGATTTTCTTTGTGTACATACACCTTTCATGGTGTTTGAATGAGGTATGGTTTTAGTTGTTTTTAAACTCTCTCTCTAGTAAACTCTCACTATATCACTTTCTGTTGGTGATCATGCATAATTTATAAACTACTCTCCTACCTCCCTCCCATCTCTCCCTTCATATACTAAAGTGCAACATATATTTGATATGTATATCCGAAAATAATAATTGCCAGAAATCCTTGTGCATGATCCATAAAATATAAATACTTTGGGTCATACATATTAAAGTGTTATATGTGCCTCCATTATGTAGTTATTATGAATGTGATTTCATTTACTGAAATCTGCAGGCAGTCACCAGATTGCCAAGAATTGGGGAAAGGTGAAAACTTTCATAGTGTATATTAGGCATTCTATAGCTGGAAAGCACTAAAGCTATGGTATTTTTACATCATTCTGTGAAGCTAGGGTACCTTCCAGTCCATTAAGTACCAACAGAATGTATTTTTTCACCTTTTCACAAGTATTAGTGTGCAGTTAGTGACTATATAGAGTTATTGGAAATGATAGTAGATTCTGGTTTTTATTTCTGTGTTTTGCTTATTTTAGCAAAATATTAGATCCTGATATGAGCCCTCTTGGATTTGATGCTAAGAAAATGTACCATTTTATATCAATTCGGTTCAAGAAAACAGCAGCCAAAGTCCAAGAACAGGCTTTAAACTGGCTACAGGTTAGTTAAATTTGTATTAAAAGCCTCTTATATATTTAAATGGAATTTTATTTTATTGAAAAGATATTGTGTGAGCTATTGAAAGTCATATGCCAAAAGTGTGGTTCTAGAACTATAAATTTGAAAAGACTTATGCAAGCACCACTATTGATATTTTGCACATACATATATTACACACACACATACACACACTGAATTTCGATGACCTGACTGAGCAATGTGACGAGAATGAACCACTGGCAGTGACACTCCAGGAATTAAAGGGAGTGAGCTCCAAGGTTGGGATCTCGTAAGCCCTCGGGCTGGATGGCATCCCCTACATTGCATTGAAAGCAGCCATCGAAGAAGTTCCAGAGATGTACAACAGGTGCATGAGGGAAGGAACTTTTCCCACTCAGGGGAAACGGCAGAGATTAGTTCTCCTCCCCAAAGGAAAGAAGTTACCAGACGAACCATCATCCTATCGTCCACTCAGCATGCTTGATACAGCAGGAAAAATTTTCGAGTGAATCATCTATTGAAGAAGTATCAGAGAGATAGCTATCCGACAATCAGTTTGGATTGCGGAAGAACTGTAACACTCCCAACGCCATCAGTCTCGTCGTTAATAAGGCAAGAGAGGCAATAGCTGGCAAAAGGTGAAAGAACGGCAAGAAACAGTACTGCCTGATAGTGGCATTAGATATCAAAAATGCATTTAACTCGGCCAGATGGGATCGTATTATGGAGGCACTCTCCGAAATGGGTGTCCCTGGATACATACGGAAGATGGTGAGGAGCTATTTCAAAGACCGAATCCTGAGGTATGACACCAATGAAGGTCCTAAGCAGTATCATGTAACTGGAGGAGTTCCGCAAGACTCGGTGCTTGGACCACTACTTTGGAACATCATGTATGATGGGCTGCTGAGAATTAAAGGCCCCAGAGCAGTGACTTAAGTGGCGTTCGCTGATGGCAAAGCATCTGGATGAGGTCACCCACCTCTTCAATGTTTCCTTTGAGATGTGTAGAGAATGGATGGAGCAAACGGGATTAGAGCTGGCCGAACACAAAACGGAAGCGGTCCTAGTCACCAGCAGGAAGACCCTGGAGACCATAACTTTGATAGTGGGAGAACATCGAATTGCCACCCAGTCATCTTTACGATACCTTGGTGTGCAGATTGACTCGTGTCTGAACTTCAAAGCACAGGTAGAGAACACAAGCACAAAGGCAGCTGCAGTTGGGAAGGCCCTATCTCGGCTTATGCCCAACGTTGGAGGTCCAAAGCAGAAGAGGAGAGCACTCCTGATGTCAGTCACCCCATCGGTCATCACGTATGGCATTGCCATTTGGGCTAACGCACTCGCAATCCAGAGCATGCGTAAGAAAGTGACGTTCGTGTATCGGCTAAGTGCCCTACGAGTAGCAAGTGGATTCTGCACAGTGTCCAAGGAAGCAGTAGAAGTCATCGCAACACTTCTGCCAATAGAAATACTAGCGGAAGAACGAAAGGAGATCTTCAAACGAAGGAAAGCTCTACGAGATCTGAAAGACAAGAGAAAAGAAGAGTACCTGAAAACCGAAGAACGTGAAAGGAGTTTAGAATGGTGGCAGAGAAGTTGGGATGACTCAACTAAGGGCAGATGGATGCACCGGTTGATTCCCCAAGTTGACAAGTGGCTGAATCGCAGTCACGGTGAGGTAAACTATTACCTGACACAGATGCTATCAGGCCATGGGTGCTACCGAGCCTACCTCTATAAATTCAAGCCCGAGGAGTCCCCGGAGTGCCCATCCTGTGTAGGAGTCGAAGAAAATGCAGAGCATGTGTACTTCAAGTGCCCTAGATATGATGAAGCTGGGAAAGAGCTAGAAATAACAATTAAACAGGGTATACCTCCAGAAAGTTTGACGGAGGTGATGATGTCAGCAAAGGAGGCATGGAGAGCAGTCGACATCTTTGTATCGAAAGTTCTTAAGGACCTACGAATCGAAGACCAGGAGAGAAAAAAGAATGAAGATAGAAGAAAGAAGAATGAAGATAGAATATAAGAGAGAGAAGATTAGAAGAAAGAAGAGTATCAGAGGAAAAACCAGAAGAAAGAAGAGCACCCCGAACCCTGAATTTTGCCCCAGCATCATGGCAGGGAGGGGGTAGTAAGGATGCTGCTAAATAGATGAAAGATCTAGCAATAGCTACCGACCTTCCGCGAAGTAATGCCTGACAGCAGTTCCGTGGGGGATTAGGCTTGAATGTAGAGAGGGCAGTTTTTTACTTGGTATGGGTCACCGGGTCTGACTCCGGCAGTGTTCCGTTACATCCGGGAACCCGTGGTTATTCACCCTCGGGTGACTTCGAGACCAGACCGAGCCGAATGCTGTACTTATCCTTGTGTGTGGTGTGAGTGTGTGCATGACGAGCATTTTCCCGACCCTCTTAAAAAAAAACACACATATATATATATATATATATATATATATATATATATATATATATATATATATATATATATATATATATATACACACACACACACACACACACACACACACACACACACACACACACACACACACACACACACACACACACACACACACACACACATATACACATATGTACATATTCACATATAGACACACATATACACATATATACACACATACATATGCACATATATACACAGACACGTGTTTGTGTGTGTGCTCAGACAATTTCAGAAAAAATGTCTTGTATCTTTGTTAGGTCGGAAACTTTTCAGACCACCCTCGTATGTATGTTTGTTTATGTATGTGTGTGTATGTTTGATGCATTAATTTTGTTTTCCTAATTTAGGTTATAACAAATGAATTATAAATTTTTGTCATGCCTGGTTTACAGATATTAACAACATTGGAAATAGTCATACCCTTAAATTTGCTGTTTTCAATGTTTGGAAATGGGGTGAAAGGAATGAGAGGTGGGAGATTAGAGAAATGCAATGATATATCATCTCATGATTCAGCACATATACCTCGTGCTCCATCATCGTCTTCTCCAAGTCATGCAGCTGACAATGGAAAGAGTCACAACAGCAGTATATGTAAGATATGATTTATCATTTTCTTAATTTTAAGCATAACCCTGGTGTATCTTTAGCCTTAGTAATGAATCTGTTGGAATTCACTATAATGCATACTATATGCATGTAGCACAAAGTGCTTGAAGTAATTGAAAACTATCAAGAACTTGAAAACTCATCTTTTGAGTCTTGTTTTGAATCATAAATTTTTAAACACTTTTCTCTAACCTTCGATTCACCCGATCTTCCATTTATTTATGATAATATTTAAAATATTTATATCTCTGAATTTTCTCCATCAACTCTGCTGAATTTAATTTTCCATGTTTACAAAAAATATTCTAATGCTTAGGGATGGGTCAAATCCAAACCCCCAAATCTAAATCATTTCTTTCGTTGAATCTCAAGTCTTGATTCACCATCGTTCATTTGCTTATTTAATCCTCCTTTCCATTTAATTTGGCATTTGACCTGAATCCAAATTCATATATTTTGTATTCATTAGTAGTTTCTCATTTTCCTCCATTTTTTTACTATGTGAGTAGCTAATTTTACTATGTGAGCAGCTAATTAAATAACAACGGTAACCTTTTGATACAGTTTTAAACAAAATTTTATTAATTGTTAAATTTAAAAGGCAATTACTCACTAATATTCACTTTTATTGTCATGGCACTTGAAACTACGATTCATTATGTGCCACAATCTTCTACACTTGATATTGCATGTACACAATTTCTAAAACTATGTCTTTTGCTCTCTAGTGCTGGAACTTCATTTCTGAAAAGTTATATCTGTATATAATCCTGATCATGAAATTTATCTTTTTGGGCATGATACAATGCATTAGACCTTCAATTGCTTCATTTAAGAATTAATGTCGCGTGGTTGCTAGACGCGGCATCATTGGTGGGAGCGTATCTAGGACCGAGTTAAATAATAGAGAGATGGTTTGGTATACATCTTTATTGAGCCCTTCTTAACTTACGCAAGGGAGGTCAGGCACCGGGGAGTAGGGGCGAACAGTCACTTACGGCGGCTCCGAGAGGGTCGGGACAGCCTTTGATCCTTGGTTCGAAACCCCGTCAACGGGAATGGCGATGTGTCGTAGGAGTCTGCGTGCGGCGGCGGATACTCGAGGGCGCTCGGGCCGACGGCAGGCTCCGGGGACAGGCAAGGGGATGGCGGAAGGAGGGCAGGATAAGGCGGGATATGCGAGGGAGTATCCGGGAGGCGTCTCCAGGGTAGGCAAGGGAGTGTAAGGATGGTCGGGAATGCGACCCGCTGTTCAGAGGAAACGCTCGGAGGAGGTCGGAAGACGACCCGCGCAGAGAGCTGGGAAGGACAGGAGGACGCTCGGAGGAGGTCGGATGACGACCCGCGCAGAGAGCTGGGAAGGACAGGAGGTCGCTCGGAGGAGGTCGGATGACGACCCGCAGCTCAGAGGCGGTCAGGGGGGGAATGCCCCTGTTCCTCGATCACCTCGCCTTATAAGGGGTCGTGGAGGGTCGAAGGTCGCTGCTGACGCGCGCAGGCGACAGCGCGGTCATTGCTCCTTCTAAGGGATGACTAGTGACCAAAGGGGAGGATTTGGCGGTGGGCCTCATCTTATCTGCAGGGATGCAGTCATCCTCAAGGATGACTATGTCCATGCAGATCCCGGTAGTGGGTTTCCGAGAAACCCCACTACATTAATTATGATTAAGCTTTACCAACTCATGTGAATGAGTTTATTTTTTTCAAGTTTTTTGTTTGAAATGAAATTCTAGATGACTAAATGAATATATTTTTAACTTGAAATCTGTTCATATTTATACCTGGAATTGAAGATCTTGAGAGTGACTATTTTAAATTTATTGATGAGAAACTGATTTTCATGATGGCTCTCTTGAGGATGCAGTCATCCTCAAGGATGACTATGTCCATGCAGATCCCGGTAGTGGGTTTCCGAGAAACCCCACTACATCACCCTCGCGGCAAATTAGACCCGGGGGTGGTTGTATGCGAGCTATTCTCTCGAGTGGTCGCCCGCTGCAGTTACACAAATTAAAAAACCGGTGGGTTGCGGTGCCTTCCCCAATAAAAATTACACTTAACCTATAACAATGAATAAAACACACTTTAAAAATAACATGGAGATTGAATTGGTGAAGACATTGAAAGCACTATAAAAACTATGCAGAGCAAGGAAAATAAGGCACTCGAAAATATAGTTCTGAGCGTAGCCCATCAATTGTACACAACGTCTGCCGTACGATTGTCAATAGAACAAGTTTTTTTCTCTTTTTTAACTAAAAAACACTTCGGAGTCACTACGGTGGTGGCTTTAGCAACATAAGGGACCAATGCACTTTTGGAAGTTTGCATCACACCAGGGTGGGGAACAATGGGGTGTCACTGTCGTTCACCGTGATGATGGCGATCTCTTCACTGCTGGTATTCACTGCCTGGGGGGCGTTGACTATTTGAATAGGGTAAACCATGCTGGGAGGGGGAATCTCAGGTGCCGAACCTTCTGCCACAGACGCGCAGTTTCTTCTGCACTTTTTACACAGTAGGCAACCAGCTAAAGCAGAAACACTTGCAAGAACAACTAGGAGAGGCACTGCTGAATACTGTATGACGCGAATTTTCTCATTTATTGGAGAAAACGTTTTGATACTTTTTGCTATTTCTGACAGGGAAACGGCCGGGACTTCATGCGTGTTTACCTTCTTGATTGACAAGATGGTCTGCACTAGTTCATCAGAAAAATGAATTGTTTGAGTGTCGTTAATAAGGGAGGGAAAATCGAGCTCTGGCAGAGGTGCCATAGACACTTTTATGTCGATCGAGAAAGGACTCATGAAGTCATCTAGAGACGCTTTGAGGGAAATGTAGTCGCTCTCCGCCGAACATCCTACCGGCACGTTAAGGCTCCCACGGGCCCGTAGTGTAAGACGAGAGTGTGCGTGCGAACACCAAATGGTGAGAATGGTATTATGGCTTAAGGCGTAATACCACTGGCCGGGTTTTTCGCCTTTGATAAAGACTTCGTAATTAGCATTGAATGTCACAGTTTGATTTCACCAAGGCACTATCATTAAGATATGCTGCGACGTTGCACGAGCTAGAGAGGTTATTGTGGATGGGAAAGGTGGGGGAACAGGCCTCAATATCCGCCTTTTTACACGCACGCCAGTATTCGCGTTGGAGGGGAACAAATTTTTTCTCCTCGTCGGCCACCGCCAAGTAGGGCGAATCCGGCCGCAGAATCACTGCGTGCTTTCCATCTTTACTCATTGAAGGAAAGGGGTGCGCTTCGTAAAGGCGATAAATCGATCCTGGGCGGTACAGCGGTAGGATCACCAGGAGAGTGATACTTTCTCCCCGCCGAATCACGCGCACATCAGCGAACGAGTAGAGAGAGCGGATGTCGCTTCCTTTGTACTGGGCGAAGTCCAGGCCACGGGGTAGATTTGAACGGGCCTTGGCCACCATTTGGTATAATAGGTTGGGGGAGAGGATGGAAGAAGATAGGCGATTTAGCTCGGCCAACGTCACGATTTCGTGAACCCTTGACATTTCGTTCGATAGTTCTGTGAGGTGACGAAACACAGCAAGGTAAACAAGATAAATGGAATTAAAAAGGTCCATATTATGGCGATTTTCATTAAGTAAATTAGTTGTGATAAAATTACTTTGATTTATCCTATTCTGCAACAATTCTAATGATTTAATGGTTTCGGAGAGCATCTTATCGTGCCTTTGTAAGGTGCCAGACATCTGATTTAGGAGAGTGACTTTAGTGTTCGAACGGTTTATTGAATCTTGCGCGACATTGGTTATTTCTGCATGGAGTTTTTTAATTTGATCATTAGTAGCCGTCCCTGCCAGATAATGCAAACCGTATCCCAGGGCGTCAAAAAGTCCTCTATTAGACCGCCCTATATGTTGAAAAATAAGATTTTCGCGCTTCAGCAGTGCCTGTGACAAACTAGAATTTAAATTGATAAGGTATTGCTGTAAAATATGTGTAGTGGACCAGTAAACTTTCGGCGAGGAATCTAGTAATTTAGAACTTAGTGCATGGAACTGTAGTACTTGGCTTCTCACATCCTTCAGTGCTTCTCCCAAACTCTCGGCGTGTAAGTCAATGTTCACCAGCCATTCCCCTTGGGTGAAAACCAGGCGGTGTCTGGGCACAAACAGGATCCCGTCGGCCGGCGAAGTCAGGGTGACTACAAAGAGGATGCAGGCCAGGCTGCTACGTCCGGAGAGGGGCATGGTGACTGAAATAACATATTTGGTTAGTACAAGGCGGTTGTTGAACAAACCATGGCCGGAGTAGTTAGGGGGAAAAGGGTACGTCGCGGTAACGGGGTTAGGGAAAGCTGCAGCTGGAGATTTGCCTTGCGGACGGCGTTCGCAGTTCTTCGCCTCCGATTGTGCTCCCGACGGCCATATCGCCGTGGGTTTACTGCTCCAAGGGTACGTATTGAGGGAGCCGGAAGAGTAGTAAGGGGTAGAAGAGCCTGGGAGGGGTGATAGGTTATAACCCCCATTTGTGTTTCCCGGGCAAGGTGATTTAGGAGTTTCGGATCGATGTCCTTCCCTGGGGTTGAGGGTGTCCCTGCTGATGGAGTTTCTTCACACTCTATTTCGCTCGTCCCGTATCGGGCGTTGTCTTCCGATTCAGCGGCCGCCGCGGTCATCCTGAGATGGCTGCGACATTTTATTATGATAAGATCGCGCCCGGGGGTGGGTGGACGCTCGGGAGTCGCTGGAGGGCTCCAATCCAACTCGGCATGTGGCCTCATAATGATGTCATCATCTTCCAGATCCGAGAGGTCACTTCCGAAGAGGGCCATTTATTTACGCCTTTGCGCCATCGCTGCCGGCTGCTCGACTTCCGGGACTGGCTCGAGAGAGAGGTGGAGTCAAGGTGAAGATGACCTTACAGGGCGAGGTCTTAGGTTATAGTGGTTTGGGAGGAGGGGAGGAGGGAGGTCTTGTTGTGCCGTAGGATTTTCAATGGGTTCGGCTTCTACAAGGGGTTGGGATTTGGGGCTTGACGAGGGTAGTGGGGCGACCGGCGGGAAGATTTCGTCGCCAACAAATGAGGGGAAAGCGTTAGGTTCGGGGTCTGGTGGTAAGGGCAAGAGGTTACGCAGGTGAGCCAGGATGCGCCTTCCGTCCCGCAGATTTTGTATATCGACTGTAACGGGACTTCTTACTTTAATGACTTTATAGGGACCAATCCAACGGGAGGCTAATTTCCTCGCCTGTCCTCGGGACAGGGCGTTATTGCGCAAGAGGACAAGTTGTTCTTCGGACAAGGTAGGAAGCGTTAGTCCTGAATTATATTTTCGGTGCTCTGCCTCTGTATTCCGCTTATTGGACTCAATAGCATGTTCGTGAGCAAACTGTAATCTACGTTGTATTTCATACTCATACGGGGGCTCCTCCGCGTAGGAATTCGGGACCGGAGACAAAACAGTATCCCATGGCATGTTCAACTCTCGCCCGTGTATCAGGTATGCCGGAGTGAACCCAGTCATTCGATGCCGACTATTCCTATACACGAACAATGCGAATCCTAGCTGTTGATCCCAATCGGAGTGATCTTGGGACACATAGTGGGAAATCACAGACGCAAAGGAGTGATGTGCCCGCTCCAAGCGACCGTTTGACGCAGGATTATACGGAGAAGTAAAAATGCTTTGTATTTTTAGTTTCTGACAGACCCTTTTCATCAACTCTGATGTGAAATTCGCACCTCTATCCGTAAGTAAAAATTTAGGAACGCCGTGGCGACAAATAATATTTTCTACGAATATTTCTGCTATTGTTTTGGCCGACTGATCAGGTATTGCGAAGGCTTCAGGATACCTTGTGAAATAATCTTAGCAGGTGAGGATATACCTGTTCCCTCGGGAAGATAGGGGTAACGGGCCGACAATATCTAAAGCTAACTTTTCAATTGGGTAAGTTGCTTCGACGACAGGCTGAAGGGGAATTTTAATGCCGCCAAATTTCCGCTTTTTGCAATCTAAACAGCTTTGAACGTACTGAACAGTGTCGGAGTAGCAGCCCTTCCAGTTGAAGTGTCGCTGTACGATTTCCAGCGTTTTCTCGACACCAAGGTGTCCCGAGAGAGGATTGGTGTGGCAACGATTTAGAATGAAGTTCCGCATACTCCTGGGCGCACATGGTGAATTTAGGGTCTAACTCTGTCGGTTGAACCTTGAATAACACGCCTTCCTTATCGTAAAAGTAACTAGGTTCGTGCTGTTTAGCTAACAAATGCAACGGCTCAAGTTCGGGGCAACTCGACTGCTCCTTAGCTATTCTCTCTTTATCCCAAGTGGGTTCGGCCTCTGATTTAAGTGAATTCACCGTGGGAGGAAATCGTGATAGTGCGTCCGCGTGGGCTAGGTTAGCACCAGGTTTATGCGCGACGGTGAAAGTGTACTCGCTCAGTTCCATGATCCATCGTGCGAGTCTAGGTGTCGGTTCCTTAAGGGAAAGGAGCCATTTCAAAGGCTTATGATCGGTGATTAATGTGAATTGTCGTCCGAGGAGATATATTCGAAATTTTTTCACCATCTCTACTACTGCTAGGCATTCAAGCTCCGTAGCCGAGTAAGACGTTTCGGCCTTTCTCAACTGTCGGCTGGCACAAGCAATCGGGTGTTCGCCATCCTCGAACTCTTGGGCTAGAATCCCGCCAAGGGCTATCAATGACGCATCTGTCGTGAGGATAAGGATTCTCCCGAAGTCTGGAAATTTAAGCACAGGCTGCGTTATCAAGCAGAGCCTCAAGTCTTCGAAAGCATTATGTCGTTCCTCGTCCATAACAAATTCGGATCCCTTTTTCACTAGCCGTGTCAGACTGTTAGACCTCATTGCAAAATTAGGTATGAACCGCCGGTAATAACTTACTAAACCGAGAAAGGATTGCACGGCCTTTACGCCCTCTGGAGTCGGAAAGTTCTTAATAGAAGTTATCTTCTCCTCGTCCGGTTTTATCCCATCGGCCGTAACAAGATGTCCTAAAAATTTAACCTTTTTTTGGAAGAAATGGCATTTTTGCGGTTTCAATTTTAACTTGGTGCTTCTTAGTCGCGAAAAAACTTCGCGAAGTCCTGCTAGGTGTTCTGGAAGAGTCGGATCGTATCGAAGGATATCATCTAAATAACACACACAGCCGAGATGAAGTAATCCGTCTAAAACCGTTGACATTAAGCGCATGAACGTGGAGGGAGCGTTCGCTAAACCAAAAGCCATCCGATTACAGTGAAAATGACCATCTAATGTACTGAACCCCGTATATTCTTTACTATTGTCATCCATTTCTATTTGCCAGTATCCACTGCACAGGTCCATTGTCGAGAAGTATCGCGAACCACCTAGTTCATCTAGTATCTCTTCTATATTAGGCATGGGGAATACTTCCTTTTTCGTCACGTTATTTAGGGCGCGATAGTCAATGCACGGACGGTATTGAATAGTCTCGCCGTTCGAGGATTTTTTTCTGACTAATATAATTGGTGCTGCCCAAGGGCTTGTTGATGGCGATATCACTCCTGCCTCTAACATCTCCTTTATCGCCTGATCAAGAAACTTTCTCTGGGAAAAGGGGACGCGATACGGTTTTTTGATTGGTTTGGCGTCGCCAACGTCTATCGTATGTCGGACTGCGTTAGTAAATCCTAAGGAAGCATTTTCTTGTGCAAATATGTCCGAAAATTCAATAATTAAATCTTTTAAGTGTGGCAGTGCTTCCTGTGGCACGTCCTCAAAGTTAAAGAGGAGCAAAATATCCTTTTGCTGCGATACTTCCGGCCACATTTCTCTCTCTTCGTCCGAAACGCTATTGACGACTGAAATTGTACATGCGTCGACCATTTCCACCCTGATTTTAGTATTCTTCTGAACAACTTGCTCATTCCTTTTTTCATTGCAAAATAACACTGGCACCTCTCCGCTGTCGCTCACTCTCGTTAAGACAGGGGCAGTCAGTACATTCCCATGGTCCCATTCTATCAACACTTCCTTACCGGCTAACTCTTTTTTACACGCGAGACCCAAGGTATAAAAGAGCGGGGGATCCTTACTTTTTCCTTTACGCCCATAAAAACATCCCTCATTTTCTCTTTTCCACTCTCTTCCTCTCTTTGAGACTCCGTGTCCCTAAACGAGCCTACGTTTTCCACTTTTCGAGGCTGTAAAAGCTTGCCTATACCCTCACTTTCACCGTGGCTGACCCGCAAGAGATCATCGGATTCATCTAGGTTCGGGAGGCCCTTCAAGTTAGGGGATGCATCAGAGATATGCACCAGCGTCTCCGCGTCCTCATCCTTGACAAGTCCGAGCCCATCGCACGCCAGCAAATCGACCTCCTTGCTATTCCTCACGAAGTCATTCAAGTTATGAACCGCAGTATCGAACCGCGTAGGCCTCTCGACCACTTCGTTTGGTGATAGCTCGGGGTCATCAAAAGAGATTAAATCCACTCCGCGACTCTCGCTGCCTTTGGGCTCTAAGGGCAACCTATGGTCTGCTCCAACCGTCATCGTGCTATTTTCCAAGGAGATTTTACTTCCGTATTTTTTCATAAAGTCTAAGCCGAGAATACCCTCGTAGGGCGTATCGCCTAGATTTATTATCAACGTATCATGGGGGTAAATGCGAGTATCCATGCAAAATGGTATGTTACTCTGACCCTTACTGGGCAGGGCGTGACCTGATGCGCTTCTCACTACGTGGTTATACGGGGAGATGCCTAATTTGCCAAAGGGAAAGATTTTCTCATGTATGATCGTGACGGCAGCGCCCGTGTCCACAAGGAATCTACGCTTTTCACCCATAATTTCAACATTAACCGTCATTCCCTTTGCCGGTGTGACAGCTAAGATGTGTTCTTCCCCGACCTCTCGGTCGGGGACCCTCCATTTCCCGAGTCCGTATTCATGTCGCGCCGCCGACAATCAATTGGTCGGTAGCCAACTTCCGTACAAATCCCACAGCATGACAAGGGGCAGTTACTTGACAGGTGGCCTTCTGTACCACAATTAAAACATCTTCGAGGCCTAGAGCGACAGTCGCGAGAAATGTGTCCCGTTCGTCCGCATGAAAAGCATTTTTCTGGATTTACTGCGCCCGTTCTTGCATTTGGCCGCCTCGGGCCGTTATTTTGATTTGCCTCGCTGAACTGCATACGCGTAGAACTGACATTCTGGGGGTAGTGAACGATTTGCTTGTTCTGCACCGCGTTAACACAGCTACATGGTGTGGAATGATGAGGGAAGCCGCTTTCCTGCATCGTGACCGGGGATTCCATAGGCGAACGCCACGGCTGCGCGAGATTCATTTGCTGGGAGGAAATGAGGGCTGTCCTACTGGAATAATTTCGCACATTCGATTCCTCCTCTAGCGCGAGTTCTTCCGCTTCTAACAGGCTCTTTGGGTCACGAACTAGCACGAAACGGCCAATTTCTTCCCTTAGCCCCAAAAGAAACTGCGTTAGCATCCTGTTCTCCATCATTACTTTGACCACCTCTGAGGTTGAATCTCTCATAGTTTCTCGCAGTTGGCGCCCAATTTTCCTTAGCCTTGTGGAGTAGGCCGTTACCGGCTGGAGGGGGGACTGAACGCAAGCGGAGAACATACGCTCTAACGATAGGGGGGAGATACGAGTCGCGAATCTACGACGCAGGCTGCTAGAGAAACACTCGTAGCTCTCTAGAATGTGTGGGTTAGCGAACGCATATTCTGCGGCGGGCCCATGGAGTCGCAGGCGGGCTATACCAAGGGTCTGAGTCTCGTTCCAGGAACTGAGATGACTAGTTATTTTTATGCACTCTAAGAACTGATGAACTGAAACCTCGTCATCTCCGCTAAAATTTGGAATCAAATAAATATGGCTCCCCAAAGCATTCGGTTTAGATGCATTCGTCACTTCGGAAGACGTTGACCCTCCCGGGGTAGTACTAAACACAAACGAGTCAAAATCAATTAAATCGGTGGAACGAGGGGGGAGAGAGTGAACGGGAAAAGGCCTCTGCGAAGGGCTACCAGTCCAAGCCATGGTGACCAGAAAAATAAATGGCACAAAAAGATACTGGAATGGGGTTGTAAGAGACGGAGATGATTTCCGTTAAAAATTACAAAAAATGGGAAAGGGGAAAGAAATATACATATATCTAGGCACCCAGCGCGATTTTATCCAACAAAGCATCTTTCCCTAATCTGATAGATTAGCTCAACAACGGGCGTTAGTAACTTCAGGCTACTATAACCAAACCATTCTCTTACTTGACTTCAAAGCTTTAGTGGCAACCAAAAAATCTATGCGGCACCCCACACCTGACACCAGTATAATGTCGCGTGGTTGCTAGACGCGGCATCATTGGTGGGAGCGTATCTAGGACCGAGTTAAATAATAGAGAGATGGTTTGGTATACATCTTTATTGAGCCCTTCTTAACTTACGCAAGGGAGGTCAGGCACCGGGGAGTAGGGGCGAACAGTCACTTACGGCGTCTCCGAGAGGGTCGGGACAGCCTTTGATCCTTGGTTCGAAACCCCGTCAACGGGAATGGCGATGTGTCGTAGGAGTCTGCGTGCGGCGGCGGATACTCGAGGGCGCTCGGGCCGACGGCAGGCTCCGGGGACAGGCAAGGGGATGGCGGAAGGAGAGCAGGATAAGGCGGGATATGCGAGGGAGTATCCGGGAGGCGTCTCCAGGGTAGGCAAGGGAGTGTAAGGATGGTCGGGAATGCGACCCGCTGTTCAGAGGAAACGCTCGGAGGAGGTCGGAAGACGACCCGCGCAGAGAGCTGGGAAGGACAGGAGGACGCTCGGAGGAGGTCGGATGACGACCCGCGCAGAGAGCTGGGAAGGACAGGACGACGCTCGGAGGAGGTCGGATGGCGACCCGCCCTGAGAGCTGGGAAGGACAGGAGGTCGCTCGGAGGAGGTCGGATGACGACCCGCGCTGAGAGCTGGGAAGGACAGGAGGTCGCTCGGAGGAGGTCGGATGACGACCCGCAGCTCAGAGGCGGTCAGGGGGGGAATGCCCCTGTTCCTCGATCACCTCGCCTTATAAGGGGTCGTGGAGGGTCGAAGGTCGCTGCTGACGCGCGCAGGCGACAGCGCGGTCATTGCTCCTTCTAAGGGATGACTAGTGACCAAAGGGGAGGATTTGGCGGTGGGCCTCATCTTATCTGCAGGGATGCAGTCATCCTCAAGGATGACTATGTCCATGCAGATCCCGGTAGTGGGTTTCCGAGAAACCCCACTACATTAATTATGATTAAGCTTTACCAACTCATGTGAATGAGTTTATTTTTTTCAAGTTTTATGTTTGAAATGAAATTCTAGATGACTAAATGAATATATTTTTAACTTGAAATCTGTTCATATTTATACCTGGAATTGAAGATCTTGAGAGTGACTATTTTAAATTTTTTGATGAGAAACTGATTTTCATGATGGCTCTCAAATCGGTTCTTTGCTCTCTAGCTACTTGTGATTCAAATATTTTCAGCTCCTGTGGTGGAGGATTCAGGAGGCCAGGCATCACCCCTGTCCGAAGATGAAGAGGGTGGTGGGTCACCTTCAGGGGGTCAAGGCCATCACCACCGTTCCCCACCTCAAGTAGAAACTGATGCTGAACTTAATCTTCCTTGTTGTATTTTCATGCTGGATATTCTACTTCGTCAGGTTTGTTGAAGGATGAGGAGTAAGAGAGAGGAATATGGTTAATTATTACTTACAGGCTGAATGTGCATAGCAAAAATTTATCATTGATTTTATTGTGTTATTGTAATTATACATAAGTTGTGGGTAAAAGATTACAGTATGTAAAATGTATGTGTTTGGACACACATTAGTGTGTAATTGGCTTACAGCCGTTAAATTATCTGAAATGTTGCATAGAAACATGTGGATTTTCAATATTTTGAGAAACACATAAAATCTGTGATACACTAGGAGGTACAAATAATACTCAAATTGGGGAATATCATGAATTGTGAGCAGTGTTTATTTGCATTATGGTAAAACATATATTAAAGTTGGACGATCTTTTCTAATCAGGCGATTGGTGGCAATTTATGTACAACAGTTTATAATAGGTAATGGCTATCATCTAATTGAATTTCAGAAGGGAAGAAGTAATTGTGACTCATCGTAGCATTAGCCATCTATGTACTCGTAACTATCCACCCTGGGAAATGATCAACCAATACCACTGCACATAAACATTGTCACAACATTCTTACTGTAAGGTAACTTCTGTCAGGCTGTTGAAAATATAACCAATGTGCAAAAAACATAATATTCATTGGGTGTTCAAATAGTTCCAGGACTGCCATCATGACAAACGTAGAGGTGTCACGATCACTGCAGAAGAAATTAAATTATGAAGAAACTACTTAAGGTAATACTGAGACCTAGTTGCATTCGATTCAGTCAGGTTCTACCCTGTTAGCTGTCATTTGAGTAATGTGTTTCAGCATGTCATTGTATCAGTATGGAGCAACAAACAAACATAAAATTTGTTTCAAATTGGGCAAATTGATCACAGAAACGTATGAAATGATTGAGACTGTGTATGGTGATGATGCACTGGGCTGTTTGTGAGTGTTGGAGTGGTTTGCATGGTTCAGGGATGGGAGAGGTTCAATGGAAGATGATAAGAGATCAGGTCATGTTCTAAATCAAAGACGAAAATAATGCTAATTGCCTTTTTCAACAGTTAGGGCATCAGCCACAGAGCAATTTTTCGTCAAGGTTCCAATGCTACTGGGACATTCTACAGAGATGTTTTGGATCAACTTTTGAAATGAATGTGGAATGTGAGGCCAGAATTGTTAGACAGTCATGGGAAGTGGTTTCGGCATGACAATGCACTGGCTCACGAGTCCATTATTGTAAGGGAGTTTTTAACAAAACAACAAGTTGTCAGCATCAACCATCCTCTGTACTTTACTGATTTGTCCCCCCAGACTATTTTTTGTTTCTTGAAACTAAAATTGAAGTTGAAGGTTCAGCGATACACTTCAGTAGAGTCGATTGAAACGGCGGTGACAAAGCAATTGAACAGTATTCTAGTTCAGGCATTCCAGAAGGCAGTGATAGACCTGAAGATTCATGCTAGGCAGTTTCATTATTTTTTTTTGATCTATGCATGTCCAGTTCTGGAACTTTGGAATACATGGTGTGTATGGTGATTCAACAGAAATAATCATTCTAAAATTTAGGAGGTACCAGATTTTCTGATGCTCTTAAAGTTTTTGTATTTTTATAAATACTCATCTATAATGTGTTCTAATAGTATTTCATTCTATGAATTAGAAATCTATGCTCAGGAAAACATTATTTAAAAATGCAATCTAAACTGAAAATATTGAACCAGGCTCAAAATAGGAAAATCCTATGGCCCCATGATTGGACAGTAAACTGTTATATCATTGCATCTGTCCATTAAAACTTGGTGACTTTACCAGAAACGTTTGTAATTCAATGTTGTCTATGAAGGAAGCATCTGCTACCATGAGTTATTATTATTTGTTAATCTACCAGTTAACGTAGTTTGGATGGACGCAACCACCCAATATTTCATTTCTCCTAATAAAACACAACCAAATATTCTACTCTACAACAGGCCACTCTTTATCTCTATATACTTCCTTAATCCCTACTCAAAATATCTGTCATCAATTTCCTCCTTGTGAAAGCCTCTTTGCCTAGTGCAATTCTTCTCCTTAAGTCCCTTCTACTTTGACCATGTTGATCCAAAACACTTCCAAGATACGTAAACTGTTCTACCTGCTCTAGTTTTTGCCCTCCTATTTTAATGTTTAGCTTAGCCTTTTTCTTTCTAGAAAATCACATAACCTTTGTTTTATTAATATTGATTTTCATCCCATTACTCTCGCACTGAATTTCATATTCACTCCGCAATGCTTGCAGCCCCTTGGCTGACTGACAAATTAAAGCTTGGCCATCAGTAAATTTAATTGATTTTACAAATTTCTTGCTGACTTTCATTCCTATCTCCAGTTCTTCCCATGCCTCTTTAATCATTTCCTCCACATATACGTTGAACAGCACCGGTGACAATGAACAACCCCACCTTACACTTTTTTTAACTCTGCCCATCCATACTCTCCGTTCCCCACTCACACCTGAGCAGTCTGAGACATGTATAAATTGCCGATTAGCTTCTTGTCCCTCCAATCTATTTCTATTTTCTGCAATTCACTCATTAGTCTTCCCCAGTTCATTCTATCAAATGCCTTTTTGAAATCTACAAAACAGGCAAATACGTCCTGATTGTATTCTATATTCCTCTCGATTAGTAATCTCATTACTGCAATGACATTACGAGTACCTCTCCCCTTCTTAAACCCAAACTGATCATCCCCTAAGTAATCATTTGCCCTACTCTCCATTCTTTTGCTGATGATCCTGAGAACAAATTTAGCTGTGAGGGAAATCAAACTTATTGTTCTGTAGTCCTCACATGATGTAGCTTTTTCAGAATAGGAACTAACACTGATCTCACAAAGTCTTTCAGCCAGATTCCTTCCTCATAGATAATATGAAACAGTCCATATACTCTTTCTACCACATTTTCCTAAACCATTTAGTAGTTCTGAAGGAATGTTGTCTATCCCCACAGCCTTATTTCATTTCATCTCTCTTGATGCCCTTTCTATTTCATCATTGAGTAAGCCTGGACCTAAACCATCTTCATGTATGTCATACTATTCTCTATATATATCTAACCTTGAAGACCTAAGTTCTTTACCATGCAGTCCTTCTATATCCCTCCCATCATACTCTATATTCCTGCCGTCTCTTTTGGATCTTTTCTGTGTCAACTATTATCTTACCTGACTTATCTCTTACTGTTAGCATAGATCTTCCCTTCTTACATCACAATAGTGTTTTAGCCTTTTTTTATAGTGCACCAATTTCACCCTTCCTTTGCAAACTTTCCATATCCTCGCTCTGTGTGTTCCACCATGCTACTTTTGCTCTATTTTTTATCCGTCTCAAATTATTATTAAGTCTTTGTACTTCCTTCTGCCTAATTCCATGATTATATACTTCCATTTCCTTCTTTCATCTATCTGTCTTATCATCTCCTCTGTGATCCATGGTTTCCCATTAACATTTGCTATTGTTTCTTTTGTGCCTTTCGATATCTCTTTTTTGATATATTCCCATTTTTCTTCCATAGTACTCAGCTCTTTTCCTTCACTCATGATTTTCTCTACAGCCTGCTGATTAATCTTCCGTATCAATGCAGTTAATGCTTCTACATTCCATTTGCTAACTCCCTGCCCCTGCCTTATCCTTTTGAAACAAACACTAAACTTCATAACAACTAAATTGTGGTGAGAGTCTGAATGTGCTCTGGGGAAGCTTTGCGAAGCAATCACACTGTTCCTAAATCTATGCCTCACCATAATATAGTTTGATACTTTTCTGAGTCACCTGGCATTTTCCTTGTACACCCATGTCTGTAGTGGTGTCTAAACCAAGTTTTGGTGATGACTAACCCGTCTCCTGCAGAATCCAACTGGTTTTTCTCTGCGGTCATTCCTCATACCTAAACCATATTCCTTCTCCTTATCATCATGTCTTTCTTTGCCTACAGTCAAATTCCAATCTCCCATCACTATCAAATGTTTCCTTGCCGGAGCAAATGCAATTATGTCTTCTAACTGATCGTATACCCTATCGACGTCTTCCCCCTGATGATTGCTTGGTGGCATGTATACCTGATCAATGATCAAGTTTGTCAGTTCTTTTATCTCTACGAGCAATATTCTATCTGTTACTTGCTCTATGTTGACTACAGTTCTTCCTTCCTTTTTATTCAATAGTATGGCAATCCCTCACTGGCTCTCATCCTCTCTGCTGTATATTATTCTTTAACTATCCCTCCAGTAATCCACAATCTCCTTCCATCTCATCTTGCTTAGACTTAAAATATCTATATTTCCTCCTTCTATCTCCCGCTTTATATTCTCTAACTCTCCTGTCCTCTACATTGACCTAAAATTTCAAGTTCCTCTTCTTACTATTTCGGTCTTATTATTCTGTGTCTTCTGTGCTGCTGCTGTTGCTCTCTGTTTGGCTTTGCAAAGCTTTCATGAGATGAAGACTGTGGAAGCCTTGCCTCTCCTGCTACCAGATATGACTGGCAGGACTTGGCGCATTGTGCCAAGTTCCACAGTGGCCAGGACTCATTTTCTCTTTACTGTCCATCATAAAAATCATGGGATTAATGATTGAGGTGGTTTCCCATTGCCTTCTTCAATAGTATTTTTAGAGCAACAACATTAATCAATGGCCATCCCACTGGGGTCAGAAGCCTTTGCAGCCACCTCACAGAGGAACAGATGCTGCATGGGCTACTTTTCATTTGACTCCTAACCTTTGACGTATCTGGCATGAGTGACCCTACCCGGAGCAATTATCATTACTACCATCATCACCGCTGGAGGGATCATTGGAAGACAAACACCGAAGAGGTGGGAAAGGCGGAATCAAGCAGATCACAAGTGCAAAAATATTTCCTTGACTAGAATGCCAGATTTTTCAACTTGCGAGTCGATGCTCTAACCATTTGAGCTATTGAGGAAACGTAATTTACACTGGAATCTGCGGGGGGTTTATGCAACCAAGTGCCCTGATTCTTTGGCTAGGAGATGGCATTAGGGAGCTGTTTCACCCACCAAAGGAGAAGGGGATGACAGAAGAGGAAAGGACAGTAAGTAAAGCAAACATACGACGTCATAAAGGATAGGAAAAGTGCGTTTTGTGGCATGCATAGCCAGAAGTAGGAGACAAGCCTCATTGGCCAAATTCTAACACAAAAACCCAACATATGGTGAAAAAATATATATTTCACTGCAAGTTCTTAATTGGTTAGAATCCCACCTAGAATATTACAATTTTGTTGAAGTAAATTTGAAATATTCAGGCATGGTATGGTAGAATAAGAACATAAAACATGACCATATAATGACAATTTTCCAATTAACTGCTAAATTTTTGTATTAAATTTCTCAAGTTGAAAGTTGCTATTATATGTTCATTCATTTCCTTGCTATGTATTTTTGTGGAATGAGCTCTTACATGCCAATATGACAAGCCTTTGGAAGCTAAAACATGATAATGAGCAAAGGGTTTTTCAAATTATATGCTGTTTATATCATGCTTGCTGGTGGCATCTCATAAGAAGTTCAAGGGGAGAGTGAGCATTTGGCATTGTGAACGGTCTGTGTAGCTCATCTCATTTTGTGGGGGATCGCAATGGTGCAGTGGCTAACGTACTCGCTTCCCACTTTGAGGGCTCCGGATCGAATCCTGGTGGCGACAGATATTTTTCAGTGATGTCCCGGATTCCTACTGAAGGTGCTTGGTGGAGAGCACTTTGAGTTAGTACACCATCCGTTGGATGGGACGTTAAGCCGTGGAGCCCTTGGCCCCTTTTTGTTAAGAGTAGACTAATGCCAACGTTGGATTTCTCTCCACCCTTCATGGACAGTGTAATGAGGATGGAATTCTGAAAGCAGAACAACATATTTCAAGATTCTGAGGAAACCTAAAAGCCAACCATAGTGTTTTTATGGTAGGCAGTGGCAACAGAAATTTTATGCCTTGATAATTTGTGCACAAATATTTTCAAAATGTAAATTTTAATGATGTATTTTCTTGAGGAACATTTATAAATGAACCTTATGCTTGAGAGGTCATGGCTTTTTTTGTGAATGTATTTTGATTTATCTGTGCTAAATCACAAATTCATATGATTTTGCCTGAATACTTCTCTTTACTCAAGTTATATGGCATTTCAAATTTTGTGATCGAAATAAATGGGTTTTACTTCCTCCATAGTGGTATAGTTCTCTACAGAGTTAGATACACTGAATAAATATCAGATACGTAGATGGTAGGTTCATGATGACTCTGTTGAAGCCCCTGCAAAATCTGACAGTATTTCTTATTATTATTGGAAATCTATGGCTTAATCTGTTGCTTTTGGATGGGTGCAGACTATACCATGGCACAAAGATAATTCCCTTCTCTCTCCTAGCAGAAGACAGCCTCACATCCAACACTAAATAAGCCCCTCTTCAATGACACGTACTGCATTTCTCCCTTCATTCAATCCAACATGCTTATTTTATTCCTACTCTTTCCTCATTTGTCTGAAATTCTCCCTGCTGTCACAGTCTTCAACATCTCATTGCAGATCAAAATGCTCTACACCCATCTTTCCTGCCTCCTTTGGATTTCTCCCAATTCCTTTCTCTTCCCCCTCCATGACTAGCAATTGCTCATTAGTTTTCCTTCCTGTTCATTTCACCTTCTTCATTCTTCTCCACACCCACATTTCAAAAGCTTCCAATTGATGCCTACATCTTGCTTCATTGGCCATGTTTCTGCACTGTGCAAAACCACACTACAAAAAATAAGTTGATAAACCTTTTCTTAACAGCCTTACTGAACATCCTTGACTTCAATTCTCTTCTCCTTGTTGAAGACTCGTTGCCTAATGCAATTCTTCATCTTATGTCCCTACTGCTTCGACACATATTGTGTCAGGCTTAACTTATAACATAATGGAATTTACACAGCATATTGAAATGAAACTTTTAATTTCGCATGAACTCTATTAAAACACCAACTATGTAGGTTTCAACATTGTATGCAATAATTAGGTGATGTGACCTGATGATGACATTCAACTTGAAACTTTGGTTGTGATTTAATAAAGTTTGGGTGGAATTACAAAGTTGCTTCTTTCATTTTAATGTGCTACTTTTACCATTTTGGTCCAGAACCATTCTGAGATAGGTAAACTGTTCACTTCCTCTAGTTTATGAACTCCTATTTTAATATTTAACTTAGACTGTCTCTTTCTCGAAAACTGCAAAATGTTGTATGAAATATGGACGATAATGCCAACTTATTTACTTCATGGAAATCATCGGAAATCAGGGCGTGCAAGTGAACTAGCCAATCTCACCATGAGGCATTTTCATCATTTGTCTTTTAATCTAATTTTTTGCTGACTGCAATGCATGGATGGAATAAATAATGTGCAATATCTAATTAGTGCATTATTTCTTCTTCCGTGCCTTCACTTTAGATGGAATTGCAGGAGATAGAATGCCACTCTGGAACTGAAACCCCTCTAGCAGAAGATTCATGGCGCCTGCTGAGAAGCATGCTGGCAGTTTCCTGGGTTGGCTCTCATTCTTGTGGCAGAGAATCTAGTCACTACCCAGCAGCTTTTCTTGAAGATAGAACTTTGCAAAATACTCAGGATCAAGCTCCACAGGTATAGTATTTACTGTATTTTTTATAGTCAGAGCATATGTAAAGAAGAAGTATGCAGATTTCTGTTTATGAACCCTTTTACTTCCAAGCCCTTTTCAGTATATATATATTAAAAAATGCTAGCACTCAATGAAAAAAAAATTTAATGCAGTAATCTCTAGATTAACCATGCTAATGGATGCTTAATGAATCATGATTGGTCAAAAAACCTGGATAAATGATATGCATCGAAAATATGGGAGTGAAGCTAACAGATATATACAGAAACTCTTTTTACATTTGGGGGGATTAATTTGGGTTTTTTAGCAATTGAAAGTACAATTTTTTCCATTTTTAACCATTTTACAAGGGTGGAATCTCCTCCCCAATGTATATTCTTATCCCAAAAGTGTATACACTTTTTGTAACAGTCCTGGAATGCTTCTTCCGGAATGCTCATTGGCTCCTCCACCAAATTTTTCTCTACCTCTGCAATGGTGGCTAATCTTTTTCCTTTGAGCTGGGTGTTTAGTTTGGGGAACAGAAAATAGTCACATGGGGCCAGGTCTAGTAAGTAGGGTGGGTGTGGAAGCACAGTGGCCTAAAACTTGTCATGGTGAAAAACCACTTGCGGCTACTCCAAAGTTCAGGCTGTTTTCGCCTGATTCTCTCTCTTAGGTGTTACATAACCCCCAGGTAACTCCGGCGTTGACTATCTGGCCTATAGGTAGGCATTTGTGATGCACAACCTCCATTGTATCAAAAAAACAGCATCACCTTGACATTCTAGCGAACTTGTCAAGCTTTTTTGGGGCAGGGGGGATGTTTCTCCAATCCATTGCGAAGATTACAATTTTTTTCGATGACATTTCCATAAATCCATGACTCATCACCTGTTATGATCCTGGATAAGAAGGTTTCATCCTCTTCACCCCAATCAAACAGTTCATGACAGACTTGAACTCCATGTTGTTTCTAGTCTGCTGTCATTAGGCAATGCACGATTTGGCGGGGACTTGGTGCATCCTCAATTTTTCAGTCAGCATTTCATAGCACAAACCAATTGAGATACTTCTGCAAATTTGCTGACAGTCAGTCAAATGTCGATTTGCATGAATGAGATCATTCACTTTCCCGAACAAGGGGGTCATCAGTCAATTTTGATGGTCCCAGAACACTCTTGCCATCCACCGATTGCTGCCCCTTTATGAACTTATCTGAGCTAATTTCTGCAGATCTGATTTTTCATCGCACTCCACGAACAAGTCTCACATGGCTGCGGCACGAAAAAATAAAAGCATGCAAAATAAAAGTGAAAAATTGATATTACCAAATTAAAGCACCTATGAAAAGGTGAGCACTCAACATACTTATCTCTGTTGCATATGAAATACACTGTTTTCTTCAGTGCTGCTTAGCCCACTAATTTATGATTATAGCACATCTCAGTATCCTTGATCTCAAAATTCATTGATGTGGTATTCAAGTGTTGTGAAAATAAAAGCTTATTTTTCTTTATAATGACTGTAAAACAAAGATGTAGTGACAATAGTTTTTCAAAGCCTAATGTGAAATCGAGATGAGGGTAGACCAGAGGTAGTGTGTCTGCCTGTGGAGCTGAAGTGCTGGTTTGATTCCCTTAAGCGGCAAAAAGTTTTCAGCTTAGAAAAAATTTGTTAATGGATTTTAGAACAATACAAACCATACATTAACAGGAAAAACAGAATAATGGTATTTCTGAATGAGACAACGAGAAAAAAAGTCCTACTAAAAAAAAAGCTGCCCTGAACCCATGGTGAAAGGGAGCAGTTTCACCATTGGGCACTGCTGGCGCGGACCAAGTGGGTCAGCCAGGGATCTGGCGGGAGTGAAGTTCACAGTATCAGCCTCAGTACTGCAATGTGGAAGGCAACAGGAAACCACCACATCATTCTCCTTAGAATATGCAGCCCTGCCTTGCATTCTAATGGGAGTAGCAGCTGCAGTAAACCAATCCTAGGATTGAAATACCGACGATGATGATAAATGTTCAACCATGAAATGTCATCATTGATAAAAATGCATATTCTTGGCTTGATGCAAATAGAAAAAAATCAAGAAATGATGTCTTTAAACTTGTGCACCAAGAATGCATATTCCATCTGTGAAGTGGCGAGGATTTTCTATCTAGCTTTTCTATACCCCATATCTGGAAAGTGACGTAAAGAGTGCATGAAATGGAATTGGTATTGGAAAAGCATTGAATTTGTGGATGAAACAGAAAATGTATGACTTTGGGTCTATGTAGCATAGGCAAAAAGAAAAAATCCACTGAAAAAAAGGACACCAACCTACATCAATTCTGTAATGGTTGTGCAGATTAAATAAAGGGCATTATTTGAAAATATATAAAAATATCTGGAGGGTCTGCATCTTCATCTGCAAACCTCCAGATAATGGATGAAATATGATTATAATGTTTGTTGATTCCTTAAAGACATGTTTGATACATGTATGGAACACGTCATATTGATTGTGAAAATTCCAGACAAACACAATAAAATTGCAATTAGAGTTTGAATAAAAACCATAGTGACTAACATAAAAATCAAAACCAAATCAAAAAGAAAACAGTAAACAGGAGCAGAAACAGTGCATGGAAGAATAAAATTATTGATCAAAATTTAGTTCTGGTTCTGTCATTGTTCATAAGTACAGACAACATCAAATGTAATCAATTAGAAAAAGTTCAAGAACCTTCATTTAAGATTAGATGCACTGTATGTATAAATGTAACAATTTTAAGGCACTTACATGAAGGACTGTTGAGTGATGTACTAACCTGCTTGTCTGTATAGGAGTAGCCGCCTCGGAAAAGATTTATGCCCCAAATACACATTCTGTGACCAGAGATCAGGCTGTAATATTTAAAAATGAATATCTTTGTTGATCATGATATGGAAGTAGGGATATTTGCCATGAATCACCTTTAGTTGTTCAATTTCAGCTGACAAGTCTGTAATTTTTGGAAAATAGATCCTTCAAATGCACAATTTTGTCTTCTTTTATTTCATCCAGGGTTAAGTTCATGACATGCTGATTTGATTGTCTTAGGACTCCTGAAACTACCTTACTTCTGGTCTCTGCTGTTAAAATCGATCAAAAAGAACAGATGTTGTGCATTACACTCGCCCCTCTGTTCATTAATTCATATATTGTATCTCTCCCAACTCGAAGTCTACAGGCAATCAGCCTTAAGTAGTATGAGAGTGTCATAATGGCAGAGAAAATTTGTTGCTTTTAATGCAAATTTTGATAATATCCAAATAATGACAGAAACTTATCATCTCTTAAAAAGTTTAAATGATAATGACGTCTTGGGATCTTAAGAGAGAAGGTTGTCATACAGTATTGCATTTAAACTTCAATTTGTGAATTACACTTCAGATTACGGGAACAAGTCAGCTGATAAATAATTTGGCTCATTGATGATAAATTTTCATTATTATAGGATGAATAAACATTAATGTATGTCTAGCTGCTGATTTTTTAATGTTACAGCCAAATTTCATTTTTATTAATTGTTAGCATCAAAATACTTTCGTCTTTTCTGTCTGGTCCCAGTAGTTTTCATTAATTTTAACCTGAAAAAATTAAGGTGCATCTTATGCACCTTATGTATCTTATGGGCCAGGAACACGGTACTTATCAATGATGGATAAGATAAAGTTCTGTATGGATTCAAGAATTTAAAAAAATGTGCAATTGTTGTCAAATTATGCTCAAATGTTTAATTACTGAAATATGAATTGGGATTAAAAATTATAATGTGAAAAGAAAGATTTAAACTTGGGATCCTAGATTTAATAAAAAATAGTTTTGGCTCTGCTCAAACTTATATTACTCATCCCTAGTAATAAAATAAAATATGCATATGATATTACTAATTTCATGTACCCTCCCTCTACCTTGCAAGTAACAAAGATGATTAGGTTATTCAATCATGATGGAGCATATGATGGTTGTAGACAAGCTACAACATTCGTGAGAAAAATGAAATGTAAATTTGTTTGAATCTACATCTTAAGAAGTGCCCACTGGACATTTATTTTTAAATATCAACTATTAAAAATTAAGGAAGCAGTATCAATTGATTTCATATTGATTAAGAAGAATTATTATTAGAGCAAAATGCTGTGATTTCCATCTTTATCGCATGTTAAAACTCTCCATCATAATTTTTTCTTTAAATTAGTTCATATGTTTTCTTGTATTTTCTATAAAGTAGCACAAATATTTGTTTATATAGTACTTTTTCCCTTGTACTCTTTCTTCTGGTCTTTTTCTCATCTATTCTTTCACCTATAAACCACTGACTCCAGAGTTGGCAATCTGGCTGCATATTTTTCCTGATCTTTTCTAATCAGCATCTAGGGGTAGTCATCCAATTTTGCCAAAATTTTCAGGAAAGCAGTTTCCTGGTTTATTAAGGATGGCTGTATTTTTCCAATGACAACAGCAATACACATATGTAATTTAATTTTCTGATTCTAGGACATTTTTATTTCAGACTCAGCAAAGCAGGAGTACTGGTGTGAAGTTGCAAATATCTGTTGGAGTTGAGGATGAAGCAAATACAGATTGTGTCTTCTGTGAATCAACTGTTGTTTGGCATCAACTGGCATTGCGTCTAGTTCGTTTTCTTACTCCTGAGTTTCCTGCTCATTCCCCAGATGTAAGTCTGCATTGAAATGAATAATATTTTTCTACAAAGGCCACCCTGTTGAGGTTTCCCACAGTAAGTTCATAATTTTACCTTACAAATTAACTCTAAGATAAGTACTATGAAAAACTTACTACAAGAAATTAATTCAAAAGATATGCTTATCATTTTATTATTAGGGAGTAACAATCTTCCCTTATGAAAAAATCCTGTACGATTATTATACAATCTATACAGTTTTTCCTGATTGCAGCATGTACACAAATTTGGCTTTACATAGTTGTATAAAATTATGTACAATATACATTTACATAAAATGTAGTAGTATGCAATAGTATTTGTGCATATTTAGAAATCCATTATTATTGCTAGAGAAAAGAATGTTTATGAAATAAAGACAATGATAAAAGGCTCTTGAAGGCAATCTTAAAGTTTTTCAATTTCAATGGATAAAATGTTGAAATAGGGACTATCTATTAGAATAAATCAGTAATTGTGTAAAGTTATTGAAAACATTTTAATGCAGGAAATTGGTTTTATTATCATAAAGTACCAAAAAAATAGTTTCAGTATCCAGATGTGTATGTTTGAAAAAAATAACAATGTAAATATTTAATTGCTGTAAAATTTACCGTGTAGACGTATGCTATATCCTGCCAAATGTTATTGGGTTTTGTGGGAGGGAATATTGGGACTTAAATCCCTTGTCATGTACAAATTATAATGAGACTTGCTACTAAAGTCTGACCATGCCAAATGGTCTGATTTACTGTAGAATGTTCTGCTGTGTATCAGACATTGGTTCTATATCCATATATTGACTCAAAAATTAAAAATACCATGCACTTTTTCAAACTTCAATTCAAAGAATTAATATGTAACTCATTTATGAGTGCCAAAGAATTCTTGAAAACAGGTTTACCACAGTCAGTCGCCCAAAGTTATTTAATAAGCACCTCTTTCCCTACAAAAAAATTGATAAACACGTACAAAAGTTCTTTGTTCCAATTTACTTAAGCAGTAATTAGTAAGTCACTATCAGATCAATAAAAATACTAAAATTAAGACTCATAACTGAAAGTCAGTTTTCAGTTAGACAAAACAGGAGTCTTCATTTTAGTAATTTTTATTTTTAATAGTGGTTGGGGACAAGTTCATCACAGTCAGTTGTCCAAAGTTATTTTAGTAACTCCATATTCCCTACCAAAAGATTTGATAATAATTTGTTCCAGTATACTTGAGCCGCAACTGGTAATCCACCATCAAATTATTAAAAATACTGAAATGTAGACTCCTAACTGAAGGTACATGTACTTTCAGTTCAAAGCAATATATTTTGAAAACAAAATGGCACATTATACAATAATAGTTGGTCTAAAAATTGTAAATCATGCAAAATAAAAAAGATGAAGAACCTTTGTGGGACAATTCATCTTACTGTCCAACATGGAAATACTAGAATTTAGTAAATATTCATTTAAATTAATACATTTCCTCTATTCTCTGATGATTTTATTAAGTTAATAGAGTGGTCTGAAAAGTTCTTGGCCTGATGATGAAAAGGACAATTAATAGTGCGGTGGCTAATGTATTGGCTTCCTATCCAGAGGGTTCGAATCCTGAAGGTGGCAGATCTTTTTCAGTGGTATCCTGATCCCTACTTGAGGTATTTTGTGGAAAGCACTTAAAGTGATTATGCCGTCGGTTGGATGGGATGTTAAACTGTGGACCTCTTGGCACATTTTGTTAAGAGTAGGCTAATACCAATGCTGGGTTTCTCTCCACCCTTCATCCATTCCCATCCATTCTAATGGCACAAATGGCCTCAGCTGTCGGTCGCCTCCCTCAAAAAAAGCTACTACTACTAGACAATTTATGTTTTCAAAAAAGTTTTATTTTTCTACATAATCGCCTTTAATATTAATACAATTCTTCCAGCGGTGTTCCAGTGCCATTATCCTGTCTCTGTAGTGTTCTGCCGGAAGTGCTGCTCAGTACTTGTCTACACCGCAATTGCTTCTTGATTGGATGAGAAAAGTTCCCCAGCAAGGAAACTTTTGAGTTTCCGGAAGAGGTGGAAATCTGAGGGAGCAAAATGCAGGGAATAGGGTGAATGTTCCAGCACTTCATTGTGCACATTCCTCAATTTTCCCACTGCTGAATCACTTTGGTGGGCAGGTGTCCTGATGGAAAATGGTTTATTTCCTCTTCAAGCCTCTACATGCCTCTGGGTCTGCTTTCATGAATTTTTGCATCCAGCTTTGTTAGAAGGTTAGAATAGTATTCCCCAGTTATTGTTTTACCTTTTTTAAGACTGTCAATCAACAGAATTCCTTTTCCATCCCAAAAAACCGATACCATGACCTTTCTTGCCAATCTTTACCCTTTTTGGAGCTAAAGAACTGGCCCCTTATCCACTGCATGTACTGCTTTGATTCTGATGTGCAATGGAAAATCCATGTTTCATCCATTGTCACACATCGACACAGAAAATCGCTTTTGTTTTATGTAAAGCACACCAAGCACTCTTTGGAAAGTGTCGTCCAAATGCATTTTTGATCCACTGTAAGCACGCACCGCACTCATCTTGCGCTAAGCTTTGTCATGTGCAATTTCTCATGCCAAATGTAACCAACGCATTATTTTGATATCCTAACGGTATTAGCAATTTCATGCACCTTCGTATGTCAACCTATCAAAATCATATCGTGAACTTTTTTGATGATTTCTAATGTGGTTGCACTTTACTGGCGTCCATCATGTGGATCATCTTGGAGGCTTTCATGGCCACATTTAAATGTGGCCTCTCATTCCTTTACATTGGAAATTCAAGTAGAAGAGTCCCCATACACATTTACAATCCTCGAATAAATTTCTGTCAGCATTAAGCCTTCTTTGATGAAGAATTTGATCACTGCAGGATACTCCATTTTTTTTCATTTCTGACAATGTGCACAACAACTGACTCAAATGTCTACCTAGAGCAAACTGCTGGATGGAATGGCTTGCATCTGGCTTGTGTCTACTCACAGTTGTGCCAACATGAGAGAAAAATCATGTGGGTAGTGATCCCATTATTGAGTGAGGCTGAGAACTTTTCAGGCCACCCTCGTATGTGAGTTATTCAAAAAGTCCATAGGAAAAAAATAGAAAAGCAAAATGTTTTGGGTATTTTTTTACTTTTCAATACAATCTCTTTTGTGCTTCATACGCTTTTATCAGCATTTCTCTTTCTTAATTAGGCTGTTCAAAAGTTAGGATTTCAGGTCCTCAAAATGAACATTTGTGTTGGTGATGACCTTGTTCGACGTGAATTGTTTTCTGCTGAGGAACTTTTTGTAACTTGAAAGTACAAAAAAGTTACTGGGTGCCAAATCTGGTGAATACTGTGGTTGTTGTATTAATTTGAAGTGATATTCCATAATTTTTGCCATCAACACTCTGCAGTTATGCATTGTCTTGATGGAAAAGAAATTTTTTCTTTTCCAAATGAGGACTTTTTCTTGATTTCTTTGCTCACCCAGTGCAATATTAACACACAATACTCTCCATTTATTGTTTGTCCTTTTGCAAGTAATGGATGTAGATGCTTTGCGTGTTTCCCAAAAACCTGTGGCCATCACCTTGTCAGCTAATTTTACTGTGTTCGCCTTCTTTGGAGCTGGATTGCCTTTAGAAACCCACTGTTTGGACTGTTCCTTTGTTTATGGAATGTAGTAGTGTATCCATGTTTTGTCCACAGTGATGTATCAACCCAAATATACTGCAGTATATGAGGTTAAAGGTTTCAATTTCATCAGACCTTAGGAATTCATAGTGCAAGAGGGCACCACAGTTTATTGAATCAAATGTATATTTACATCTAAGTGACAAAAATAAATGGACTGCATTCAACATGGCCGAGGCATATCATTTTTGCACTGTATTTCTTATATTAATAGGTGCATTAAAATATTTTAAAATGAAATAAAATGACATAATTAATTTAAACATCTGCACATCTCCGAGTCTGTATATAAATGATTATATGGATTGTTTTACAAAAGGACACGTTTTTATAAATCCTCTAGCTATGTATAAAACTTAGTGTGAAGGCTCTTTCCAAATCTAATATTATTAGCTTTCACTTCTGGGATTCTGGCTGTGCTGATCAGTGATTGGTAGGCAACATTTTCACCCCCGTTTGCACCTTGGCTATCATGCTCTTGATTGGCCTAGGCATGGAACAACCTTTTCCATGTTCCAGCAAACATCTATTCCTCCGTATCCATACTCACTATTGAAATTCTGGTTTCTTCATGCTAGGGGCAGTCCAATGAAAACTGAACACCCACCGTAACATACAGTCCGCTATAGTTGTGGCTTGCAGGGTTTTCAAAACCTACTAAAAACAGCTAGAAGATAGCTTTTTACGTATCGATACTGCCATTGCCGTGGTAGGGGAACTACAAGGTGACCACTCAGAGGTGCATGCAGTTGTTGGATTATGTCCTTGTTGGTGCATGGGCTGGTTGTAGTGGGTGTTTGGTTTTCTTTCGACTGCCTCTCGTAATTTTGATGGCTTCCTTGATGACTTGGGAAGTATCTATGTTCTCTTTTGATTAATATTGTATTTTCCAGGCTTATGACATGCCCAGATTCTGACCATGTTATTTCTGAAATGACAGGCTAATTTGTTTTTATGCTGTGCCCTCTGGTGTTCTTTTATTCTTTATCATACTAATCTTCCTGTTCTTCCAATATAGATGTAACAAAAAGACCATCTCAACATGTGTATAAGTACAACGTATGTCATTGCAGAACACACCTAATCGAGATTAAAGCATGTGAGGAAGTATGGAAGATTGCATAACCAGTGGCTGATGGCCCTGGAAAGAACCTTATAGTCATTAACCTGTCTGACTGCCCATTCAGTGAAACAGCCACTTCCATCCTCTAAAAGATTGAACTTTGTGGTAGCACCAAAAACCATGCCTAAAGAATACACAGCCACCGGCATAGAAGTTGATATAAGAAAGTTACCACAGACCAAGGCATCAGAAATCAGAGACTATGTTAAGTGTCTTCTTCTAATGGGGCATCCACCAAAATCCAACACAACATCTACTGAATGAAAATCTTTGGAAGAGCTGAAGACTGATAAAGACCTTTTGATTTTTTTTATAGATAAAGGCAATACAACTATGGTTATGATGCAAGAGGATTACAAGAACAGAATAGAAGAACTATTAAAAATCAGCACGTACTAGGAATTAGAGATCCAACTTTGAATTTGGAGCAATGCACATGGTAAAGTGTCCATCCATTCCTCAGGGTGAACAAAGGAATATCCTCCCTTCTATGGCCAAATCATCCAGGCTATACAGCCTCTTAAATATTCATAAAGAAGGGATACCACTGTGACCATTGTCAGCAACAGTAGTATGGCTGCCTATGGGTTGTTAAAACTCAGAGCAAATCTCTTAAGCTTTTCATTGCCCAGACTTCCTCATTCAGCCCACTTTATGGTTATCATCAGTGATACTGAAGTCAATGATGAGGACCTTGTCAATTTAAATGTTCCTCCTTTGCAAATATTCCTGCTGATTTTTTGTAGATGTTCCTGATCAATGATGCCATAGATTGTATCCAATGCCTAACATACGAGGGTCATCCGGAAAGTAGTACCCGTTCGTGAAATAAAGACACAAAAGTAAATATTAACAAACATAAAAAATTTTATTTGAAAGAGGATACTTTAAACTACTTCTCAACATAATCTCCAAGCAAATTAAGGCATTTGTCATAACGTGTGACAAGTTTCTGTATTCCTGCTGCATAGTCCTTCGCCGCCAGCTCATTGAGATACGCGAGGGACCCATCTTGCACAAATTTTTGCATAATGCAGATGGTGTTTAACAATTTCATGAACAATTGTTCGAGAAACATTGGAAAAATGCTCACAGATGTCATCAATTGTGACGCGCCGATCGTTCCTCACGAATTCGTCAACTGAGCTCACCAGTTGGTCTGTAATGACAGACGGTCTCTCCGAACGCTCATCGTCGTGTGTGTTCCCCCTCCCCATGTTGAAGTTGCGACACCACCGCCGAACAGACGACTCGTCCATTACATTGTCTCCATACACCTCCTTTAATTGGCGATGAATATCACATGGGCGAACGTTTCTTGCATTGAGGAATTTAATCACTGCCCTCACTTCACAACTGGCGGCGTTCTCAATTTTTTTAAACATTGTAAACAATCACAGAAACAACACAGGCAATGCTAGCGTCACGCAACTTGGCTCAGAGAAGGCAGACAAGCCACTGAAGCTATCTGACCTCGTCCAGCGGCTACTCGCGTCGTCAGCACTTCATGCGGCAGGAACGGGTACTACTTTCCGGATGACCCTCGTACTTGGGCCACCCAGGGAAAACATGGCTTTGCTGAGTTCCATCTACAGAATTCAAATTTCTGTAGAATGATGGTTATTTACAGCAAATTAAAGGTGCAGCCATGGGCTCCTCCCTCTTCTTGGTAATAGCAAACCTCTGCATGAAAGAATTCAGGGACAAAGCCATCCAGAAATAAACCAAACATATGGTTAAGACATGTGGATGATTCATTTATATAGCCACACAGTAACTAAGGACATAGTCTTTTGGAAAAAAAGATCCATACTGACTGCCATTTGTCTATGCTCTCTCACCACCATCCAGCTCAGTCACTGAGTAACACCCTAATTCAGCATGCATACAGTGTCTCCAACATTGCCTAGTGAAAAGAAGCATAAAATATCAACACTGGAGAAGAATGGCTATTCAAGAAAATTGACCTTGAAAGGAACTTGGGAGCTAAAGAGGCACCTCACAGAAGGAAAAAAAAACCAATCTACCACAAGGTAAGAGACAAGATACATAGAGAAAATACCTGTCTAAGCTACCTCCATATACTTTGCTGGCACATCAGAGAAAATATCCCACATTAAAAAGAATAAAATATGACAACCAGATTTACCGCAGTGAGAAAAAGCGGAGACATGCAGATGAATCCAAAGACCACCTCTCCCCACATATGCAAGGTGTGCACAAGGTGAAGTGCTCCCATGGCAAAGTATATACAAGTATATATATTGTATTATACAAACAGGAAGATCAGTGTAATGCAGAGTAAAAGAACCAGGGAGTACAGAAGAAAAAAATTTTTGCCTACATGCCATTGCAGAACATGCATGGTTGGAACCTGTCATAGACCTTGATAATACATCATTAATCAAAATAGAACATAGATATTTTCCAAGAGTCAACAGGGAAGGGACTGAAATAATGAAGAAACCAGAGAATTGCTCTATGGAATATGGATAGACATTTGCCAAAACATAGAAGAGGTTGTTCAACACCTTGGCCTATCAGAGCATTTGAGCCCCTAATGGCATACATATAAATATTGGATAAAACCCATGTTAGGACCTCTTGTACCCAAATATGCCTTCTGGAATGGGGGTGAAACAGTTTGAAATCATTCACTGACTAACTCAGCCAGAATCCTGGAAATGTAAGCTGATCATCTGGATAAAACTGTATGTAAATGTATTTACTGTATTCTTGTTGCTTGTATTATACATTTTTTACACTTAATATGTATGTATTAACCTTTTTACAACTTTTATATAAAACGTAAATGTACTTTGCATAAAATATATGCATTTAAGCTCTACATATTTCTTGGATATTCAGTGAATTCATTGGCTTGGATATTTTACAGTATTGCTACTTGAAGTGCAGATGAATGATTGTCTGTTCAAGCCAAATATCACAGAACCAGAGAAATGTGCAGAGCTCTAGGACTCTATGCCAAGGAAATCTTCGAGTGAATTTACATATTTGTATGCAGGCTGTACAACTGTATCAAGATATATACAATGTTTGGAAATATGTTATAGTAAATTTAGATTTTAAGTAATGGGGGAAAAATAGAAATTACTACAAGAAATCTTAATTTACTGCGGAAAACAATGAAATTCCTGCAGTTATACTGAATTTTCCCCAGCTTTCAATACGGCAGTAATTCTTGAAGTCTTAGAAGCCTTAAATGAGATATTCTTGAAAAATGCAGAAGAAAAGTAGGAAGGTAAAAGTAGAATAATGTTGAATTGTAGTTTTTGTACTCTAAACTAACAGAAAAAAATTAACTGATTTATGCTCCCCTTAAAATGCTGAATAATGAATACATTGAAACTTGGATTTTGCATTCCTGAGTTTCTTTCATTTCATCTGCTTTTTATTTAGTCCAGGTAATACATTTATCTGAGGTATCCAATAATTTACCCCACCTTAAGGTAAATATTGGCTTTTGGGTTGACTGGTGTATTTAATTTTTACAATCTATCAATAAAAAAATAATTTTAAATGATCAGTTTTCTCCTGGAAATGAATTTTTCAAATATTTATATTTTCTCTTTCAAAACTCAGGTAATTGAATTGATTTGAAATATTTAATATTTGTTTTTTTCTAGAACTTGCAATAATTATAGTTTTCTGTTGAAAATGATTTCCTATGTATGTGTGACTTTGTTTCAGTCGGAAGTGGAAGAAGGAAGCTCTGGTACTGGTGAGGATGGAGGTGGAGCAGGCTCAAGTGGTGGTGGGACAACTGGACCAGCTGGTTCTCATGGTCCTGGCTCAAGTGAAAAGCAAGGAAGGGGCAGTGGACCTTCACAATCAGACAATAAAGCATCTGAAGTGGCCATTTGCATGCCTCTGCCTGAAATTCTGTCAGTTGGCGGTGTTTTGGTAAACATGCCTCAGGTTTGTTATTGCTGCTATGCTTAAATTTGATTGTGTTGTAAAATACCTTTGATTTGAAGGACATAAATTGTTAAAGATATTAAGGAAAATGCTGAAATGATTTTTTTAAATAGTATCTATATATTGCACAACTATTTATCGTAGAATGCGAGAAATCAATTTATCCATGTTATTCAATGAAAACTGACATATTAAATTAGGTTTTCAATTTTGATCGTTATCGATAACTATTTTACATCTTTATCGACTCCACTATATGTTTCCAAAATTAGTCTTTATAGTAAAATAAACTTGAAATGATTTAAATTCTGAAAGTATAATCATACTTTCAATTTGCACTACTATAATTTCAACACTAAATTTTGTGTGTATTGCATGCTGCTGTGCTGATTTTTGCATAATATGCATTATATTGATGTTAATATATTTTCTAATTGAATAACTTGTTTAATTTTATAGGCAATGCCATTTCAAAACTCAACGATAATGAAGGTATCCATTTCTATGAAACATTTTCCTAATAAGTAATGTCATGATGAACATAATGTAATGTTAAAGCTTAAAACATAGCTTTTAGTACAAGCTAACACTGATATGTAGCGGCAGCTGATTTTATTGAAGAATTACTTCTCATGAGGGTTGGTATGTGGGTTGGCAAATTTTATTGATGGATTTTGGATTCTTGAATAGTCTTAAATAATGTGCAAGGCTATGCAGGAAAGGAGAAGTGTAATGATTTGTATAAACATAATATTGAGAAGTGCATAAGTTCATTTAAAATGGAGTAGTTCGTTACTATATTCTAAGCAAGTAAAAATTTTGAACCTAAAACAAGAAATGAGGAAGCATTTCATCAAGGTAGGTCTCAGCACAGTCATAGTAGTGCTAAAGTCGCTTGTTGCAGTATTTTCAAGTTTCATAATATTTAAGTTTGAGTTGAGAATTTTCAGTGCCCTCATCCAGCTCGATATAAAATTCCAGAAAATGTTTTTTAAATATTTCAATTTAAAAAATAAGTCATCCCCTCTTATAAAGAATTGCTAGTAACATGAATCAAACTATATATTTTGCTTTATGTAACTAAATGAAATTATCTTTTATGATTACCAATTCATTTTTAATTTTTTGGAAATGCAGAAGAGTAACTTGAATATTACTCTTTTTCATGAAATTAAACAATCAAAAAACTTAAAATATATAGTTAAATAAAAACAGAATTGCTAATTTTTCACTTATATGCTGAGCATAACAAATTTCTGGTGTTTTGCAGCTGTGATGTAGTTTGGCCTTGGCTTTTCACAAAAGGAAATGTTCTAAACTACTTTGAAATTATCTCCTCTTATTAGCACTCTTAACTTGGATGCTAGTGCGCGATATTGTTGATTAAACAATTAGTCCTCCTTTTGATTATTTAAGTGACAAAAATGCTTAGATCATGTTATTCTTCTTCACATTTGATACCAATGAAAGCAAAGAACAGGTTTTTTTAATTACCCATGCAGTGAACCATTAAAGTTAGACTGTGATGTGTGTATTTTACATTAGAAAGTGGCTCCTACATCTTTTAACAAACTTTATAAAGAAAGAAAGTAGGTTGTAATAGTCTTCACAGTGGGACCTCAATTAAATGGCCTATATTACCAGTATGGTATAGTTAGCATGAGTATCCAAGGGAAAATTTGATAATGTGTGTGAAAATCTGTGTTACGTGAAATACCCACAACATTGGATTTTATTAATTTTACGCCTTGGAGATTAGAAGTGATGATTAGAAAAGCTGAAACATCATCAGTCATATTGACTTGTCAGCATATTGATGTATATTGGTGCTCAGAAACAGGATTTTGGGTCCCTCTGACCACAGAGAGACTTGCCTACTACCTGATACAGTGCCACTGCAGCAATACCCCACAACACCCCAGAGATATTTTGTTTTATTCCATTTATTTTAAAACTGACCTGAAATAATTAACATCACAGAGCACCCACCATTGTTGTAAACGTCATCATGATTAGCTAGCTAATTTGAGTGGGGTCTGGTTATGTTAGAGCCAGATAATTGAGGTTTTACTGTACTCTAATTAAATCTTGTAATTCATGCCACCATGCATCATTGCATAAATAGGAAACAAAATGGTTGTTTTGATTTATTTCTTTGATTAAATCTAGAGCCACTAACTTGTAAAATAAAGGGTTTAATACCAAATCAAAGGGAGGAAAGGGTATGAGAATTATTTCAAATTCAACAATACTGTCGCTAACTAAAAGTACGTTAAATAAGCAAGGGCTGCCAATCACAGCTTCTCACATAAATGCTTACAGCTTAGTTCTGCATGAATGCTTTGCTGATAATGATCTTGATTCTAGGTTATAATCCTGGTCAAAACCTTTTAATTTAAATTTGTGTGTGTGTGTCATTGCGTGTATGGGGTAGTTTCCTAAACAGAAATATGCATATAAATGGATTTGATTATCTGATGACATGGATGGAAAAAGATAACAAAGTAAGTTCATGTAAAAATTTAATCAAGTTTTTGCATTGGATGATATTCAATTCAAAGGGGCCATTCATGAATAAGCATTTTCAAGTCATCTGTGAAAGATTTTGAAACCTGACTCTGTTTTAAGTTGTTCAATTATTTGACGATTTTATTTTGCCAAAGAGCATAGAATTATGCATCTTATTGTTACAATTGTGATCATACTATTTTGACATAATATTATTTCTACAAACAATTTATTCAATCACTTATGGACACAATTTGAATTCTTCAAATCATGTACAACAATGTACAACAATCATCTTTGCAGTGAGGCATATGTCAAATTTTAATATGTTTTCAGGTACATTGATTCCTTTGATAAAATAAAAGAGATGAGGTGTATGTTAGAGCCAAATTAGTCTCGCTTTCTGTAGGTATGCCCATCATGGTGCAGTGGCGCCAACATTGGGGCAAGAGGTCTTAACACAAACTATATCATTAAAATTATTGGAAGCACTTTGGTAGGGAGTTGCAAAAAAATTGACCCAAAAGTTATTAGACAAAGGAAAATTGGATTCATGAATTACCATATTTTGTGAGGTAATTGAATGATAATATATTTCATGCATCACATTTTAAATTAGTACAACACAGTAATATTCTATATTGTTATCAGTGCGTAAATTCCAACGTAATATTGCAGCTTACACAGTATTGTTACAAGTTACTTACAGGTTATGATTCATTCAAAGCATCACGGCATACACATATATTAGTGAAAACATTATGTGCAAGAAGAGTTGGTCTGATTTTGGGCAAATGGTGGTTTTTCATAGCAGGGGGGGCATGGTTTATAATGGAAGATCAGTCAATGGGTTGTTGGACAGTGGGCACTCATGATGGATGATGACAGACAGAGTATTAAGAAGATAATTCCTGTGAGTTTCCTTTCCTGTGGACATTTTATATTCCATTGCATTCATATTACCCTGTTAGCCACCATATGACTATTTGACATCACATATTAATGTTTCAGTGGTGTACAGAATATTGTTAAGGATTACATATTTTAAAGGATTGAAAGAGTAATGCGAGCTGTGATATGGGGCTATTGATAAAAAAGGATTAGAATTTAAGTTAGTCTGCTTTTATTGAGTTGATATAGACCACTCATTAGTGTGTTTAAAGTACTTGTAATTGTACACATTTGCCACATTAGATTTAGTAGGTACCTATAACATGTCGGGAGGTTACCAGTGTACATTTTCTATTTTTTGTGGCATGCTTTATGTGTTATAATAGAGATTATTACTTACTGGCAGCTATGTGTATATTGCCTGATTCTTAGAGAAAACATTTACATGGTGGGACATAATAATTTTTGTCATTTGTGTGAGATGTAACCTAAGCGTAAACAATGTAAATATTTCAAAGAAGTACCATGTTTGATATCATATAAGACACACTGGCATTTAAGACAAACTTTCATTTTAGTAAGGCACACACAAAAAAAGGTTTTGTGCAGTCTTTGCACAAGCATAGGCATTTAATTAAAAAGTTTAGGGAAATTTAAGAAAAATGTATTATTCCACTCAGTGATAAAAGCACATGCTGTTTTTTTATGATCAGTTGTGATAAAATACCATCAGATTTGTTTGATATCTTACTTGCACCTCTTTCAGCATCACAGGAATAAACAACACAAAATGTGCATCGCATGATAGCCATGAGCTTAATAACAACAATCTCAAATACAACATTCTACAGTTGAATAATAAATAAAATTTTTTGTCACCAGCATAACTTTATGGAATTTACTAAACATAATGAAATGAAAGAAAAAACTTAGTAATTCCACAGGAATATTAATAAAACATGACCTAGCTCATTTTTTTAATAAAGTACGACCAACATCAAAACCAAGGTCATGTTTTCATAAAGTTCATGTGGAATTACAAAGTTACTTCATTCATTTCATTATGAATATTATAAATTATGTATAAAAAATATAATGAATTCAAAATAGGTAATACTGACCATCTGGGGTAAGAAATAATAGTCAGGTTTGAACTTTAACCCATGAAGTTTGTACCTTCCAATATGCATGTCTAGTCTTAAAAATTTGCAACCTAACAAGTGAACAAGAAATTTTTCAAAAATTTTTATTTTCAGCATAGTCTCATTTTAAGTCAATGCACTTTTTCCAACTTTTTTAAACCTTCCAAATAGTAGTTGATGTCTTTCTCCACAAAATCGGCATTTTCTAATACGATTACCTCCTTGTCCAATGAAAATTTCTGTCCTCCAAGCAAAAATAAAAGTTTTGGAAACTGGAAAAAGTTACTTGGGGTCAGATCTGGTGAAAGTGGTGGGTGATCAACCAATAAAAAGTGCAATTTGTGAATTTTAGCCATGGCGACCATTGAAGTGTGAGCAGGTGCATTGTCCTAATGGAAAAGTACTTTCTTTTTCTTCAAATGCAGTCTTTTTTTGCTATTTCTGCCTTCAGCTAATCAAGTAATGATGCTTAGTACACTCTGAGTGTTAAAAATGACTGAAAGTTTGTTGAGTTCCTTTCAGGGTATGCCCGAGCACATTCCCCAACTTTTGTTGAAGAGTGCTTCCATCTTCATGTTGAGACCAGTAAAGTATGTTTTCAGATCACCCACGTAAGGTGTGTAAGTAATTTTTTTAGCCATAACAATGATGCATCTTAAATGCTGACAAAAACAGTAATCTGTTTTGCTTTTTCTTCTCATTATATCTCAATTACTGGTGAATTTAAGAATAGCAGAAGGAATTTCAATGAAATTAGAAAAAAAGCAGAAATTTTTATATGCCTTTGTTGCATATTTGTTTGATAAATTTCCTCATTATGTAGTAAATTTTTTAACTTGACACAGCTGGAGAAATTTCAACCATTACATGAGTTAGGGATCTACATATCATATCAAAACTCCTCCTCATACCAGGTGAAAAATTGGATAAGATTGACTGTACAGTTTGGTAATATGAGGTTTTGGGAATAAATTGTCTCCAAAAGAATCATAATTAGTTAATACCAGAATCATGATGTAAGAAAATCCCAGTTTTTCTAAATAAATAGACTTAAGCTGACTGAAAATCAGGAAATATATGAAATATTGAAATTGCGCATGACTTTATTACCTCTATTAACTAATTAATTAAGGGTGGATATCCAGATATGAAAATTGAGGAATAGCAGCAATTGCTTAGTGAAATAAAAAAAGGGGGAGAGGCAGACGTTTTTGAAGTATCCAAAGTAATGTATAGAAATCGAATTCCTTATCTGAACAACATTTCTTATTGTTATGAAATCATTTCATGTCTAGTGTAGGTCTTTGCGCGTAGAGGAAGTGCTGGAAATGACTAAAACTGTGTATAAATGGACTGAATCTAATGATACCGGGTATAAATACTATGGCTATCAATTGTAATTTATTTTTCCCTTGTCCTTAAATTTGTATTGTTCTATAAATCTGTGTGTGATGCTTAATTAGGCTCAATGTATATGGCATTACATAGTTTCTATATGTTGTTACATGCCCAGGCTGAACCATTTGAATGTGCAATGAAATAGGAATGCATGGGCAATGGTGCAAAGTGTTAGCAAATGCGAAATTTGTTTACATATTATTACATTTGATTTTATTGTAATAATGCTGTTATTTTTTTTATTTTTAGTAAACACTATTCATTTTCAGTGTAAATGAAATTCATTCTTTGATCGAACATTAAAATACAATGTTTTCATTAGTTTAAATCTTAACATATGAATGGCATTCCAGCACTTGTTAACTTGATGTATTCAGACATCAGAAATGAAAAGTTTAGGCCTTCCTAAGTTCCTCTTTCCTTTAGCTTAATACACCAGAGCCCTAACTATTCTGGTAGACATTTTTATTGGGACACAGCAATGATACAACTGAAATCATTTAGTCCTAATGCTTCCTTGAAGATGTATTGCACAACCAGTTTTTTATGCATTTCATTTATTTCAAGCAATAGATTACATTTTAATCTTATGTATTTAATAAATGGCTTCAAGAAATACTGTGATTATATTTTTAATCTGTCTCACATTTACCATCTGATTCATTTCCATAGATCATGAAATGTTTTCTTTTGGTGGCAAAACTGACACAGTTATATTAAAAAAAATATATATATATATATTATATATATATATATATATATATATATATATATATATATATATATATATATATATATATATTACTCTAGGTGTGCCCTTAGTACATGTAGTATGGTATATGGTTAAATTCCCACCAATGGAAGTGTATGCTCCATCGTAAAAGTCACTTCTGAGGGAAATAAAGCATAGAAATGGCACTGCATACTTACAATGTACCATTCCTAGAAGTGCTTCACCATTTGGGAACTTGAATTTCCTATTTAAAAATGACAAATATTAGCTTCTGCCTTTGAAGTTTAAAATAATATATTTTGAAATGGTGTCATAAAACTGCATTAGAAACACTGATTATATTATTCATCATTCAAATTACCATTATTGGTCAAGTATTTGGCAGGAAAAATGGAGACAAATTAGAAAAAATATGGAATATTCATCTAGAAAACTAGGATAAGTCAGAAATTGGAATTAGAAATTATGTTGACACTTTTAAAATATAGGATGTATTTATAGGTTAATTACATGGGACATAGTATGACAATAGGGAGATAAAATAATTTAATCATGACTAAAAATATACTTTATTGATTTGGATGGTATATAGCAGTCAAACAATGGGGTAAAAACTGGACTTGCCTGTTTTATTATCAACAACTATATTTTTCAGGCTATATGAAAGTGGTTCTTTTATTATGAGCATTACTAGTTATCACATAGATAAAGTAAACACTGAAATTCCAGTTATTGACAATCATGGATTCACCACTTTGTGTTATCATCAGGTGAAGATACGTCATTAAGCAAGGCATATGTGCACTTTCAGGCAGAGGGGGTGGGAGGAGGGACGAGAGGAAGGAGGGTTTGAAGGGGTGATGCATTAAGGTAATAGGTGCGAGTGAAATAGGGAGGAATGGCCATGATGGGCAGCTGAAGGGGGGCTTGGATGCACAGCATGGTTGAGGGAGATGGGTGGGGTAATGGGAAACATTTTTCGGCCTTCCAAAAATCCATGAAAGTGATATCCCTCTTTGATGCATTGTTTCTAGTGTGACTGTTACAAAACATGTACTAGCCCACAAAGTGAATTCGGTTTTCAGGGACTTTCCTAAGTTCATCCCCAAATAGAGAATGAAGAATTCTTGTGAACTTGTTCAGGCGCTATACAAAATAGTGTTACCCACCAAATACTGAATGGTGTCTTTCTCTCTCGCTAATCTCTTTACATGTGTCCCTAGGGCAGATACTCTCAGACTAGCTAAAATCACCTTAGGGAAAGGAAGAGCCTCTGTAACCATCATCAGTGAATTGTGCTTCCTTATATATCTCTTTGTGGGTCAAAACTGTTATTTGTTCAATGGGAATTACTACCATCAGCCCGACTGACGTGCTATGAGTTCCCTACTCTCCCCACTCTTGGCAGACATTTTTGAATGCAGGTAATTCTCATCCAAATACCCTCTCACCCGATTTATATATTTCTGGTGCCAGTATGTGGATAAAGTGTTTGGACAGAGACAGTGAGACAACTGGACAAGTCTTAATCACTACTAAATTCTACTGGCAAAAAAATCCTATTCCCTAGTGAGTTGGAAAGTGAAGGTACCCTTAACTTCCTGAATTTGTCCATCTGAATAGACAACAGAAATTTGATCCGTTCATCCGCAGGAAACGCTCTTACACAGACCAAGCGATATACACCCATTCAAGACTACATTTCACAAAAATTATCAGGTTTTCACTCCATGATACACAGACTGTGCATTATACAATGTTGGACACAAACACTTTAAACTCGAGACAATAAAACTAGTAGCAGCTAACAACACATATAATGCAAAATAAATATACACCCTACAGTAGGAAACAGATCAAATAGCCATTAATGATGTATACAGCATTAAACCCAAAGGAAGAAACAGAACAAAGTGGTTTAGGCTCATGAATTTACCACAAAAAATTGACTGTGAACTTGAGTTTTAATGTATTTTTGTATTATAATATGCATTGCAGTTGCATACATTATTACTTAAGTAGGCACAAGAAACACAGAAAATGCTCAGATATTTGAATATCTGACACCAAGTATAGTACCAATTGAGGGAACCCATTTTTTAGTTGCAGTTATTTGCTTGTACCTTGCATCAATCTTAGAGATAAAAAATTCCTTGAATGTGAAAGCTTGAATTTTTACTAATGTGAGAGATCGCTGCTATGTATCTTATTATATAATTTTTAAAATAGGCAAAGGGAAGCAAACCATAAGATTTATTTCATAGAACACATTGTGATTATGCCTAACTTTCAATTGTGAGCTACCATCACAGATATGCCACAATAGGCTTTGCAGGCAATAATTTCCATTTCCTGAATCCACTGTTTAACTTAAAAGCTGAAGTAAAAGGAATTGAATGCATATTCAAATGGTTTCACTTACAACTACCAGCACTAGTTAATACAAAGTACATAGAATAAACAGTCAATGGGAAACTGCCCTGTTTATCTTATAAAATGCTTTACCATTATTTTGCCCTATTTGCAGTAAAAGCATTTAGATTAAAGGTATGCTGCTTTATGCTTGCTGCTATCAGCTGCACTATTGGTAATGTTGCTTTGTAAGTAACTTTAAATTTACATATATTCAGTTTTATTTATCTAGATATTATAAATTTCATACTTAAAATATTTCAAGCCAATATTTAAATTTAGTTTAATTTCTGTAAATGGCTGGGAAGTAGAAAATGATTTAAGAAAAATTACAGTAGTTCTTGCTTGCATTATGTAGTTGCTACTGTCTGTTCAATGTATTGGCAAAATATTATTCGTGCATAGCTATGAATTTGCCAGTTTTGAACAGATTATGCGAAGGCCACCATGCTTTACCCAAAATTCACATTTTTAAATTAGACAGGCATCCAAGCATTCTATAGTTTGAAATATGTCTCTCTTATATTGAGTTTAAGTGAAGTGCATTTAAAATAATCGTGAGAGGTAGTAAAGAAATAAAATAGATTTTAAAAATCTAACGTGAAAATTAAATTGTTGGAATTATTAAACTTTGATGTCGAAGTACCAAAGTAAATTGTTCAAACTTTTTGGTTAAGTATTTTCAATTATTACTATTATTATCTTCAATAATATTATTGATCTCTATGAGTTGCTATCTATTTTTGATATTCATTCAAATGTTCAATACATTATTTAACTAAAATATTAGCTTGATGCCCGTTATTAGAAGTTGTAATTTATGAAAAATTTGCGTGCAGGTTTATCATATCAAGGATTGAAGTATTATATCACTGCTCAGTGTTCAGTACCTTTTTTTAAGTCACTCATGTGAATTTATTAATTCCTCATTGCAATAATGTAAGAGTTAATGTTGAGTATCATACAATTCAAAAGCTGACTGGAAATAAGGCAAGATATTAGATATGGAAGGTTTCTTATTACTTTGTAAGAAATTCATTTTATGTAAAAATATTGAAATTTTTGGTCATAGTGATTTTATTATGTATTAATAGTTACTATTTAGGTATTTAATGGTAATGATTCTGAAATTGTCTCCTTTAAAAGTTAATAAAAAAACGATTCACTGAATGCAAAAAGGGGTAAGTGGCTATTCGTATTGCTATGGAGTATTTTTTTTGTATTCTTAGTAAGCTGTTATTCTCTATCAAGGAAACACCTGTAGACTTGAGCAGTGAGGCACCCTGGTCATGCATTTTGAAGAGTAGTTTTTTTGAGGCCATATATTTTACTTCTTGTTGCAGTTGTTGAGTTTGTGTAGATGTGTGTGCATATGTGTATGGCCATGTGTACCTGACTCGTGTGAATGGCAGTGTCTTATGTCCTGAATAACAATGGAAAAAATAAAAGCAGCTTTTTTTCCAACAGATTATGACTGCCACTGTAGAAACAGTCAGTGAGCAACTTGATTTAGCTCCAATAATTCCTACAGAAAGAGTGCTTCCAGCAGTTGCCCGTGCAATAACACTGACTGATACTGATGTGGGTAAGTTAAGAAAATTGAATATTGCCCTGTTACATGATTAAAATACCATTTAATAATCCATAATTTTAAGGTTGTTCAGATAGTTCTGTAGCAAATTTTTTTGTTAAGATTTTGTTGGACAAATTCTATTCAGATTCATTTAAATGGCTTTTTTTTTATCTATGGAAAATATTTTGTTTGTAAAATTTAATAACATCATTCTTTAATTTAGTATAGTTTCCAACCTGAAATTTATATTCAAATGCTTTCCTATCATCTTCCATATAAAGTTAATTTTAAGGAGTTTGGACTGTAATACATGAAATGAAAAATGCCATTATTGGTTTTTACTATCTGCAGTAGTATCATTCACCTTCTGGTCAGTCATATTTTTATTCTTTGACTAAAACTTCTTGCAGCCTTGCAAGATTGCGTTTTGCAGAGTTTCCTCATCCCCTAACCATTCCCTTGCTTCCCTCCTGGATGCTGACTAGAAAATGCCATGCAAGCCTTTCTTAGCCACACAGCTCCATTCTGTTCCCCCACCTGACGCCCTGGGGAGACACTTAATGAGCGAGGTGCAAAGGACAAGTGTGGCAGTTGGAGTGTGGCCTCTGTGGTGCGACCATGGATTTGATTGTCCTTTGGGCGAGTCAAAAAAGGATTTGTAAAATTGAAATGTAAAGACGATTCCTACTGCCTTTCCCTTTGCATTCCGTGAGTGATTTTCCGGTGGTCCACTCAGCGGATTTATAACTGGTATCAGAAATTAGATTCGTCTGATTGATTTGGTCCCAGAAAATGGATAAATCATGAAAGGAAGGAACGACCTCAGTTCGAAATGGCGTAACACGTTAGCGTACGAGGGCACGAAGTGGAACAATATTTGGTGATAGACGAATCGTAGGAGGAATTGCGGTTGTTGAAAGAAGAAAATTTGGACCTAAGCAGGTCAACACACACAGTGCTCCTGCCCCCCCCCCCCCCTGGCAGCTGAGGAATAAATATTGCTATCTTATCGGCTGTTGGCGTGTACTCTTGTCGGCAAGAAGTGGGCGAAAACAGTTTTTGACAGAATCGTGACTTGTGACCTGAGTGAAGCTAGTGGGATATCAGTGATTTAGTAAAGGTCCTCAGGATTCGTCTCACAGGGAAAGCGGCGTAGTTTTGCCTCTGTAAGAGGAGTGCTGGGCAGCTTAGGACTATCAGTCTCTTATAGAAGGTATCGTTGAGTGGTCCCATACGAAGGAAATGGTTCGCTTATTCCTCCAGCTTTTGTGGGCCATAAACATGCGGGCGCAGGAAGATGTTGAGTCCTTCGTGGATTGGATGACAGCCATTGGCGCCAAAGACCTACGAAGCCATAGGCCCATCGGAGTCAGTCGAAATGGTGAGGGGAGAGGTGCACACTGAGGAAGTCCCTAGACAAAGTATACTTATGTAATAAAATCATTAGAGGCAGAAACCCTGTGGTGCGTAAAGAATCTCTTTAAAATGGCATGTTCCTTTCAAGATAGGGAATTTTTGAATGGAAGAGTTGGGAAGGGAAGGTAGCTGCCGCTTTATATACATGAAGGAGAGCAAATGGGCTTAAGTGGCACCTGTAGCCAGAAGGACAGAAAAATCAGGCATGCGAGTAAACTTCTGGCAAAAGTTACTTTCTGCAAATGACCAGCACTTGGGAAAAGCAGAGAACTGTAATGTTGCTAATATTCTGGGAGTACGACGATTTGTTCAATGGAAGGAATTATTTTCTCTGACAACAAATATAATGTCTAATAGGATTTTAACTGGGCATGCCCACCTATCTTTTGGTGCTCTTGTAGGTTTCCTTTTCACCAGAAAATGTTGATGGAAAACTTTGTGGAAGAGCTGCTGGAAGTAGGTATTATTGTCCTGAGCAAAAGCCCATGGTCCTCCCGTTAGTGACTTTGCCCAAAACTTTGGCATCTGCCTATGACCCTTCTAACTTTCTATTCAGTGTACATTTCCAGGACTAGAATGCAATTAAAGTACTGCATATATACCCTTTACCAAACATTACTGAAACACTAGATTATCTCTGCAGGAGTTGCCATTTTTTTATTCAAGCAGCCATTCCAATGCTCCCTGATTTGCAGGAAATAAACTTCAATGCAGAATGGGGGCATTATGAAAATATGTGCATACCTTTCAGCCTGTGAAATTTGCCAGCATCCTTTCAGCACATGATGGGAATGGGTTCTGCAAGGATTAAAATTGACCCATTGTATATATTTAAATAATGTTGTATTTTTTGGCGCTAATATTGACTAGCATGCAGCGAGACTGTGAATTGTTATGGCTGAGGGGGCAAAGTTGCCTTAAAAAATTTAAAAGTGTCACTTAGCAAAGGGCAAGTAAAATATCTGGGTCACATAATTGACAAGAGAGTGGTAAGCCTGGATCCAAATAAAATTCAGGCAGTGATGGAATACAGTGTCCACCAGTACAAATAAGGTGCAATCATTCTTATGGCTGGCTAATGTCTAGAAAAGTTGTGGGTAACTCACCAACCAATAACCCACCTCCTCAAAAAGAAATTTATTTGGCTTCTCTGGGTGCAAAGCAGCAATTATAATCCTGAAAAGTGCATTAGTGAATGCTCCCATACTTGTACACCTGGATTTTGAGAAACTATTCATAGTTTTTACCAACGGAAGTAACTTCGTGGTGGGTGCTATTTTATTGCAGGTAGTTGACAGGTAAAACATTTGGTGGTGTATGTTTTGCAGCAGCGACATTCAGTGGAGATAAATTACACAGTGACAGAAAAGGAACTGTTGGTGGCGTTTTCAGCTGTGCACTGCTTCTGTTGTTATTAGTGTGGCCAACATTTTACTATGCGTTATTATGCATATGTGTGTGGCCAAAATTTTATTATGCATTAGCCTTTGCAATTTGAACAATAGGCTGACGTGGTGGACATTAAAACTGTCTCAGCATGGTACAAAGTTTTGAAAGCCTGGAAAGTTGCATCTAAATGCAAACTGACTGAGCCACAAAGTACCCTGGATGGAAGTGATAGATGCAGAGGATGTTCAACATATTCAGTTGCAGGACAGAGATTGTCAGAATTGCAAATCAAAACATGGGCTCGAGGAGCAGGAGGGTGATCTGCTTTGAAGGATGGTCGGGGGTCTGTGCGTGGTGCTACCAGAAAGATTGAGGGCAAGTATAATTTAACAACACCATAATCATAAAATCTCCGGTTAATTGGGAGTGAGGACCACTGTGGAACATATTGCTCAGCAGTATTGGTGGCTGACCATTAGGAATAATCAATGAACTTTATATATAAAATCAAAATTTATCGATTTAAATGCAAAGGATGTACAACATACATAATCATATTGAAATAGAAGGATTTATAAAATCCAAACGTAAAAGTGATTCCTGCTACCCTTCTGTACTTTTTCATTGAACGATTCTCTGGTGGACCACACTGTGGATTTACAAAATATTTTGTCCAACAAATGACTAAGGTACACTTAATGCATTCTTTTTTCTTTTGGGTAAATGTTTGATGAGAAATGTTTTTCCTCCGTAGCCACTGCCACAGTGCAGGTTGCAAAAGCAACTCTAGTTGGTGAGGATGAGGAGGGTGGGGAGGGTTGCTGGAAAGAAGATGGTGGGGATGGGACTGGCCTTGGAGACGGATCTGGTGCTGATGGTGTTGGTGGTGAAGGAGATCAATTCTGGCACACAAGTGTTGGAAAATTTCGATTTGCATTGGAGGATTTACCACAGACATTGCAGCTTATTCATTGCCTCCTTAAGGTGTGATGTCATTCACATTTATATTTAATAACAGTATTATGAAAGAAGTTATGGTATGGTAATACACAATTGTGAACAGACATATGCACACATATCTCATTGTGCACCATGTACCTCCCTTTTTTATTTCAAATTCCTCACCCCTAATATTTTTGACTACTGTATGATATTTATTTTAATTGGAGCAAACCTTAATAGAACTTGGACCATCCTTTCAACGACTTCTCATGTGGATTATTTCAGCCCTAGAATCACTTGCTGAAATTCTTTTTTTTTATGTTTACTCTAGATTCTTCAATGACAGAAAAATTACAACGCATTTCTTTAAGTACCGTTTTGAAATAAAAAAAAGGAAGTATACTTTTCTTTACAATTTTATTTTTACATGAAAGCCTGTATCTTACTCTACTTTTCTACATGATTTCCACTAATATGAAGGCACTTATCGCATCATAGAACGAGCTTTTGAATCTTATCCTCGTAGAAATCTGCCTCCTGATTTGACGCACACTGCAAAATGGTTGTTTTGACCTCAATGTCATCGTCTTGGCACTGACTGAGATGCATCTTCAAATTCAAAAAACAGGTTGCTAGATCGGGACTGTATGGATGGTGATCAAGTTGTTTCTAGCCAAAAGTATCCGATCAGATCTTGAGTTTGATTTGCCATGTCTGGACGGGCATTGTCATGGAGCAAAATGATTCATTTACTCAGCATGCCACACCTTTTATTTGGTTTGCAGAATGCAGTTTTTTCAAGGTATCACAATATGTCATAGAATTTATTGTGTCACAAAAAATCAACCAGTAACACCCCCTTCCTGTCCCGAAACACAGCACCCATAATTTTCTGGGCTGAAATTGTTTGTTTGAATTTCACTTTCTCTGGTGATGTTGAAAGTCACCATTCCATGAATTGCATATGCCACCCATGTTTCATTGCCTGTGACAATTTGGCTCAAATAAAGCACCACTTTCCCTACTGTACCGCGCAAGGAAACTCAATGCACTAGCTAGACGTACGTACATCTTGTGCACCTCAGTCAACATTTGCGATACAAAGAGTGGCCGCAACTTTCGATAATTCATAAGTTCAATCACAATTTCATGGAGAACACTTCTTGACACTTGAGGAAACTCATCAGGTTATGACAACATCGTTAAGTGTTGGTTCTCTTTTACTTTGTCATCAACTTTCTGCACCAAATCTTCAGTGATGACTGAAGGTCACCCACTTTATTCCTCCTCATGAACATTTGTGTGGCCATCTTTAAGGACTCTTACCCATTTCAGTACCATTCCATTGCTCATAATATTTTCACCATAAACTTCACTGGGCTGACGATGAAGTTCAGCCCCTTTCATACCTTAAAACGAATCACAGTGCATATTTCATAGTTGGCGGAATTCTCAATTGGCTGAGCCATTAAAAAAATTCACAAATAGATGTAAACATGGTCAAATATTTCCGTAATAGTATCTGTGGCTGCCATAGGTGTAGGTACCATGCCTGCATTAAGTCCTGACTGCAGCACTGCAGCAGCCGAATTTCAAAACAGCACTTAAAAAACAATTCTTACTTAAACTTTGGAATGGTAAAATTGCTGTATAGGAACCAGAAAATTAGATTTTGGGATAAACATAATTTTTAAAAACCTTGGTACACTAACGATCCCTTATTTACACAGGAAAAATATCATAAAACCATATGTTACAAAGCATAATGACCTGACAACTCTGTAGTTCAATTTTGTTTGCTAAATTTTAGAAGTAAGAATTTGATCAGCCATGAGTATTGGTGAAAGAATATGAAAATAAATGCATCGTTCTTGGCATGAATCTATGAATACATGACTGTCATAATGTGCAAAAACAGCTGTTTTCAAAGTACATAATGAAATATTATCATTTTACAATTTTTTCCCCTACCATTAGGAAATTATCAGCATAGTATCTTCTTCATCTGTTGTTCTTCTCTTGCATCTCTAAAAGTGGTCCTATTGGATCAGTCTGCTTGTTAAACTGAGGTTGAATTTTTTGCATTATTACACACAGGAGGAGGACCTCCTGCTTATAAAAGTAGGTGCTCTAGGTATAACTATATTGGATATTTTCACCATCTTATGTTTAAAATTGAGAGTTAGCTGCAGATTGAAAAGACACAGAAAAACTTGCTTAAATCCTTTTGGAAACTTAATTTTCACTTGATTTATCAGTCTTTTATGAATAGTGTCCTTAATTTGGGAAGCACTCAATTAAAATCTCTAGCATTTCCCTTTTTAAGTTTACCATACATAAAATGCTGTTTGCAAAAAAGACTAGTTTTTAATGATTTGGAGTTCTCCTAGCATATTTAATGCTTATCGGTAGAGAACAGGATTTACAATTTTTAGATAAATTTAGTCTATGATTAATACTTGCATATTTACTGTGATTAGGGTAGTTTATAAATAAATATATAATGAAATGCATTATTTTTATGATAAATATCAAAACCTCTTATGAAAGTATCACTTAGAAATGGACATGATGCATAAAAGATAAATCAATTTCCTAGGAGGTTGAAGCAGCTGAACAGGAAGAAATGGAGAAGGAAGTCGTGTATCACCTGCTTGGCTGTCTACATGCTCTCTGCCTTCATGGTGATGCTTTCACTAGTGCAGCAAGAGATCATCGTGGCTTCCTTATTTGGTGTCAGGAAAATCTTCTGATTCGAAAGTATGGTATTTTCTAGTGCCTATCAGTGTTGTGTATAAGTGTGCAATAGGCTGGTCCTTCAAGGGAGTATGCTTGGGAAACCAAGACTTTAAGACAAAATTGCTAATTATAGCATATGTTTTTAATTATTAGTGTCCGACAAATCAGGGATGAGATATATGTATTCTTGAGATTCTCTGTCGTATGGATGTGTATCCAACTCGGATTTCCGATGAAAAGTGGCTGTATATATGGTGGTAATAATAATAATTGATAGCAATAAAGCCTAATATTTGCTGCGGAATTGTGGGTGGCTTCTACAAATGCAAGGCTAAAATAATAATTAGGTATAGAAAGACTAGATTGTGCTGAAATACTGCCATGGCGCTGATGAACCTGACCATGAAGGGTGAGGATGAGATTAATAGAAATAGCAGAGTCTAAATTGTGGAAAATAACCATAATATGAAATAATAAAACAATAAAATAAAGTTTTCTAGGCCATTGAGGCTTCTGAGTTAACATTCAAAATTAAAGATTTTGCTGCAGCACAATGCCACTGACTCATTGGCTTTCTCTGCAAAGCTTGGGCACATATAATATGTATATGAAAAGAAGGAAAATAATCAGTAATTCAAATATGAAAAATGGATCATTCTAAAAAATACCAAGAATTCACAGTAACAGAGTGGTAACTTAATTCCTATTTGTTGAATTTGGTTTTCCAATGTTGATACTAAAGGACCACCCTAGTGAGCATAATATAATTTTCATTTGAAATATATATTCTCACTTATATTATGAAGTGAATATGTATTTCATGAGAATGTTTGTTTTCAAGTACCTGGTTCATAAATTATAATTTATTTCAAAGACAATGTATTTCACAAATATTTTTACAGCAATTAATATGTTTGTGTGTCATATGCTGGTGTAATTCCTTTGTCCATGAATAATATCCCTGAGAGAAAATAAGCACAATGTGACCTAAAAAATAAACTCGACTTTTTTCCTTCAAACTTATTTTACAACGTAGCCTCTTTTAACTCTCTCTCATTATTGCTTTACCTTTTTGAACGTAATCGATGAGCACAACCCCATGACTATCCCAAGATACAGAAGCCATCATCTTCCCACCCAATGGAACCATCTTCACCTTTTTCTGAGCAGGTCACAATTAGCAGTCCACTATATTCACGGTTCTTTCATTTCAGAAGTGAACTGATGGATCCAAGTTTCTTCTATATATATGTATTGTTGCAAAAGATATGACTTGCTTTGTTTGAACCGCTCCAGCGGGGCCTTGGAAATTTTCATAGAAATGCATTTTTGTCCAAAGTGAGCAAATGCAGCACACAACTTGTGGATAGATTATGCATGTCCAATTTTTCAGTCAATGTATGCAAATGCATTCTTTCGATATGTCCATAGCCTCAGCAATCTCACTATCCGTAATTTGATGGTCGCCCAGTGTCATTTGGTGAACGTTTTTGATGTTATTGTTGGATGTCATAGTTTTTGGCCATTGCGACAACTCATCATCATTGAAAAAGAAAACTTGGTTTTTCCACATAAAATATTTATTCACGACCTAGGTTTCGACGCTCAGCGTCATCTTCAGGTGAAAAAAATGAAATGTCTTGTTATAAATGAAAGTATCTTGATGTAGTAAATGGAAATTAGTGAGTAATCAAATCTATGGCTGTGATTTTGTTTTTGAGAATATGGTGGCTCCATTGATTTTTCAATCATAAATGTTTATTTGTTAGAATATGAAAAATATTTGATGATAAATGCCCCTAAAATTTTAGTAATGCAAAATGGACGTTTTCTCCAAATTATAGTTTCTGGGAGTTGCTGAATGCTGAGCATTCACATATATGTGAAGTTGCTGTGCCATTATTGCTACACTGTGTGACCCTACCAGCAGGATCTGATGTCTTTTGGGCACTGATGCAAGAGCAGTTTCATTCTACAGATTGGAGGATACGATTTTCTGCAGGCTAGTGTCTAATGTTTATAGGTCATGACCAGATGTTAATTTGGTGAGAGAATCAGTCTTTCTTTTTTCGTCTGATGAAGATTACGTTGAAGTATGAAAAAGAAAATCATCCATTAGCCAGCAAGTTATTTGGCAAAATACCAAAAGGTAGTGGAATGGTTGGAAAATTGTATACCATTGTGTGGTAAATAAATCTCAAAATTGCAACAAAAACATGTACATCATAGGTTCAAATCTAATTCCCTCCTCATTTAAAAAAACCTGATTTACAATGCAGACAGATTGCTTGAAAAATGCATTTCTCAATTTGCACCTGCATATTGAAAATTACATTTCTGAAACAGGGCATCTTGGAATTTCTATCAATCTGACTATAGCTGTAAAATTTGGTATTGTTGCCCAGGGCACAACTGGAATCTGTTAGTCCATTGATTTTGAGAATGAAACTTATTATTGACATTGATATTATTTCATTTTCTTTTCATTTAACAGTGGAACGAGTAACAGTAATTGCTCGTTTTATGGATGCAAGTCCATTACGTGGTGTTGTTCCACTGCAGTTGGCTTTGGCAAATGCATTCTGCCATCTTGTGTCTAGTATGGATGACTTAAATGTTCAGGTCGCTCAACGAGCCACTCTTTACCTTGGTACCATCCATGATCGAGCCATCAGGGTATGTATTGCAACACAGAGTTGAGAGTTTATTCTTTAATCACCTCTTTATGCTTTCTATTTTTTGCATTTGTAAATGAATTATATTATATTTTAAACTCATTTCCACTGATCTGAGCTGCATTAGTCTATATGTCATTCAGCCATTAAATTTATTAGATGAGTTGTAAAATATATAAGGTCGTTTAAATGGTTCAGTAAGTACATATGTTTATTTGTTGGCTTTTTACTATATTCCCCCAGTGTCAGAAATTTTACCATGAGAAACAATAATTTATGTTAATTTTGTAATGATTTCTTAGGCATCAGATACCTCATTATAGGCAGCCAAAGATTGTAAATAAACATTATCTTGCTCAGTTTCCTTGAGAAGCGGATATAGACTCTTAAATGCAGCCAATTCCCTGCACAGCTGAGCCATTTGAGATTTTTGTTGTCCTTTTAATGTCAGCCTCAGCTGTGTGATGTGAATGATAAGGCCATTTCTCTTGAAATTTCCAGAATAGCCTGACATACTATAGGATTTAATAGCATACACTTGCAAATGTAGTATAAATGGCTTTCATTATGACTTCTTGTAAATCATGTTGGCAAAGTAAATAAATAATCTACCTCCCAAATATGTATTGGAGCACCATACAGGCTCTGTTCTTGGTACCAAAGTGTACAGATGCTATATCATCCCTTGAAATTCTTATTCTAGACCCATGTTCTTAATAGTATCTGCTACTACTTGCACTGTTGATTCTTCTGTCCTACTTTCAATTTTAAAGGTGCCAGAGAACCACTCGCTGCTCCCCCTCCTGTGATACAAAAAAACAGCAAGATGATCTACCGATCCATTTCCTGTAAAAGTTGCTGGTAGATTTCTATTTCAATGAATAAGTAGAGCACTCTTCATGTAAGGTTTCATTTGGGTACTTCTCTGACTGCAATGAGATATTTTTACCCTGTGCTACCTTACTGTTCAACAGATGAGTTCCATTTTCCTCAAGGCCCTTATAGGTCACTGCCAAATAGCATAGTTTTTTTATGGCTAACTTTTCACAATCCAATTAAATGAAGCTAACAGCTCTTGTGTCATTAGTTTTTCTATGGTATTCTTCTGGTTCCTCATATCTGAAATACTGTGTTGGTAATCATCAGTACTACTTTTGCTCCAATTTTTAGGAGTTTTACAGAAAATTATGAGTATCTTATTGCTTTCTCTTTCCTTCTACTCTTGTGTTTCTCTTTGGTGCCTTGCTTTTCTGAATTGTTGCAGAGATATATGTTTTTACATAGCACAGTATATTACAACAGCATAATGCGGATAATATATTTTATAGATGATGCAACAATCAAAGTCTTATTTAATGGCCCCGACATTGAACTGTCTCTCAGGGTCTCAGAATCTCAAAATACTTGTGTATCTTGAATATTTCCTCTTCATTAGCATACATAACATCAAGGCAAAAGTCTTAATTCCTCACCCTGCTTGCTTAACCTGCATCTTTGAATATTATTCTTTCTGTATGAGTTCTTCACAAGCCTCCCAATGTAATCTATGTAGTCACATTTTTTAATGAAAAGTTAATGGACTCTTGAGCCAAAATCTTCACAAAGTTGGTCAAATTTACTTTTTGGTTGAAGCTAGTGAAGTACACTGTAACAACAAACCAATTGGGCTTGTGAAAAATAAGGTGTGTGTGTCTCTTCAGGGATACTGATATAACTCTGCACATGCATATAATGATGCCATAGCTAAAGAGTCACTCAGTTCTCCATGAAGTCTGAATAGCATGGTGTTTTCTGTTTACAATTTTCATTTTGCAGGAGTATGCTGATGTATTAAGTCACCTAATGAAATCTGCTGCATACTACAGTAAATGAGTGTCAGTCAAAACCACAATAAAAAATAAAATTGAGCCAACCCGAAGTTGGTGTAATAGAAAGAGGGGAAGTCACCTAATACTAAGCCCAATAACAAGTTCATCCATCAGGATGGGGTGAAATCTGATACCCAGAAATTCACAACATTTATGAAATCACTGGATGACTTAAATGATCACTACACATTTGGTGATCTGCTTGATAATTTTCATTGCTGTAATAATTACTTAACCCTTTAGGGTTAGATGAAAGACAGAAGAAAGATGAAGTTTTAAAATATGCAATCTTTTCCCTTTTTAGGGTGTGCTAGGGGGAGGGGGAGGAGCCATCCGTAAAAAAATGAAATTGGTCTATAAATAGTTGCTGGTTATTTTGACCCTCAAGTGTCATCTTTTTATGGGGTTGGATCTGATAGTTTCCAAAATATAATTTTTCTTGGATTCTATTGAACCATAGTGGCAGTTTCTCATTACTGATAGGCCTGTTGACAGATATTTATATAGAGGTCTAGATTTTTGACATGAGGGAGTAACTTCTGCAAAATTTTCTTATTTACAGCCTACATTTATACAGTCCTTTGTGGTATTTGATGGCACAGAAGAGAAAAGAGATGTAATTTTCATTTTCTAGGTTTTTCAGTAAATTTACTGTGTTACTGTTTACATATGCAGCTTCCTGTAATGCCTGAAACACTGATTAATGATTTGTATTTATGTTTAAATTTTTTCATTGTTATTCTCTAACTGCTATCTCAAGTTACTTTATGATTCCAATGCTTTTTTTCTTACAGTCATTAATAATGTGTTTGGAAACTCAGTTTGATTTGGTTATTGTTGACCGACCAATGGTTTTGCAGACTTTATATCAGCTTCACAACTCACTCTCAGATCGAAGAGGCATTTTAACCTGGGAATTTTTTCTTAATCGATTTGACACATTATTCCTTGAGGCACAAATCAACCTGAAAAAAAGTGGTGGAGATGAAATATCTTATCTGAGAGGTAAGGCTAACATTCATATTTCTGACCTGTATCTTTATATCCTCTGTATATACTTTGAGTTAAAGTTAAAAATTAATTGGGCTAATATTTTATTACAAGCTGACAGAATTAAAATAAAACCTCCATATTACAAAGTCATCAGAGCCAAGAAAAAAGAATTTTTGTTGTGTAGATACTAAAATGGGTTTCTTAATCACTTGGGCACATCCATGTTTTAGTGAATCAAATTTGTTGGGTCCATGTTTAATGATTGATAGAAAATAAAATGTGCATTTAACTTTCAGGGTAAAAATGTTATCATGCCATGTGCTAACCTATATTTTCTAAGTAGCAACTGTAAAACTAGTGACGAACTCTTAATGAAGACCTCATTTTTAAATATTAACTGACTAATAAGTATAATTCATTTTTTTTTGCATCATCTCACATGTATTTCTATGAGCCTATTTTTGTTCCTGTGGATTTTTTCAGAAAGGCTTTGTATCCACATGCACTGGCTTTTGATAAATGTCGTAGTCTTTGGAAATTTGAATGAATATGAATTCTACTGCCTCCATCACCAAAAGAGAAATTTTCAAATATTTTTACCAGTGGTGGCTAATACATTCATCAGCTCTAGTATTGGCCTTCAGTGATGAAATAATGCATTTAATCTCATACTAGAACATTGTCAAAGACTCTTCAACCAATAGTTTTTGCTGTTAGTTCACCTTGTCAGTGATTATAATAAAGAGCTAATAAGCCCATATCCAGATTATATGAAAATCTGGCCAGTTGAATCATCTATATGAAAGAGATAATCTGGAAATTATTTAGGTATTATATTTGAGTAAATTTTAATATTTTTAAAGAATAAAAACTAAAGTGACAGTATTTGTGAATATTTACCATGCAATAAAAGAAAATAAATTAATTCACTTATGTTCTTTATTTGTGCCACTTATTTTAGATCTTCGAAATACTGATTTAAAAAGTGAAACATTCATAAGAAAACTCAATCGTGCTCAAGAAGCTTTATCTCAGCCTCCTGTTAAAACCCTCTCTGCCAGTTTTGGAACAAAGTGGCCTTACAAGAGAACAATGTCGGCCCCTGCATCAATGGTTCCTAGAACAGATAAACAAGGTATGTAACGGAATGAGAATTGTGTAACGTGAAAAGTGTATGTAGAGAAAAGTGTAACGGAATGAGAATTCAGAAACTTTGTTCTAGGACACGAATTAAATTAACTAAAACCACTTATAGAAGTATGAGTAATGGCTGGAAGTGATTATCTTTTCTTTAACTAGATATTTCTCAATGCTGATACTAACGAAATGTGGGTAACCAAAGTTTATTAAAGTTATTAAAATTAAGTGGTGAAATTATTTGCAGAAAATAGTCATATACAGGTCACTCTTGTCTCTTTTTTTAAATATGACATTACGGTATTCTGTCGTGGTTATATTATTTTTAATTCCATTTTAACAATGATGAGCTTTTATAATGCAATGTAATTTCTCATTGCGCTCAGAATGGTACAGCGCTTAAATCCGGACAAATGAAACTTTTGTTTTAAAGCAAATTTATTAAAAAAACTAAAAATGAAAATGATAATGCTTTTACATACAAGTAGTGGTATATGTCAAGAGTAACATTACTCAATTTAACCCCCTTCAGCTGCAATCACTGCCTCTAATCTTGTCCTGAATCGATCACACGCACTCTTTAAAACAGCGCTGCCCATACTACCTTGATCAAAAAGTTCCCGGAATAACCACCGTGTGGCGCTCCCATCGTTCCGATTTGAGTTCTGTTTTTTTTGTTAAATTGGTACATCTGTTGTTGATATTCCCTTTAAATCTTAGTGTCATAACTTGACATTTGCAAAAGTTACGTAGCCAAGAGTACATCTATCTCTGTGTGTGTTGGCGATTTTTTACAATTTCAGAAATGGATTTAAATTTGCAACAACGAACTTGTATTAAATTTTGCGTAAAAAACGGATTTAGTGGCGCACGGACGTTGGAAATGTTGGAAAAGTGTTTCGGCAACGATTCTCTAAAAAAAACGGTCGTTTACCAGTGGCACGAGCGGTTCAGAAGTGGTCGTGAGTCAATCGAAGATGATGAACGCAGTGGCAGACCATCGACATCGAAAGTCGGTGAAAAAATTGATAAAGTAAAAGAAATGTTGGTCAATAACCGCAAATTAACCATCAGAGAAATAGCGGAGGACTTGAACATTGCCTATGGATCCGCCCAAGACATTGTGGTTAATGATTTGGGTTTCCGTCGTGTAGCAGCAAAGTTGGTGCCGAAAGACCTCAATTTCATGCAAAAAAGAGACCGTGTTGACGTCGCAAAAGACATGATTTGCGAGGCTGAATCCGATCCCACATTCATCAAAAGGATCATTACTGGAGACGAGACGTGGGTTTATGAGTACGACACGCAATCCAGACATCAGGCAAGTGAATGGCGTTCACCAAATGAGCCGAGACCAAAAAAACCACGTCGTTTTCAGTCAAAAAAGAAGGCAATGCTGACGGTTTTCATGGATTACAACGGTGTAGTGCATCATGAATTTTTGCCAGAAGGCCAGACAGTAAACAAAGAGTATTATTTGGGCGTTATGAGACGTTTGCGTGAAGCAATTCGCCGAAAGAGACCAGAAATGTGGGCAGAAAACTCGTGGATTTTGCACCATGATAACGCACCGTCGCACAGTGCTATCATTATTCGTAATTTTTTGACGAAAAATGCAACAAATACCATCCAACAGCCACCGAATTCACCTGATTTGGCTCCCTGTGACTTCTTTCTGTTCAATCGAGTTAAAAAACCATTACGGGGAACGCGTTTTAGCAGCCGAGAGGAAGTAATGGAAAAATCGCAGGAAGCACTGATGGACATACCGAAAACCGTCCGTAACTTTTGCAAATGTCAAGTTATGACACTAAGATTTAAAGGGAATATCAACAACAGATGTACCAATTTAACAAAAAAACAGAACTCAAATCGGAACGATGGGAGCGCCACACGGTGTATTATTCGCAAATGCTGCTATGATAGTGGTGCGTAGAAATGCAACATTAGGGTGCCTCGTCTTATTGGTAATTCTTTTGACTATGCTGCAAGCATAATAGTCGAGGGGGTTCAAGTCTGGGCTATTCGGGGGCCAGAACTCCTTTGACCAGAACATGTTAATGTTATCTGAGAGCCAGTTTTGGACTAAATGACTGGTATGAGTTGGTGCACCATCCTGTTGAAAGACATATTGTCTCCCCGAGGCCACAGTTACCATCCACGGTTTCACGACATTCTTCAAAATTTGCAGATAGACTTCTTTTGTGATAATTTGTCCCTTTTCAAAGAAATGTGGTGGCATGATATCACCCTTACTGGACACAACACCTAGGATGTGAACACCAACCGGAAATTTTGTTTGAGCAACAATCGGGACGTCCTCGGGGTTGTGGGCAAGCCAGCAATCATTTCTCATTTTGATCTTCACGTCAACAGTGAAAATTTTTGCATCAGAAAAGAATCAGATTCGCCCCGCAGCTTCATTTTTTAGAGAACACAACAGCAGGTTGCAGCGAGCAATCTGCTTTGTTCTGGCAGCCGCAGACAGCATGTGTTGCACCTTTATTGTGTATGACTTGTATTGTAGGTCCTCCTATGCCATCCGATGCATTGTTTGCTTGCTAACATTCAGTTCCGATGCCAATTTCCTCAGCGATTGCCCTGGGTCCTCTGAAATCAGCACCTGAACCTTCTCGACGACTGCCACAGTTTGTGCAGTGGTACCTCACATTATGACTCAAACTTTGCCTTTTAAAGCAGAAACAATTCAGATTCCTTTGTTACTATCAAAATCAATCTTAGTTGATATCTCCAAAACTAGCTTGATTATCAGAATACTACCTTAATATATGGTAACAAGAATATTGAAGTTGTGCATTGGCAACTTGCAATTATCAGCTTAATGTGCTAATAAAGTTTACATAGACATTTCCTTACTGGGTACTTTCTACGTATGACATTTTGTATTGGGCATAATTATACCAACTATAATGATATAAAATAATGTAGAGTATTAAGCAGTTTTACCCCAAGCCTTAAATGAATTTAAAAAGTTTACTATTGATTTCAAAATATGATTAAAAAAGAATGAACGGTGTTGTTCTGTGAAATTCGGCATGGAACTCTGCAAATCCTTCGTGGAAACTTTTGAGTTGATTATCAAGGTTTCTGGTGAGGATGCTATGAAAGGTACCACATGTTATGAGTAGTTTACCTGGATCAAAAAGAGAAAGTAATCCGTGGAAGGCAAGAGTGTTCCGGAAGACCATCAAAATCGACTGATGACACCCACTTCAAGAAAGTGAACGATCTCGTTCATGCAAATTGTTGTTTTTCTGCCAGTGGAAAACTTGCAGAAGAGTTTGGCATCTCAATTGGTTTATGCTATGAAATGCTGACTGAACAATTGAGGATGCACTAGAAACAACATCAAGTTCAGGTCTATCAGGAACTGTTTGATCGGGCTGAAGAGGATGTCCAGTTTCATAACGGGTGTATTGAGTCATGGATTTATGGAAATGTCATCAAAACAAAAGTGCAATTTTTGCAATGGATTGGAGAAACGTCCCTCCCGCTCCAAAAAAAGCTCAACAAGTTTGCATTTGGAATATCAAGGTGATGTTGATTGTTTTCTTCTACAAAGAAAGAAAGAAAGTCAACATGTGATACTATCTGGGGGTTATGATGTGTCTAAGAGAGAGAATCAGGCGAAAATGGTCTGAACCCTGTAGGAGTGGCGAGGGGTTTTTTACCACAACACTGTGCCTGACCATTCATCTCTCAGAACTTCTGAGTTTTTAGCCAAACCCAAGACTGCAGTGCCTCTAGACCCAACCCACTCCCCAGACCTGGCCACCCCATGTGGCTTCTTCCTGTTCCTCAATCTAAAAACCCCGCTCAAAGGAAAAAGATTTGCCACCACATCAGGGGTTGAGAAAAATTCAACAGAGGAGCTTATGAGTATTCCAGAAGAAGCATTTAAAGACTGTTTCAAAAAGTGGAAACACCATTGGGATAAGTATATACATTGAGGGGGAGATAACTTTGAAGAGGGACTAGAACAATAATTTGTTAGTGAAGTATTTTTTGTGATAAAAAAGTTTGGGAAACTTTTGACATACCAGGTATTATCTAAATTTTGAAGGGACTGGCCATTTTGCTTTGTGATAATGCATTAGTAAATACGAGAGTCATCCGGAAAGTAGTACCCGTTCGTGCCGCATGAAGTGCTGACGACGCGAGTAGCCGCTGGACGAGGTCAGATAGCTTCAGTGGCTTGTCTGCCTTCTCTGAGCCAAGTTGCGTGACGCTAGCATTGCCTGTGTTGTTTCTGTGATTGTTTACAATGTTTAAAAAAATTGAGAACGCCGCCAGTTGTGAAGTGAGGGCAGTGATTAAATTCCTCAATGCAAGAAACGTTCGCCCATGTGATATTCATCGCCAATTAAAGGAGGTGTATGGAGACAATGTAATGGACGAGTCGTCTGTTCGGCGGTGGTGTCGCAACTTCAACATGGGGAGGGGGAACACACACGACGATGAGCGTTCGGGGAGACCGTCTGTCATTACAGACCAACTGGTGAGCTCAGTTGACGAATTCGTGAGGAACGATCGGCGCGTCACAATTGATGACATCTGTGAGCATTTTCCCAATGTTTCTCGAACAATTGTTCATGAAATTGTTAAACACCATCTGCATTATGCAAAAATTTGTGCAAGATGGGTCCCTCGCGTATCTCAATGAGCTGGCGGCGAAGGACTATGCAGCAGGAATACAGAAACTTGTCACACGTTATGACAAATGCCTTAATTTGCTTGGAGATTATGTTGAGAAGTAGTTTAAAGTATCCTCTTTCAAATAAAATTTTTTATGTTTGTTAATATTTACTTTTGTGTCTTTATTTCACGAACGGGTACTACTTTCCGGATGACCCTCGTACATTCTAACAAGGTCACTATTGTAAATTTCCTGTACTTACTGCACCTTGTGCTGAAGTAGGCATAGGTTGTGCTAACCTACATGAAAATGGTTTTTGAGTAGCATATAGAGTCATGTATCATGCACATTCATATAAAACATGCAGTCTGCTAATGATAACCAAAATAAGAGAAACTTTAAGTTTTAATGAAAGTAAATCAACATATTTAACGTTTTTTGTAGTTACCATCAAATTTTTTGCCACAGAAAATTAGGGATATTATATCATCATTAACATTACTATATTTGAAATAGGTTATGTAAGTTGAAATCATTTCAGTCATGTCTTCTTCAAACTTAAACTGTGGTAGAAGAATATGTATTATATTTCATGGCCCATAAGATGCATTTCTTGGCTCCTAAATGTGCTCTAAAGTTAGCCTGTGTTTTATGGGCGGGGGCATACAAGTATAACTTTGACCTATAAGTTGATTCACTGGAAAAATGCTTAATATTAAGAATTTTTTCCAACATCTGTCAAAAAAATGGTTGCCTTCTCTGTTTAGTAATAAGCAATAGAGTGTTGATATTTCCCTGCAAGTACTTCCTGAAAAAATCCCCTAATAAATCCCCAGGGATGTCACTACACTGCTAATACATTGTATCATCTCTCCTGATGAACTGAAATTAATAAATAATAATATACTGCTTGAATATAACTCTCCCCTTAAAAATGACTATGATTTCATCCACTGCAATGTACTCTGATGGTCTATATTATTTCTTGTAACTTTCATTAATTATATCAAAAAGATGCCTGATCTTTCAAAGCCTGTCATCATTTTCGTTCCCCTATTTGCCTTATTATCATTATTTGTAACATATATGTAATATACGTAGCATATACGTAAAAATCTAAGAATGTGTTGGAATGTATCACGCATCATGGTATTGCCATAAAAAGGTGTGAATAACTGTTCCATACACGTTCAGTAATCTCTGAGTGAGTCTGTGATGTCAAGTCCCATGTGAATTGCAATGGCCAAATATTTACACATTTCAGAATGACTTACATTAGGTTCCGCAGATTAAACAGTGTTTTTTGCGGAAAAAGTGAGCATAATACCTGTTTGTATCTTTGCCCAGTAGATATATGATTGCTTAAAAATACAGGAAAAACACAGCCATAGGTGAGGAATTTTTCGTGATATTTGGAGCTTCTCTTTCACTCCCAGAAAAACAGAATCCGCCATAAAAAGCATAGGTCCTAGGCTTTTTTACTCACTTCTTTGACTCATTCTGCGCTGCATATATGTTGATGTTGCCGTCATCTTCTATGGAGAAGTCACTCTTGACAGTGACGTGGATGTCAGAATAACTGTCTGATTAAAGTTCTTCCCTGATTTCTCTCTCTAACAACATTTGCTTGGAATCCATTGAAGAGGGGGGAGAGCTTTTTCCACTAATTTCAAGTACAGAAAATTATTATAAAAAATCCATGTCGGAAAGGTTTTTGAATAAAAATTTCCCATCTATTAACTTGAAGAGTGATTACCAGGATCACCAAAAGGTGTGAATAAATTCCATACAATCGAAAAAAACTGGTCAAACACTTACACCGCTAGTATCTCTCAGAAAGAACTGCTCATACTGAAAGTAGCTTCTGCACTAGGGATACCCAATAAACTCTTAACCTAGCAGAATGGATGCATAGAATTACGGGAGCACAGAGTGATGTAAATACAATTCAATGCAGTTGAGACAAGGAATGGCCACTCAGGGCCTGAAAGATGCCAAATGATGAAGAGTAAACAGTCTAGACATCATTAGACACCCCAGGCATCCTCATAAAAGAAGCATGTGATAAGCAAAACTAAGTGGTCCCTAAAGGTGCCATTCGGCCAACAGGTTGGTCTTTTGATGGGAACAAAAGTTCCCTTTTGGTTAATAAAGGTTAATTGAAGCAAGAAAATTAACAATAGATATTCCTCCTTTGAATTTTTTGAGACAACATTATGATGCGATTGATGCTATATTAATGTGTATGTATACATGGACCATCATGAAAGTAATGTGCATGATTTTATTGTGATGTGACTATCCATGGCAGCGCGGTAAAACCGGTCGGGAAATGTGGTGTGGGGTCTGCCCTTCCAAAGTAGCCAGTCGCCAGGTTGCTCCAAGCAGTCTGAGTGAAAAGAAGTGTGTTTTTCGACTTTGTCACTTGGCACGATGGAGCACTCAGCCACCTGTCCTTTATTGTTACCAACTTCCTGGCCTGGAGCACCGGCCACTTTACAGTCCCAACTTGGCTCCATGTGACTTTTTTTGTTTCCCTGATGAAAGCATTGGGAGACTTTCCAAAAGCATGGGAAAATATCCAAAAGCATGTTATAACATTCCTGAGAGACATTCCTGTCGGGGAGTTTCAGGGTACCCTCCAGGCATGGCAGACATGTCTCTGCAAGTGTAATGATGCAGGGGCAGAATATTTAGAAGAATTTTTAACATTTGTACTAGTACGATCAATAAATCTATTTTCCCAGAGAATGCACATTACTTTCATAGTGGACCCTCTACACATGCACACGATGTAGACAAAAATTTTGAAAGATGAACGTAATGAATCAAACGAAGGAGCAATGTGGGGTTGGCCTACACAAATATAGCTAGAAACATAAAAAAGGAGTCTCATACTCATTCTAAATTTTTGGTGACACAGCCTTCTGCTGACAAAGGAACTGAGGAGAAGGATGAACGAGAGGTGAATGAGAGAAGATGGTGGGAAAAGGTTTGGGAGGGGTGGGATTTAAATGCAAAGGTTTGGGAGAGGGGGGAGGAATGAAAATTTCTGGAAAGTGAGGTAATTAATGCCTAATATAGTATGTTATATACAGGGTTCGTCCGGAAAATAAGTGTACTGAGCTAAGGAAAAAAAATTTATTACACTTTTACATAGCTTAAGCTTTATTTTCCTCAAAATAGGACCCTTGTGAGTCGATACACTTGTTCCAGCGGCGTTCCCATTCCTGGAACGCTCCCGCGAAGGCATCATCGGGAACCTCTCGAAGACACGTCGTCACGGCCTCTTTGACGGCGTCCAAAGTCCCGTATCGCGTTCCTTTCAAACTCCTCTTTATCTTCGGGAACAGAAAGAAGTCCGGTGGTGCCAAGTCCGGGCTGTAGGGCGGGTGCGGCAGCGTTGCCACGCCGTGCTTGGCCAAGAAGTCCGACACGACAAGCGCGGTGTGAGACGGCGCATTGTCGTGATGCAGCCGCCAGATGTTTTTGATCGCTGGCCGGACGCGGGCGACTCGTTTTCGAAGCCTGTCGAGCACTTGGACGTAAAATGCAGCATTTACAGTTTGTCGTTCAGGTACAAATTCGTAGTGGACGACTCCCCTTTTGTCAAAAAAGACAATGAGCATCGCCTTGATCCGAGATTTGCTCATGCGAGCTTTCTTTTGACGGGGTGATGATGGGGTGTGCCACTCCGCACTTTGTCTCTTCGACTCCGGGTCGTACTCAAAGATCCACGTCTCGTCACCCGAAACAACGTTCTCTAAAAAATGTGGATCATTTTTGCAGTGATCCGCAAGTTGTGTCGCGATTTCCAAACGATTGAGTCTTTGATCATCACTGAGCACTTTCGGCACCAACTTTGCACAAATTTTTCGCATCTGTAATTGCTCCCTAATAATCTCGTGCACTATTGTTTTTGGCACATTACACTGCTCTGCTATCATCCGAACACTAAGACGACGATCAGAGTTCAGTACATCGCGAACTTTTCGCACATTTTCGTCGGTGAGTGTCGTTGATGGGCGTCCAGGCCGTGGTTCGTCGTCGACCTCTTCTCTGCCCTCCACGAACATCTTGTGCCACCGAAAGATCATGTTTCTGGGCATGGCTGACTCCCCGTAAGCCTGGTTAATCATACCGACAGTTTCGGTAGACGATTTCCCAAGCTTTACCGCAAATTTGATGGAATAACGCTGCTCCAAAAACTTCGGCATCGTGTTCCGTGACGTGGGTCGAGCGTGGAGGTTCGCGTTAACAGAGCTCCTCACTACACCACAGCTCAGAGCCGACTGCCTTTTTCAGCGTCGCTTGCCAACATACCCCCCTCCAATCGCAGCCTGTCAGAGCGGTGCTGGGCGCGCCTGGAGCGGCGGGAAAAAATGAGTACACTTATTTTCCGGACGAACCCTGTAGTCTAATGGTTTAGTGGAGAGTTCGAAGATAGGAGGTATCCTAAAATGTTCATGCTGTAGCTATTGTCAAAGGGAGTGCTATGGCTGGAGGCGTGCTTCAAGGTAAAGGAAACAAAGATTGAGGCTTCATCTTGTTTCCTTTATCTCTTCAGTTTCCTCCTCCTAAATTACCCTCCTAGATGTAAACATATCATTAATGTTCAAAACATTGTACACTTATATGCATATAAAACTGACTAACATACAAAAATACCTACACTACAACAGTTACCACCCTTGTCATACCAAATTCTCTATTATTAATTCCCTTTCTATACGAGGACACCTAACCTGTATTCATTGCGACTGCCTTGATAAATTCCTCTCAAACCTATGCAATTCCCTCCTCTGGCAAGGTTATCTTGAATCCGTCCTAAACAAAAGAATCCAAAGACATGCTTACACTCGGAAACCTTCTTCCGCCGCAGAAACCTGACCCCTTTCAATTTGTACTACCTACTTCCCTGGCATAGAATTTCTGAGATCACCCGAAAAAAACCTCTACCCTATCCTGAAGAACCATAACTCACTACCAACTTTTTTCCCAAATGTTCCTCTGTTACTTTCAAATGCCCTGCTAACCTATTAGATCTCCTCAAATCAACCAATCCACTCATAAAATCCCTGCCCCGTCCCAAAGCCACTCCCATCCCCTGCAATAACTCAAGATGTAAAACATGTCTTATTTTCAAAACCCAAATCCCATTCCTCTACCTCCTGCTTTTTAATTCTCTCCTACCAATGCCCTGCTCCTTGTGCACCTTCAATAAAGTAGTTTGCCTTCTGAAGTGCCAACTATGCCCTGGCTTCTATGTTGGCCAGTGTACCGCACCCCTAAATATTAGGATCAATAATCACCTTGCCTCATGCAAGAATTCTTCCCTGTTTGGGATGCTCCTATTCCCAAAGCACACCTCCAAGCATAACACTCCCTGCTATAGTGTCTCAATTCTAGTATCCGTCCCATCCTCCAACCGTCCACTCAAACTCAAAACAATAGAATAGGCATAAATCTGGCTCCTTGATTCCTGGAATGAGCCAGGGTTCAATATCAGTAATTAATTATCCCAAACTCCAAGTATTATTCCCCCTCCACTCCCAAAACCTTCCATATCAGTCTCACACTTCCAAACCTTCCCCTCCCAAACTTTCCTGACCTTCCCCTTCCATCCAGTATCCCTCCTGTCCTCTTTTTTTGAAACCTTCTTGGTCCCTTCTTTTGCCAGAGAAAGGTGGTTTGGCTACTAAATATTCGGAATACGTTTGAGTGTCATTTTTTTGTTTTTTTGTTGACAAGCAATATCTCGCTCCTTGATTTGACTGTCAATATGTTTCTCATGCATTTGTATGACTGATATGCATTTGTTTCAATAGCTTTGTTCCTTCAATGTTTCAGACTAGATTGTCTCTCTATAGTGACTTATTAAAACCACTTTTGCTTTCTTTTACTTTTTTATCTTCCTATTTTTGAAAGCTATTGGATCTGCTTCTCTTCACTGTGCAAAATAACCCATATTACAGGCATTGCAAATGGAATTATAAATCTGGAAAGAATAAAGAAAGGAACTCACAAAAATATCACCTCTCTTTTCAGTGTTCCAGGTACAATCTAAAACATTCATGTAATCCTTTTTGCACGTATTGCTCGACATTGATGATGATTTGAGTAACTTGAGTAGAGCATACTCCTTTGGGTATTAAAGTATTATGTATTTTTTTAACCTATGATGTGTCTAAAACACAGTTCCATTAAGATAGGGTTCCTGGTTTTAACATTAAAAATTGTATGTTCCGTTAATTACATATGTGACCAAATACTCACCTCTTAATTGATAATGGTACACTGAAAAGGGTTTTTAAAATTGAGAATTCATCTTGATTACTCAAGATGTTGTGAAAAAGTTTTATCTTTGTTGAAGTATTATGCAATCTCTATAAAAATCATAAATATTGGTATTATTTTGTTGTATGTATCTATGAATCAAATAATTGTAATCAATATTACTCTCTACTCTTGCTAAATCTGTTCAGCATTTCTGTTTTAGACTGCAAAATATTTGTCATCACAAAGATTTTTGATAAAGAAATTTTTGTGTAAATATTTATGTAAAACTAGAATAAATTGATCTTAAACACTGAAATTACCATCAAGTTTCATTATTTGACAAATTTTGGGAAGAGTACTGTTAAGAAATTAGGATTATATTTTGGTATGAAAAAGAAGGTAATGAAATTTACTTTTAAAATGGTATGAAATCAATATGTGAATTAGTTAATGAAATCTCAATTTATATTTATATAAAATCTCAATTTATATAAAAACAGAGAATAATCTAGCTGATATGGTGACCATGAAAATACTGTAACCATGCTTCTCAAGGTTTAAAATATTTAATTTAAATGTTGATCCTGACATTTTGTCCTAAATTCTTGGTTAAGTCTCCTCTCACAATCTCTTTCAAGATTTTATATCAAATTTCTAATGCAGCCTCAGTAAGGTCTCTTTGAGATGGAAGATTCTAGTTAACATTTAGTTGGATGCATGGTTTTAATCATACGTTTGGACCTGTGAGGTTTATAATGGCATATATGTTTACCATTTATTTTTCTCTGTGTATTTATTGCCATTTCTATATCTGGTTTTATGTATTTTCAGTTAAAAAATAGCTTATTTCTGTTTTCTGCATGCACCATTTTTTAAACATGCATTAAGTTGCCTATTTATTAATGATATGCTAGATAATTATAATTATTATGCCTTTATACCCTTTTGAATGTGAACCAATGAATATTTTGTTTTATAATGTGCAGCAAAAAATATGAATTCTCTCTTGGAGAGCTTATAGCTATCCTTATGCTTACCAATACATGCAGGTGAAATTATGAAGTGCATGCGTATATCCAAAACAGTAAATATTGCCATAGAATTAGATGTAAGCCTGATCAAGATTCCTGTCATAAAATGTGGCTATTTTTCAAGAATTTATTTTTTTAATATCCTTCATTAATCCTTTCGGGAGTTTTATATTTCCAAAAAATGTTACTTTTACCTATCTTGTGTTATATATCACATCCACAGAGAAGGTGTATAGCCGCCAGTATTCAGCCCCAATCCTCAAGAGGAAGAGCTCCCGATTTGGTCTCGGTTAGTTGCTAGGTTCATCCTCTTACCATTCCTGTAATTTCTGCTTGAATATAATAATGCCATTAGTAGAGTAGTTGAACTGAGTCATCTGTGAACTTTAGTTAGCAACAGTGTGGAGATGCAGTAAGAAGAATGATATTAGCACATGCTCGATAGGATGTTTTAATTGCTTATTAGGTACAAAATATTTAAATATATTAAATGATAATATTGTTATGAATTAAAAATGAATGTATAACAAAGAAGTGTTTTTCTGCACCTGTAAATTCTTAGTTTTTATGTATATTGTTGAAGTTATGTATATCTTTTAAGTTTTTGTGCATATTTTTAGTAGTGAATAGTTGTGTAGAAAATATTATCTGTTTTAGTGGCCTGCTGATTTAATTATGATTGAATTATTTCTTGTCCACCTAAACCAGTTAAAATCATTTGGCACTTATGATTAATTATTATTTGTTACATATTGAATTATATAATTACTATCTAGGATCCAATTATCAAATTAATATTCTTACAAATATGAACAATAGAGCATCATCATGAGTTGCCAATCCAAGGATTGGCTGGCAGCAGCATGCTTGCTCTTACCTGACCGTCTACTTATTCCTTAATAATTCCTTGTCTTTCATCCTTCATTTTTCATAATTCATCCTTTCCTCCCTCTGTAGTTCTTCCCCTCTATGTATGCTTCACTTATCATTCTCAGTAAACTAATGTGCCACAAGATGTATCCAATTATTCCTCCTCCCCTACTAAGTGTTTTTCGTAGATTTCTCTCTTTGTTTACTCTTCATTTGGTTTACTTTTTATACATTTTATTTTCATAATTATTTTTTAGTGCCACATTCATCGCTTCAAATTTTCTTTTCTCTTCTGCTATTATAATCTTGGTAACAATAGTATTTTGGAATTTTGTTATTGTCCCTACTTATTGATTTTGAATTACTGAATCATTTCTGCTGGATATATTCCATCATAGTGCTGAAGTTTGTGATCGCCACTATTTTCATAATTAATATTGTGATTGGCGTTTCATTTTCAGCTCTTTACCATTCCAAATAATGTATGTTACCATGCACAAGATTTTTTTATGAATAACATGTACTGAGATACATAAAGTGCAATTCTGCACAGCGCAAACAAAACTATAAAGGTATTATTAGCCTTTGCACATCAATTATCAGTGGCTGCCTTCTGTGATTCCAGCATTAAAGATACACTGTCTATGAAATGTAATTATTGAAGGCAATCATACATATTCATACCTAATCTGTATCTTTGTCACATATAAGGAAAAAAAGCTATTCAGGGTCAACTTTGTATTGCATATTGTTTTTCAGGAATCATCTTTTCATGTCTAAATTATCTCTGTAGATTTGCAATTTAATTATTTTGTTAGGCTATCTAACTTAATCTGTCCATGGTTAATTAGAGCCTACTGTTCTTTCATAGTGCCCCTATTTATTTCTGTCATATTATAAAACTTGCTTTAATGATCATGTGATTAAACTAGATGGTTGGAACAATTTGATATTTATCCAAACAAGGGAGTTATCTCTCCCAAGTGTTTCTATTTAGTGCACAGAGAAGTCAGTTTGGTGAAGTTGTTCACTGCACCCCTCACATCCATGAGTATTGGGTGACAGAAAAAATTATCAAAAATAAATTGCATGGAGGAAAATATAAATACTCTCTTTCTTATCTGTAGCCCATATAACTAGCTATATAGAACTTTTTCAGTAGGTAGTGTTGGGAGTAAATGTTGTCTTTAAACTTTTAAGCCAGGTTTTATGATTTCTCATTAAACTGAAGGTTAATTTTAACCCCAAGTTAAGACCAAACCTCAGTTTTATGATCCCTGGTTACTTAAAAAAATGACAGCTAAGCCACTCAATAATTGACAGATGATGTTGCTATGGTTACAATGTCCACATTCACTAATGAGCAATCTTAATTATTTATGAAATAATTTTTTTTGTATTATCAATATTCATTGAACATTCCCATCAACTAACAGTTGGATTTAATGAGACATAAAACTGGCCCTTAATAATTCACAGATAGCAATATCCAATTTTTGTATTAGCTGTGTTATCATTGTGTATGGATAATGCACTCTCTAAACTGGAAATTACTTAAGCATGCATTATATTGTGCATTTGGTTTGATTGCACATGTCTTGTCCATTGTTTACACTTTTTGTAATGTATGTAAGTTCATAACATTTTGGAAGAGTAAAACTATTTTCTCTGCTTGTCACTGGATAGTTGCTGCTGGTAGATAATTTAATTATTATTTCCCCTTTATTTGCAAAAAAATAATTTTTGCTGACCACCATTTACATTTTTTATGTTGACTATTTGGTTATTCTTTCATCTAAATTCACAGATGGTCATATCCAATCAATTACTTCAATGGAGGACAGTCAGCTAATAGGCTATCTGCAACGAGTTATTGAATTTGAAGAGGCTGATCATGAAACTATCCATTTACTCGTCTTCCTCTTAATGCAGTTCCTTTCAAGGTCAGACCAGGTGAGTGCAATTGGTGAATGTTGTTGGCCCCCATTTATTCCTGTTATATTACTGATGCTCATTTCAATTTACATGGTATGAACATTACTAATTGTAACAAAGCATGAAAAGCATTTATCAATTGTCATTTGTCAACTACAATTATTATGTGAAAGTAATGTGAACATGTTATTCTCTCTCATTTCCTAATTACTACTTGTATTGTACATATATTTAGATTTTCAGGCACCTGATTATGTTGTGCAGCATTGAAACTATAGTCGTGCAATATATGTAATCTTTTTATGTGAAATGGCAAAGTTTTTTCTCTACCTTCATTGCATTCAGGTTTAAACACCATTTGTTTTTAGGGAACTTAAACACATTGGTGGACTATCCATGTTTAAACATCAGTTCCCTTTAGATCACTGAAGTTAAGCAACATTGGGCCTGGACAGAGGTTGGATAGATCTCCTAACTCTTACCGTAATGCCTTTGTCTTCTGTCTGCATATGGCAGGCTAGTAAAGCATAGCCAATGAGTACAATACAATACAACACCTGTATGTCTTTGGGGCTCCTGTTTAAGGTCCTTTTGTATTCCAACGTTTGTTTTATCTACCAACCTAGCTTCTCATGGGATATATGAACAAAAAATCGCAACACAAAACTACACTGCTTTGAAACTCTGTTCATTTGACAAATTATGTCAAATTCCTTTGAAGAACTGCAGGAGTATATTAATGCGTGAAATTTATAGTATGCTTTTAAAAAATAAATTTTGTATATGTGAATGTCTCTTATTGGAAATGATTAATACATACAAAGAATAACTACCCTATAACAAATGTTATCAGTTATAAAATTGGAAATGCAATTCAATAAATGTTTGGATATGGATGCTAAGTTGTATATTCTTCATAGTGAAAAAATTGTTTGCTAATGACATCCTGAAAATTCCTTTCCAGTGAAAATGACATAATGTTTCCCCCAGAATGCAAATGAGGTCTCTTTCTAGGTATGCTTTTTCTTGAAGTAGTGCATAACTAAGGATAAAAGTGACTGTTGATTTCAAACAAAAGACTTTAAGCAATAATTCTATGTATTAATACATATGCCAACATCATTTGGCAATTATCTCAAAAAGAATTCACTCCTGTTACAGATAACTCCATGAAAATGAAAAACCCTTATGTACTTAAAAATTAGAACTTAAGAAAATCAGAGAAGGCATGTAACAGAGACAATGACTAATTTTTACCTCATTAGGGTTTGTGATCGAGATTGCCATCAATGTATTCACATACTTGTGTAATATTTACCCCAATAATTTATTTTTTACCATCCTGCTTTCAATGCCCACATGTCATGGCAAATAGGAAAAAAAATTGTGAAGCACATGCAACTTTTATTTTGCAAGTACTCAGGTAATCCTAGAAGGAATCACAACACTTATTTTTAAAGTATTTTTCTACCTACACTGAAAACTTGGTCACCCACCTAAGAATATCCCATTTGTCATCCTTCTTTGGCACCTGGGGTTTAACTAAAATTTTCTTTGTCAATTGCATTTGAATGCATGTTATGATAGGTTTGCTGAGTTTGAAATTGAGTGTTGGTTGTAGAGTTGTGTGTGATAATTGAGACTGAAGATATCCAAGTAGGCAAAATCTAATATATAAGAAACAATCTTATTGGGATGTGATTAAATTACAAATACTTTTGATTTATTTACACTTCAATTACACATTCTGTTTAATTACACGCACAGTTCATTGCTGAAAATATGGATACCACAGCTAAACCATAAATTGAATTAGTGTTGTTTTTCCCCAGATACCTATTTCAGGTTTAAATTCCTTGGAAGAATTTTCAAAAAATGGATATATTGTCAAATGGATTTTACTCTGAAAGCAAGAGAAGACCTGCATTGAATTGGGAGTCTCCGAGTCTTTCAATTTAGCCCTTCTAGTGCGATTTTTCAAAATCTTGAGTAATTTTTCTTTCTTTCAGGCATTTCCAACAGGTGAGAAATCAGTTGCAAAAACCCAAGGCATTGTACTGCGGCATCTGTACCTTCTTCTTGGATATAGTCAAACAGATCGGGGCTTTCATGTTCCTCCTCAGAAATTAAGGTAAGTTCATTTCACTTTCTCCAAAACACATGATTTAAATTGTAGTTCTTGCCAGCAAGAATTAGCTTTCACATATATGTGATGTGGCTAGAAAAATAGCAAGCTTTTGGATTTGATTTCATAAAATCAAAGCATAAGCTTTTTTAATCTATTCAAACCTAAATTCTCTTCCATTCATACAGTGAGTATTTTTGGTGGTACAGTTTTCAGATTTTTTTTGAAATTTTAAAGAACTAATAATTTGAGACAAATGAGTAATTAAGCACAGACTTTAAAAATCATATATTTATAAGCTATCATTTCGAATATTTAAGATATTTTCATTAATCCTATTGTAATTTTGCTTAATTTTAATTGAAGTTATCAAGTTGAGCAGTTATCAAGAAAACTGTTTTGGAATTGATGGACTCAGAAAAATATGAAGCTAACCCATGCTTTGATCGAACCTGAAAGAAAATACTTATAAAAGTAGTGCATTGGCCAGGGCTTATTATTTCTTCTTGTTGGTTATATTTGACATTTAAAGAAAGCATTAAACTAAATAAAATTTTGCTGACAATCCTGAATGAGTTTATGTGAATAAAGTATTAAGAACAGTGAAGAATCTTTGAATAATTAAACTTGGCATTTTTTCACAAAAGCTTATTTACACTATTACTAAATATTTTAAAAGTTTAATTATTCAGTGATCATGGATTTTCACTAAGTTGAGCCTGAAACCATCGAACACACAGTGAAGAATGTGGTGCTCTTCAGGCATATGCTGTACGTGAATTCTTTGTATCTCTTCCACACATTGTCAGGTAATCAGCTACCAAATTTGTGATGCTAACTCTTCCATCATTCCTGGTGTGTTGAGTTAGGGGTGGCAGAGCCATTACAATGGGCCATACAAGGTAGCCTTTAAAAAATTGGCCACTGATGACCTGACCAAGGGTGGAATACTCTCAATGATTTCACACATATTGAGGAAGTTAAGCATTAGTGATTACACTGATGGCCAATATTGAGACTTGCAATGGAAATAGAGTAATTCTTACAAATTGGCAACCAACTGTTTTAAACACACCTTAATCTTATGCTTTGAACCATTGCAGAAGCGAGAAATTCCCTTTTACTTTCTACTCTTACTGAACCAACCTCCCTCCCTGTTAAGGGGAAGAAAGGAGAGGAAGGAGATTAGGCCTACCCATAGAAGATGTAGCTTACTTTACTTTTCTCAAATGATATTCATCAGGAACCAAACAAGGTATATCTAGATATTCACCATCCAGAATTCATCTTGAAATTGTTATTATATTGGCCATGAGGATATTGCCTAGGTTTCCAAATTCACTGTCTGAACCATGTCGTCTTAATATAGAACCCCATTCACACTCTGGGGTTTGGGATGGTGAGATGGCTAATGTCCTGGCTGCCCACCCTGAGGGCCTGGGTTCAAATCCTGGATATGGTAGATATTTTTCAGTGGTATCCTAATCCCTAATTGAGATGATTTTTGGAAAGCACTTTGGGTGAGTACACCATCCATTGGATGGGACATTAAACTGTAGACCCCTTGGCATTTTTCATTAAGAGAGGCCCGACAGGTTTCTCTCCACCCTTCCTCCTTTCCCATCCATCCCTAATGGCGCAAATTACCTCAGCTGGCGGTCACCTCTCCTAAAACTACTACTACCACCATTCAGACCCTGTCTAAATGAGCTCTTTCTTAAAAAAATGTTGCAAATATTGGGTGCATGAAAGCAGCCCTTCAAACTTCCAAAATCCCATATTCTAACTTATTGTTACTTATTGGTAAACAGTCTTTATTATGATTTTTCCCTTTCTCTTCATCGAGTTAGTTAACCTGCTATTAAGAAGATTTTAACAAACCTTTTGGTCATGATTTTCAGAATCATGCCACAAGTCATGTTTAATAATTTTCTGTAAAAGAAATGCATTTTCTCTTGTAAATGTTAATAAATATGTCTAAGATTGTGTAAGAATCCAAAAGGAGGAAATATTCACTAATAACTTCAAGGTTACATTTTCATGGCTCATATTCAATAGTGTTTAGTGGATATTTATTTTATTTTATGCTGTGCAAATTGATGTATCCACATAATAATACTGAGGGTAGTTACCAGGTAGCTAAGGGGAGTTAGGGGGAAGAAGTGGAAAATGGTAGGAATGAGTGTGTTGGTAGCGAGAGAGGGTGGGCCTTAGGTAAATGATGCCCATATAGCTCATCTACATACCTGTGCAGAGCCCATTTGTGATGCTCTGTGCTTTGGAATTAACAACTGCGTAACATTGAAATAATACTGAGATATCTTAAATACTCATCACAGAATCTCTTTTCGTTTACAGAACATCTTCTGTTTTCAACGTTTTCCTGTCAAACCTGCCTCAGCTACTAGATCACAATCATCTCCTTGGATGGCTCCTAGTGCCTACAACACTGATGCTCTTGCAGTATTGTCCTTGCCCACCCCCGCAGCCCACCTCATCCATGTTCTCTGCTTCAGCCACCCCAGGACAGCAGTCCCACCACCACTCTCAGTTCACCCACCCTCTAATTCCCACAGGTGCAGCTTCTGTACCCTTTGCTGCCCTTGTCTCTCCAGCTGCCCCTGCCGGACCATCCTCATTTTCTATATCAGCTGCACCCATAAGCATGACTCCTCCACAAATGCAGTCAATAGGTCCAGGCTCATCTTTGGGGGGTGGTGGATCATCATCCTCAGGTGCCACTGCCACTTTGCCTTCGTCCGGATCTGCTCCTCCATCATCCTCAGTTTTGCCTGAGTATCACCATCAGCAACAACCAACCTATAGTCTCTGGTGTTTAGAGCCTCACTCACGCAGATGTTGGCTTATGTCTCTCCTGGTTCTTCTGTATAAGGCAAGTAGATTGAACAAAGAGCACTAATTGAATAGATTTGAGTTAGCACTCTAGTGTTAGAGATAATACATTCGTCAAAATTGAATTTTTAAAATAACAGTAACTAATGGACACAAAATTTTATATATACATACATTTATTTATAATTTATTTCTTTATATATATATATATATATATATATATATATATATATATATATATATATATATATATATATATATATATGTATATATATATATATATATATATATATATATGTATATATATATATATATTTATATGTATATATATATATATATATATATATATATATATATGTATATATATATATATGTATATATGTATATATATATATATATGTATATATATATATATATATATATATGTATATATATATATATATGTATATATGTATGTATATATATATATACATATATATATATATATATATATATATATATATATATATATATATATATATATATATATACATACATATATACATATATATATATATATATATACATATATATATATATATTTATTTATTTATTTATTTTAAACTTTTAAATTTAAATATATCTAGCTAAAAGAGGGTGATTTTAGTATCACTATGTTCATTTCTTAATTTTACATCTGGTTTATTAAGGTCTTAATGTTGCTCCTGATTCCTTGAGGTCAAATCAAATAATAAATGCTGTAAATTTCTTGATTGTAAGTCAATTTTGGATAGTTGACTGTTACATAGGAAAACATCAAATCATTTAAATACCTACTCCCACTCATTTTCCAATGCTTGCTAGAATAAAACTCATGTGAAATTTTCTATTTGAAATGAGAAATTATCAGTATGGTGGTGTATATTTTTATAATTTTTTATCTGATGTTTCAGTGTAATTTTATTCTCTCTAAATGTGTCTAATTCATGGTATCTAAAAAGGAGAGGGAAAAATAGCTCAATGAACTAATGTGATCACATAAAAATTAAGTTTAGAAATAAAAATTCCTTTTCTCCTCTAAATTGTAGAATTTTCATTTGGATTTCATAATTTTCAATATAATTAATGATAAAACCTCAGTCATATGAACCTTCCCAGGTGTTTGAGAATTTGATCTAAAAAATCAAAACTGTAGGTCTGAAATTTCAAAATTTTTAATGCTGGTAATCTATATCTCTTGTATTTAAATCTAGTACCAGTATAGCCAGCAGCCATTCTCCGCTAATGTCCAGTCTTTGGTGAAAATAGTTCTTAATACCTTGGATGCTCAACGCCATCAGTGCAAAAGAGTACCAACTAACCTGGTTATAGGAGGTCAAAGTAGCCGGTCTAGAGGTAATTATAGGCACATCATTGTTCTCATTTAATTGAACATTGCTCTTGTGAATGTATTCTCAAGTTGCATCTTTTAATTACTTAATTTTTCCATTGATAACGTGGGCATTATCTATACAAAAATGTTTAGATGATCGAAACAATGACGATGCGCATTATGTAATAAAAATTGAAAAAATCCAAACATAGACGTATTTTTACTCACACTATATATAATTTTGACGCACACACATATGTGTATATATATATATATATATATATATATATATATATATATATATATATATATATATATATATATATATATATATATATTATATATATATATATATATTTATATATATATTTATATATATATATATATATATATATATGTATATACAGATACACGGCCTTTTACACTGGGCATGCGTTATCTATACAAATGCATGATAAATAAAAAGTCCTGGGTGTGCGTTATACATAAGGTGTGCGATATCGATGGGAAAATATGGTAGGTCAGTAATCTAATGTTCATAATGCTAAATATTTTTGAGTTTTGAGCTGAATCAATGTTCTTATATAAAATGGTTAAAGATGATAAAAGAGTATTCAAGCTCTCCTCCTAATTCTTTGCTGAAAAGGTTGCATAAGTAATCACATATGAAAAATGGCTTAGCTTCTGTTGATAATTCCTTAACTATTATTCAAATGTATTCAAGTATGTCTTTATCCAAACCAATTCAACTCATATACAAGCAATTGCTGATATAGTGTCCTATGCCATGTCTGCTCCCTGATAATTGCTGTTTGAAAGTTGTCTTGTAACTTTGCTCCTAGTCAGCAAATTAACATGCTGACTCACCTGGCATCTCCTGGAATTACTCTTGTCCTATATTTTCTTAATTATTAAAAATAAAAATCTATTTTTCTGAAGGTATCTGAAAACATATTTTTTCCCCACGTTACTTGCTGGTAAAAATTATTTATTAATTAAGTTAGTGTTCTGATTATGGTAAATATATACATTAAAGTCACTTATTTGTGCTTTTCTAGAGTACCCAGAAAAAAGTGCAAAATGCACAAAAAGGAGAATTTAACTTTTACATACTTAATTACTGAAGTCATTGTCTTTGGCATCATCATCATGAACAAGTTTAACTGAAATTTTACATCACTATCAACATAGAATCCTGCCTTCCTAAGGCAGTTATATATTGTAGAATCCGGAACTTGATTCGAAGTCCGTGATGTATACTGTAAAGCATCCGGCACTTTCAATTTTGATTGACTTTATATTCCTACTACAATCATGCTGAGATATCAAGTTCTGTACAATACTTTTTCGATAATGTACCTTAAATGAGTTAATTTTACTTAAATCCAGTGGTTGGAGCTCACTAGTACAATTTGCCAAAAAAATTGTAACTACATTTCTCAATTGTGCATTCAGGTGAGGACTCTTTGGTTTACCAACCACTGCTGACAGAAGCTTCTCAATTTCACCTGCATGTGTGATAAATGAAGCAGACATTGTTTGCTCGGAACCCCTCCACAACATTGTTCCCCTATGAAGCACAGTATATGCAACAATTGTTGGCAACTCCTTAAAAAATAAGCCTGTCTCATCTGCATCGGAAACACCTTTTGGACTAAAGCCTTCAAGATGTTTATTAAATTCTGATACCTTCCAACGGGTTGCAGTCTTGATGTCAACACTTATACCTTCACTGCACACAGCCTTGGGAACAAGATTGTGCCTATTTTTAAAAATATCCAACCAACCATTGGATGCAGTGAAATCTCTGATTCCCAATCTTGTGGGAATGTACAATACTTTTTCTATTATGGTGACACTATTCAAAGGGATATTTGATGATCTATCACTTAACTACCTATCCACCAAATTCCAAGAAACTGTCAGATATGCTGCTGCAGTAACTTTTAACAGAGTCATCTGCTAATATGCATTTCAATGAAACAATTTCAGAGGGTAAAAATCATTCCCGGTCAAGGTGAATGATTTTTACACTCTGAAATTGTTGGATTGAAATACCTATCTACCTTTTTATCTACCACTCTTCATCAGTATTTCTTCATACTTGGTATTCTCAAGATATATTTTCTCTTTCTTGACAAATTTTCACCCTGGTTTGCATGTGTCAGAATCAAATCACGATTTTTCACTAATGTTTCAGTGTAGAGGCCTGCCATCTTAGATATTTCATGAGATCAATACAGATTTCATCATGGGAATCAACTTGCTTCAGAATTTTTATTTTGCCCTCAAATAAAAATATTTTTTGCCTTGTCTTTCCACTGTCAACCAGGATAAAATTGACATTCTTGAGTAATTGAGGAAAACTTATTGCATGAGCATCTGAGCTACCTTGCCATTTCACCAGTGCAAACCATTGTCCTACTTCAAAATTGATTGAAGAATAAAAACAATTTTTGATGCAGTCTAGTTTTGAAATGATAAAGCAAGTTTCAATACTTTTTGTTATTTAAGAGCCCATCACTGCTATAACTGTTGTGACAGCACAAATGATCCCTGACGTCGGTTATCAGTTGTTCTTGATTTTCACGCTTCAACATATTTTGGCCCAAGATATTTTCATTCCTCATATTTGCAACTCATGTGCGATAGGAGTAGTCTCCTTCAGGTTTCACCTGAAGATCACTAATGCAAGTAGGTCACATTTCCATCCGTAGTGTGCTCTCTACTGCTCACCACCCTCAAAATCTTCACTAAAACCATTCTTATTGTTGCTCCCTCTCATTTTTTTAGGTGTATATGTACAAAACGAAATCAAAATTTTTTAATAAAAGTTTATGTACATGAGTAACTTTTTTAGACTGTGAATTTCTTTAATACAGCACATAGTGATGCAAATAGGGGGAAACTAAAAATGATAGTGTGAATACTAGTTTCCACATTTGTTGGAAAAATAGAAAATTGTATGGGATGTGATAAAAATGTTCTGAATTGTGGGAAAACCTGAATTCTGATGATACTAGTAGGGGGTTTCACTGTATTGCAGTTGACATTTTTTGTCTTTACAAACTCAAGGTACAGGGAATTGATTTCTTTTCCCAGAGAGGTTTTTTATGGTAGTCAAATATACGAGGGTCATCCGGAAAGTAGTACCCGTTCGTGCCGCATGAAGTGCTGACGACGCGAGTAGCCGCTGGACGAGGTCAGATAGCTTCAGTGGCTTGTCTGCCTTCTCTGAGCCAAGTTGCGTGACGCTAGCATTGCCTGTGTTGTTTCTGTGATTGTTTACAATGTTTAAAAAAATTGAGAACGCCGCCAGTTGTGAAGTGAGGGCAGTGATTAAATTCCTCAATGCAAGAAACGTTCGCCCATGTGATATTCATCGCCAATTAAAGGAGGTGTATGGAGACAATGTAATGGACGAGTCGTCTGTTCGGCGGTGGTGTCGCAACTTCAACATGGGGAGGGGGAACACACACGACGATGAGCGTTCGGGGAGACCGTCTGTCATTACAGACCAACTGGTGAGCTCAGTTGACGAATTCGTGAGGAACGATCGGCGCGTCACAATTGATGACATCTGTGAGCATTTTCCCAATGTTTCTCGAACAATTGTTCATGAAATTGTTAAACACCATCTGCATTATGCAAAAATTTGTGCAAGATGGGTCCCTCGCGTATCTCAATGAGCTGGCGGCGAAGGACTATGCAGCAGGAATACAGAAACTTGTCACACGTTATGACAAATGCCTTAATTTGCTTGGAGATTATGTTGAGAAGTAGTTTAAAGTATCCTCTTTCAAATAAAATTTTTTATGTTTGTTAATATTTACTTTTGTGTCTTTATTTCACGAACGGGTACTACTTTCCGGATGACCCTCGTAGTTATACATACCTTTTTTGCAACAGCTCACAGGATGTTACCCTTCTCAAAGTATGCTCTATATCAAGCACTAACTAAATGTATCGCAATAAAATCCTGAACATTTCATTGTAGTAGAAGTTTTAATTTTCATGATGATTGTTTTCTATTTCATGCCATGGCTCATGGGAAGTAATGAAATTATAAATAGTGGCAATATAAATATCACCAGATTCTGTATATAAATTGATTTGGATGATGTGAGGCCTAGGGCATTTGACTAACTTGCGAACATTAAAAATCTTTGTTCTTTAATAGATTTCTGGTCCATTTTTGAGTCACGTATCTGTCATATACATTTAATTCCACAAAACTTACTTATATAAAAATGGATGAATGAATCTTCAATTTATATTAAAGAAATTTAATTCTCCACCATTCTTTCTAAGCAGATGTCAGCCAGCCATCCCTGGGAGGTGAGCTTGAGGCTTCAGGAGATACCCCCCCTCCATCACCACACTTTCATGACACACCATCTGGAACAGAAGCTCTTATATCCCGCTCTGCATCATTGACTTCTGGGAGCATGGATCCCAAGATGGCTGTGGCTGGTGTGGTGATGGGAGCCATGGGCGTTGCTGTTCACCGCAAGCCTATTGTCACATCAGCCACAGCTGCAGCAGTTGCAGCCACTGTGGCTGGAGGCCGAATGGGTGGGAGCATGGAGACTCACTGGGAGGCAGAGGAGGAGGAGGAGAGGAAACGTCGTGAGGGGTTGGCAACTCAGGAGAGCCCTAAAGTCAGTGCAGCCAAAGAGGAGGTGGCACCAGCAGCAGCTGTGGATGAGGGGAGACGACGGAGGATGCTGAGGCGTGGACTTTCAGGGGAGAGATGGGCTGGGTCTAGCCTGGAGGAGGAGGATGATTTGGAGGAGGAGCGTCGAAGGGGTCGCAGGCAGAGGAGGAGGGTTGTGGATGTTCAAACGGGCAACAGGAGTATTCTTCCAGTGCTCTCTGGCCCTGAGTCGAGTCTTTCAATGGAGGAGGAGGAGGAAGAGGATGTTACTGAGTCAGAATTGGCTGGAATTGGTCCAAATGGTAGCACAAAGTCATCAGATAGTACTCTTCATGGGGGTGGTGTTGCAGGAATTGGGATTGTTTCAGGTGGAGGCCACTCTTCGTCTTCATCATCATTTATTGCAGAAGAGGCAGCACCTCTGGTGACTACTCACATTGTTGGAGAGGTTCTGGCAGCACCCATAAATGTGGAGGAAGCAAAAGCAACAGCAGTAATTGTTTCAGAAGAGGGTGATGGATTGGGAACTGTTACTCAATTAGGTCTACAGTCAACCTCTAGAGTTGCATTGGCTGAAGCAAGGCGTGTTACAGTTGGTCCCCCTGCTGTTGTAGTTGCCAGGTGAATTCATGTATTTTTGTAATAAATTCATTATCTTTCTTTACCTTTCTTTTCTTCCTTCCTTTCCTCCTTCCTTTCCTTCCTCCTTTCCTCCTTTCTTTCCTCCTTTCTTTCCTCTTTCCTTACCTCCTTCCATTCTTCACTCCTTTCCTCATTCCTACCTCTCCATTCCTGCCTCCTCCTCTCCATTCTTCATTCCCCCATGTCAATTACTCATTCCCTCCATTCTTCCTTTCTGCTTCTCTTTTCTTTCTAGAATCATAATAAAAATGTATGAAAAAGGGAGGGAGAGTAAGAAAATTATATTGGCAATGGTGAATGTGCATCAGCATAAGTTTGAAAATCACCATTTCAATTTTCCATTTTAATATACATAATATTTTTTTCAATATGTTTCTTAGCTCTATGACTGCTGACATCCATCATGGTGGGATACACAAATCTGTAGTATCTGAAGGTATTGCCATGGCAAAAGGGCAATCGATGAGACCCCATCTGTCAACGTCATCCACCTCTCCATCATCCCCATCTTCATCCCCAACTCCATCAGGAACAACCTCAGCTTTGGGTCAGCAGAGAGCAGCAGCATTTCAACAGTCAAGAACATTGCCTGCCTCAGGATCAATCACAAGTGGAGAGTTAGAAGGAGTATGGTGTGCAACTGAACTTATACCTATGCGAAGAAAGCTGTCTGACTCCGCATCTCTTGGGACCTCACCAGTATCCACTGGCCCTCCTGCAGGGTAGGTGTATCACAATCATTAACTTGATTTTTAATGATTTTAGGCTTTGACTTTTATGGAATAATTTCGTTTAGAAAAATGTACGAAAAGTTAATTTTACGTACACTTTAACACCAAAACTTGATAAAAACATTTTAACAAAATCTTGTTACTGGACACACTAAATCCTGTTTTTGTGAAATTGTAGTTTTCTTGAAATGCATATACTACATCATACACAGGATCAGAGTCAGAGTGCGATTAGATTTGGAATGAAATCCAGTAAAACCTAGTCATTTCACAGCTAATGGTGCCAAAAATATTGCAATGGAGCCCTATAAAAACATTAAATTAAATTAAAATTTGCCTGATCTTAGTTGGCTGGATCTTCTTTGTGATACATTTATTCCCATTTTTTCTTGAGAGAGCTAAAATAGAATGCTCTTCCCCTGGAACTGAGGTAGAATTTATTGATTCCAAAATACTCATCTGCAAGGAAACAAAAACTTGCCTAAAATGTCTATCTCCCTCTGTCAGTACAAACATAGTTTTACGCTCATAGCTCTTCTTTATGCATTTTTCTTGTTTCAATGAAAATATCAGTTTCCTCTCACCATTTATCAATGTGAGTTTCTTAAGAGTACCAGGTATACAAGTATGAAAATTGCATTTTTTTCCAAAAATATCCAAAGAAAGATAAAAAGAGCTATATTCAAAGTATGTTCCATTGCTAGTTAGACATTTTTTCCATCTTTCGGGTAATTAGTGGATACCACGTTAGTAAAAATCTTTCCCTTTTGCTGCGTACCATTCACCAAGCCATTTTTTTGCATCTTCATACGAACCAAAGCGCTGCTCCGCAAGTGTATGACCCATTGATGCAAACTAGTGGTAATCAGGAGTCAATTCTGGTGAGTAATATTCATGGGGTAGAACTTCCAAGCTTGAGTTCTTCCAACATGTCGCGATCCTGTTTTTCTGTATGTGATGGAGCATTGTTATGAATACAAATGACCTTGTGTTGCCTCTTTTGATATTCTGGTATTTTTTAAAACAGCAAAGGGTTCAAATCAAGCAACTGTTGCTGGTAGTTTTTAGTATTAAGCATTTCACTAGGATTCATTGATCATAATAGACCAAACCTTCTAGTCCCACCAAACACAGAGCATCGTCTTTCTGCCAGAGTGATTCGGTCTTGTGGTCAATGGGGATGGTGCGCCTGGGTCTATCCATGATTTTTTGCACTTGGGGTTCTCAAAATATATCCATTTTTCATCCTCAGTAACAATACGATGCAAAAACGACTTCCTTTTGTATTGTGCTAGCAAAATTTCACATGTGTATTGAAATGAAATTATTGACTTTGTAATTCCACTCTCTTTATTTAGAGCACAGCCCAGGTTTCGACATTGAACGCCATCATCGGGTGGTCCTCACAGAAGCCAACTTCTGATTGGGGGAGGGGGGTTTGATCAGGGAGGTAGGGAAAAGGAGGTTGTAGGAGTAAAAAGGTTAAAATATAGATGGAAGGGAAAGGGAATTACAGCTTTTGGTGTCATTTTAAATAAAGTGTGTGGAATTACAAAGTAAATAATTTCATTTCAATATGCTATGGAAATTCCATAAAGTTATTCCAGAAACAAAAATTTCATTTCACATGTGCTTTTGTGCCCCTCCATCTGCCTGTCATTTAACTCATGTGGTACCCATCTGGTCTTCTGAATCTTTCCCATCTCTTGTAAGCGATTGGACGCAGCTTGTTGGCTAATGCTCAATTGCTCTGTGATTTGTTTTTGTGCTCGTGAATCATCTTCATCCAACAATGCTTGCAATCCATAGTTGTACGGTTTTCCATGTTCCTTGTCTGCAACATCGAAGTCACTACTTTTAAGATGCCAAAACCATCTTTCACATGTATCTTGTAATGGAGCATGTTCACCATAAGCTTCTCAAAGTAATCGCTATGATTCAGCAGCAGTTTTCTTCGAATGAAAACAAAACATTAATGCCGTCCACTAATGCCCTTTGTTTGGTATAAATTATGACCTATTGAACCCAGCAACACAACTCTATGCAAAGGTTTTTTCAATTTATCACTCATGCATGTCTAACACTTGTTGATTGCTCAACAAAATGGCGTAAGTGTCAAATCTTTATACCACAAACTGCATTGGTGTACCATCTGGTGTATGAAATCCACATTTCATACTTGTACACCTGGTAAATGTTACCTTCAAGAGTTACAAAAAGATAAGAGCAGAAATAGCTAACTTATGCTGATGTAAAGTTTCAGGGTTTCTCATTATTTATGGCTTGTTTTTAATCAATTTAATTAAAGATTTTATAAAACTAACTTTGGATTACCAGATCTAAATAATTGTTATTTAATATAGATACCATTTTTCTCTTCCCATAAAGATGCACTATTATTTTCCAGGTTAGAATTTACAAAAAATCCTAAGATAAAGCTGAAAAGTGTTCAATTTTAATACTTTATAGGGAGAAAATGGAGTTGTTACATTAAAAATTATCAACTACATAAACCCTTTTTTAATGGTGGAATCCCCGAAATTCATCATCACTGCTCCTAAATCATTTCCACTGTTGGTTTTACTAGAGTTGTCACTGTCTTCCTGCCCAATGTCATCTTCACTTTCATATAGCATATTGCTAATCCCACACTTTATGATAGTCTTAAATTTAACTTTATGCCAAGACTTTGTCATCCTCTCACAAGTGGTAGAAATCGACTGCAGTTTCATTCTCCCAATTGCTGTGACATCATTGGTACCTCTATCCACTTTATCCAATCTTCATGCCTAAATCTCTGGAATGGTTTATTGATTGAAACCTCCAAAGCCTGCAATTGAGAAGTTAATCCAACAGGAATCACAGCAAAATTGGTGAGACTTTTTGTTAACTGTGTTATATGAGCCGTAAAGTGATCGTACACTGACAAAGATGATTTCTGCAGAAGATCACCTGGATGTCTGGACCTCACCTTTTGTAACCACAGCTTCATACCCTCTCCTCTACATAAATTCCCTGTGGAATTGTACATATAGGCAGCAATTGTTTTTTAAAGATTATCAAAGGAGGAAGTTTTGAACCATCAGCTCAACAAACAAGAACAGCGGTATGACATGTCTTCTTGTTACCAGAAGTCTTTATCATCAGAGATACAAGTAGAAGCAAGATGGCATGTAATGATAATATGCCTCCATGTGACTCCTGTAAAATTGTTATAGATCCAAAGGAAAAAATTTTCTCCCGTGATTTTTGCTCGCGCAACTTCTATTTTAAATGTTCAGGTCTCAATGCTCTCTCTCAAAAAGTGCTACTTGAATGCGGGGACATATTCAAGAAGTGTTTTTCTTGCTGGGGTTTGCATTTAAAAATATTTAATTTGGCAGATGACTTCGAAATTCTCAAGCAAGGGTTGAGTTTTGTAATATCAGCCCAGAATTCTATGATAGTGAATTCAAAAATGTTGTTTCTATTACTGACCGTGTTAAACTTGCCACAAAACCTATTAAAGATTACTATGGCATGCTACCCTACCAACTACAAAATCTGGTTTTTGAGCACATTTTGGGGTGAAAAAGGTGCGTCTTACAGAGTGAGAAATGTATTATTTAAAATAAAAATATTTTTACAGATTATGGCTGGTCAATTTTTTATTAATTAAATTTCTGATCAATTGTATTTTACTCATCTATGATAAGAAACTAATGAATTTTTAAAATCTCTTTATAAATAGAAGTGAAGGTTCGTGGCAAGAAAGCTGTTCCAAGCAACTTTCATATCCAGTGATGGAGAGACTTCTTCCCATTGGAACATCAAGATTAAGTATGAAATTCTGATTTATTTTTAATGTTATTCCATGTATGAAATAACAGTAGTCATAAGTGTTGATACATTTTGGTCAGAATAAGCTCCATATTAACGTAACATTTTTTTATCAAATTATAACGGGATAAAAATTTTCTTAAACAAATCTTAAAAGAAACCCCAACATTATGAAAATATCCACTCATTGTTATTAATATGTCAAAAAGAGTATTTTTTGTTTTGACTTAAGAAATGAAAAATATTTTTACAATGCAAAATCTAGGTGTTCTCTCGTAGCATTAAATTGTTTGCACATTTAGTCTAGGTATAATTTTACTATCATATCATCTAATAGCAAAATCATATAAAAATGTATAACCTTTGTCTTTTTCTCCCTCCATTTAGTGCCTGAATTCCATACAAACTTAACAAATTATTGCATGATTTAATTTTTATGTAAGATATACTTTGTATTTTCTATTAAAAATTAACATAACTTTTGTATTTTCTTCAATAAGTCTTCATGCTTTTGTATTATTTGAGCATACATTATATCCATACTCAACTTTGATCCACACTAGAGCATTATGCAGAAGTATTATTGCTTTCATGTCATGAGAAGCATAAGTGCTTTCGTAATGTATGAATGAATTTTATGTATTGAAAATCCAAAAATTCTTTATGTAAATTTGGCTTGGATTTCTACATGAGATTAAACAGTAAATTTTGTGAAACAAATTATACTTAAATCCTGAATTAAATTCTTTATTGTATAGGCGCTACCATGTATATTGGAAATCATTGAAACTTCTGGGTGCATGTTACTTGGGAGCATTTATTGGCAACACTATTGAAATTTAGCAACTTTTTTTACTTCAGTCAAGTATTTAATTTATGTCACATTACAGGAGTTCAAAATCTTGAATTTTGATGGGCTTTCTGAATACCATGACAGCATCTCAATATATGAGGCAGACGTAGTCACATGTTTTGGGAAACTGTTAAAACATAATTTATATATTTAAATGATAAAAATAGTAGTGGTTCTAAGTTTGGTCATCTATGTTTCAGATTTACACCCTTAAAATATAATGTACCTAGTACCTTTCGCATGAGGTTCGACATAGATAAACTTCAATACATCATGTGAAAGACCTAAATTTGCTAGCTTTTATATAAGTATAATATCATTAACATTTTCAAATGCTTTCCACAAGTCTTTGTGCAAGTTTAAAACCTAATGATTTTCATTTAGTATCTCACAAAAACTGACCTAATAATAATTTTCTTTAGTGTAAATTAAGTAAGTCCCAGCGTACACAGAGTTGAGGTTCATGGTTCAGTAGTAAGAGTAACTGTAAGGAGTAAGGGTTACTGAAGAGTTATCATTTCCCACATGGGGTTGTGGTGTTGCTGCATCCTAACTGATGCATACTGGGCATACAGCATTGTTGTGTGCCTAGGCGAACCCATGTTCCTGTATTATCAAAAAATTATTAGCTATCAAAATTTCAGGAGATTTAAAAAGTAAAATGTAATTGATGAACTTCTTGGGATGGGCAGGATGTACCAAGTAAATGTCAAAGGAAATGATTTTATTGCATTATTATAATTTGACTCAAAGGATTTTTCAAATATTTTGAAAGAGCTAAAAGGCAAAGTATGAAGGGTGGATATTACTGAGAGAGAAAACTTAGAGATAAAAGCCAATGACATAAGATGCACAGGCTGGCATTTATGAAAAACAATTGGATAAAACAGAAAATATCAAAATATTGTAATGTTAACCCTTAATATGAAGAAAAATGAATTTTTTCATCAAAAAAATTAGCTGTTAATTATACATTTATTTATTTATTTTACATTAGTCCAAAAACAGCACTTTGAACTTTAAATTAGACTTTGAACATTGAAATAACAATTTCACAATAACATACACCCTGGCCCTACGGGTAGGAAAAACCATGAAGTGTTCAGAAATTCAAGTTTAAATTCAATGCTCCATGACAATAATAATGATAATAAAACATCTTTATTGTGGTGAGATTGAGATTAGATAGTCCCTTCTTCTACAACCTTTTCTCTTAAGATCCTATGACGTTAATATCATATAAGCTTTTTATGTGATGCTTAGTTTCTGTAATTATTTTGATATTATCAAAAGTTTTATTAAAAGTAACCATTTTCTGTGCTTTTACGATGTTCTCTTACTGCTAAAGGTTGGATGCCTATAGACTCTTGAGTTTATCAGGAGAGATACTATGTATGTATTAGCAGAGGAATGGCATCCCAGTTATATCCCAGCATCTCAGTATATTAAGTTTTACAGTAGCACCACATGTGGGATGTAACTAATCATGCTCTATGTATAAATTTATGATATATTTGGAAATTATTTTTGGAAGTATTTTAATGAAATGCTAAAACTGTTGTTTACGACTGACTGAAAACAGTGATATTATCCAAACTTGTAATCAAGGCAACAATTTTCTATGCCTGATGCCTGAAAAAATATGTAATAGTATGTTTTTTCTGGCTAATTGGCTTGTGCTTATAGGTCAAAGTTATACCAGTGTATCCCCGGCCCATTCAAGGCACTGGCTAATTTTGGAGCACAGTTAAGAGTTAAAAAGTGCATCTTTTGGCCCGAAAAATTGGGTACTTTGACATGTTATAGCAGTACTAGCAGACGTGGAGGTGTAGGAAACTGGTTTTGAACAATTTGCAAAGGTATCAGGGCCAGTCATTCTATGTAATGCTAATGATATGCAATTCAATTTACTATGCAGAATTTGCATAAATACATGCTTATGCACTTTCTAGGTACTTATTATAAATTATTATTTTCAATTATAATGCACAGTAAACTCTTGATTATCCATGTGTTGATTATTTGTGCTATTCACTTCCCAGCACCTCAAAATTTTAATAAAATTACTATTGTAAAGATAACTATTGCTTTGAAATTTCATTTTGATTTTTTTTTAAATACAAGTTCTAAATTCCTGGGCTTTGTTAAAACCTTTTAATTAAACAAACAAAATGTTTATCAATAATTTTTAATGCTAAATTATATCATTTTTTTACAATCAGTATTTTCCGATTATCGTTTCTGTTGCATTCATTAATACTGAGGAATTAATTTTATCCTATGAGGTGAAGATATACATAGTTTCACTATGCAGCAAATAAGTCAGTTACTATCTATACTGCATTATTTTAATTGGATTCATGTGACAGTATTTTAATCTGTAATAGCGATTCTTTGTCATTATTTGTTCTTTGCCAGTCATTTGTTTTTCCTGGCTGCATGATTAGTTTTGCTTAATGAGGAAAATATATTTTGCTCCTAACGAGATGATAATTCTGTGTTCTAGTGAAGCTATAATTCCATCCAAATAAAAATGGCTGAAAAATGGGAAAAGTGGACATTCCATTGCTAAAAAATGGGAATCAATTACACAGATCGGAAAAAGTCTTCATATGTATATATGCATTTATATCATGACGGTATTTTCCATGCAATTCGGTTATCAGTCAGTGTATTTGATTTTGCGTGCTTCATCATGCATTAATTATCATGGATAATCGAGAGTTAACTGTACTTCACGTAATAATTATATTCAAAATGGATACGTTTTAATTTTCTTAACAAATTATGTTTGAGTTATACTTTCAGAAGCTATATCCAAAAGCACATGCATTGTTGGTAGTAAAAACTGTAAATGGCACAATTGAGCATTTAGTTTTTGAACATTAAGTGTATACTGGTATAGGCATGTTGAAAAATATGTGGTTTTCAACTAGTGTGGAAATTATTGAGATATTTTAGCTGTGTATGTTGGGGACTTGGAGTATATTATTTTTATTCAATTTTGGGAACAGATTTTATGAATTTTCCACCTGCCAGTAAAAGTGTTAATTTTTGTAGATGAATTCAGTGAATAGAACATGTTATGCAAAAATTTATTTATAACAGACTTCTGCTATATATACACAACCAGGCATGCCATTGTTATTTTGAGTAATATACTTTATGGCCCTTTTAGTGACAGATTCTGAAAGCCTACTTATTTATTATGACGCCATCCAACAAACTCTTAAAGGCTTGAAATTCACAATATCAAAAATTTACTTCTTTACGTAAGATTATGTACCATATACTGATTGAAAATTTGAGACTGTCAGTTATAGACTCCATGCCGAAAAGAATCTAATGAATGAGTCTCTATAATATTATCATGTTTCATTACAAGTGGTGTAATTTAATCACATTTCTTGTTTTTTATTTATTCTAAAAAAGTGCTTATTTTGTTGAAATTTAAATTTTCCTCTGGATCATAGATATAATTTCTGTAGCATATTTCCTGCATTATGTGGCAGATATTTTGGGTAAATGGTATAAATATCAATGATGCATTCAACCATTCTAATTGTAAAGATTCAAGTGTTTCAATTCCTATTTTATGCTTTTAATTAATCCTATAGAGTTCCATGAGAGGTAATTATATTGTATAACCTTATGCTAAGGTATACACTCATTTGTTGTTTCATTCATGTTACAAAACAATTCGTTTTCATCATTAACCGTTTCTAATTGCCCCTAATCTTTACTCAAAAGACATTTATTCAATCAAAAATGATTCCCTTACTTAAAATGTTAGAAAGTGTAGGGTCATTAGGTACATGGTTTCTTAGGAAAATCATACTTGTCAGAGTAACAGAAATGTCCACTGTAATGTAATAATTGTGGATGATATTTATCCTTTGGTACACTCACATCACAATTGTTAAACTGTGAAAATATGACATGTAACATGTACTAAAGCTGAGCTAATAGTCCTGTGTTACAATGAATTAATGCATAATAATTTGCTTTAGGTCACATGTGTAAAATTTTACAATTTAGCAATGCTATTTCCTTACATGTTTCATCATTAAATTTTGGTAAATTGATATCCCTGGCAATGGGTAGGTCCTCAAAAGAGTAATTTGATATCAATAATTGGATCAAAACGCTGGCTGTACATGTCTTGTCTCAAGTATCAAAGAAAATAAACCAATGGTATGCAGTTCCATTTCTTTTGATTTAGTGATATTTTTATAAAAATACTCTTTGGCTCCAGTTCATTTATCCTCTTTGAAATATTTTTTTGACTGCTGCAATAATTCTTCGACCTTGTTTTCTCCTAGTTTACAACTTATGCTGACCATTTCTATACACAGTATATGATGTGTATCACAGTCAAACTCAGGATCATGTATGCCATTCTCAACAGTTTCTATAAAATATACTTTATTAGAGTACAAGTTGAATGCAGATCTTTTACAAGCATTTAACTTATTTTTTAAACCAATACCATGATGACAGCACAATGTAATTGATTATTACCATAATTTATTGAAGTAATTATTTTTTTGATCTAGTTCCATCCACCTTTTCCAAAAATTGAAGAAAATTAAATTGCTAGTTTATTATTCGCAGTTCCCATGTTTCATTGGTCTGCGGAAAAATCAATAGTAAAATTATATATGCACACCGTATTGTCCGTCAAAAAATTCATATAATACCAGTTTCCTGTATTTTAATTATTTATTGTAAATTATTGTTGTAATTGCACATAGTTTATAGTTGCATCAATCAAAAAAACAGCCACACTTAGTAGGAATTACATTCCAGACTAAGTGCAGTTATATGTTCTGTCTTCTTCTGCTAACCACCAGCACTTTTCAAAGTTACCTTTTCCTAAAAGTAGATAATCAGCAGAGAATATGGTAGCTCAGGAGAGTGGAGTTCTCTGGCTCAGCTACTTATTCTCCCTGCCAACAACCCTCTCATCCCCCAACAGAACTAACCAATCTAAATCATCAACATGCCCCGCTCCCAAAGATTAGCTGCAAGTAGCTTCTACATATGTCTAATGCCCTAAATCAATTATGTAATGAGTATTCAGTCTGTGCTTTCTCAATAATATTGACTGATGAATGAGGCTGTAATGTTAGTTTAAAAAATCATGCACAATTAATAGCTTGAACCATACTAATATGGAGTCATGTTTTAGATGGCTCAGCATAGTGGAATTTTATGATTATAAGTTGGATGAGTAAATTAATTCAGAGTGGCAGGAAAAACCTTTCCAATAAATTAAATGCAATTAGCTGCTAACATTGACGTCAGTAGGGAAGGAATGGGAGTACATAGGAGGGGGTGGGGGAATACCACTTGTTGGGACCAATAGATAGTCTGCCTATCAGATAGCTGGATGTTGGAAAATTAGCACTCTACTATGAACTTATTAGAAAAGCTTCAGTCAGATCCTTCAGAAATTCTTACCTTGAAGCATCATCATTTGAAATGTCACTCTATTAATCACTTGAAGGTCCAAAAAGATATTTGTTCCAGTATTTTGTATTCCTATCTTTGAATTGCACAACTTTATGACCAGGATATATCTAATCTTCTGGATATTTTGTGCAATAATGGTCATAGCACACCTGAGAATCTAGAGTTAAACATCGTACAAGTTAGTTTAGATGATGTCCTGTAACTCTAGGGATAAAATAGAAACTTTGGACATCTAATGTTGAAATCATAAGTATTGTTTCTTGAAACGAGCCTGGGAAAATCTAGAATATGTTTTTATAACATTATTTTTCATAATTAGGAAAAAATAAAATTGCAAGAAGAAATATGTTAATTTTGTGTGACTTATGATTGTTACACATAGCTTGGGAATATGTGATTTTAAGGGGAAATAATAAGATTCTAAGTAAATAGTCGAAGTAAGCAGTCTGATGCTATGTAGCCTGATATTTTTATGATTAAGTAATGAACTTTTTCCGGAATAAGAATAGGTAAATTTATTGCAAGAAATCAAGTTTCAACAATATTTACCGATGCATTTAGTATATGTTGGTTTTAAAAACAGTGCAATTGACCATTGCAGTTCTTTTAGTACTAATTCCATGAATGCTTTTAAAATTACTGTCCATTAGAGAAAATTTTGCCTTTTACAAAAAAAGTATATAATGATTTGAACACCTCCCAAGTGGTTGTGTTAATTATATGTTAACTCGAATTTGAATTACAATCAAATTTATTTTCTTTAAAAATATTATGGTTAAGACCAATACTGGTTGAAATTGATTGTTGTTAAGTGATGGGAGCATTTAAATGGTTAATGATATCATAGTTTGAATAACGGCTAAAAAGTAACGCAATATGCATAAAATGAAAAATCTGATATTGGAGAGTGTTGATCAAGTGGAGGTAGTACAATAAGCGATTGAAAATGTGTTTTCCTGTCATGAGAAACCAAATCCTCCAGCACCTAATATAGTAGGAATCCAGACCAAAGACAATGTAATGGTAAAGTAAAGAAGACTGTGATCCATACACCTGGTGATATGACACTTAAGGACCAGTGTGCTAGTCAGAGAGGCTTGAGATAGAATGAGACAATGGCTATTGGATAGAAATGCTCTCCAAATTTCCTTCTGATTAGTTTCTCCTCTGGGTTTGTTCACTTTCACTCTCTTCTTAGATATAATAATAAATTCCAAGGACAATAGTGAATAACAACCTATCTACTAAATTATTATTAATATTAGACTATCTCTTCTATTTTTACAATTAAAATATAAAAATATAGATAGTCTATGTACTTTGGATGGTAGTGAAAGTAACAAAGAAGTTCATAATCCTATGAAGTTGCAATTAGGAGTGATGAAAAGATTCTCATACACATACCTGATCAACATTTTAGATGTGTAGTAGCCATTAATATACTGACATCAAGCTTATTGAAGTAGTGTTCTTCACATTGAGAATCGATTATTTGGAAATGGAATCAAATTCACTAGCAGTGTTGGTAAACATGAAACTATCTATCAGATTTATGCAGTAGGTGCATGGCAGTTTTGCCTTGTATTTAGCACTTAGCACTGACAGTTTCACAATGAAATATTTATTTTGCATCCATCTGCCTCAGTGCATGCAGATAAAAGTCTTTCCCAATAAAAGTGTACTTATTAAAATGATTTCATAGACTTACGAAGGAATTATAGAATTGTTTATGTATAGAGTTGGTCATTATATTCTAGAGCTATTGCCAAGAAATTTTCATTCCCAATTCATGCGATTTGGATGGAATTTCATAATTAAAAATTATAGAGTGCACTTACACTCATTGTACATGCACAGTGTGAGAGATGTAATACTTAGAAAAGCCCTCTCTGTTGATGAGGACATTCATCTGATCAATTTTTTATAGGTATTCTGAAGCCTTGGAGATAATAGAGTGAGCTAATTTTTTAGAGCTCCTGATACCGATTGAATATTGGTGCCTGCTCTTAAGAAGTTTTTGATGCTTTGGCATTGTAAATTCAACTCATTATTTCATAAAGCATAGTTTAACAGTGTCACTGTGAAATGTTTGGTGACATCATAGTTGTGATATTTTGATGTTTTTTAGTTGGGGTCAAGCAGCCTATATCCCATATCATTAAAGCTGAAGAAAGTTATGGATCTCCTGAATCACCACTGTCAAAAATGGAATTAATGACAGTTGGTATGTTTATGATAACACTCCTAAATGTGCTATTTCTTTTTTGAGTTGGGCACCATATTTTTAAACTTTACAAGTTGAAGAAAGTATACATAGGAAGTATTAAGGCTAGATTTTTCACATTGTAGATGTAGTTGTCATTTACCACCTCCGTTAATTCCTTTCCTTGTATTTAATCTCCCCTTTTATTATGTAGACCTGCTATGTGATAATTTCATTGGTCGCTTCTAAAAAGAGAATCTTTAGTGTTGCTTCTCTATTTTTGGTATGCATTATAAGCTATACCTTGTTATAAATGAGTACTTTGTTTCGATTTTGCCTGTATTAGCAATTCTCTTATGTATATATGTTATTAGAGGTATGGAATTATATTTTGCCCTTTAGTTATCACATAATAATGCTGGAATGCACGTCCCAATTTCAGTTTCTTAATGAGATGCATTTTATTTTTGAGGCTTTGTGTGATGTGATGTATTTAGCAGTGTTGGCTGAGCTATAATATTTCTCGTTGAATGTAGCAATATGTAGTAGTAGTTATTAGGAGAGGCGAGGTCATTTACACCCTTAGGGTTGGATAGGAATGGGGGAAGGGTGAAGAGAAACCCAGTGTTGGCATTAGCCAAATAATGCATTCATTTTTCATGATGGTGGTTTAATAACAACCTTTCTTTTTAATTACCCTTTTTTTTGTTATTCCTCAATGAGAAATGCCCACTCAATTTTGCTGCTCTTAAATAAACAAGAATTGAACTAAAATGTGATAACAGAAAGAATGTTTCAAGACAATTTTACTATATCTGTTCCAGAAATAAGAAGAATAAATCCTTAAAATAAAATTTATTGCAGATCATGGTACAAATTAATAAAATTCTTCAAAATAGCACCCTAGCATCAAATTACTGATGCCAGACCCTCTGCCAGTAGCAGTACACTTCTAGGAAGGCATCTAGCGGAACCTTTTTCCATTTCCTCATCACAGCCTCTTTGAGGTTATCCAGCATTCCAAAGTAGTGGCATATAAAGCTCCTTTTTTTCTTGGAAACAAAAAGATGCCTGGTAGTGCCACATTGGGGCTGTTGGTCACTTTCACAGCAGTCCAAGAGGTCATGCGAGATTGTCGCATGAAAAGCCTTCTTCATCTTCTATAGCACATTAGAGACCATCCTGGGACACACCTTTCTTATGATTAAATCTTTTGTATGAATGTGATGTACTATGGTTTTCAGAATATTGCTAACATTCTGATGCTCAGGCATCAGTCAGAATTGAGCGTGTCTCCTACTTTTTGCACATATTCATGGTACTGTGTAATTGATGTAGTGGTACATCCTGGATGTTCCTCATTGTCAACCTCCTACCTACCCTCTTGGACATTCTGTGAAGTGGAAAATGATTTCGTGAGGCATTACTCTATCTCCTGAACCCAATTTTCGAAGCTTAACACAAAATTTTTTGGCATATCATTGATCCATGGGACATGGCATCGTGAATTCATGATGCAGCCCTCAAACAGGGTTATAGTCCAGCAGAGATTGGCACACTGTAATGGCTCACAGACAGCTGATGTAGGTTGTGCTGCTTTCCCAAGATCTCCAACCACAAATCACCCCACTCCAGCTGTCCTCATTGAAAGGAAAAAGTCATTCTACTTGTTTTTGGGGTAGCCCTTGTGTATGGATTTTCCAGTCACAGCAAAAAACTTTAAACAAAATTGAAGAAATTGAAGTTACTTTCTGAATGATTTTTGTCTCTACTTTTTCCTGAGTATTTAGTTATTTTAAGAAATCTTTCCAGCTCATTGAGACCAGTCTACTATGTACAACCTCATCCATCTATGACACATATGTTAAGCACTAGGTTTAATGCCTTATATATCCATTTCCTTCAGGTTGAAGCTTGATGGAGCAGGGAAATCTTCAAATATTTATTTTATCAGGGTTCATTAATGGCTTGCTTGATTGACTGAATTCATCAGTGGATGTGTTCTTTCATCATCTGGATGATTTTCAGCAATAGCTTCTGTATATTTCTTAGGTTGAAGCTGCTCTTTTGGGGGAATTTTGTTTTATCATCATATTTCTATTGCCTCATTTACAATGCATTCCAAATTGCCTTTTTCATGACAGAGCATCTTGGTGTATTCAAAATCTATTGTATCAACATTGGAAAGCAAAGACTTTTCAGGGTAGAAATTTCATCTGTTCCTCTCATGTTCTATCAGCCTCCTCTTTGTTATTTGGCCGTTCTCCTATATTTACCCTCTACCGTACTCACATATAATGTTGTAAATTCACATTACTCCTAAACTCATCCCTGGTGGTATTGAGGGATGTTTTGGGCTTCTTGTGAGGTTCGTGAATACTTCACAACTTCTATTTTTCGTATTTTATAGATATTAGGAGTGGAGCAGTAGGGAAGACAAGACAGGCTCTGGCAATCAGTTTATTTTCTTCCATTTTCTTTGCTTCATTCTTGGTGGAGACTTTCAGGGCAGATTGATCTCTTGACTAACATATTTGTTCTATTGGAAGGTAGTTTTTGGATATTTCAATTTCATCTCCAGGCGTTTGGAATGTGAAATAAATTAAGTTTTATGGATGAGTGTAGATACGTATAGAATGAACTTCTTTTTTTGTCAGACAGTGGTGATTCTTCCCATTGATATATAAGTTCTTGTATATGTGTTGAATACCAGTGTATTAAATGACACATCCCCATTCCTTTCGATGAATATGTCTATAGAGGTGCATTGGCTTCTAACTCATTGGTGAACTGAAGACCATTTGTACAGCTAACCGATTGGTTGAGGATATCACTTATTACAAATACCCAGTGATCTCTCCACTCTGTCAGTCATCACCCTATAAGTGATGACTGATTTAGCCATTGAAATATCCAATAAATACTAAGCTCCCCCAAAATTCTCTAGGTTCTGTATTAATATGGACATCAAGAACTTCCTGGAGGCCATTGTTAATTTTTTTAAAGTTTTTTTACTAAGCAGTGTCACCCAGTGTGCCACCCAAGAACTCTATATGCATGTTATTCGCAGGGAAAGCTTGAGATCTTCTATATTTCTATGATAAGAAAGCCTTTATATCCTCCAGATAGGATAAAAATCTACTCATGTGGATCATTTACAATGAGTTTTAAACTTTACAAGCACTTCAGTAAAACCTCACATTTGTGAAAGTATGAACCCTTTCCCTTTCTTTCAAAATTAGTGTTAAAAATGCTTTAGTAATATTATTGAATATCATGTTAGATAGAATGTCCTAGATTCATGATCATTATTTTTAGCTGAGTTATTTAAGCCTTATTAACATTTGATGCATGACTAAAACATTTTAGATTACTTATGGGATGGAAACATTATTATTATTTTCATTGTAACAATTTCAATGACTTTCACATGATTATAAATCCCAGAATAATTTATTCTCTGTATTAGACATATTTTTAAAATTTCCCCATTCCTTATGTGCCCTTCCCACTTCTCTAGGTCTGCCAAATAATGCAGATTCTCAATACCATTGATGTTTAGAAAATTCACCGGCCACAATAGTGCCAAATTCAATTAATGAATCTTCAAAGATGAGTTGTATTAAAATGGCGTGAATAAGCATATAGCTAAAAACAATTATATTGAGCTGACTGGTTGGTGTACTGGTTCATGATATTGTCTAATTCCATAAAATCTGGGCTTCTGTCTTCACTCCTACAATGGGCATGAATCATTTGAATTCAGGGGTTGTAGGGCCTCAACTATTAAAGCAACTTGATTCCAATTACCATTATTTAATGCCTGTTTCCTTGCATGCCTCGTTATGCAAAGTAACCTTCCCTTGGGCGTTATCTGAATTCAACTACTTAAAATCTTACCCTCTTGAATACCACTAAACTGAGGCCAATCACTCCTTGGGAATTCTAGTAATGCATCTTATTACTTGTGGTGATTCCCATTATTAAAATGATAATTTAATATTTAATCCATTGATGTTTTGGAACAATATCATTTAAGCCTCATTTTCATCCATCTGTTTTTGTGGGACCGCAGACAGTATAGCCAATCAGGATGCAGATAACCTCTGCTGGTTGCAGCCCTGCAGAAATAAATATAAATATAGGAAATATAAATCAAGGATTGATAGAATGCTGTTGGCAAAAGTGAAAGCTGAACCAATGAACTTGGTCATTTTTCAGATCTACGTGTCACCAAGCAACCACAGAGAGGAAGAAGACGATTGGGTGTACTATCAATTAGAGGACATCATCGCAGATGTTCTTGGAGGGAAAATCTAATGGTGTTGGGGGAATGGAACATGATGGTAGGCATAGGAAGAGGTGTGAGTAAGGTGGGGGACAATGGTTTTAGAGAGAAAGACTGACCATGGGGAGAAATCAATAGAGTTCTACAGAAAGCAGGGATTAATCACCCCTAACACTTGGTTTGGAAACCACAGAAGGTATTGGTGTGTACATGGGAAATTCTAGGTAATTTTTTGAGGTATCAAGTAAATGATATTATGATTAGGCTTAGATTTAGGAACAGTTTGATAAATATGCAAGTTTTCCTGGGAGTTGATACAGGCTTGGATCACAATTTGTTATTATGAAGTGTTGCATTCAATTCAAAAAGATAAAACAAGGAATGCAATTTAAGAAATAGAAGAAAGAAGTGCTAATCAGATCAAAATAGAGCACAAGTAAGTTGTGGCGAAAATAATGAGTGAGGAAAGGCAGCTAGATAATGTATAGGAAAAATGGGAATCAAAAAAGGAATGTAGAAAGCTGCAAAAGAAACTTAAGGAACTGTTAATAGTTAAAAGGACAATGAAATCATGGCTTATGGATCCAACAATTGGAAAGCTAGACAAGAGAAAGAAATGGAAGAATGTAAATACAGAGTTAGGTAGAGGGAAGTATTATGAGTTGAATGATAAATTGTGTTGGTAACAAATAGAGTTAGAGAAGAATGATGAAAAAGACAGTGCAAGGATGTGGAAAGTTTGCAGAGGAAGGGTGAAATTAGTGTATTTTACAGTATGACCTTGCTTCATGTTGGTAGGGGAATCAGGAAGGAATTCCAGGATGGAAAGAGTGACCAGTGTTCAAAAAGTAAGGCATGAAAAGCAGTATGCACAGAAGTAGGGAGGGCGGACAAGGATGCAGATTTGGTTGAAAAGTGATTATTTATATGGATTATTTATGCATTAGGCCCATGGTGAAGATTCTCTTTATGAGTTCATTTCAAGTCTAAACTCATTTTTCTCCACTAAACTTACTTTCTCCATTTCTGACTCTGCCTACACTTCTGCTGACATAAATATTAGCCTTCAAAACCATGCATCAGAATGCATTAAACAGACAAATCAACAGCCATCTCTCCATTACTATAGTTGCCGTCCATTCCACAATAAATGCTTCATCCTCAATTCCATCAGAGGTCATCGGATGTGTAACATCATACCTATTTTGATGATGATTTAAATACTGATTCAGCAATTATATTGGTGAATCTGGGTGAATATCAAACGCGTTGTATGCTATTTTATGTGAAATCAGTCAGAAAGTTTTTGAAAAAATATTTAAATATCATTTAACAAAATAACATAAGAATTTTAGTTGTTAAAAGCTCATTAGTAAATTTTGCACCTCTTTCTTCAATGCACAATCCCCCATTATCAAGGGTAGGCAGAGATGACTGGAATTATGAAGTTCATCTACTTATCCTCCTGTGTTGGACTGTATCATATCCTTTATTTTCCACTAACACACCACATTATGTATTATGAAACTCTTTATAGGTGCATGCTTCTTTTGTGAGATTGCTCTTTCCAAGTAGTGTAATCCAAGTCATGGCTTAATAGTTTGGCTCATCCGGAATATACTGCTCTAGTTGCAGCTTGAAAGCATTCTGTATTTATTTGGGCATTGGTGTGATTTGGTGTATTAATTGTTTGTGGAAGAAACCTGATTACATTATCAAGGCTTCAAAATTTATTTAACTCTAGCTAAAAATAATGCTGTTTTTGTCTTTTTTTTAACAGCATCATTCATGGAAGCTGACAGCAGTGAAAACTATGCATCATCATCAGATGTAACTTCACCTCCACCTTTGGCTCATGTGCAGCCTCTAGCAACTTCCATGATGCCTGATACTCTATCATGTGCTCCTATTTTGTCACTTCCTACTCCTGAACGACTCCTCCCAATTGGTGGGTCACAGCATCCTGAGAGTATTTCAGCCCTAGTGGACAAGGTTCGCAGTGCATTAGGTGTGGGAGGCATGTCACTGTCACCACCAGCATCCCATCTTGGACAAGGCTTCATGGAATCTGACTCAGGTTGGTTAATTAGCTGTGTAAACTTTTTTGCATAGCTGTAATTTCTGATGTTTTGAAGGAGCATAAAAGAACCCTTCATCATATGGAATTGATTTATTTTTTCATAATTGATAAAAATACTATGAATCAGAAGATTTATTAAAATTTTTAAGCAAGTTAAAACTTTGAATTGCCACATTAATATAAGCTGGAATACTGATCATACCATGGTTTTGGAGCAGATTTAGAAAATAAAAACTTACTCAATATGTTAGAAAAAATTTGCTTACATAAAGCCATTACTTAAATCCCAAGATAAATTGGTCAAGTAATGGATACGCAATATGCAATTCAGAACATGGTTATAAATAAATTCCTGAAAGAGACTTCTGATTTCTGAAGAGTAATATGTATTCTCAACTATGTTGAAAGGTTGCTTCTCATTAAAGTAATTGCTATGTGACACTATTGATAAGAATATCATTTGTGAGAAGGCAAAATTGAATTTCACCAAACTCCTTAAGAAGATGCCGGGATCTTTTATAGCCGAATTAGTATTCAAGGCAAGTCATGCGTGGTTCGAGAAGTTAAAGAAAAGAACCGGCATCAATGGTGTTCGGAGGTTGGTGAAGTAGTGACTCAGACTCATTGGCAGCAAAGAACTTCATCAGTGACTTCAATAAACTTGTAAATTCTGAGGGTTACCTGCTGCAATGTGTTTTTAATTGTGACGAGACTTGTCTCTTCCGGAAAAATATGCTGAAGTGAACATAAAACATATATAACAGCAGAGGAGAGAGTATCACCTAGCCACAAACCAATGAAAGACTGTCTCAGACTGCTATTTTGTGCTAATGCAAGCAGCAATTTGAAAATTAAACCCCTGCTTGTTATCATTCAGTCTCCACAAGCCTTCAGGTACCATGTAATCCAGAAGAGCAGGCTGTATGTGATGTGGAGTTCACGGGAAATCGTTGCCACATATTATGTATATGATGTATCACCCAGCAAAGTAGTGGTTATGCATACTAGAAATTTATTTAATGATAATACTGAGTCATATTTTCACAAAATTTTAACCATCCTAGTACACATCTTTAAGAATTCCACACCCTATGGGAGTTGAATTTTCCAGTCACCATTTGTCTAACACTCCATTCTGGTAAACAATTGTGCATATGTTCACTGAATCCCACATTTTTTGCTCTCATAATATTTACTAGGCTAGCTATGCATACCTATCGTTGCAATTGCATAAATATTCCCGCCAGAAAATGATAAATGTTTGGATCATACGTAGGTCAGTATATCTGTAAAGAGTTATGCAGTGTACAATTCTTGTAGATAGTAATATCATAAATTTATACCTAGGTACTGGACATGAGAATAAAAATTCAAATGGACAACTCTCCCTGGACATGCTCAAGTTATTTCCCTATTACTGTTGTTTGTTGATAAAACTTAGATTATGTGACAAGATTTAGGTTTTTCATTGTAGTTAACTGTATAATAAAGATTTTTAAAAGAGAAATAATTATTAATCACAATTTGCCATTCTTTAATCTGAAATTTAATCTGATTTCAATTCAGGGAGGATACACAGTAAAACAAGCAAAATGCTTAAGCTAAATGACTCAAACTCTATAGACATATAACAAAGTTTTTTTTTTAGGTATGGCACATAATGATCATTGAGATGAATGCAAGGCTTTCTCAGAGAAAATGGTGGAGACTTGACAAATGTCAAACTACTACTTGTCAACAGAGTATATGCATACTATTACTCCTCAACCCTGTACCTTTTGTAGTGATCTCTTGATCAGACATGGAATAGGAGATTCATCTCGAGTGGCTGCGAAGAATCTCCGGTAGGGTCTTTGGACACTTAAGAGTTATTACTCAAAGTAAATTAGAATCAACAAGGAGTTTATTAGAGTTACAGTAGAGTACAATGGCTGCCCTCTGGGTCTGACGTGACCCGTCCAAGAGCTACAAGTCTAATAATCAGAGAATGCCCCTTCTTTCCCTTTTTGGGGCGTTTAAATACATTCATCCACCGTGGGGAGAGATGGGGTGGGGGTGAAAGGAAAACAGGGGAGGGGAGTGCAAGGTCTCTCGCTCCAGGGTGAACTTTGGCCTGCTGACCCCTCCTCGCGTCTGGTGATAGGGGAGTATGGTTTATCTCTCCCACCATATCGCTTCTTATCTGCTGTCCTGTCTCTTGGATATATATGTCGACACTTGGATATATAGCGATAGGGGAGAATGGTTTACCTCTCCCGCCATATCGCTTCTTATCTGCTGTCCTGTCACTTGGATATATATCTGTCCACTGTCTGAATGTCTCTTGCCCTGTCAACGTACTTGAGCGGCGATCAGTACACTTTTTTGCTCTGTCAATAAATTACACTCTCAAAAGGGAAGTTAAGGGCATTGTGTCATAGACCTTGGAATCATGAGTCCCAGATTCTCTTTATTTATATTTAAATTTGGAATCAAGGCCAGTTTTTTGCATTCATTGGCTATCTCATGATTTTTCTATTACAATGGAACCTTGCACAACAAGCATAATCCTTTCTGCCACCTTTCTCATAAAGTTTTGTTCTCAAACTTGTTGGGCAAAACACTTTTTCCCCATAATAATTAATGTAAAATGCAATAATGCATTCCATGCAAAAAAAAATAAATTATGTACAATGTTTATTTGAAAAAAGCTATACATATATTCAATGTTTAGCATCAGGAATCATAGTCATTTATTCTTCCATCACAGAATGAACCAACCTGGAATGTAAATATGATTTGTTAAAGCAAAAAAGAATTGAAATAATAGTTTATTTTTTCATGATACATTTCTAATTAATTTTTACTGGAAAGCTGTCTAGAGACATTTGTTTTGTGTGTTTTCTTAAAAAAATGTGTGAAGTGAAGGTTCAATTAAAAGAAATCTTAATGTAAGATGAAATTCAAAAGAATTTCATTCCTAAAGAATTTCATTTTAAAAGAATTTTGTCTTACACAAAAAATTGTAAGTCCACACCAAATTGTGTAGCCTACATGATTCTCTTTTTACAGCCCACTGTTGCACTAGCTTGTACTGTTCTTTCCAAGGGAGAACTGTAAAAGTGGTATTTTTTGTCATCAACTTCTCCACAAAATCTCAGGTGATCAAATTAAAATGGAAACTAGAAATATTGACAAAATTTTCTTATTCAGACATGTTGAGAATCATACTGTTGCTATTAAGTTGACATAATATGAATGAGTGTCAAAAGTACTTATTTTAGTATGTAGAAAGTAAATTTAAATTTTCATTTGCAGGCATACCCAATGACCTGACCTGTGTAGACCTGTAAAACGTGATTCATTCACCAAATATTGTCTGTCATTATATTATATTTTATTAGATCTGAATTGGTTTAATGAAACTGGATTAAACGTAAATATTTAATCCAGGTACTTACTGAACCAATTTACATTAATATTTTGGAGTGGATGCCTTAATTAATGCATTCAAATATCGATCATAAAGTGGAGATATAAGAAATTTTTTGGATGTGTTAATATTCATTTTTCAGTGTCTCATCAAGTTCATCCAAGGCATGGGCAAGGTGAGAGACCAGATCAACAAAACACAGACCATTGTGGTACTGCAGTTGTCCTCAAACCATTCAAGTTAGAAGATACGCCTGCTCAAATTGTATGTGTACATATTCAAGATTTTAAAAATACATTTATCTTTATTCATTATTTAAAAAAAATGTCCAGCAATGAATTATGTGATGTAATCTAAAAGGTAATTGATCCAATTATATTGTTGCTCTGAATACACAAAAAGGTCGAAAACATAATTTCTTCAATATTTATCAGGTCAATAAGCAATCCAAACTCATAAGCTTTAAATGTAATGTTATCAGAAAATACTGATTTTGAATTTTATCATGAATATTAATATGAATAGGGCTAGAAATTAACTTAATATTATTTATGCCAATGATAAATAAGAATAATACCGCATATGAAAGAGAATCCTCCATAAAATACTTCTTAGTTCAAGCATTAGCATCCACCATTCTGTTAATATCAATTATAATATCAAATTTCTTTGAAGAAAGATTTAAAATAACAGAATTAACACTGTTCATTGCTGTTTTAATAAAAATAGGAGCAGCACCAAGAATTTTTTACTTGTTTAACATTATAATGGTTATTATATTATGATCATTTCTTTGTAATGAAAACTGGTGAATTACATTGTATACTTGTTACTGTTTTAATTTTGTGAACTAGAAGTGCACTACATTAACACTGATATTAATGAAAACTTTCCACATGTATGCTCATAAGGATTTAATTGACCAAGTTTCTTGTGCCCAAGCAATGCAAAACATCTCTATTTTCATTTGCTTGATGCTGATCTTTATTTACATTTATTTTTGGATTCTGTTTATTGCTGAAACTGCAGGTAGATGCTTCATTGCCATTTTGTTTTTTGTGCACTTCAATACTGCCTCAAATAACCCTAAAGTGACCTCACACCCCTAAATTAAGTACTTTAATCCAATGTTAGAAGGAAATTATTGATGCTCCAAATGCTTAATAGATAAGATAGGTTGCACCGAATAACTTTCGGCAGTGAATTATTTCTATAAATGATAATGAAATGTAAAATTTTAAGTTCTAAACTTTAAAATAATTGAAATGAATCATTAATATAACCATTAAGAGCATCTATAATTGTCATGTTATTAAATTATAAATACTATCAGCAACCATTACTGTTATATGTATTGATCTTTTTATAGGCAAAAATAGGTTTCAAATTGTTTTAAATTTACAATGAAAGACCCCAGTGAAGCATAATGTACAGTCATATCTCATTTAGCACATTTTTGATCAGCATAACTGTGTGATATTGCTGAATAATTTTGCCTGAAACTGCATTTTTCTGGTGATGATCAGGGAACGTAATCATGGTAAAATTAACTTTGTACTCACTTCATTCATCAAAAATGTAAACGGAAAGTAGGTACTTACTGTTGCTGAAATTTATTTTTCTTTTATTTTTATTTCTGTCAGATCTAGCTGCACCCATGCCTTTACTTGTCTTGTGATTTAATTCATTCTAGCCAAATTGTAAAAATTCAATGAATTCATTTACTTCATCACTTAAGTTTGATGTCATTCTTATTGTCACAAGTTCATTGGTACATTTTTCTATTTGAATGCTGTTTAAGTCTGAATCAGGATTCATGGGTCAGAGTAAATTTGTTATACATCAGGAGCAGATCTATTGCCATAATTGTTGATGTACAAGGGGCATAATCAGCCAAATAACTATACCTTCAACCTGCATAGGAAATTCTAACTAGAACTTAGTGTTATTATGCCATGTGACTGTAGATCTGCATAAATCTGTATAAGTTAGGGACTAGATGGGCTCCTTTTCTCCTCCACTTCCATCTTTAGGAAAGAGTGCTTGCAAAATCCTCTTAAAAAATCCTGACACTCTTCATGTGGAAGTATTTCATTCAATGTTTCTTAAGGGCTACAAGAGGAGAGTGGATGCGTGGCATGTAAACAGTTTCTGTTGTTTACTCCTCTTCTGTGGGTGATTATATCCTCCCCTTACTGGAGAGTCTTCAGTCTCTGTCATTCACCTTCCCTGAGAGACTGGGGCTTCAATGGCTTGACTACTTTTACATTCTGACTACTCTTAATATTGACTACTCTTACATTCACCTAATCAATTGACCTTACAAAAAGTATAGGAAGATAATGAAATGCATGTATTCAATGAACATTGTACCTATATGGGCAGCACAGTTCTGGAGATGAGTTCTCTTCTTCTCCCATTGAGGTAGCACACTTGTGTTAAGTTGATGACATTTTACACAGACTGTGACATTAACAAAAAATTTAACAGGGTTAGTGAATCAAGGTTAAGACACTAAATACATTTTTATTTCAAAAAGAAGTTAGATATGGTGGAGACAAAGGAGGCTTATTTATTTATTTATATTTTTATTTATTTATTCAGTATGAGTCCGAAAACAGCACATTTTGGCCTTTACATCGAACTATTAACAACGATAACAATGGTCACATTTACAAACACCCAAGCCCTAGATGGAGCGAAACTCACCCAGGCGGGAATCGAACCCGCGACCCTTGGAATGGCAGACGAGGACGTTACCCCGCCGCCACCGGGGCCGGCGAGAGATGTATAGTAATGTGTGTAACTTATGTGAGAAATGTATAGTAAAAACGCAGTGCTCTTCGCATTATGCAAATACTAATGTCATGCAATATCTCAGGGAAAAGTTTGTATTCTACAATAAACTTTTAAATCAATGCTCCTAATCATAGTGTTGAATTTAACTGTGTATTTATTTTGATGTATCATAACAAAAAGCATGAGAAGTCCTATACTTTTTATTTGAGACTGCTCTTAGCTTATGTTATACTTCCGATGAAGTGTAATTAAAATTTTGAGGTTTCACTGTGCATGGCATAACATACATGGAGTGGGAAGAAGTGTATTTTACTAGAATATGGATGATGATTAGATGTATGTAGTTGGGCTGTTATACATAATTTTATATCTCAATATTAGTTAATAATTAAATAACCATGCATCCTAATTTTTAGTTATGCATGCATGGATTATTTTATGACGTTATTTTTGGAAATGATTTCATGCAATCAACTTTAAGTGATAGATGTGAATCTTCATTCCTAATTTAGAAAAATTATGGTTTTTTTCTAGTCTGCTCACCTGGTGATTCATCCTCCAGCTTCTGATGGGGCAAGCTCAAGAACAGTTGTTGGATGCGGTGGTACGACAAGCCCACGGAAGCTAAAGAAGCAAGTGGCATTAGAATCACCTCCTCTCCAGAGTTCTGGTTCTTTTACACGATCTGCTGTCAATGCTGGTAGTGCAGGAGAAGGGGGAGTAGAAGATGGATCTACCCACTCACATTTCTACCGTACAGTGCATTATGACAGGAAACCTGCCGGTATTTTTCAAAGTAGTGTGAAAGTTCTTAGCATGAGAACTTTTTGTTCATGGTTTACTGAGCTCATAAATATCTTGGATAATGCTAGAATAAATATTATTATTTCACATGTGATTCAATACTAACCCAGCAACCAATGAGTCATCTGACCTGCGGTGGTTAATGTTACTGTAGTGTAATGTGTCTGCCAAAATTATTAATCATGAAATAATCACAGTAGTCATTGAGCATGGAAATATGATTACTAAGGGGATAGTCAGTTTGGGTTCAGGAAGGGTAAAGATGCACGTGATGACATTGCATTAATGAGGTCACTAATAGAGAGGAATATACAGGGTGCGACGCTTATTTCCTGACAAATTTCAATTTGAATTTCACGCAATATGTTCACGCAACACGCGTTCCATGGGAGGTCGTGATTGGCATTCTTGAAAGCTATAGGCATCTAGTAAACAGTCATAACCTCAAAATGGCCGAGATGTTACGTACAAGTGCAGAGTACAATCAAAGAACTGCTATTATCGAAAGTGTTCGGGCTGGGCATAATATTTTGAAATAGTTCAACTCTTCTGGTACCCCAGATTAACTGTTTATGATAATGTGGCTTAGTATAATGCTTTGGAGAAGTCTGGGGAAGGTTTCACTAACCCGGTGAGGAAATCTCATTCGAGGAAACATGTGCTTGTCTGCACCTTGTAGAATACTATCAAAATGTGTTTGCCTGTTTTGTAGATTTTAATGAGGCATTTCGTAGAATAAATTGGGAAAAGCTAATGAATGTTTTGCAGAAAATTGGAGTAGGTAGGAGAGATAGGAAACTTATCCGCAACCTGTACATGCCTCAGACTGCTCAGATGTGACTGGTGGATGGATAGTCTGGATGGAAAGCGTTAGGAAGAGAAGTAAGACAGGAGCATCCACTATCACCTGTGCTGTTCTGTTTATATTTAAAAAATGGTAAAAGAGGCTGGTGAAGAACTGGAGATGGGAATGAAAGTAGGCAGGGAGTTCATTGAATCAGGTTTTCTAATGATCATGCTTAAGTTTGTCAGTCAGCCAAGGGGTTCCAATCATTGCTGAATGCATTGAATAGTCAGTGCAATTGGTATGGGATGAGGATAAATGTAAACACAATGAAGATTATGCAGTTTTTGAAAAAGGGAAAGGCTATGTGAAACACTAAAATAGGAGGGTAAAAACTGGAGCGGGTAGAACACTTTACATTTTTCAGAAGTGTTTTGGATCCAAATAGTATGAACCTAAAGAGAAGAATTGCATTAGGCAAGGAAGCTTCTACTCGGAGGAGGGAATTGATGACAGGGTCTCTTTGAGTAAGGATGTAAGAAGAGGTTCATCAGAACTTTGATATGGAGCATAGTTTGGTATGGCGTGGAAACATGGTCTTTGAAGTAGGATGATAGGCATATATTGGAGGCTTTTGCAATGAGGGTGTGAAGAAGGATGTAAAAGTTGAAGTGGACAGAAAGGGAAACAAAGGAGAAAGTTCTAGGCATGGTTGGGGAAGAGAGGGAGAAATCCAAAGGAGGCAGGAAAGATGGATGCAGAGCATTTTGATTGGTAATTGGATGTTGAAGACTGATAGCAGAGAGGGGAGGAGGTTAACCAAGTGAGAGGGGGGCAGGAATAGAATAGGGATTTTCAATAGAATGAAAGGAGGAAGGAAGTAAACAGAATGGAGGAGGGGGCTTGTTGTAGTATAGAATGTTGGGTTGTGTTAAGAGAGCCACAGAAATTGTTGCTGTACCATTGGGTAGCTTGTGTTCATCCAAAACAAGCCTTAACTGTTAAATTACCAATACTATTTAATAATGAACTCAATTTTTCTTTGCATCTTTCTTTCATTGAAAATGAAAATGGAACCCACATTGTTTTTTTCTCAAGTTTTCTTTTTCTTCTCTCCTCAAATTACATCTTCATATCCGATAACCTTCTAATTTATTCAGTCTTTTATGAGGCAGGTTTATTAATGTTTGAAATCCTATAATATGTGGGCAATTCAATAAGTCCTAAGGTAAAAGCAGAAAATAAAATTAGTTTCGGTAGATTTTTTTAATTTGTAGCATAATTCCTATTAGTTACATACACTTTTCCTAGCATTTCTCTAACTTCTTTAAGTGACCCAAAAAATATGATTTCGAAAGGTACTCAAAATAGTGATCGGATTTGGGGATGACCTCCTCATTCAAAGTGAACAATTTTCCGCCAAGCCATTTTTTTAAGTTTGGAAATAAAAAAAAGTCAGTGCGGGCCATATTTTGTGAATATGGTAGATGTAATAATTCTCACTTTAATTCTATAATTTTTGGCATCAAAACTGACCAAGTTTGCTCCCATGTGTTATCTTAATGGAAGAGAACTTTTTTCTTTTCCAAATGAGGATTTTTTTCTTGATTTATTCACTCAACTGGTGTAATACGCATGATTTATCTATTTTCCTATGTGCAAGTAATCAATGTGGATGATTCTGCATGCACCCAAAAAACCATGACCATTGCCTTGTGAGCCAATTTGACCATCTACACCTTCTGTGGAGCTGGATTGCCTTTAGAAACCCACTGTATTGACTGTATCTAAGTCTTTGGAGTGTAGTAGTGTATCCATGCATTATCCATAGTATGTTTCGATGCAGAATCTCATCAGGATTGCAAAGGAAAAATGCCAAACCAGCCTCCAAATCAACCATACGATTGCATTTTATTTATCCCCTGAGAGCAAACACAGCACCCATTTCACTGAGATTTTTTCGCAGTCCATTTTTCATGCAGAATTGAAAACACTGTACCTTGTGACATGCCTGTGGCCTCAATTATTTCACAAACTTTGATTCGTTGATCACTCAAAACAATCTTGTTGATTTTTTCAATCATTTCAGAGGAAGTCACTTTCTGACATCCTGAATGATGTTTATCTTATTACTGGGCATATGTCCTCATCTAATCTCATTTTCCCAATTGTAAACAGTTGCAAACGGAGGAGTAGATGCGTCATGCGCATTGCCCAACTCGGCTTTGATTTCTTTTGATATTATTTCTTTTAAATAGAAGTGTTTTATTATGGCATGAAACTTTTTTTTTTACAGTTTCTAAATAGTCTAAAGTTTATTGCTTCAATTGACTATGATAAGGAAACCATGAGATGGATACAGCTGAAACTTTAACAGCAGTCTGCTGAAAGATGAGGCTAACTAATAGCCAATCTTTTCCTATACTATGAGTGCCATATCTTGGATTTTCTAAGAAATTATCGAACAATACACATAGTTCCTAATTTTCTTCAATAATTATAATGAAATTTTTGCATGATATTTCTTTTCACTACTCTTCCAACTGATATTTAATATAAAAATAGGACTTTGGTATGAAAACATATGGTGTGAAGACTCATCCATGGACATTAGTAATTCCTCTTCATGAAATTCAGTGTATTTAGTTTCCATTTGAACTATTGTAAATGGCAAATTCAAATTTGAATTTGCCTTGTATATATATTAATTGTATCTGAGTTATTGAGCGACTCATGCAGGTTAACTTTTGATTATAGAGAAAGTAAGAGACCAAGAGGTTTTGCCCCTGAATGCCTCATCTATCTTTGAGGGATGGCAAAGGTTTATAATATGATAGTAACTCAAATTTCTTTGCTTAGGCCAATGAGCAGGAACAAGGGAGATGAGCAAGAGTTCTTGGCCATTATGAAAACACTTAACCCTGTTCTGTTTATAAAATTGTTTTCTTTTTAATGTAGTAAATACATTTGATGTTTCTAATTCATCCCACAAATCCCAGTGGGATCATTCACCTTAAAACCAAACATTTGACTTTTGTGATTATATTAATCTCATTTTAGCCTTCGTATTAAGGCATTTTCACAAAAGAGAGTTCATGTACTGTCCCAAGTGCATCATATGATCTCTGCGTTTTATTTTGTTTTTGGATAAATAGTCATTTTTTTAAATGTATACTATTGCATAAGCTGTGAAATCTAAATTGGTATTGAATACATGATACTTAACTTGGAGCGACTTTGTGTCACTGAACTTTATCTGATGAGGGAGTTACTATTGTATGTCATTCTGCTTTTAATTTAACTGGCTAAAATAAACCTTTGTGGTTTTGCAGCTCGACATGATGAATATGGCCGTCCTCATATAAGGCCAAGTCAAAAATCATCATCTGTCAATCAGCAGCACCCTCATCAGCAGCAGCAACAGGTGCAGCGGGGGAGGAAAGTTGGTGTATTCACCATGGGGCCACATTCAGTATCTGATATGCCTAGCCGACCTGGATTTTGGTAATAATTCCATTTCTTAATAACAAATCATGTTTTCATTAATATTGCTAATTATCTTGAATGTTGGCCTTTTTGAGTTTAAGATCATACAAAGGTAAAAAGTAAACAGCTTCAGGGGTTATTAAGAATTCTTCTTTTTGGCAAAAAAATAGAATTTTTGGTTAAGAATTCACTAATAATTTCATGAAGCCAATTCATTTTTTTCATTTAAGTAACTCTTTCTAACCACTTAATTTAAGCTGAAAGTGATAGTATTAGAATTAATTTGTAATTGCTAATGTCCTATTTATTTAACATTGCACAGTCATTTAACCTTTCAATAAACTTCATCTACTAAATAATATCATATTTATTTCAGTGGAAGTAATTATATGTTTGCTGTAAATTTGCAAACTAAAATATTGCATGGTTCCTGACATATGCAAGGATAATAGAGACTTCCTCACTTAGCAGAGATTTGCTTGGCAAAAATGAATAATAATAACAATTCATGACAATAACAATTCATAATAATAACTATTCATAATAATAACTATCACTCACAAGCTTTTATAATTTTGTACATTCTAAACCTTGATAGTTTTTCAGACAAATCAAATTATTTGGCTAATAGGAAACTCATCCGATTGGTTTCAATGGGACATTACAAAACCCCAACAAGGGCTGGGGATTTAATAAGCATAATCAGTTCTCATTATTATATTGGTAAGTAAACTAAGTCCAGAGTAAATATTTGTATGAATCTCAAACTCGAACATTTCCACCATTGGTACCATAACCTGGTTTGCTTCTGCTCTCCATGCCCTATGTCATCCAGGGCCCATATGCGTGCCTACATTTTCTCACAAGCCATAATGTAAAAATCTGCTTTGAAAGGGGTGAAAAAAGGTTGATTAATAAAACAGAAAATGAAATTATTTTCCTCCAAATTATTTCTGGAGCTGTTATTTAACAATTTCATTTATAAAAGGTTGGAGAAATACTTGCACCAAATGCATAAGAGTGCGTAATAATTTTCAATTCACTTAATGGTGAATTTATGAGTAACAAAATCTGTCCCAAGTTGGGGTACACATATGTTTTATTTTATCAGAGGTCAAGATGGAACATCTATTACCATGATGTGGGGTGAGTTTGGTCTCTTTTATATTCAGTCATTTTTATGCATCATCATATTTTTCCATATTTGTGTAAACCAAGATTGAAAGTATTAAACTCTTTATAAACATATTCAAATGAAATTATTGACTTTGTAATGCACACACTTCTAAGAGTGTGTGGAGAACTACAAAGTCAATAATTTCATTTCAATATGTTATGCGTATTCCATAAAGTTATGCCGAAGACAACAAACTCTTTAGAAACATTATGAAAAGAAAGAAAATGAAGTTACTTCATTTTTACCTTCAGGAAATAATCAGTGATACCGTCTGAGCATGCATCTTAGGGTGTTATGACTTGGACCCACACACATTTGTGTTTCTTTTCAGAATTAGCTGTTTCATAACAATAGGCATACATATGTTTATTTAGATATATTGTTATGTTGATGTAATCATTTATTAATGGTGTCATTATATTTAAAGTTAGTAAAATGATTTTACTCTTTTGTTTTATATTGGCAAACATTGAAATGGAGAAGCAAGCAACTAGCATTTAGTAATTTTGCATTTTCTCTTGATTAAATCATGAAAGTAAATGGACTGGTACAATACAAATCTCATCATTCTTAAATACGAAAGAAATTTTGTACAGGGTTGATATTTATTTATTTTAACTGCTAAATTAGACTGAAATGAAGGTAAAATTCTGCAGGTTTGGAAAAATTGTTGAAGAAAATAGGAAAATGTTTTTTAAACAAAATATTAATATACGTATCAACTTGAATTATATTTTTAATAATGAGTTTTAAAGAAAGGGTGTAATGGAATTGTTTCTTCATTTATCATCCTTTATTTGAGAAAAATAGTTCAGTCTTTTACAACGGTTGCGACTAAATTTATTGACACCAACATTGAAGTGCAAATCACACATTAGTTAAAATATTATAATTGCAAACATTGACATTTATGCAACTTAATACTTCAATCAACATTGACACTGTTAGTTAAACTGATGAAAATGAAGCAGCCCCTTGGCTGAGCCAGATAATGAACAATTTGTGTTCTCTGTCTGCACTGTACAGTCATCAGCAATCTTGAGAAACCTGGAGTAAATCCCCTCGAAAGTAGTTTGTTTCCATTATCATTCAGCGTTTCAGCATCACCATGTTATCAATTTGAGGATTTGTATGTAGTATTCCTCCAAACTCACGTGTTACTCACCAATCTCTTCATTCCTAGCTCCTTGCACTGATATCTTCCATTACTTGTTTCTCTAGTTCATCCTTGGCCTTGTACTGTATAATTCCTTCCATCAATGTTTCCATCAGTTATGGATTAGTCAAGAAGATATCATCTCTCAGGATATATCCAATTTTCTTACAATTCTTCTTGTGTCCTCTATAGATTTCTCTTTTCATCCTTTTCAATCTACTTTCTCCATTGCTCTTATCATCCATGTGTTGCATCCATTGAAAAGTAGACTCCATCTATAAATTTCAACAAAATGCTCTTTTCTATGTTAATAATATTTGCTGAAAGTAGTTGTTTCTTCTGATGGAAAGCCATCTGTACCACTCCTATTCTACCTACTAAATCTCTCTTTTTTTTCATTGCTAGAGAACTTACTTCCAAAATATCAAAACTTTCCTCTTGTTCGAGGATGTATTTATGTAGGCTTAATTGAAGACTTTCTATCATACCTTGGCTGCAGAACATTACCTTGCCGTTAGTCCTGTTTATCTTGAGGTTATATGCGGGTCGTTCAATTAATCCTTAGGAATACATAGAATAACAAATTAGTATATGCAGATTTTTTAGTTTTCAATATAATATCCTTTTAATTACTTTCACTTTTCTCAGTGTTTCTCATATTTTTTTAAGCTATCCAAAAAGTGGGATTTAAAAAAAATAGACATCTGTGGGGTGATGACCTCATTTGATGTGACACGGTTTTTGCCTAGCCATTTTTTCAAGTGATATGCCATTAATTTCATTCAATTCAGCTTTGATGTCTATCAATGTTATGTTTTTTAAAAAAACGTGTGTAATCTTGGCACTAAACTTATTTTTCCCATTCGTTGAAATAAACAGATGTTCATTGCTTCAATGGACTATTAAAATGAAACCATAAGATGCATGTAGCTGAAACTTAAACAGCAGTCTAGTGAGAATGAGGCTTACTAAAGGCAAACCTTTTCTGATTCTTCGAGTGCCATGTCTTCGATTTTCTAAGGAATCAGTGAACAACCGATGTACTATTTACTTAATAGCTGGATAAAAAAAACTGAAGTTCTTTCTTCAATGTATACAGGGTGCAGTGCAAAAATCCGGACAAATTAAACAATTTTCGGTAACATTTTTTTACAACAAAAATGAAAATGCTTACAAACCTTTTGTCCTAAATTGTTTGTATGGCCATAAACAATTTTATTCAATGTATTCTCCACTTACTTGAATGACAGCTTCCATTCTCAGTGTGGAGCATTTGAAGGCCTGTTTTAAATCGCCATGGTCCATATTGGTGAATTCAGTTCCAAGAATGGCTCTCAGTAATGTAATCTTTGAATGTTTGGACTCATTGTTAATCTTTCAACCATGCTGCTTGCATAGTAGTTCAACAGATTTAAATCTGGGCAGTAGGGAGACCAGAATTATTTGAACCATATCAACATTGTCCTATCACTAATTTTGCACCAAATGATTCGTATGGGCTGACGCACCAACTTCCTGGAAAATGTATGACCTTCCAGATGACATATTTTTCATCCACCACTTGACTACATTTGTCAGAACACACAAATAAACGTCTTTGTTGATACTATCCTCTTTGTTAAAGAAATGTGGTGGTGTGACATCACCCTCACTGGGCACAACTCCTAGCTTGCGAATATTTTCCAGAAATATTGTTCTGGAAGCAATGGGGACATCTTTCGGATCATGGGGAGCCAGGGGCATTCTTACCATTGGTTTTCACATACAAAGTAAAATTTTTTTCATCAGAAAGAAATTCATTCACCCAGCAGCATTGTTTTTTAATGAACACAAAAGCAGCTTGTAACATTCAGCTTGCTTTGCTCCAGCAGCTTTGGAAAGCATCTGTCTTATTTTAATGTTGTGAAACTTGTAGCAGAAGTCCTCCTCAATGATTTGACACACAGACTCTTCACTCACACCGACAATTTTTAGATCGATTCTCCTGCATCCTCAAAAATGAGCTCCTGAGTCTGTTGAATGCTGTCGGGCATCCTGTCAATGTGCTCTTTCAAGTGAGTTTTGCGCTCAACTGCTGCAGAACTGTTGTCTGACTTTTCTGACTCATTATACTTTGCAACAATATCATATACTATGGCTCTCAGGTATTGAACAGAATAATTTCTGTTGCCAAGCAACCAGTATGTGCACTTTCAATAATTGCAGGTCTTTGGTTATAATCGGCACATGTTCTCAGCATTGCGACCATTTTGAGGTTATGACTGTTCAGTACATAAGTCAAACTTATTTGGGTGCCAGTGGCAATCTCTACATATGGTATAAAATAGCAGGAGTTCTGAATTGAATTTTATCCGGCCATACCTACCACACCCTGTACTCATACTTATATTATTATTATACAAACCTCACTTTTTTAAATATAGAATTCTAAGGTGCACAAAATAGCCTTACTTTGATATGAAACCCTGGTCGCACATGTAGCAGAGAAAAATAAATCTATATTTCCTCAATTGTATAGGAGAGTTACACGTACAACTGCCATGTAGAGGGAAAATTATTGAGGGAATCAATTTAAAAAATATTCAGTCATGTAGGGGCAATGTTTAAGCGATAAACAATTCAGTTCTCAAAGTGAATATTTTTCTTATGTTAGATGTTTAACTTGGTTGATCAAATGCTGTTTCATTGTGGCTCTGGCCAGCAATGAGCTGAATTATCCTAAATCAGTCATGGGCCATCTGGTAAATTCATTTATCGTTTGAATGACTGGTCAATCTCTAAAGTTAGGCAAGGAATCAATTAGGGGTGGGGTAGTTCAGTACATTGACAGACTAGAGTTCATAAACACAAGGTGGTGTTAGTGAAATATAAAGTAATTTAAAACATAGCAATTCTTTTCTCAATTGATTTTAATGGGTTGCATTAGTTCATCTCTGACCAGTTTCCAACAGGTACTTATCATATCCATTGGTATTGTCGCGCAACAGTTTGCATTATAGTCAGAGTCTTCAGTTTGAAGATAGGAAGACACCATTTTAACATTGATCTATATGTCATGCGGCCATGTTGCTGATGCATTGCCTAATCTTGGAGCGGATACAGGAATAAATTGCCAATAATTTTTTTCTTCTAAATTTCAGGGGATAAAAACTGTAGGCATAAAATTTAATACAATACTGGATTCATGATGCAGAAAGCTAATCTCAGTCAGTAAATTATGTGTTGAAAATATGTCCAGCATGATCTCATACATTTTCTCTCCTTGTAGCTAAGCTGACTAGGAAGTTAAATTGTTATACAATGTTAAGCTGAGGAAGTATAACGTCAGGTAAATATTTGTTAAGGATTTGGCAGTGGCTAAACAGAAAGCGCTTAGAGTCAGGTAATACGTGAATTCTTGAAATGCCTGTTAAAATTCGCTTGATGTGTGTGAAAAATCATATCTATGACAACGAAGTGGTTCAAATCTTGGAAATTAGTGTTGAACAGAAATTTATAAGGGACAATAGGTTTTTATGCATGATCTATTTTGCAGTTAAAAAATACCCTAGGAAAAAGCAAGTGGGATATCAAAAATCAAAATGTAATACTATAATTACTTTTTGAGGACGCTTCACCATGTTCACCATAGTATGAAGTCAGTAAAATTATTTTATTATTAGTATAGCATATTGAACATAATGACTTTCCCAAGGAATACTTCAATCTAAAGAGATTAGAGGCTGGCTAGTTGCAGTGGTGCTTTAATTACACTATATGTGGTGCAATATGTGCTCAGAGATCTGCAGCTACATGTTAGTGGATCAGGGAGAGCAAATGAGACTTTTTGTTACTATATATATACTATTAAATCTTTTTATGGTGAAGGAGTGGACCTGGAAATGTACAGTCAGAAGCAGGGCAGACTCCTCCAGTTTCCCAAGGATCATGTCATTCAGCCCCATCAGATTTCAAGCAAAGCGCCTTGCGTTTTGGAGAGGAAAGTGTTTATGAAAGGTTTGAAAGCATTATTCCTTTGTGTTTGCATATTTAGCTTCTTGAAATATTCCCATTCATACATGATTTTTTTTTAAATGCACCATTCCCTTTGCAACTGCTATTATTTCTCCCCAAGAGTCATATATTATTCCTGAAATATCACTTAATATTGTGATCAAATTCTATACCTCAAATCTTGGCACAATTCTAAAAATTGCATGTTGTGACTCATTCACAATATACAATTTTGGTGGCTGAAATATTATTTCCAGGTTATAATAGTCGTGGATTTTACAGTGCATGATTCTAAAAACATAATATGATTGTTTATATCACAGTATTGTATCCTAGAGCTGATGTGGCACAAAGTAATAATTGCAAGGCAGTATTCCAAGGCATAAATATATTCACTTAAAAGCATGTAGCCCAGATTCCATTGTTTTTCACTTATGTTCCTGGTAGAATATAAGTACAGGTGCATTCAGCAGACTAGCAAGGGCCAGGAAATGTTTCTATTTATTTAAGGGAAAAGGGAATAAAGCTACTCCTGTAATGGGAATAGGTTTTTTTACATTATAACTTAATAGAAAATTAAACAGCAGGTAAGTCAGTAGAAGTAGGTTGTATCCACCCGTTAAATACAGCATTTTTAGTTATTGAATTTTGTACAATTTTTAGTGAAGTACTTTATAAATAATATTTAGCTTAATATGCCTAAAAATTTTTTCATCTGTTAAACAAATAATCTTCGTTTTTTAATTTTATTAAAATACATGAGACAAACCAATTCTAAAATGCATGCTAAAATCATTATAAAACATTGATTGATTATAGCATAGAACAAAACTGTGTGGAATGGTGATGAAGTCAACAAAAAATACTACGTATCAAAAACCAATAAAAATACACATATTGAAAAAATGTGTGCATATGATGTTTGTACTTCCTTCCTCCCTTCATTCCATCCAGCATCCCTATCCTATTCCTGCCCTTTCTTTGTTTGCCTAACATTCTCCCCTCTATCACGGTTTTCAACATCCCACTGCTGATCAATACGCCCTTCATCGATTTTCCTGCCTCCTTAGGTTTTATCCCAAAAAACCCCTCTCCTTGCCCACCATATCTAGTACTTTCTCATTTGTTTTCCTTTTGGTCCAATTCACCTTCACCATCCTTCTCCACACCTACATTTCAAAAGCCTCCAATCTACGCCTATCCTTCAGCTTCAGTGACAATGTTTCCACACCGTACATAACTACGCTCCATATCAAAGTTTTTATGAGTCTTTTCTTAACATCCTTACTCAATGTCCCTGTCATCAACTCCCTCCTTCTTGTGAAAGCCTCTTTGCCTCGCGCAATTCATCTCCTTACTTCCCTACTACTTTGACCATGTTGCTCCAAAACACTTCCTAGATACGTAAACTGTTCTACCTACTCTATTTTTTGCCCTCATATTTTAATGTTTAGCTTAGCCTTTTTCTTTCTAGAAAATCGCATAACCTTTGTTTTATTTATATTGATTCTCATCTGGTATCTATCACACTGAATTTCTAATTCGCTCAGCAATGCTTATAACCATTTGTCTGACTGACAAACTAAAGCTTGGTCATGAGCAAGCTTTAGCTGACTGATATTGCCTATTCCCCAGCAACTTTCATTCCTACATGCAGTACTTACCATGCCTCTTTAATCATTTCCTCCTCATGGACAACCCTGCTTTACTCCTCTCCCTAACTCTGCCCATCCGGACTATCCGTTCCCCACTCACACCTGAGCAGTCTGAAACATGTACAGGTTGTGGATTAGCCTCCTGTCCCTCCAATCTATTCCTCTTTCCTGCAGTATACTCATTAGTTTTCCAAATTCAGTCAATCAAAAGCCTTTTCAAAATCTACAAAACAGGCAAATACTTCCCAGCTGTATGGAAAATCAAACTTATTTTTCTGTATTCCTCACATGTTGATTGCCTCTACCTTTTTTGGAATAGGAGCTAACACTTATCTCACAATCTTATGGCCAAATTCCTTCCTCATTGATGCTACAAATCAGTCCATATACTCATCCTCCCACATTATCCTAAACCTTTTAGTAGTTCCGCAGGAATGTTGTCTACCCCCACAGCCTTATTTGATTTCATCTCCCTTAATGGCCTTCCTATCTTATTGTTGAGTATGCCTGGACCTAAGCTATCTTCATATTTTCTCTCTATGTCTAAGCTTGTTGGTCTAAGTTCTTTACCATACAGTTCCTCTATACATTCCTTCCATCTCTCTTGAATCTTTTCTGTTTCAACAATTATCTTACCCGACTTATCTCTAACTGTAAACACATATCTTCCCATCTTACTTCCCAATAGTACTTTAACCTTCTAGTATAGAGCACCAGTTTCAGTTCCCTTCCTCTGCAAACTTTCCATATCTTTGCACTACTTCTTCCACCATGCTTCTTCTGCTCCGTTTGTTACCAACTCAATTTATTATTTAACTCTTTGTTCTCTGTCCTTCTACCTATCTCTGTATTTCATTCTTCCATTTCCTTATCTTGCTCACCTTTCTAAAGATCTCATCCATGATCCATGGCTTCCTTGTCCTTTTCCCATTAACGGTTCCGATAGTTTTATTTGTGGCTTTTGATATCCTTTTTTTGATGTAGGTTGCTGGATTTTTTTCAGGAGTTATAAAATATTTATTTGGTCGTTGTGTCCATGCAAAACCTACATTAACCAGTAGATTACTTAATAATAATATATGATATTGGGTATGACAAGTTAATGTTTCAATTCCAGGCATATGATGCTTTGCAGATTACTGGATATGATTGATAGCAGTATGCCAACCATAGCATATAGCAAAGGCCTGAAAGATGAAAATTAGAAACAATACATAAAAATTGTCATTTCCTGATAATACTCTGAAATTTTGTGCATCTAGATACCTCACAAAATTTGGCTGTAATAAATTCATGACATAGGTGCTTCACCATTGAGATAGATTATATTATGAATTTAATAGGTACAATAACATGTTGGTTATTATGGAGATAAGTGAAAAATAAAAAACTTGTATAATTAATATTGCTTTGGCAGCGTAAGGACAGTGCAGTCATACTGAAGAGGTAGTTATTTATTCATACTACACTCCCAGGAGACTGCATAAAGCTTTGCAGCTGTCTCTGCAAAACATATAACCAGTTTCAATGAACAGCCATTTTAGGTTAATTATTATGGAAGAGAATTGAGAAAGGTGAGCTGCCCTCAGTTTGGCATTCATGATTTTGGACTTTGAAAAACAATAATAGGCTTTTAAAAATTAGAAAATTTTTAGTACCTGACAAAAATAATTCTTTACTTACATCAATTGGCTGGAAAGTTTATTTTCATTCAGGTGAGTCAAAGTGTCAGAAATTGTAACTATGCAATGCACCTTCTTCTCTTTCAACATTGGGTGGGGGGTCCAAGTAGATAATTTGACACAGAAGGCATTTAAAATATTGCATTGGGTAATGAGAAATTTAAAAGGAAGTAGTGTAGCCACAAAAGGAATAGCATATAAGGTACTGGTTATCCCTATCCTAGAACACTCCTCCATAGTATGGGATCCATATGAGGTGGGGCATAGTAAAAAGATAGAAAAAGTTCAAAGAAAGGCAGCAAGATATGTACTCGGAAGGTACAAAAGAACAGATGGTGTCACAGAAATGTTAGATATACTGAAATGGGAGAGTTTGAAAAATAGAAGAAAAAGGAGTAGGTTAGGCGCGATGTATAGAATTGTTAAAAAGGACAAAGCTTGGGAAGATTTATGGCAAGGGATAGAAAAGCCTAACTTTAAGGGAAAAAACGACCATAGTTTCAAAATAAAAATAAGGATGCAAAAAACAAATAAGAAAAAATACTCTTTTTTTAAATAGAACTATTATTGATTGGAACCAGCTGCCTGGAGGTTTGTTTGAGCCCTTTCCATCCAATTTTAGAAGTTTTAAGTATAAATGTAAAGCAGCCACTGGGTAATAAACTTCATTGTAATTATTAAAATATTGTTTTTATGTGATGTGGACGGCATTTTGTATGTGATGTGGAAGTTTGTTTGTATGTGATGTGGAAGTGTCATTGTATGTAAGAATATTTTGTCTCTTATTTGTTTTTCTAGTGAGTGTATGTATGTAATTTTTGTTGTAAGAATTATCTTTGACCAAACTTGACCGTTGCCACCAGGAAAATCACCTAATTGCAACGTAATTCTAAAATAATAATTCCAAGTCCTCAGACATTATTGTACTTTGACAACCTATGTTAAAAAAGTGTGACTGTAGCCTCACAAAATCAATATTGCTACATTATAATTGTTACTAATAATATTTACAGATTCATGAGATGAATTGTATCATATTGTGGATAAATACTTATCAACTTATTCAATTTCCCACAAATAAAGGACACCATGTTCACAAGGATAATTTAAAATCACCCTTGAGATAGTTTGAATAATTCGTAACCAGGTTTTTTTCTGTGAAAATATTTGCTTTGATGTTTATTACGAGTAATTATTCTTCCATTTTACATATGACTGAGAAGCAACTTGGTACTTACACTAGACAATTAATGAGCTGCTCAGGAGTGAAGGGTATTGCATTTTAGAGTGCTTACTTAGAATTGTATAGCATATATGAATATTGTGCAATCCTGTCAATAAAAGTTAAAATAATTGCATAATAATATTATGCATTTTAGAATGAACAAAATCGTTCTTTTTTATTGAATCAGTTTCTCTAATTAATCAGTTTCTTAAAATTTAAAATCGGTTTATGCAGGAAAGGGAAAATTTGCTAATGTATCCCAATCAATAAAATGTACATAAATGGACTTATATTCAAGGCAAATGCTGAATAATAGAGAATGAGGATTTAAAATTCAAATGTGAAGGAGGAGGATTGAGATATGAAACTCAATGAAAGAAAGGATTTGGATTTGACCATCCCTAAATATTATAGTTAATCATATCATTATTTATCAAAATCTAAATTATCCTTAGGAATACCTCTGATAAAATTAATTTGGCACAAAAACTTATGCTGGACACATATGCTTTTGGAATGTATCTGAACAACAAATTGGGGTTATATGCTGCTGCATTTTATTTATTATCCCAAATTTCTTCTAACTACACATACGTAAAGCATTTTTAACAGTCATCATTTTTAAAGGATGTTGTTGACATAAAATGAAACCCATGGTATGTCTGGCTTTAATTACAACAATAAAGTGAGGAACAAAAGCTAGTTTACTTAAAAAAGAATACAATGATCATACACAAATTCAAATCACTGTACAATTTATGCATTGATTTCATTATTCGAGGAGGCTTATATTTAAAATTGTAACTCTCATCCATTTATTCAAAGGAATTTCCTGTGGAATGTTGGAAATTAGTAATTTTCTGGGATAAGGTTACAATAATAGATAAAGTATCATTTATAGATTTTAAATGTCATTTCTTGTGGATCACTTGTTGAACTAATTATGCAGCATTAATTGCATGTAATAGTTTTGTAAACTAATACTTTGGTGCACATTTATTGCATTTCTCATTCTTCTCTGTTCTGTTTTCTGTAGTATATTTAGCTAAATGTATAGAAATGTATGTTTTGCCATTGTCCTATGTAGCATATTAATAATAGTTAACATGGTAATAGTGTGGATTGAGAATTTAGATGTAATTATAAATGTTTATTTATTTCTTGCTTGTTATCCCAGGAGGCTAGGGAGGAATAGTTATGTGTACAGTAAATTGATATGTTTCTGTTATAAAAGCATTTCTCAGTACTTATGTCACATATAATATCCTTGCTAAAATTTATAATACAAACAGCAACAAACTAATCATATATACTAGATATAGTATTATCAGTCATTAAAACAGATGCTATCAGAGTTATTACTTCCTTCACTAGGTTTAAATTTAAATAGAAATTATTTTTCTTCCATGATAAATCCAAGCCTTTGCCATTATGTTATACTCCTTAGAAATTCTAAGTATTCAATCTTAAGTTTTTCATTTCATTTTGGGACTTTGGAGTTAATGTTCCTAGGAGTGCTCTTGCTTTGTTACAGAAAGCCATTTTGTAAAAAAACAGATAACTCATGCATTTTCTCCTTTCATTCAGCTTAAGAATTATATAAAATTTAAACAGATTATCGCATGACACACATCCTATTTTTATGCTGCACCTTTGCTTCACAGTCTCTGTAAAACAGCTGTCAAAGAAATCGTTTTGGTTAACTTCAGTGCAATCCACTTTGAATACCTTTAGTTTCAAATTGTTTTTGTATGAAGTACCCAAATTACAACAGCATATTCCACTTTACTGCCTTCTGCATTGGCACATTCTATGTCTTTAGAATGAACTTGAGTAAATCATTTCATCAGAAATTCATAACAGATATTGAATCCATGGTGGAGTATGGTAAGTGTATAATCTGGTGGAATTATTCCTTCTCTTCCATGAGGTAGTTCTCAGTGACCAAACTTGTTCTCCTTGACACTCTTGCATATTCCATGCTCATTAAGTTTTCAGATCTAGCTGAAATGGACATGGATGGAAAGGAGATGAAAAAACTGACAAAATATCAACCTGCTTAATGTTAACTGAGGCCAATGTACTTTTTCTACTCTATCAAGTTGATTGTACTCATCGGTATGAAAGCCTCACTGACGGACCACATAAGTATATCTTAGCCTCTAGGGTGAAGGTGAATACACTCACTGTGGGCATGCAGGAGGCCATCCCCCATCTCCTTGGGGTCCCTTCATCATTACCAGATGCATGATCTAACAATCTGGTAGTCATACATTTGTACATGGCTATAAACTATGGTACAACTCCAATTCCAAATCTCCAGCCTCAGTTGCCACTACTGTGAAAATGTAATTACTACAAGCATAACTTCCTTTGCAGCAATGTTCTCATCATTAATTAGGAATGTCCAAACAAATATATCAACAAAAAGTGATTTTTTATATCTACTCCTGTCTTAGAATCAGTTTTGATTTTAATTCAATGTCTCTAATTCCACAGAATTTTATCATTCATATTGTGCAATTATTTCTGCTATATCATAATAACCAGTAAGATTTTTCCATGTTTATTGTCTTAGTTATATAGCTCTGAATCTAGTGAATGCATGCCATATGCCTGTAGTAACAAAGAGAAACACAATTGGTTTAAACAATAACAAATTTACACACCAAACAAAAAGTAATTTGAATGTTTAAATCCAAAGGCTCAAATTATCGTCAACTGCTTGTAGTATTTTCCATCACTCATCTCTCCCCAGCAAGATTTTCTAACGTTAAGTTGTTTTTCTCAATTTTTACTCCAGCTTCCTACTACCACCCATGTACTATGTTTACTGGGAAGTGTTAAATAGCACTATACTATCTATTTTGGGTGAGGGAGACAGGTATTAAAGGAAAAACTAACTCAGATTCCCACTCTGGCCCTGGGTGGTGCCCGCCAGCCCACAGTCTTCTGATAGGATGTGAATGAATTAAATGTCAATTAAGTGATTTGGTACCTTTAAAAGGTACAATTTTCATGTGAAATGTACCTCATCCATGTGACTGGTCAATCATTTCATCACCTTTTGTGTGCATTGTGTCTGCCAGTGTTGACCTCTTTCACCGACAAGCAGGTACCATGCATTTTGTTTTGATGTGAGTGTTTCAATTCATTTTTTGCCTTTTTGAAAGCAAACTAACAAATGGGGTGAATTTTGTGGTGAAGACAAAAGGCTTTGGCTAAGGGCCAAATAGTTATAAATTATCCTGGTTGTACGAATTCCAATTACCCTGGAATTAGTATACGCTATTGTTAATCATCCTCACCTCAATCACCAATTTATAATACAAGAAAACCTCAGGTCTGCTTTCATGCTGAACACAGACCACCATTCCCTCAAAGATGCAAGACTTCATGGAGCATTTGGTGGAAACTGGGAAATGATGCTTTACAATTCATGGTGCTGCACGGTCAGAGTTTTAGATCTCCATTAGTCAATAAACATTCTTATGATAAAGAAATCACCCACTCATATTGATAAATCTCTGTTCTGCATGTTGAATAAGTTTTTAATCACTATACTTATATTGTATTTCATTCTTTAAATCTGGGAATTTCTTTCTCCTTCATGAGTGGATGCCCTGTAGATAACCTTTAAAATTGTAACTGTAGAATAATATAACCAATAACGAATGGAAATTGAATTCATTTTAAATTTTACTTACACATCAATTAAAAGTGAAATGTTTTACTCTAATTCAGTCTGAAAATATTGCATCTTTTGGGCATCTTATTAAGTCTAATTTACTATTTGCCATTATTACTGTTTCTTATGATAATATCTGGAAATTATTCTCTTTCTTACTTTACTTAATTCTATTCTTGCAAGTTTTTGAAATTTAGAATTATTCTCCTCAAGGTTTTTCTTTATGAAAAAAAATAGAGAATTATCATTACTTGAGGTACTCTTCCCTATCCTCTCGCTCACTGCATTGGCCACTTTATTTGGGAACACGGTCTGTGCTATATTCCTCCATGGAAGTTGCATGTAATTTATTGGATCCGTAGTTCCAAAAATTAGTTTTGGCACATTGTGATATATATTGATGATTTTGTAATTACATTTTTTTCTTCAATTTACTAAATGAATCTTGCCTGTGATAATTTCCTACCATATTGGCCAATGGTCATTAAAATGATATCATTACACAAAATGTTTTTAATGTTCTATTAATTCATACTTAATAGTTTTATAATAAAAATATTTTGTTCATTAGTTTTATTAAATTGCCATGCATAAATTTTTCCTTTCTCCATACATTAGGTTTTTATTGGCACGGAAGCTTTGTCAACATAAGATTATTCAAAATCACTGCAGATACTCTTAGCATTTAGAGCTGTTACAAATTGGAATGGAATGCAAACATGATTTCCTCTAATATTATAAATCTCATTGTTGTACAAATAAAAATAACTTAATTTCGACAAATAATAATAGAATATTATAAGCACTAATATGACTTGATATGTTATTTTTCCAATGTGCAGGTGCTGTGAATGTGGATCTGTTAGGGAAGAGTATAGTGATGAAGAGCTAGGACTATGCATTATAGTGCTGGGAACTTTTGTGCACCGTGAACCTGCTCTTGCTGCACCACTCTTGCCAGAAGTGTTGCGCGTTGTAGCTAAGTATGAATATTCTCATGATTTATATGTTGATATAGTATAATTTACCTGTTGGTCAAGTATAGTAGATATATCTAGGGGGATGCGGCAGTCCAGAGGTAGAGCATTGGACTATTGACTGGAGGGCCTGGTCTCTTTGGGTACCCTCGGCTTCACCCATTCTATATGATTTTTCTAATACAAATCTTCCCGGGAAACCATAGCCGGCTAAGGGAAAGGATCTGGCCCCCCAAACCTGGTGTGTGAATTATTACTATGAATATTACTCGTATTTGGTGAACTCCACCATTACCTACAACCTTGACATGGTGGAAGGGCTTGTTCATTCCAGTGACCCCTAGAGCTGTGCTGGTGGCAGCAATGATAATTGCTCCTGGTAGGCTCACCCATGAGGACCCATATAGGTTGAAGGTTTGGAGCCAGACAAAAGGTAGTCTATGCAGCATCTGTTCCTTAGTGAGGCAGGTGCATAGGCATCTGACCCCAGTGGGGTGGCCATTGAGTGATGTTGTTGCATTGAAAACACTATTGAGGAAGGCAATGGGAAACCACCTCAATTATTAATTCCATGATTTTTACTGTGGACAGTACAGAGAAATTGAGTCCTGACAACTATGTGACTCAGGCATATAAGCCATGTGTTGTGCCTGGCAGCAGGAGAGGCAAGACTTCCACAGTCGTCATCTCATGAAAGCCTTGCAAAGCTAAACTGGCAGCGACAGCAGCAGCACAGAAGATGCAGAAGAAGTAGATCGAATTGGAATAGGAACTTGAAATATTAGGACAATGTTGAGGATAGGAAAGTTAAAGAATGAAAGTGAGAGAGAGAAGGAAAAAATATAGATATTTTAAGTCTATGCTTGGCAAGATGGAAGGATAGTGGGGATTATTGGAGTGTTAGTTAGCCGAGTACTATCAAGGAATTAATGGGAATATATCAAAAAAGGGATGTTGAAAGGTGCAAATAACACTATGGGAACCATTAACGGGAAAAGAACAAGGAAGCCATGGATCATGGGTGAGATCTTTAGAAAGGTGAGCAAGATAAGGAAATGGAAGAATGAAATACAGAGATAGGTAGAAGGACAGAGAACAAAGAGTTAAATAATAAATTGAGTTGGTAACAAACGGAGCAGAAGAAGCATGGTGGAAGAAGTAGTGCAAAGATATGGAAAGTTTGCAGAGGAAGGGAACTGAAACTGGTGCTCTATACTAGAAGGTTAAAGTACTATTGGGAAGTAAGATGGGAAGATATGTGTTTACAGTTAGAGATAAGTCGGGTAAGATAATTGTTGAAACAGAAAAGATTCAAGAGAGATGGAAGGAATGTATAGAGGAACTGTATGGTAAAGAACTTAGACCAACAAGCTTAGACATAGAGAGAAAATATGAAGATAGCTTAGGTCCAGGCATACTCAACAATAAGATAGGAAGGCCATTAAGGGAGATGAAATCAAATAAGGCTGTGGGGGTAGACAACATTCCTGCGGAACTACTAAAAGGTTTAGGATAATGTGGGAGGATGAGTATATGGACTGATTTGTAGCATCAATGAGGAAGGAATTTGGCCATAAGATTGTGAGATAAGTGTTAGCTCCTATTCCAAAAAAGGTAGAGGCAATCAACATGTGAGGAATACAGAAAAATAAGTTTGATTTTCCATACAGCTGGGAAGTATTTGCCTGTTTTGTAGATTTTGAAAAGGCTTTTGATTGACTGAATTTGGAAAACTAATGAGTATACTGCAGGAAAGAGGAATAGATTGGAGGGACAGGAGGCTAATCCACAACCTGTACATGTTTCAGACTGCTCAGGTGTGAGTGGGGAACGGATAGTCCGGATGGGCAGAGTTAGGGAGAGGAGTAAAGCAGGGTTGTCCATGAGGAGGAAATGATTAAAGAGGCATGGTAAGTACTGCATGTAGGAATGAAAGTTGCTGGGGAATAGGCAATATCAGTCAGCTAAAGCTTGCTCATGACCAAGCTTTAGTTTGTCAGTCAGACAAATGGTTATAAGCATTGCTGAGCGAATTAGAAATTCAGTTTGATAGATACCAGATGAGAATCAATATAAATAAAACAAAGGTTATGCGATTTTCTAGAAAGAAAAAGGCTAAGCTAAACATTAAAGTAGGAGGGAAAAAAATAAGAGTAGGTTGAACAGTTTACGTATCTAGGAAGTGTTTTGGGCCAACATGGTCAAAGTAGTAGGGACATAAGGAGAAAGATTGCACAAGGCAAAGAGGCTTTCACAAGGAGGAGGGAGTTGATGACAGGGACATTGAGTAAGGATCTTAAGGAAAGGCTCATCAAAACTTTGAAATGGAGTGTAGTTATGTTCCGCGTGGAAACATGGTCACTGAAGCAGGATGATACGCGTATATTGGAGGCTTTTGAAATGTGGGTGTGGAGAAGGTGAAGTGGACAGAAAGGGCATCAAATGAGGAAGTGCTAGGTATAGTGGGGGAACAGAGGGGATTGTTAGGAGAAATGATAAGGCAGCAGGAAAAATGGTAAAAAACATATTGGTCGGCAGTGGGATTTGACGATTGATTGAGGGAAGAATGTTAGGCAAATGAGGAAAGGGTAGGAATAGGATAGGGATGTTGGATGGGATGGAGGTATGAAGGAAGTATACAGAGATGAAGAGGGACCTGTTTTAGAGCAGAATGTTGGGTTGTGTTTTTTTCAGAGAAACGAAACATCTATTTGGTACTTGTGTTTATCCAAAACCTACCTTAACTGGTATGTTACCTAAAAATATAGATATAAAAATCTATTTATTTATTTATTCTGAAGATGGTAGCCTACCCATCAAAAGGTCATATATTCGTGACTGTCCATTCTTTGTGTTTCTATGTTTAGTTGAGTTTTGACTTGCAGTTGATGTACTGAACTGTAGTTTGAGAAGGAAATGGTGTACGTGTGGTAAGTTTTGACTTGCAGTTGATGTACTGAACTGTAGTTTGAGAAGGAAATGGTGTACCCTTGAAGCATACCTTCAGATTGACTATTTTATCAGTTTTCCCTTTTTTCCAAGGCTTGACTCTTTCCACAATCTCTTCCTTCTATGTCCTGACTATTACTTCATATCCCAACCCCCCACCTCATTTACCAATCAATATTTATGACTCATGATAACTAGCTTCTTTGCTTTGAAAATGGCTGTTTAAGCAGTTCAAAACCTGGGTTGGTGAATTAAAAACTTTTTGATCTTTCTGCAGTGTTTCTTTTTGTCCTATTTCCATGTCCATTTTCTTACAGTTGTGGTCACCTTTAGTGACTTCTACTCTGGTTGTCTCAGCTGGCATTTCCACAGACTGATGGTTGTGGAGTCCTAACTAACCTTCACCCGAGAGGGAATGACCTCTTTCCAGTGAAATGAGTGCCAGGGTACCCACTACTCATAAATATTTCTGCTCATTATAATTTTATGGATTGTAATGTGATGGGGTTCCCTGTGGTCTTGATTAATTTTTTAAATGTGTAGCCATCTCTTAGACAGATACTCCATTCAGATCATATTTATTTTATCCAGGTAAAATATATCTTCCTGTTGTACATATTCTGCATGAACAGCCTTTTTTTTGGCTCTTAATATTTCATGTTTGCAAGATGGATGGCCCTACGAGGATCACTCAACATATCTACTTCTAGTACACCTCTATGAGGCTCAGAAATGTGTAAACCCTTCTGCCATGTCTAGGTTGTTTCCATGAGGATTGACTTCCATTCCTACTTCCAAAAATCAAAATTATTTTACCCACCAAAGATTTAATTTGCTAGCAATAATTCTACAGCAAGAAATACTTAGTATATGAGGACATATTATGTAGAAGATGTCTGTGGATTCCATATTAAATGAGACAATTATTCAATATTGCTATGGTGGATTATATTGATTGCTACTGTGCAGTCAGATTTTTTCATTATCAGCAAGAAGAATAATTTTTTAATAGGCTAAATGTCAACCTATTCATTAACTTTGCATAGTTAGTGGAGCTGGAAGGGATGAGGAAGGAGGTGTACTCAATAATCATTCTATCCAGAGCTCTAAAATGCCTCCCCTCAATCTTGCTTCTTCTGTGAAAAATTACTCTAGTTATTGTTTTCCTTTCATTTCAGAGTGGCCTTGAATGCAACATACCCATGGCAAAGTGAAACAAATATCTATCTACCTGGAGGAGCCATAAGCGTTGCTCATCAATTCCTGCGTTGTGTCTTACATCAGCTTGCTCCAAATGGAGTTTTTGTGCAGATGTTTCAGACACAAGTCGATGGTAATTTCACTAATATTACTCATTATAATTACATTGAACTGTTATTTTTACTCCTAGGAATTTACTTTTTATGCACCATGTTTGGAGTAAATGGTAGTTAGGCAGATACGATACAGATAACTATGTTAAGTTAAAAAAAGTTTTCATTTTATGGTAAACTTTTTATAATGATGCATGAAAAAGTGACATAGGAAATAGAGTTTTTGTTGTTATAGTGTACTCACTTCATAGTAAACTCCCTTTTGTTTCACTGCCAATACAAGAACCTTGACTAATGAACTTCATTGTGAAATCATCATGTCATTTGAATTGTATGTGATATACTCTCCTTCTACTAACTAACATAGTTGCAAAACACCTTGAATTGAAATTTGGTGCCTATCTGTTTGGGAATAAAACCTCCTGGTAATCAAATTTTGAAAGGCATTATCAAATAATTTACAGGTAAAACTTGAATCAAGACAGTATTGCTTTGAAATCATTTAGTCCCATATTGACCTCCTCAATCTATTCAATTTTCATTTTCCAATTGAGCTGATGCCATGGTAAGGTGCATTCATGGGTTTGAATTTCAAAATATATTGCATCGTAGAGTAACTTTGTATTAGCATATACATTTGTGGTATTTTTAATCAGGTTTGTTGAATGAGCTATTCTCAGTACTGGGGATTGGGATAGTGCGGTGGTTAATGTACTGGTTTCCCACCCTGAGGGCCCAGGTTTGAATCCTGGGGACAGCAGTTCTTTTTCAGTATCTTGATCCCTACTTGAGCTGCTGTGTGGAGAGCACTATGAGTACGTATGCAGTCTATCAGATAGGACTTTAAACTGTGAACCCCTTGGTGCCTTTCAACAAGAGCAGGCTAATATTGATGACAGTTATTCTTCGTGCTGACAGTAAAGAGTTTGTGCTGCAGCATTTTGTGTTATAAAAAATTAATTTATTACATGCATAAAAATGCTTCCATGCTGCAGTTTTAAATCTAACGGTAAAATTAAGTTTTAAATTTACGTTTAAAAGAAGGAAAAAGGGAGGCAGTTGTGTGTTTGACGAGTTTTGACATGTTTTAAAAGCACTGGCGTTTCTCATAAAGAATATTTGGAAATCCCGGCTGTACATTCCATGGCATTTTCTTTAATGCCCTCACGAAGTCACTAAATCTCTCACGTGATGGTAACTCGTAGCATATTTGTAATCAACCTCAGTGGGGCCCTGTTAGCACGGGGCCTGGTGCCATCGCACGACTTACCACCCCCAAAGGCCACCAGTGGTTCCCAGAATGATTGCATGGGTTTTTTACATTTGTGTTTAGCACAAGTTCCACTAGCATCGTAGTGTTGCTAGTGATTGCACATTTGTCCAAACTTGTGTTCAAAAGTGCTATTGGTGACTTCTCGTGCCCAGTTTAATAATATTTATAAATAATTTTTAATAATAGTTTTAAGAATGTTTAATAATAGTTTTAAAAATGTCGCCAAATAAAAAGCCACTAGAAGGCAGTCAAAAGAGAAAAAAAATAACCGTAGAAAGGAAAAGTGAAATCATTCAAAAGCAAGAATGAAGTGTCAAGTGTAGCTGTTCTATCACACACATACTTGACATCAACAATTTGTATTATCCTCAAGAGCAAGTAAAAAATTAAGGGGATAACTGCTTCAAAGGGCGTAACAAGAATTTCTAAGCAATGGTTATGTATTCTCAATATTGTTGAAAGGTTGCTTCTCATATGGATAAATGAAAAACAACTGCAAGGTGACGCTATTAATGAGACCGTGATATGTAAGCAGGTGATAGTGATTTTTGCTGACCTCGTTGAGAAAACACCTTGATGATGAATGGACAAAAAATAAGTATTTAAGGGAAGCCATGTGTGGTTTGAGAAGTTTAACAGAAGGACTGGCATTTACAGTGTTGAGTTATGGTGGAGCAGCGAAATCTGACTCAAAGGCAGCAGGGAACTTCATCAGTGACTTCACGAAGCTTGTAGATTCTGAGGGTTACCTGCTGCAAGATGTTTTTAATTGTGACGAGATGGGTCTCTTCTGGAAAAAGATGCCAAAGCAGACCTATACATATAACAGCAGAGGAGAATGCATTGTCCAGCCATATGGCAAATAAAGACCGTCTCATGCTGTGATTTTGTGCCAATGCAAGTGGCACAAAAAATTAAAATCATGCTTATTTACCATTCAGAAATTCCATGAGCCTTCAAGAACTCTGTTGAGTTCAGAAGAGCTGGCTAAATGTGATGTGAAGGCCCAACAAAAAGGCTAAGATGACGTGTGTCCTTTTTACTGACTGGATCAATGAGGTGTTTGGTTCTAATGTGAAAAGTATTTGCTTTTCTGAATGAATCTGCCACTCCATGTCTTGCTTGTTATGGACAATGCGCCTGCCCATTCTCCTGACCTACAATATGACCTCCTTGAGGAATTTAAATTCATCAAGATCCAATTTTTTCCTTCCAATACTCCTCCATTACTCCAGCATATGGACCAGCAGGTTATTTCTAACTTTAAGAAGCTCTCCACCAAAGCACTTCGTGAGCATTGTAATTAAGTAACTGAAAGGACCAATCTCAATCAGAGAGAGTTTTGGAAATATCATTTCAACTTCCTGGACTGCCTTAAAATGATCAAAAAAGCATGTGGGAAGGGATTACCAAGAGTACTCTCACCTCTGCTTGGAAGATGCTTTGGCTGGAGAGCATTGATGAAATCGACTTAATGAGATTTAAGACAGCAGATGTGAGGACTGTAGTCAATGAGAGTTGGGCCAAGGTTCTGGGACTGGAGGTGAATAAAAATGATATCAATGATCTTGTGGAGGAGCACAGCCAGGAGCTGACTACCAAAGAGCTTATGGAGTTGCATTATATTTCACAGGAAGAAGTTGTGGAGGAGAATTGTTTGAGGAGGAGGAGCTTACAGCAAAGCAACAATCATCTAGTGTAATAAGAGAAATGCTGACAGCATGGAAAACTGTTGCATTGTACATTAAGAAGCATCGCTCTAATTTGGCAGTTGTTATGGGCACTAAGATTTACATGATGATAATGCTGTCGTAATTTTGCTACATTTTGAAGAGTCTGCAAAATCAAATCTATCTCAACAGTTTTCAAGTAAAAAAGAATTATGTATGCATCATAAATAATAAACTAATTTTTTAATGGATTTTTTATACAAATCTAATTCGTATTCCAAGTTGGTTCATTACCTGATGGAGGAAGAGATTAAGACTAGTTCTCTCTTGCATCATATATTGAGGAGCATCACCCTAATATGACTGGCTATGCGCGCTAAAAAAATATGTAATTGTAATGCTATGTTGCATTTTGAAAAACACATGAAGAGTCAGTAAAAATGAATGTCTCTCGACAGGTTTCTTGTAAAAATGAGTTATAAATGTATCATAAATTAGCTAATTATTTTTTTTGTATTTTTCCTTCTACGAATTGAATTTGTATTCCTGGTGGTTTCATTCTGTGATAGAAGAAAAGGTGAACATGAACCGTGATCTTAAGTAGTGTCTAAATAATTTTCTTTCAATAATCCTTGCACAATTTTTTTTTTCTGCATCTAAAGCATTATTTTATTTTACATTGCTTAATAAGAAAAAAAATGATTCAGTAAATGAGTGTCGCTTTTCATCAGAAAGATCACGGAATGGATCATGCTCTTATTACGAGGTTCAACTGTATATTTTGTGTATCCAGTATTATATCACATTGACTATTGACCTTGGAAAAAAGGCCATTGTTTTGGGGACAGTAGAATCATTTTTGCAGGAAATAAATATCAGAAAAAAAAGCCATTAGGCCAGATCATGGTATCATATGCATTCAGTTGCTAAATGGAGGATCTGAGCTGAAATAAGGGTAATGCCAGACACCCTCAGTTTCACCTAGTTGTGATATTTCTAGGATATCAGGTCCTCCAGGAAACTGAGAGTGGCAAAGGGAAAGGAACTGGCCCCTTACCCTGTTTATGAGAAAAATTCAAATGAGATAGGAGTTAGAAGTAGGTGAGGTCTAATCTTGCTGCTTCAACCAACCCCTGGGTTGATATTAAGTAAATGTTTGAATTCTCTTTGCTTTCAGTTGTGTATATGCTTTTTACTTCATACAACTGTATAAAATTCATCTCCTTGGATTTTTGGACTTTTATTTCTTTTGGTTACCTTTTATATTCACTCTGCCAATAAAGTGATCATATAGGGTTCTATAGTGAAAATGGTTATAAAATCTTAGAAAGAATGATGAAAGGGTATGAAGTTTTTATGAATGTGGATATCATCAGCTACTGAAACTTCATAACTATTCCTTGAAAGTATCTAAAATATTTTTTGTTAATCGCATTACACATGTAACAGTAATTAACATATACAGAGGTTTAGTATCCTTTTTGGAATTGGATCTATATATTGAGTTTTTTTATTTCAGATACCACCAGAATGAGATTTTTCCGGAGTGTGGCACAAGCCTTACTTGATTTCAATGAGCTTAATCCGATTGCCCCTCTTCAGCTATTGCTTGAGGTTTGTAGACATATTTTATTGAACATTTTGACATTCTTTTGCAATGAAAATTATTGTGTACTATTAGAATGTATTGTCGTAATGCTGTGTAATTATAAGACCCAATCAAAAGATTGAATTTTGTTTATGTTAAGAGTAACTGTATAAATACACTTTATGCAAGGGTAAGTCTATTAATAATTTACAAAACTGGATTGATGCAATAATAATCAAAGTAACTTCCTGAAATTTATTTAACTTTTTTCATATTCATCCTGTACATTCAGACACTCATCTTTTTGCTAGTCCTTGAGAGCCAACAGCAAAGAGGTCTTTTGTTTGCTGTGTTTCAGCCAACAAGTAGCCTCTTGGACAATATCATCATCATTTTTAAAACTTCAGCTACTGAAATGATTGTTAGGGGCTTGAACAGATAAAAATCACTGGGGACTAGATCCGGACACTACAGGGGATATTCCAAGCATTTCCAGTGAAATATTTGTAACAGCTCCTGGATTTGCCTTGCTGATGTTTGGGACTTATTTATGACTTACCCTTGTATAATCAGCATATTCATCATATAATATATTTAACACCTAGAGCTACTTTCCCCAAACTTCTGGTGGAGAGAGAAAACAAATGTTGTTTCTTTCCTCATGACTATGGCTTCCCTCTGATGACATGATGTGACTTTCAGATTTCAAAAGAGTTGACTTCAGATGTCACATTGTGACTTATTAAGGGCTATTTACTATTTGACTAACAATTTCAGACTTTTGTTGTACTATTGTATATGCTGCTAAATTATTTTGACCTTCATCAGTGAATTTGTGGAAACTTGCATGAATGAAAATTAATCAAGTTTGATATCCATTTTTCCAAACAATGTAATTGTTATCAGGTCTGATTGTACCCATTTTAAAAATTTTCAAAGTATTATCTATGTAGTACAGTTGATTCAGCTTTAATTTTTTTATAAATAAACACTAGCTTCTCGCCACTGTCAACATAGGTTATGGGCAACACTCATGAAATAAGTTAACAGCTATATTGTAGTTCAATGAACCCTCTTCTCCTACCCTGAAAAATATCCCGATTGTTCCTTAAATCTTTTCTTTAGGAAGTCTTTTCTTTCAAATATCATGAATGATGGAAGCTATTACTGTTCACCAAAACTGTTAGCATTATGGTGCAGCACTGTTTTTCTACTCTTCACATTTGTAATCATTTGGCCTTCTTATTAACTAGATGAGACATTTGGTGTTTACAAATGCAGTGTGTTTGATCTGCAGCAGTAGTGGTTATTTAGGGGCAACCTACAGTTATGATAATTTGTGCCATTATGGATAGGTACAGCTTCAGCAAATCAGGTACCGCTTTCCCTTTATTGTGCTTCACATAAGCATTGGATTTAATTGTTTATATTCTTTGTTTGGTCTTAATGATGTCTATCATGAATAACTTAATCCTTCAGATTATGAATTGTGCCATCATCATCCTTTTGCCAATTTTGATGACTGTAGTCGAATTCCCCTGTTGCAGTTAAGTTTGTCATTTTCTTTGATCATTCATCATAATTTCTATGATAGATTACATTAGGATTACCCTGACTGGAAAATTCTGGTAAAACAATTTCTTGGTGAATAACTTCTCCATTCTCCTTCTTTTTAGAATCTCAACTCACGCAAAAGTCTTCCACTCGACACTCTCCCCTGCATCCTGCACAATGTGGCATGTTACTTGGACTGCTTGCCTCTGCTCGAAGTGGGAGGTGGAGGTAGTGGCAGTGGGGGTGGATGGGGGGGCATGGCTGGCATAGGGGCCACTTCAATGGGCCTTGGTATGGGTGGTGGTGTGGCCATGGGTGGTGGGCTCCCCATGGGTGGCAGTGGAAATCCTGGAGCATGTTCATCCACCTCTGGTGGCCAGAACACTGGGGCTTTATCTTCCATGCCAGGGTCTTCCTCCTGTGGAGCTGGGCCGAGTCCATCTGTCAGCTCAGGTGGTGTCTTGGGGTCTGGGGTTGGTGTGACCAGTGGGGGTGGGGTGGGGCAGGGTGGTGTGGGGGGTGTTGCCATAGGGTCAGGAGGAGGGGGACCAGGAGGTTGCCCAAGTGGTGCTGGTGGTCAGCCACCAGTAGGGGGGCCTCCGTCTGGCTGGACAGCACTGATTTCGCAAATGGAGCTCCTCTTCAGAAGACTGGTGCTTTCTTTGGGCTCCCTTGGTGGAGGTCACATTGCCATTAGGGCTTTGCTGCGAATAATGGCTGCCATCCTTAAGGTTCCAGGAGTAGCATCCTTCAAGGTTTCACATTTCTTCTGCATTCACTCTGTTGAGTAAATCCTGAAATCTGTGATGTTTTATTCTTTTCTCCTCGTTGTTGTGTGTTATTTCATAGTTGCACTCTTTTTCATTGTGATGTTGTTTCACTGTATTTCTTCACCTTTTATTTGATTCTGAAATGTGTGTTAAGTGACCCATTACTGCTGCATGCATATTATGTTTGCCTTGACTGATGTTTTTTTATAAAGAGGTAGATTAAGAGTTTTGTGATGGAAAATATAGCCATAGAACCTCAACTCCTGGCAATAGTAAATGATTCAAGTTACAGCAACCATATCGTTGAAGGCATAGCTTATCAGAATTTTCACTCTATTTGAAGCCCTTCCTCTAAATTAGTCCAAACATCCTGAACTTACAATGAAATGTTTTGAAATATTTTTGCAATGCATAGTGTTTTGACCTCTTAATCTGCTTCCTTAATTGTTTATCTTCAAAATTGATATTCTTATATTTTTCTGGTTTTGAGATACTAATCAAAGTAAAAGCAAGCTTTTTATGTTTTGCTAATGATATCACCTTGTGTATATCCTTTTTTCATTTTTCCTTTAATTTCTTTTAGTTTTCCTTCTGTGGCACAGATAAGTGTGGGCAATAATCTCATCAACTCGTATGATCTAAAATGGATATGAATATCATTATTTTCATTTGAGGTAAATTAAATTAATTTCATAGTCTTATTTTTAATCCTTTGTTCCCTTGAATGTCAAGGTTTTACTTCATGTAAGTATTGTGTGTTTGTGATGCTAAACAACTTGAACAGTCTGACCACAAAAATTATATTGCTATTACTCCTATAAAGTCTTCTGCATAAAAAAGATCATAATTTTTAGCAGCAGAAATCTGTGAGTACATATAATCTTCAATAAATATAAAGGACTAAAACACTGCAGAGCATATGTTTCCCAAAGTTAAAATAAGTATTTTGACAAATTCTTAATGTTGTAAAGCACCCATATTTTATACTTAACTTTTTGATAACAAGATTTTGCTGTGTTACTCAACATGTATTCTATTTTGAAATTATTTGTATGCAATCAATTCATCATATGTTTGAGGTAATATCATAGTATATTTCTTTCATTAGGGAATCCTTGATCCATTCTCCAAAGTTTTGAGTTGTGCCATTCAGAATCATGTCATGAAATACCAGTCACTAGTGGACCTCTGCTACCTCTGTAATAGAGCCTTTTCTAAGGTGGGACTATTATCATATATTTTAAGTTAGAAAGTAAAATAAGATTTGTAGCTTATAGGCAGTCATATGAAAAGCAGATGTACCTATGTTAATTATTTTATCATAAATTGTACATTTCATTAAAAGAAACTGTAATGATGAAATTTTAATGAAATAGCCTGGAGCTTTCTGAAAATAACTAGCCTATAATTAAATTTTCTTAATGTTTTCACTATGGACGTTAATCTTATTGTGAGAGAGGATTTTCCTTTGTTTCATTCTACTCTAAAGCCACTTAACCCTGCTCCCATGGAACATGTTGATCACAATGCTAACCAGAGACTCAGCTATGTAAATTTTTCAATCGTTTATGTATTTATTTAAAAAATACATCTGATGCAATATTGTGGCAGGAGGCTGTAAATTTTTTTGAGAAAATATTTTGGTGGAAATTGAATAGCATGGACATTTAAGTTTATTAATGGTAAGAAGTCAGCTCAATATAAGCCATATAAAGATGTTACAAAGCGCATGAAAAACAATTTGCTACATGTAAGTTAGGTTTTTATAAAAGCATGAGCACCGATCAATAAAGAGTGAACAAAAATGTTTATTCCTATTTTACAGTAGGCAAAATATTAATTTTATGTTATATTGTTAGCTTAATGTGAACTTTATATGTGGTACAAATTTCATTGATTTGAATCCAGTATTGCTTCAATGACATTTGTTGCAAGTTGAAACCTGTTCAGTTAACCTATGTCTGCTTCTGACGATGAAAATTGCTTTCCCCAAAGGTGTTTCTTCACACAGGAACATGAAAAAGTAATATGAGGCTATGTCTGAACCATAATGAGGATAAAGAACAAAGTTCATATTTATTTCTGTGATATAATTGTCATTTTCCATGTGTTTTGCCTAATTTAAACAAAATTGTTTCATAATTATTGTTTTATATCAGAAATATTTCATGATTATTTTTATCACTGTTTATTTGCAGGAAAGGGACAAATTACTGCTGACAAGAATGGTTATCTTTGAATTGGTACAAGCTTTGAAGTTCAAAACATCTATTCCAGATACCAACTTCCTAATGCTTATAAACTTTGTTCTTCAGGTATGTACAACTTAAGTAAGAGCATTAAAATTTTGTTTGGTCTACTCTGTGCTGAACTCCAAAATTTGGGTTTATACATATTCATGTCTAATTATATTATTATTATCTATTATCTGTCTATGTAGGATGCAGGAGGATGTCTCCCTCTTCGAGTTTTGCTGGAGGAAGAGCTTCCACCAGCCCCTGGTCCAGAATTTGGGGCTCCATCATCCTCAGCAAGCCCTCCCCCATTATATTCAACATCAGCCTCAGAAATCATGCGCCATCATCTTAGTGATTGCTTAGATTTTCTTTCTGACTTCCACACTCTAAGCAAAATTAAGGTACATAATAATTGCCCAGAGTATATATTAAGTATTGATAATTTGAACTATAGTGCCATGAAATTATAGAAAACGGTATAATATAGCATTAGTAATAATAATAATATAATAGTATTGACAGTTTTCAATTAGATTTAAGTCATGACATAATAACACACTCTTGTTCAGCATGTCTTTTGAAGGGAGTTGGAATTCTGAATGTACTAATCAGTAATATGAGCCAACCAGGTGTGACCTTCTGTGGCATTTTAGTTGTAATGTGGGTGGTATAGCTTAAGGTTAATGATATGATTACTGTTCATTCCATAGCTTGTTGGTGATAAATTGTGGCAAAACCTTTCATTTCATCATTATCATGAAAAATAGGTAACTAATAGGTAGGTAGGGAATTTCTGAGTAAATAATTCATAACTACTTTATGAATACTTTATAAATCAATACTTTTGGGATTTAATTTACATTTGCATCAACTTAGGTAATTAATCATAAAAAAGTCAACAATGTGTATGCCATACTCTACTCATCTCTTGAATATCCCATGAATATTTTTATGATATGTATTCAAAAATGAAAATTGAAAACCATGGGACAAAATGCAACTGTAATTAAATTCAATGATGCTATTGTACTAACAAAGTTCCAGCAATTGTAGAATGACAAATATCTAAATAAAATTGCCAAATACAATTCACTCTACAGTGCACAACGCCCATTGGCTACAATTTTTTAAATTTAAAAGAATTTTGTACAGGTCTTACATTTTCTATAAAAATAAGCTATTAATGACACTTCACTTAAACTTTTAAAATGTACAAATGTCCAGAAGAACTACTGCTATACCACTGCTTTCGTAGGAGAACTTTCATCCACTTCACAGAGAAGTGTACACACTTCTTCTGCCCTGAACTCAATATTTTTGTAAACCATATTTATATAGCATTCTTCTATCATTTACCTCTTTTATAGGGCCCTCTATTAGAGTAATATGCATTCTCTGGGAAAAAGAGATTTATTAATTGTACTTGTGCAAATGCTTAAAATTCTTCAAAATACTCTCCCCCTGAATCAATACATCTGCAGAGGCATGTCTGCCACATCTGGAAGGCACCCTGAAACTCCTCAGTGGGAATTTCCCTCAGGAACATTGTCACATGCTTTTAGATGTTTTCCAAGGCCTCCCAATACTTTCCTTTCAGCTCTCTCTTCAGTGGGGGAAACATAAAAAAGTCGCGTGTAGCCAAGTTGGGACTATAAGGGAGCTGGGAGATCCACCTGGGGTGCTCTGGGCCAGAAAGTTGGTAACAATGAAGGGTGTGTGGCTGGGGGCATTGTCATGGTAGAACTTGACTGCCTGTTTGTGGTGTTACAAAGTCGAAAAACACACTTCACATGGAGGTACGTCTTTCCGCTCAGACTACTTGGAGCAAACTGGTGACCAACTGCATTGAAAGGGCAGATCCCCCCCCACATATCCCGACCAATTTTACCACGCTGCAATGGATAGTCACGTCACAATAAAATTATGCACATTACTTTCATAATTGGCCATGCATATATTATTAATCTACTGAAAAATACTGCATACATGTTCCCTGCATATTTATCACTAAGAAGGATTTGTGTTTGTAAAAATTTTGTTTTTCAGTTAATATTAATAATCTGTCCAGTTGGTATTATAATTCATCAGCTATTATTTAGAATTTATGTATGCTGTGAAATATTTCAAAAATACCAAAAATGCATCAATTTTTGCGAATAAATGATGTATAGGTAATCAAAGCTTTTAATTGTTTTTTTCATAAGCAACATGCAAAGCATTTAAGTATTTATTCAGATTATAATTCAATGACCTTATAACATGAATCATTTTTAATAAAAGGAAAGTGATCAATGTGTGCAACATGTTTTTGCTTATTCCAGATACTTCAAGGTTGAAAGGTCATTTAAGACTCAATCAGATTTCTTGTTTGATAGATGTGTTGGGAAGGAAAACTGAAATCAGTTTAGCTGTAGCAAATTGAGTAGCTTCAGGTGTGATTTGGTGGAAGTCGAACATAATGAATTACTGATCGTAGCACTTTTCCACTTGGCAATATTTTTTTTTAATTTTTCGACCGGGTTTCGATGTATTATATCATCATCAGGTAACAAAAGAAGTTGTGTGAGTTTCTACCTTTCAAGGTCAAAACTGTTTTTTTTGCTATCCTTTGTAAACGTCTTCTTTGTCTTCTCTCCCCTTTCCTCCCCTCTCCCTCTCCCCCCCCCCTTGTTTCCTACCATGTTCTTTCCCTTCCCTCCGGAATCTTAAATGTATATAAGAGGGCACACAACTTCATTTTGCTATCTGATGATGATGTAATACATTGAAACCCAGTCATAAAATATAAAAAAAATTTATCAAGTGGAAAAGTGCTACGATCAGTTATTCATCCAGTTTAGCTGTAGTTCAATTTGTTCACCCAATTATTTGTCGAACCCTAAGCCCTAGCAATTAAATGGCTATTGAAATGCTCTCATATCTGTTTCAGAGTTACTGTAAAGGAGTTTCTGTTGGTCTGAATGAAGATACACTGGGAGGCACAATCAAAAGTGGTGTAGCTCAGTTTGTAGCCTTAGAATTAACAAGAGGAAACAGCAGAGACAACAGAGCTATTGTCCGTCACTTACCATGGCTTTACAATGCTCCTTCATCTCTTCAACAAGGGCAAGTATGGGTTTTCCATTGCTTGAATTATATTCTGAATTGACAGCTGCAACGTAGCTTCAGCATTTCATTTATGACTCTGATTATTGGTTTGGTGTTTTGATAAGGATTCATTATCAGCCGTATGCTAGTCTTAATACTATACCTGTTTTTCAGGTGGAATATTATTTTTTTAAATTCAGGGCCTAATGAAAACAGCCAGGTTTCAGCCTTATACATTAGACTATAAGCATGTAATATTAACAATGGCAACCCAAAACACCCAAGCCATAAGTGTGGGAAAATCTACCGTGGAGGGAATCAAGCCTAAGGCGGGTTGCCAGGCAGGGAGGTTACCTCCCCATTCTGCTCTCTGTTTGTCTTTCCAGCTGCCACTTTAGAGTTCTCTCTCCCTTACTCCACCCACACTCACTAAGATAAAGTTAATGAGGTTTATATAAAGGAGGGGGATCAAGATGGTGCGGTGGCTATCGTACTGGCTTCCCACCCAGAGGGCCTGGGTTGGAATCCCATCTGCATCGAATATTTTCAGTGGTATCTCAATCCCTACTTGAGGTGCTTTGTTGAGGGCGCTTTAAGTGGGTATGCCATCCATTGGATGGGACGTTAAGCTGCAGGTGCCTTTCGTTAAGAGTAGGCTAATGCTGACACCGGGCTTCCTTTTCCTGTCCATCCCTAATGGCACAAATGACCGTAGCTGTCGGTCACCCCCTAAATACTACTATAAAAAGAAGAGGAGTGAGTGTGAGGTACTTCTAGAGTGCTTGTGGTAAAAAATAGTAGAGGGGTGCATCAGTAATAGGCAAGTGTGATATGCCCGAATAGTCAAGCTGAGAATGGATGATAGTTTCATCTGCAAATTATGAGAGAAGAGGTTGTAGATAAAAGTGTAAAATGAGAAAGCAATGGGTGAATGTGTGGTTGGAAGGGACTCAAGACTATAGATATCAGGAGTCCCAAAAATAGAAAAGCATGAATGAAACAATGTATGATGTAACAGAGGTGAAAGAAGTGTACAAGGATGGAGTAGTGTAGTAGGAATTGCTGTAAGGAATGTTCCTGTAGTAACCTAAAATGAGTCTTGTTTTGAATTTTTCTCTTCTGAGTGGGAATATTATAAAGTGAAAAGTGTAGGGAATAGTCCATATGTATATATACATATCTGATTTCAAATACAAAAGTCCAGCAGTGTATATACATAGAAAGAACCCATTTGATATTTTAAAAAGTTGTTCAAACCAATTTAATCATCATAATTCACCAATTTTCAAGTACATTAGTTTCAAATAAAAATGCATTAATTAGCCAAGTATGAAATATGACTCTGCAGGTTAGAGTAAATGATTACTAACTAGAGAGATCCCTGGTTTAAATCATTCATTGTGCTTTCTGAGAGCTTCATCTAAATTCTCAGAAGTTTGATTGTATGTTCAGTAGTACTTCATAGGATTTGAGGGAAAGAAGTTCCCCCCTCACCCTGAAAGCATTAGACTTGTTACCTGCCTTTGAGATGATCTCTCTTCTGATCAATGAAAACTTGCCGCTCTGTTGTTTAGTTTAATGATGTGAAGAATAGAATGAAGTCGATTTTGTCGAATTATGCACTACCTTATTAATTTAAAGGATAATCTAATTTTCAAGTTGAACTTTTTATGTAAACAGGAAGTCTCTTTTTTATTATTTTAATTCTAGATAGTCATAATGACTTCTTGCTTCGTAACTCTCTGGTAAACTCATTCTATTAAAAACATTATATGTATTCTTTTATGCATGTGTTAAGAACATTGGATTGGTTCATCACTTTGATTTGCACTACATGTATAATTATATTTTTTGCATGGTCTCTCCCAAAAATAAGAAGAATAATTCCAGGAAATAAAATTAATTGCTGATCAAAGTATGAATGACTGAAATTCTTCAAATTAGCCCCCTTGTGCATCAACACACCGATGCCAGCAACTCATCTAGTAGTGGTATGTTTCCTGAAAGTTTTTGATGGGAACATTGTTCACGCTCCCAGCCACAGCCTCTGTGAAGTTATCCAACATTTCAAAGTAGTTGCCTTTCATGCTCATTTTAATTCTTGGGAACGAAAAGAAGTCCAGCAGTGCAACATCAGGACTGTAGGGAGGCTCGGGCAGCATTGCCATCTTATGCTTGGCCTGGTACTTGGTCATGAGGAAGGTGGTGTGGAATGACACATTGTTGTGGTTCAGCCTCCAGTTGGCAAACATCTCCCTCCTGATGCTACATTCTCTTTTATTCAGTCTTTTGACGACTTCCACGTAGAATTTACTGATCGCTGTCAGTCCCTGAGTCACATACTCTTTGTGGATGATGCCTTTTGAGTTGAGAAAGGTGATGAGAAAAATACTACTTATTTTTGGGCCCTATCTGTAATGCTAACAAAGAAAAATAAAACAAGGGCATTTTTATCAGGAAATGTTGCTTTCATTTATGTGATAAATTATTTGCAGACCACGGGAATTTATAGACTGCGTGGCACATATTCGCCTCCTGTCCTGGTTGCTCCTGGGGTCACTTATGCACACTGCCCTTCTTGGTGGGAGTAGTGGCAGTGGCCCTGGAAGCAGTGCTAAGCCATCTAGTGGTACTACTGGTGGATGCATATTGATTGGTGGAGGATTGGTTGCTGCTCCAACTAATTCAGCATCATCAGGGTCATCCACTTCAGCTGCAGGTCCTACCATTTCTCATGCCAGCTCTGGTGCTTTCCTGTGTCAGCCAATACCTCAAGAAGCATCATGTCATGTAGCTGATCATGTCCAAGTGATTCTTGCTGGTTTTGCTGAGCAGTCTAAAGCATCTGTGCTTCATATGTCTTCACTTTTTCATGCTTTTATATTGTGCCAGGTAATTTATCATTTTCAATGTAAAATTTTAATTAGTTTTGTTTAACTTTTTATCATATCTGTAAGAGCCTAAGAACCTGTGAAATATAGATGTAGGTAATTCATTGCTGTTATCTATACTAAAGATTTGAGGGTAAATCAATGTAAATTCAACAATCATTCTGGCAACACTCTCGCCCATCTTGTTCAAATTTTCTGTACCAATTGATGCCCATCCAAAACTGAGTCACATGAACTATTTTTGTAAATTGACAACCTTTTCAAATTTTATGATAAATTGAATAATTTATCAATGTGTCTGCAAAATCCCGAATCATTTCTTATAACCACAGTATGAAATTTGTAATTTTATTTAATTGTTTAAACTATAGCAAAATATTTCAAATGCATTATTTCACACACTAAATATTAAGTTTTTCTTTAAAAACTTAAATGGCGCATCAAACTTCTTCTTTGAAATACTGAAATGTTGGAGGGTATTTTTTATTCAAAGAAAATCAAAAATATTGAGTTTTAGTTTGCAAGTTTAACTCATCATTAGGTGGCCTACCTGCTGCAATGTATAAATCAAGGACAGGTGCTAAAAGCCCTATTTGGAATGACTACATAACTTTATATTCTTACAGTGTTTTTATGTTGGGCTGAATTTTTTCAATGGACTGTGAGTGCAACACATGTTTGTGTTGTTTATAATGACCTCTCGTCACTTATTGTCAAGTACATGGAGAAATGATTGAAATTTTATTCTGTCAAAAATTGGTGACACAACAAATCTCCTCAATGTTTTTCATGGAAGTTTCCACTAGTGTATCAGGCCACCTTGGTTTTAATAATTAAATGTGCGACCTTGAAAATTATGATAAACTGTTGAAGCTATGTGTTGAATTATTAAACTAATCACTTTTTCTTTGCAAAATTAAATGGAATGATTCCAGCTGTGGACTGTTTATCTGGAGCAGATGGCCTGGGGTTGGGTGCCAAGCAGTGAAGCCCATGCTACCACTATGGGTATCGTATTTGACTTCTGGGGAAAAGTAACCCCATGCATTTTGCAGCTTGTTTCTCATTGTAAAGTGGTGAGTACCTTTTCAATAAGAATTGATTTGTTAAGTCAGAAGTAGGGGTTTTAATTTTCTAATCAGGGCCCTGAAAATGTAGATTTTACCCTACCTGTTAAGCCTTAAAAATTATAAAAAGTTACATTGTTCATTTGTTCAGAAAAATAAGTCACTTGGCTCACCACTATGCATCCTAACTCTTCAACAGACTTCTGTTTCTCTGCCTCATACACTCCCCAATCTCAGGGTACCTTTAACTGAACATTTTATAAGAATGAATGTGATAAGTGCTCTAACACAATATGGAATCAATAAAATAAGACCTATTTTTTTCAAATAATATTTAATTTTCTAAGTTCTCTTTCTCTTTGATAAAATTAAATGTAGCATCTGTGCAGCAAATGTTTTTAATTTGCATTGTGAGATGAATTAAAGCTCAGGCTTTTATCCTAGAATGACCAGGGAGCTGGTTACTCTATGATTTAATTTATATTTATTAGCATTGAGTGGATATTTTAAGTTAATTCCTCAAGTTATGGCAATAAATATTTTTGTATTGCTCTTATTAATTACCTATGATAATTATTATTTATAAAAAATTAATGTTGGAATACATTTATGTGGGAAATATTATTTAAAATATTTCTATGAATCCAATCCACTTTAAGTATGCCATCAGCTGAAATTTTTAATAAAGAAAAATTCATGGGAAAGGACTTGTTGAGATAACTTTTGTTTCAATTATCAGGGCATTTAACATATTATGATAAAAGAATAAAATTTATAATTGTAAGAGTTGACTCAACGAGATAAATTCCAGTGAATTCATATTCCATGTCTTCTTCTACACCAGCTTGCAGAAATGGTGAACCTACATTTTTTAAGCTTAATGGAAGCTCTTCTTGAGTGCAACTCCACTATCCTCAGCAAGCTACTTCCTCTCTGGAGTCCTGTCTTATTTGCCTATCACACTCAGGTATATATTTATTTTTAGTATCTAATGAAGTACAATACAGGATCTCAAATCCAGAAATTTAGATAATGATTTCTGGATTTTGAATCCTCAGTGGTTGAAAAATTGCAACACAAACCTTTCAGATTAAATATATTGGTACTATGGCCAATATTGATAGGGAAATTTAAAAAAAAATCAAATTTTAAATCAATCAATCAATTTATTTTGTCCAAGGATTTGTTTTACAAAAATAGGGCATGTCAAAGAAAATATATGGCTGCAAATTATAGTTGCAGATATTCATCGGCAGAGTATAACAGATATTCACAAAGTTTTTTTATAAATATTGACATTTTATTGAGATTCCCCACATTGTCAGGTAACCTATTTAAAAGAATGAGACCCATGTTTTTAGGCATAAGCACTGCTGCATTTTTGGTTCTTGCAAATGATTGGTGCAGGTTTTTAGAGGTTCTGGTATTAAGTATGATAATCTTCATTGCTATTATAGAATTGGATGTTGCACTTCACACAAATGATTGTTGTGTGTGTGTACGTATGTGTGTGTGAATGTGAAACTTTTTAAAGAGGGGGTGGGGGGTGTGATAAAGATGCATTGCACATTATTCGAATAACCCTTTTTTGTATTTTAAATATCATACTGGCTTTTGGTTAGGAACCCCAGAAAATGACACTACTGTACTGTACTGTACTTGTGCAGAAAAATAACCATAATACACAGCTGTTAGGACATCATTATGGATGGTGGGCCTGATCGCATAAGATCAGAAGTCTTTTTATATTTATTGAAACTCAATATTATCTTTGTAATATTTATTTTCAACCTTGGTATGAAAAATGTCCACAGCCAGAAGAGTTGTAGGTTTTTGTGAAAATATGCTGGGCTCTAATTGAATGCAAGATATCTCTGGATTAGTGTTCCTCCATCATAATTTGATTCACAGAATAATGAAGACTTAATTATCAGTGTCAGACACTCGGAACAAAATTGAAAAAGCTTTGAGCTAAAGTCTATTCGTTTGCCCAGCCTAATAAACTCTTTGGGTGTCTGTTTTATAAATTTTTTCCACCACCAGTTGGCTGAAAACACATAGGAGAAATGTTAAGATGAAAATTACATTTAAATGCTCTATATTTTATATTTTTGATCTTTTCTCAGTCGTCATTCAGTACAAATCATATTTTAATGTTAGATAGGGAAACCAAATTTCATTATATAAAAGCTTTGAAGCCAGTTGATATTCCGAAGATTTCCATGGAATATATTCCGTGGGCTCTTAAGTTCATGTTTGTCAAGTTTTCCTGTACTCACAGGTTGAAGTAAATACAATGAGTAGTATACACATGCCAATAAAAGCTTCAAAAACCCTAGAAATTACCAGGGCTCATTTAAAACCAGTTTAATGGCCTATTTCAAATTCTTGATATGCTTGACTAAAATATTATTTTTGTGAATGCAGCTTTCTCAGGACTTGTTGATGCTCAACACATTTCTGAAAATATTTTCAAAATATTTATTTGTCTATAAATGACATTGATAAAAATCGTGAAGGAAATATTTGCATTTCAGACATGAAGTTCTTTTTTTATTCTTTTATTCTTAAATAATTTTCTTTTGTAACTTGGGTTTAAGGACAAGCCTTTTAATTACATTTATTATTATTGATATAATTATTACTATTTTCAAGTTGAATTATGTTCACAAATTGATTTGGCTTTTTTAAGTAAAAGGTCGGCATGCAAGACAATTATATATAAATGCTACCATGCATCCATCCAGCGTCATTAACCTGAAGGTTGATTTGATGGGTGTAGTCTGAGCTCACCTAATACTAAGCCAAATGGCATGTGAAATTTACACAATAGGGTTTGGGGTCTTGTTCCTTTCTTTATGCCACCTTTGGTTTCCCAAGATGATCTAATACCCAAAAAAATCACAGCTATGGTGAAGATGAGGGTGCTCAGAGGTGTAGTGTGGGTTTCTCGGAAATCCCCACTAATGATTATCTCTCCCAAGGAGGAGTACCCCCCCAACAAATAAGACAATATATGGTGATGTAGTGTAGGTTTCTCTGAAACCCCCACGAACGGTCATCCCTCCTAAGGAGGAGTACCCGCCAGCAAACAAAACAATGTCTGCTACCAGATTCCCCCTTTTTGCTACAATGTAGCTACTACAAAGTCATCCCCTCGAAGGAGCAATGGCCGTGCTATCTCGATGCCTTATAAAGCGAGACGATCCTGGAGCATTGACCATTCCCTTCCCCATTCCTCCCCTGATACCCTGCCTCTGAGTCCGTTGTTCGAGCCTATGACCACACCAGAGATGGCCAGCCTTGCCCTGCACCTTTCCTGACGGTCCCTGCTGCCTCTGAGTCCGTCGGTCGAGCCTACGACCACACCAGAGATGCCCAGCCTTGTCCCTCTTGCTTGTCCCTACTCCCTGGTGCCTGAACCAAATTGTTTTGAAAAGGGTTGATTAAAGATTCATAAACCCAATAAGACTCTCATTCTGTGCTATGCTCCCACCAATGATGTCGTGGCCGCCAATCATGCAACAGAGGGGTCCCTTGGTATCATACCCAAGCCCTCCAGTCATCTACCCACTTAACTGCCTCATCCCTATGCTACCACCAAGCCAGTAGATATTCATGTTTCATATATTATATGGTTCTGTAGGTGACATGATTGGTTTCACCCTAATTGAGTGTGCCATGAACATTTATAAAATAATTTTGTCTGCAGAATTGCTTCAAAGTATTTCTATTATGCTTGGTTGAAAATTGTTTAAGGAAAAAATCTTTTTAATAGTAGAATGGTATTCATTTATTATTCATAGTCATGACTGTAAACAAGTCAAGCCTAAAACTATTAAAGTTATAAAATAATTGGAACAATTTTATGAATAAAATCCTTTCATCTATAGCAATTGCAACTTTGCTTGCCCAGGCTCACTTGGTTAAGTCTTTGATTCATATTTTTCCCTTCATATTTATCATCCTCACTCAGCATGTTGAAAACTGGAAACCCATTGTGATTTAGTAAGTTATATGAATACATATGATAAGTTTTCAAAATAGTTTTTCTTCACAGCTTCCTGGTCATTTACAAGTGCGGCTTCAAGGATGCAGAAATTTCCCACCTTCAGGATCTCCAGTCCCTGGCTGTCCTCCTTCATCTCCAACATCAAGCCAGTCTCAACAGATCACCCGTGGAGGCACACTGCATTTACTTACTTCTCAACCCAGGTCATCCACTCAAAGTCATGGAAGCACAAGACCTGCTTGTCGTGGGGCTTTATTACGCTGGCTTCAGCGGTTGCAGTTTAAGATGGGTCAAATTGAACTGCAGTCATCGGCAGCCACTCAGTTCTATTCTGTGTAATTTTAAGGTTTAACTAAAGCATTTTTATCAGTATAGAATTGGTTAATTCCCAAGATGAATATACATAGTATATAAGTAATTATATTTATTATAATACTTTAATTTTATGAATTTGAGTCATTTTATGAACTTGTTTCATGCACATAGGATTTTTAAAGAGTATCAGGTAGTTAATGCATTTCATGATGCGTTTTTTTTGTTATTGTTCAAATTGTTGTATCCCATGTTTAAGTGGCAAATGGATAGTTTCTTATACAACTTTAAATCTTATATTCCAAGCTTTATGTTATGGATACATTTCTGAAAATCAGAAAAAATTGAATTAGATTTTATAATTATTATTAGTGTTAAAGATAGGTGATGTGTGTCATCAAAAAGTTGTTCTTATACATGTTATGTTTTTTCAATATTTAAAGAATATTATTTATTCAACAATATTTTTATAAGTATAGCATAATTCTAAATAATTATTAAGTTTTGTTGGGCAAAGGATCATAAATATTTAGCAATAATTTTAAAATATTCCTTTATTTCTCGGGGAAAGGAATGGTAATATGACTGTATCTTTGGTACGGTAATTGGCAATAAGTCGCTGTAATAGCTATGGAACTGATTTAAGTAACCAAAAATCAGGAATTTGTGTGCTAAAAGTTATCTGTTAAATGAGTTTTTCCTGTTCTTTAGAATTGAAGTCATGGTGATAAAATTAATATGTAGACTGCAGAAGCTGACTATCAAGTATTGAAACAGAAAACTGCCAACAAATGTATAAATTCTTAGAAATTCTGTTTAGAAAATGTACTGCATTAATCATAAGCCAAGTTAATGACTTTCAAGTAAGGTAATGAATAATTTATAAAGATCCAAGCTGTTTTACTTCCACTAGATTTTTACCTCAGCTCTATATCCAAAAATGCAACTAATTCATTTGATGTTAGGATGTTTTTACAGAATCTTACGGAATATGCACCTTGTGCATATTGTTGGATGCATGTGATTTCTTGCAATAATTATTAGGGAATGTAAAAAATAATTTTTTAGGGTGAGCTAAGTAACTGTGGTTTTTAAAGGATGTTAATTTCTGGATAATATGTATACACCATAGTCATTTTTTTCTGAAAGCTCCTTAATGAATTTTGACATCCGTTGATTCCTTATGGGATTTGAATTTTAGTATCTAATGGTGAAGATCAATATGAATTTTTTTTAAATGCCCTATCAATGACATGCATTTATCTAAAGGCATATCATAGTTTATAAAAAATTCATTGTACCAGATAATATTTTTAATTTGGCATTTAATGTACTCTCTTTTTATAATTAATATTTATTTCCTCTGACAATCTATTTATGTGGAAAAGGATATCACTTTTATGTAAGGAACTTCCATTTTAAAGAGGATAGAAAAAATAATTTTGTTGAATTTTAATGATGCCGGAAATTTTTCGTGACTATATTTCAAATTTATTTGCTGGAAGCTAATTTAGTTGAAAGTTATAATTATGATTTTTGAATATTATATTGTTTTATAAAAATCAATTCTTATATTTTTTATGTCAATGTATCTTCCTACAATTTTTATTTTCATTTTGCAGTGGTAAGTAGGCCACGTGTGAATCACATCTGTGTAAAGAAAACTATGGCAGTGGATTTTCTCTTAGTGAAAAGCATTGTAACCACTTCTTTAAGATTGTTTTCTGTCAACGCCACTTCCAGTTTTTTTCTCAAATATCTTACACAATACCAGTTACCTATACCAAAACATTTCCATAAAATTCTGGATTGCAGTGTTTTCTGGTGGCTGGCTGTTTTCATCATCACAGTCAATTTACAATGGCAGTTCCTCAAATATTATTTCATTGCTTAAGTCTTGAATTCCAGTTAAAAACCCATTATTGTGTTTAAATTGTTAGGTTAGTCGGCCCTATAGGCGAGTATCTGGCATTATAGACAGGGAAACTAGGTACCCATTTATTTAAAGATTGAAAAAGCACTTACTTATGGTGTTGTTCAAATTGGAAGTAAAAGGAACCAAGATGGAAATTTAATTTGGTTTTAAGTGTTGGAGAAGGGGTTTGATATCCTAACTCTGCAGGAATTATATACTTGAGTTTACAAAAATGACCCATCCAACTGTTGGAAAATTTCAAAATTTCCAATAATTTGAAAATAATCCAAAAATTATTGGACAAATAGTTTAATGAAATTTTCCTCCAATATTTACTTGGTTCCAAAACATATCCTCTTGCATTTTTCACCCCTTAATGTATTAGTCAATAAATATTGGTCAAACCATCAGCAACAGAATCATCCATCTTTAATATTAATCATCAGACATTATAGGTTCAGCAGATAACTGTAGCAGCCCATATACTGCATAGAGACTGTTGGTTGCCTGTTAAACCATGTGGCTCAATATGTTCTGATCGATTTTTTTGGTATTAGAAACCCTATTGATTGGTATTTAGTTCCTAATAAATTTTAAGTAAGTTTCAATTTTATAATATTGGAGGAGAGCTATTACCTATGTTTTTGATTTTATAAAGTTTAAATAATGTAGGCATTATTTTGGGATGAATATTCAAAGTTAATACTACATTTAAAAAAGCTTGCTCATCAATTTTCTTTGTTGCAATTCAAGGAAAGGCATCTCCTTCTTTGTCATCATCCTATCCCTAAACTTCTTAATTATCACAATATGCAATAAATATTACCATTTCTATATGATTTGTCAGTATCACAGGACGTTCATGAGTTACAAAAGCCCTGGAGCAAAACAGAAGCTTAAGGGCTATCAGTGTTGCTGGTAATACTTCATCAACAAAATCTTTGTGGGAGCTTTTCAGCCTCACCGTTATATGTCCAAGTTGAGAAAAACATGTGCCCTGTATGGTGGAATACTCCTACACATATTGTTGGATGTCAGCTGTAACTGAAATGAATTTTTATTTCTTTAATAATTGTGGAATCTGACTGAAAAAGCACTTGTGTTTTATCCTATTGTTCATGACATGTTTTTAAATATGTGGTGGTTTATTGCAGTTTGCGGAGATCTGCCATGTGTATTTTTATGTTTAGGTTAACCATATTTCACCTAAACTTAATTAGGTTAAACATTCCAAAGATTCCTTCCAGGAAGTCTTTTTAGTTGAAGTATAATTGTAAGAAATGAGGAGTCTTTGGTTTAAGCTTACCTTTTTCTGCTGTTATTTCCAAAATTGTTTTCATAAATTATAGATCTTCTACATGGTACCCAAAGTTGGCCATGGAAGTGTTCTACTTAATTTGTCAAATGCTGTGATGTTGCACAGATTTTGGAGAGGGCTAACAATTCGAGGTGGCATCTCAGAGAAACTCCAACTTATTGTAATAAGATAAGCATAATGTTTCATGCATATTACATGGATTTTATGAATATCTTTGGAGAACTTTTGGGGATTGCCATGGTGAGTCCAACTCAATCTTTTAACCGATTATGACTTCAGCATAACAGGTCAAGTTGATGTATTTTATCAGCATTCTACTGCAGCATTAATACAAGTTATCCACATGATACGTTTCTATTCTGTGCTATTGAATGTTCATTATTGAGAGGGCCTAAGCGTTGTGTAAATAATAATAATCTTTATTCATCAAAGAGCAGCACTTGCCACATTAGATGTTGTCAAAAGGAAAACTTATAAATGCATACATTCATTCCCAGGGGGAATAGATACACCTCTATTATGATTTTACTCTTGTGAAGTCCATTTCGAATATTCACTTAGAGAATACAAGGGGTTTGAAATCAACTAATCCTCAATTATATTTTTGAACCTACTTTAGCTAGTCGGTCCTGCAGTATGGGGAATTTTGTTATGGAATTTTAAGACAAGGTTATCCAACTGGTTGAAGGTTTTGGACAATCTGCATTGGGTAATATCTAACATGTTACTTGACCTTGTATTATGGCTGTGTATATCGCCTCTTAATACTAAGTTATTTGCATAATTTTTTACATGTATTAAGCACTGGTATATGTATATGTCAAAGACCGTCATCACTCTTAGCGTGACAAATAGTGGACGACAGTGATTATGATGGTTAGAGCTGGTTATAATCCTAACTGCTTTCTTTTGTAACATAAGCAGTGCTTTTGTGTCAATTGCATGTCCCCAAAGCCTTAGCCAATAACTTAGATGACACTGGAAAAAGCCAGAATAGCTAAGTTTCAAATGTTCCTCAGGAACACAGCTTTTAAGTCTCCTGTTTAGGAAGAGATTCTTGGAAAGCTTTTTAGAGTTACATGACTTTTCCAGGAAAGATTAGTCAATAGAAAACCTTGGAGCTTGACAGCTTTGAGTTTTACCTGCACTTCTAAGGTTGCATATAAGATATTGTATTTTTCACTAATTAAAAATACTGTATTAGCTGAGGACTAGTCCAGCTTGTTATTGCATGACTTTCAGTTCTTCATGTGCCTGTTCAGAATTTTTACATTTATTTATAAAAGTAATGTTATCAGCATAAAGGATACAATCAATAGGTATATAATTGATAAGCCATTCATAATCAGCAGAAATAACAGAGGACCAAATAGAAACCCCAGGGGAACCCCATTTTTTACTTGCAAAATTTTGACTTACAGCCATTTACTTCTGCCATTTATTTTTTTTTTTAATATGATATCATGAATTTTAGTTCAGAGAGCTGGATGTCATGATACTGTAGTTTAAGAATGATGATTTGGTGGTCTACATAATAAAATGCTGAGGAGAGGTCAAACAATGTGAGATATAAGCATAGCCTATCTTCAAAAGCTCACAGTATTTGTTTAAAGACATTCAACAGCTTGCTCTGTAAGTAGAGTTTCCAGGTCTAAAGCCATATTATGAGGCTGGACTCATTGGCAGACAAATTTTGAACAGCTTTACTTTTATTAGTTTCTGGAGTTTGTGATTACATTACATGCTTGCCTAAAATATCACAAACACTGGGGACTGCAGTATTGTTTTGGCGCAAAACTATTAATGATGAAAATTTAGTGTTTTATAAACACCCATTCATGAACTAAACAGTTTAGTTTTTGAGCAATTTTATTGTTTCCTGAACTAGGAATTAAGTAGTTAAATTTCTTTCAATTTCCCTTCCATAATCTAGAAGTATTTTTCTAGCGATTACAGTTTGCAAAATAAATGGTTCCAATATAAATTACTTTCTTACCAATATTTCATGGATGTATGTTTTGATAGTTATAATTTGTTCAGGCTAGCTAGATGTAGGTGCCCCTCCATCACCCCTAATTCATTTCAGATTAATGGTACAAACATGTGGCGATCTATTTAGAGATTTATAGGATTTGGCTAAATGTTCCTAAAGTAAGGATCTAATGTAATTGTTTGTTTGTATTTATTGACTTTGAATTAAATCCCATCTGCACAATCAATTTATATTAGTTTCCTTCTTTTTCATTGGCAAACATTAAATAAAATCAGCAGTCTATATCCTCTGTAAAGTCCTTCTAAATGGCCATTATGACGAAAGTATTCTTAAGAAATTACAAATTAAGGTTTTTTTTTTAAATTAGTGTAAAATGGCATTTCCCCAATGCAATATGAAATGGCTGCACATGTATATTTTGTAAACCAATAAATAATTCAGGAAATCGTTTCGAATACCCTTATAATGGAATAAATGCTTAGTTCATTTCATAATAGTAGTAATAAAGTTCCATTTATTTTCTGCATCACCATTTTAGCTAACCCCTCTACTTCTGCCAGACTGATGAGGTCTGACTATAGTTTATGGCTGTACTCACATAACTTTTATATAGCTTTTGTACATTTTCCTTTTACTGTCAGTCTCTTATATTTATTAATCATTAAGAAGGAAAATATAACTTAAAGTAGTTCTTATGACATACCAGGTTGTGTATTTTTAAATATTATAGTTTTTGAATTACAAATGTGTTGTAATTATTATTGGTGAAACACATTGTCGATAAATTATTCATATGTCTGGGTTATAAAAATATTTGTAAGGTGTAAGGTAATGAAAAGAGCCATAGTCTTGGTATGTGATTAAAATTGAAAACATAGTGAAAAACTGAAATAGTTACAAAATGTAATGAACTAGTTCAATAACTGGTTGAACTATGAATTTATTTTATGGCAATTATGAAAACAGAATGTAATAAACTCTATATCTTGTTTGAACAATGAATTTATTTTATAGTAGTAAGATTCCACATGTTTCTATCAATTATTACAGAGTCTAAATCAGGTTTTTACCTCAATCAGTATGACCTGGACACTCCAGGCTTTAGCCAGGTACTTAATTGCTGGGCAATCAGTTTGTGTGCTAAATCTATGTATGAATCATTGCTTAAAATGTACTGGACCTATACATATAGTTGGTACAAATAATATAGCATTACTTAAAGTCACTAAAATTGGCACTTTTAATTGAATCATTATACTGACACCTTGAAATATAGAAGTCTACATTACCCAATTAATTACGAGGGCGGTTCAATAAGTACCTGTGTTAGAAATGAAGAAACCATTTTTTCAAAACCATTTTTTTTTATTTTGCAATATAGTCCCCTTTTAGAAAGATACACTTCTCCCAACATTCTGGCCATTTTTTTAACCCCTCCAGTAAATAGGATTTGTCGAACTCTCCAAAATACACTTGTCTCGGCGATAACTTCCTCGTTTGAGCTAAATTTTTTTCCTGCGAGCCATTTCTTCATGTTAGGGAATAAGAAAAAGTCGCAGGGAGCCAGATTGGGTGAATATGGGGGGTGTGGCAGCAATTCATAATGTAGTTCATGAAAATGACAGCCGAATCAGCTTGTTGCCCACCGTGAGCAATCGCGGCACCCATCGGGCTGACAATTTTTTCATCGCCAACTTATCATGCAAAATATTTATTGCCATTCCGGTCGACCCACCCACAGCCTCTGCTACTTTGCGCACTTTTGTTTGTAGATCAGCGAGAATCATGGCATGGACTTTAGAATGATTTCCTCGGTAACCACATCTGCCGGGCATCCTGGTCACTCCTCATCAAAAACAGATGTTCGCCCACGTTTAAATTCGTTGAACCAATCGAAGTATCCCCATAAACAGCATCCAACTTTGCTTTAATCTCCTCACATTTCTTCCCATCCAAAAACAAAAAGCGAATTGCTGAACGATACCGCTCTTTTTTCATCTTAGTGAAAATCATGAAACACGTCTAACTCAAATGGCTGCCAAATCCAAACTAACCATAAAATCAGTCTGAAATTCGTTTTACCGTCATTTGATAGATGGCAGCACACGATGATAACATAAACTTCCCTCAGAAATGCCCTTTGTCGTCAAACATGGGTACTTATTGAACCGCCCTCATAGTTCACAACATCTGACTAACGTATGTAGCTATCTTATTTTTAGTCTGCATCCCTAGATTTACATCAAAGCTACAGTTTCAGGGCAACCCTGGACTTCAACTATTCATAATGCTATTATTCTCATTTATAGCTCATAGTCAAGCCACAAACATGACACTCATTCATTATTGGCTTCTAAATACTTACCCTCATCATTTGGGAGGTGTTCTGTCCTTGATTATACCCCAAAGAGATCCAGTTCAAATCTCTTATATTTTGGCTTTAATTCATCCAGGATATGGTTTTTCATTTGAACCCATTTGAAAGAATTTACGAAATTGTATTTAAATGTGGATCATGCAAGGAAGTAAGGGGAAAGAAGACATAAAAGAGGAGAGAGGAAACATATATCTACATGAAACATTAAAAATTAAACATTTCTACAAAGATATGTTGTAATACCAACAAATATTTTAGGAGTTAATATTCTAATTTATTTAAAAAAATCAATGTGGATGCAAAAATCAGATATAAGCTTTTGGATAAAAAAATATTTGATTGATATAATGCAAATTTACTTCTATTCATACTCATATAGTAATATGTAGTTGAAAATTTGGAAAAGCTAAAAAGTGTGAAGGATGTGTATGACCCTTGAGCATTTTTATACACATAATTTATAAAAATATATACAGGATAAAATTTATTTCCATTCCTTCTTTCTTTATCTAATTGCATTTCACAATATGACTATTTGTTGGATGAAAATTGCTTAATTCAATTAATAAAATGAGAGGAACCTGTTGGCAATAGAATAAAATTGATTAAATTTGTATGCATGAATCCAATTTTTTGTCTTCCATGTAACTTCTTCCGCCGGCCTCGGTGGCGGCGGGGTAACGTCCTGGCCTACCAACCCAAAGGTCGCGGGTTCGATTCCCGCCTAGGTGGATTTTCCTCCACCTAGGGCTTGGTTGTATGTAATTGTCTTCAATATAATGTCTGTAATGTAGGGTTAGGTGGAAGAAGGGACAATTAGTCTCAACCTCGCCCAATTAAGTCGATAAATAAATAAATAAATAAAATAAATAACTTAATGGAATTTGCATAACATATTGAAATGAAATTAGTGACTTTATAATTCCACAAACTATTTAAAAACACGACCCAGGTTTCCCGATTGAACATCATCACCTGATGATGACGTTCCACATTGAAACTTAGGTCGTGTTTTTAAATAAAGGGTGAGGAATTACAAAGTCAATAATTTCATTTCAATATGTATGTATCCAGGATATAAAAGTATTTAACACTATCATGTGTGAAACAGCATACTCAAGATCATACTGAAGAATGGTAGTGGTAGGGTTTATCTGAACCACCGACCCTAGGTCTGCGTAATACACAAAATTACTTGACATAAAATACCCTTTATCCTTTTTACATGGGAATTATATACATGTATTATATTTAAAAGGAAATTAAGGTCAGTATTTTTAATATACATTTGCATCCACACTATGAATCTATTTACAATCCATCAGACTAAGCCAAAGTATTGAAAGTAAATGATTACTATAAAAGCAAAAATATCCATATACCTATATGTGGAGGTACTGCTTTTAATTAATTATTACTAAAAAATAACAAAGATATCAGGATAAACCATATTATACATATTAATTGATGCGTATGTACGTATTTTGTAAATTCCAGCTATTCATCATGTTGATATATTTTGGTTCAGGACGCCATAAGTAGAAGTAACCCACAGTATGGAGAAGATGCAGGCTCAAAGTGAACATTCCTTCATTTGAAAGATTGACAGTGTCTGGAAAATCCACAATGAAATGATGGCTATTCATGGAAATGATAGCTCATCTTATGATACAGTTGTAAGGTGGAATAGGCATTTTTAAACTGGCCACAGGTCTCTCACAGACAATCCAAGAAGTGGAAGACAATCACTCAGGGACAATGCTCCCACAGTGAAGAAAATGGAGGACCTTATTCTATTAGACCAAGGAACAACCATTCAAATGACCATGAATGAGATTGATCTTAGTTATGGCTATGAGTGGAAAATCATTCATGAAGAACTGCACATGTCGAAGGTGTCAGCACACATGGTTCCATGACTACCGACTCCTTTTCAGAAGCAAGCACAGAGCAACCTGCAATCAGAGCGATGTGGCTTTTAAGTTTTGCCACATTCGCCCTATTCTCCCAGTATTCCACCAAATGACTTTTTGTTATTCCTAGAGCTCATTAAACCATTGTGGGGCCTAATTGGAGAACCCAACTGTCACCATTCAAAAAGTGGAACAATGGTTTTCAGTTCAATCTGCTAAGTTCTACAATAATGGGTTTGGAAAGGTAAAGAAAGGATGAGAGAAATATATCTCTGGATAGAAACTATGCAGGGAATTCTTAAGAAAAATAAACAAAAATAAAGTTTCTATCTTGATGATTTTTGGTAGTAATTTAAGTTCAAATTACTCCCTTGTACATATATGCAGTATTAATTTAACAATATTCATATGCTGAGTAAACCACAAGTTTCATTATCTCTTATGTGGATTACTAAACAATTCCTATTGGAAAATAATTAAATTCCTGATGCACTATGCATGTGGCTATCAGAAACAGTATACAATTAGTGTAGGGTGGTCTTTTTACAGGGTGCATTTCAAAAGTAATGTAATTTAATTTCCTGCGCCGCTCCTATTGGTTGGAGTGGGGTCAAACCACTTGGAGTAGGTGGGATGGGCGCTAATCTTTGCCGAAAAACTGGTCTCATTGCTCTCCAAGCTGTGGAAGCAGCAGGACATCAGTTATTGTAAACCTCTGCACACCGACCGTGTCACAAAAAAAATGGGATCAACAGCAGAGCAATGTTACGCAATTACTAAGTTTTATGTTAAACTGAAAAACCTCTTGAGGAGACTAATAAAATGATTTGTGAGGCTTACAGGGGCTCTGCTCTCCCCTACTCACAAGTTTTGAGGTGGTTTAAGGCCTTTAAGGAGGGCCGGGAAGAGGTTCACAACGAACAATGCTCAGGGCAACCATCAAATGTGGCTCGTAGTTGAAAATTGTTGGACTCTGACCGTCGATTGAGTATCAAGATGGATGCCAATGAACTTAACTTGCCATTTAATGTTTTGTTTCGCATTGTTACTGAGGAGTTAGTGATGAGGAAAGTGTGCGCAAAGCTGTATATATTGATATATATACAGGTATATAGAAATGGGCCTGCAAATTGCTTGACAGACTTGGTTGAGACTAAGCTGCTGGGAAAAAGCACCACACCATCCTCCTTGAGTTCCAAGGAGAGTTACATAACCCATCCCCAGCATGAGTCTGAGAACACGCTCGAGTCCCGGCTTAGTTCTGACCACCAGCTTGAGACAAGTGTGAATACAAATGAAAGCCATCTGAATTCAATGCACATTATATGGCAAGGGCTGAGAAAAAGGGAAATATTTTGTAGAGGCTACATTCTTTAAGTCATAATTAGAAAAAAGAGGAGAAAAAATCCTTTTGTGTGATATGTTGAAGGAAAAATAAAATGAAAATTTCCAGAAAGTTGACTTGAAAATTTACTCACAGTGACAAGGAGAAAGTTGCTCCAGTGATACCCAGTAGTGATTCCTGGGCATACAATGTAGCTTCAAACAACTACTTTGAATATTTTTTATTTATATTGCTTGCAATACCAATTTTTTCATGCATTTATTTGAATGAACCAATTAATTTTTTCCCATTAATCAGAAGTCTTTGATGCACGTCAGCTGACTAATTGGGAATTTATAAGTGAACACCTGCAGTAATTTAAACAATGTAATTCAAATCATCCAAATAACCATTTTTCATCATTACATTTACCACTATCCAATTAAAGTTCATATTTTGTAGAATCAAACTACTTAAACACTTTTATACACGACTGCCCTATAGAATGTTTTTCATTCCACCAAGATTGAGTCTGTTATATTCAGCTGAGTGTATGTGGATAGATCTTAACTCAGGAGACCATTGATATCAACAAGCTAGCTAATTAGTCAGTCAGATGTAACATGTGCCTATATTTGCTCCATTCACCCTTAGTTAGTATTAGTTGATTTGCAGGGCTGTAATGGTCGTTGGTCTTAAATGAGTTCGACTGAAATTCTGAACAGTTCCAATGGCTAACTTGGATTGAGGGAAATGCATAATTGAATTACTTTAAAAAGTTTTCATCCAAATCAGCAGGAGATATTTAATGAAATGAAATCCATATAAAGGAGATGACATTGGTGTGTAACTAATCAAATTAAACCTAACCAAAATACACACACACACAGGGTTCATCCGGAAAATAAGTGTACTGAGCTCAGGAAAAAAAATTTATTACACTTTTACATATCTTAAGCTAATATTCCTCAAAATAGGACCCTTGTGAGTCGATATCACTTGTTCCAGCGGCGTTCCCATTCCTGGAACGCTCCCGCGAAGGCATCATCGGGAATCTCTCGGAGACTCGTCGTCGACCTCTTCTCTGCCCTCCACGAACATCTTGTGCCACCGAAAGATCATGTTTCTGGACATGGCTGACTCCCTGTAAGCCTGGTTAATCATACCGACAGTTTTGGTAGACGATTTCCCAAGCTTTATCGCAAATTTGATGGAATAACGCTGCTCCAAAAACTTCGGCATCGCGTTCCGTGACGTGGGTCGAAGCGTGGAGGTTCGCGTTAACAGAGCTCCTCACTACACCACAGCTCAGAGCCGACTGCCTTTTTCAGCGTCGCTTGCCAACATGCCCCCCTCCAATCGCAGCCCGTCAGAGCGGTGCTGGGCGCGCCTGGAGCGGCGCGCCCAGCCCAGGAGTCAGTACATTTATTTTCCGGACGAACCCTGTATATACAGGTATATATATATACCTGTGTATATATATATACACACATAAACGTATGCATGTTTATATATATATATATATATATATACAGGGTTCGTCCGGAAAATAAGTGTACTGATTTTTTCCTGAATTGTATTGTTGTATTGTACGAATTTGTACCTGAACGACAAACTGTAAATGCTGCATTTTACGTTATTGTTTTTACGTTTTACGTAATGCTGCGTTATTCCATCAAATTTGCGGTAAAGCTTGGGAAATCGTCTACCGAAACTGTCGGTATGATTAACCAGGCTTACGGGGAGTCAGCCATGTCCAGAAACATGATCTTTCGGTGGCACAAGATGTTCGTGGAGGGCAGAAAAGAGGTCGACGACGAACCACGGCCTGGACGCCTATCAACGACACTCACCGACGAAAATGTGCGAAAAGTTCGCGATGTACTGAACTCTGATCGTCGTCTTAGTGTTCGGATGATAGCAGAGCAGTGTAATGTGCCAAAAACAATAGTGCACGAGATTATTAGGGAGCAATTACAGATGCGAAAAATTTGTGCAAAGTTGGTGCCGAAAGTGCTCAGTGATGATCAAAGACTCACTCGTTTGGAAATCGCGACACAACTTGCGGATCACTGCAAAAATGATCCACATTTTTTAGAGAACGTTGTTTCGGGTGACGAGACGTGGATCTTTGAGTACGACCCGGAGTCGAAGAGACAAAGTGCGGAGTGGCACACCCCATCATCACCCCGTCAAAAGAAAGTTCGCATGAGCAAATCTCGGATCAAGGCGATGCTCATTGTCTTTTTTGACAAAAGGGGAGTCGTCCACTACGAATTTGTACCTGAACGACAAACTGTAAATGCTGCATTTTACGTCCAAGTGCTCGACAGGCTTCGAAAACGAGTCGCCCGCGTCCGGCCAGCGATCAAAAACATCTGGCGGCTGCATCACGACAATGCGCCGTCTCACTCATGATCTTTCGGTGGCACAAGATGTTTGTGGAGGGCAGAGAAGAGGTCGACGACGAACCACGGCCTGGACGCCCATCAACGACACTCACCGACGAAAATGTGCGAAAAGTTCGCGATGTACTGAACTCTGATCGTCGTCTTAGTGTTCGGATGATAGGAGAGCAGTGTAATGTGCCAAAAACAATAGTGCACGAGATTAAAAACATCTGGCGAGCGATCAAAAACATCTGGCGGCTGCATCACGACAATGCGCCGTCTCACACCGCGCTTGTCGTGTCGGACTTCTTGGCCAAGCACGGCGTGGCAACGCTGCCGCACCCGCCCTACAGCCCGGACTTGGCACCACCGGACTTCTTTCTGTTCCCGAAGATAAAGAGGAGTTTGAAAGGAACGCGATACGGGACTTTGGACGCCGTCAAAGAGGCCGTGACGACGTGTCTTCGAGAGGTTCCCGATGATGCCTTCGCGGGAGCGTTCCAGGAATGGGAACGCCGCTGGAACAAGTGTATCGACTCACAAGGGTCCTATTTTGAGGAATATTATCTTAAGATATGTAAAAGTGTAATAAATTTTTTTTCCTGAGCTCAGTACACTTATTTTACGGACGAACCCTGTGTATATATATATATATGTAGATTTATAAATAAATAATAATAAATTAATATGTATATAAATTCTATTATCTCCAACCTGATGAAACATTTGTTGGGCAATGACGCCAAATGGTGGTGGATGCTGGATATTATTGCAATATTCAGAAAACAAATTCTGAATCAACCTTAGGCATACATTACCTGCAAGAATAAAATGCGGTTGGCCACAAGATAAATCATTTATTTCAATATTGCCTGCATTTTTTCATCATCACTGTACATTAGGTGGTGAAGTTCATGATGTACCTAGGTTAGTTGCCTAATGGCATTACATATTGATGATATTACCAAGCAATGGATGGCATCTGAGGAACTGAAATATTATGAGGCTATGTTTATTGTTTGCTTGCAAGGGCTTCATTTTCAATATGCTTTACCACATATCAGTGAAAGTTTTCAATGTCAGTCTTTATTATTGTTAGCTGATGTAGATAGCAGGCAATTTTGCAAAAGACATGCTAACAAATATGACATGTCATAAACCATGTTTAAATATGTATTTACAAAGTTATAAATTTTAAAGTTTTTGCATTATTACACTCTCCAGCTCAGGTATGATGTGATGTGAATTATGGACCATGTTCATGGTAATGAACTTAGGCATTCAAGATCACTTACTAAAAGTTTTTAATACATATTACAATGTGAAAACTCTATGAAACTCATAGAAAGTCATAAAAATGCACAATAAATCATCATTAAAAGTTTCCGAGTTGATATACACCTATGATGAAAAATACAGCAATGGTTACATTATTCTGAAAGTCATAGGAATTAGATAATAAATGATCATTATAAAATCAACTTCAGTAACACGAACTCAATATAATGAGTGAACTTTTGGGGTAGTGAGCTCTATTTATATCCAGATTCCACTGCATTTTAAAACAATTTGTAAAATTGTTATAAGTTGTATAACACTTTCTGTAGACTTCCTGCTAGAAGGAACTCAACTAAAAATATTTTTATAACTAATAGGCATATTTCAACTAATGCAATAATTTTTGGTAAACCTGCTGAATATAATACATAACTCAACCAAGCAATTAATGTAAACATTCCCTCATATTAAAGGAAATACAGCAAAAGCCAATAAATTTAAAGATATGGAAATGAAATAAATGGTGAACATGAAAAATATGGGGTTATATAATGTACACCAACAAAAAATTTCCAATGTTTGTTCAAATTTGCCCATGAATTTATTTTTAATGTGTGGCACAGTTTATGGTAAATATGGCATGTACATTATCTGTATTAGTGAGATCAATTGCATATTAATTATCTGGATGTGCCCTTAAAATAAGTTTATGATAAGATATAAAATGGTACATGGAAATACACATTCCCATGACACGCAATGGATTAATTTGATTCTTCAATTATTTAATGATAGACCAAGACTCAATGCATTCTTTCAAAATTTGATAAATTGATTTCAAGTCAGTTTGTAATTTAAATACAAGGAGATATCACCTTGGTCTTAATGGATAGCCATCTATTAATAGTTTGGCTTTAGAGGTGGAAAATAGAGCCACCTAGTAAGATGAATGAATGGAAAAGGTAATTTATGCTGCTGAAAATAGACATTTCACCCGTCAGATACCATAACTTTGAACAACACTTTAAATAATACCCTTAGAAAAATTATAATAACTTCTCTTATGGAGCCAATGGATCAAACACTTAAAGCCTCAATTCTCCATTAATATTTTCATTTTATGCATGTATTCTCCCATATGTAATAGGTAACAAAATATATGACACTTAAAATAGTTCAAATAAAAACTACTGCTTTTTCTAGGGCCAATTTTTGACACAGAAATGTGTATCACAATCATTTCAGTTGAAGTTTAAGGAATGTCACATCTTTTTCCTTGCCAAAATATTATATGAATTTAAAACAATATAATAAAGTAACTGCTAATTGTATCCAAGTTAAATGACATCTGGAAAATAAATAAATTTTTATCAATTTGATTGATACTATGGTAATGCATAATTGATTGACCTGACTGTATTATGATGTAAATATTGCTATTTGGTAGGGCATTGGGGTGAAAACATACTCTATAACTAGAACACTACAGTTTTAATCAAATTAATACTTCCAATAAATTTTGGATTTGAATCAATTATACATAAGATTAGGAGCTATTTTTTCTGAAATAAATGACTAGGAGATTTGAACACTGAACTTTGGAAATGAATTCTTACAAACACAACCTACTGTGTTCAATTAATTTGGTCACTGGTGGAGAGCAGGGAAGAGGTCAGGATAGTCCAAAGGTGGAAGTTGAGCCTGAGATTTTCAAATGCTCTAAGCACCCATATATATTTTATAATGGTGGTGGATTCGGGTAAAGATTTAATGGTTAGGGAGAAGCACTGATCAAACGAAAGGTTACAAGATTTCACATGTGAAGGGACATGAAGAGAAGAAAGGGAAGGAGAATTAAGTAAGATACAGTGATTGTCAAGGAAGTCATGCATTCACTGATGTAGAAATATGGTTATTGTTTGCAGGAGAGCATCGAGTATGTTTCTGGAGAGGCAATTAGGGGATGTGGGGAGAAAATTTGATGAGTGGGTAGGTTTCACAGTAGGGTGGTTGCAAGTCAGGGAATGATGAGGAAATCTATTAAGGGGGCACACCAAATGGTTGCTGGATCTCAATATGTTTTTTAAATTGGCACGTCGTTTGTCTAAGGCCTGTAGAACAAAAGATGAGACTGGTCTTTCTATGCATGAACTGCTCGATGGATCACAATCAGTGAGGGGTCACCTTACAGCGGAATCTGTAAAAAGTAAAACACCACCTTGCTAGTGGCCCAATTTTGTCTTTGCACAGCAGTGATTTTTGTCTGAGCTTCCAAATGCTTTCTGTACTAATTCTTGAGTCAGAGAGAATGAAGGTGTTACGTATGTGCATTGAATTTTGTCTTACCCTCGGGAAAAGTGCAACTGAAACTTATGCAATGGTTCAAGAGGCATTCGGCAATGAATCTATGAGTCGGGCAATGTTGGAGGAAGGCGCCATCTTCCCCATGACCCAAAAAAGCTCGGACATTGCAATCAGACGTGATGTTGATAGTTTTCTTTGATTGGGAAGGGATTATTCATTATATGTTCCCAAAAGACAAATAGCAGCACTATATAGAGGTTATAAGAGGGTTAAGACATGCCATGTTGCAGAAAAGATCATAAATGTGGAAAAACAAGTCTTGGTGCTTTCATCACCCCTATCTACTGGTGCACCCATTATCGATTGCTATGGAGTTATTGGCAAAAAGCAGCACACCAGTGATTCCCCAACCACCCTACTCTTTCCGGATCTTGCTCCAGTGGACTCATCCTATAACCTAAGCTGAAATTCATCTTGAAAGGATGCTGCTTTGAAACTATTGAAGATTTCCAACGCAATTGCACCACAAATTTAAGCTATCCCGAAAGAAGCATTGCAGGCGCCATTTGAAAGCTGGAAAAAATGTTGGCAGAATTTTATTGGCAGCCAAGGGCTGTATTTTGAAGGTGATAAGCATGACTAAAGGGTGACTAATAAAATCAAGTATTTAATCAAACAGTCTCAACTTTTTTTAACAGGCATTGTATGTACAAGAGAGATATTGGGGCAGGAGAGAGGAGTTGCATCATTGCCGTTCAAAACTAGGAGGGCTTCTCTGAGAAGGGTTTTAAGGGAAAAAGGTGGTGCATAGGGTAAGTCCTGCTTCAGATATGGGCTTGTTTTGCTGCATTGTGCAAGGTAGGGAGGAAGGTAGAATTTTTTTTGTAGGAGCTGTAGAGCATACACACACACTACTGGGTTAAGTTAACATATCTCTCGTGCAATTTAAAATCATTATGTACACACTTTGGTGTCTCCTCAATGAGGCTACCAACTATTAACTTGAAGAGAGTCACTCATTCTCAGACAATATTTATTATTAAGAGTCTCTAAATGCCATCGGTTTTTATATATAGTTGTTTTCTGGCATTATTATACATAATTGTCATATATGTACAAGATTTCTTCCCTTCAACAACATGACAGTATTTAACATTTGGTAGGAAACTTCAAGTGCAGCATCCTTTCTATTTTATATAAAAGAATGAAAAAATTGTTCAACTATATATGCATGATAATTTGCAAATTATTTTCAATTAGCATTGTGCCTTAATAAATTTCATTATTACTTGGTAGTCAACTGTGCGAGGCCAGTTTTGGACTCTCTTATTATATAGATGTAGGTAATACCAAATTTAACAACAATATCTTGATTAAGAGTCTATGCTGTTGTTATGCTATTTTTAATTTACTTAAAATTAATTTAACTAACTTACAATTGTTAGATTTTATTTACATCCATAGAGGATAGCTGGAGAAATATTAGCATATTCTGTTTCATATTTGCCAAGAGCAAAGATGAAAATTTCATCTGACCTGCACAGAAGGAGCACACTCTTATGGCATATTTAAGATGAACTGAGCCAATACCTCAAAAGAAAATCATTTCCACATATTATTCAAAATGAAGTTAGCTAATTTATCAAGCTACCTTCACTGCCATTTCTTTAACTCCATTTGGAATGCTAAAGTTCAGTTCGGTGGATGCTCCAATGAATAGCAATTCCAGGATGTGTATTTTAATGCATGTTTGTACAATGCATAAACTTTAGTATTTAAGCAATACAGGAGTCATCCTAAACATCTTTACATCACAGAAATGGAGAATGAAGTGTGTCCCAATTTTCTATATACACACTCCTAAGTTTTGATGACTCATGCTATTTTAAGAGAATAAAAGCTACTTGGGATACAAAATTTACTCATATTGCAACATACCAAATATGTGACCAGAATTGGTGACCAGGGGGGGGAATAAAATTTTTTGGGAATACAACACCCCTATTCCAAAGCCAAAGAGATTGGATCTGCCATGTGACTTCCCCTCCTATGTCCCTCATCACAACCGTCATCAGATAAAGTCATCCAATTAGTCATTGTTATCTGTGGCTACAGGAGAAACTAGTGCATTGAAAGTCATACATGGGAGAATTCAGAAGCATATACATAATTATACATAATTATCATGTACTTGACAGTGTTCTAACAATTGAGCATTTCAAATTAAACAACCCAAATTTCAGATCTTTTACACATATTACACTGTTAAATTTGAAAAATACATATAAAAATAGAATAGAGCTCTGAGGTTTAAAAAACATTTTGCACAGCCTCTCATGTTTCAGTTTATAATTGAAGGTTAAAAACAAAAGTATAAAATGTAGTTCATCACATAATAGCATCGTGAGCTACTGTTTTTGCTACTTAATTACACATGAGGTAAATTTGTTGGTGAGTTCTCAACATCAGATGCATTTGGAAGATTCAAACCAGTTGGACTGATTTCTCTGGAAGAATTCGAAGGACTTAAGTTAGGAGGAGCGTCATGTGGATTGTCTTCATGACTGAGTGAGCAGGCTCCTTCTGATAAGCTTGGATAATAAGGTGGAGGAGGTTCACCATGTAATGTGGAACTTGGGATCATATTGTAGGAGCTTCGGCGATACTGCCTAAGAAGATCTTTTACTCTGGATACAGCTTGTCTTGTTGCTTGAGTACCTGCAGCAAAAGTACAGATACCAGAGCAACACTTAGAAAATCAGTCCTTGTTTTTAAGAGAAGAGTGCTGAGTGAAAAAATAAAACTACTTACAATAATTGCACATTCAAGGCAACCCCTTTCTCTAGATTCATAAATGGAAGGGTCATATTGCTATTCAGAACTCAAATTAACTGATCTGAATCACTAATACTACTATTAACATAAATCCAATGGAAACGGTATGCTCCCAACTGATACAGGAATTCAGCATCGTTACACTTCTGGGTTTCATCTAATATGGCATTAAAAAGCCCATCAAAATTAGCCAGTTTAAACACCACATACTTCTACTACCTCCATCCATTCAATTCAGCATGGATATACTGGCACACAACCTAAACTCTATACGCCATCAAAAAATTGAGTGCCGTTCAATTAGAAAGTCAGAGGAAAGATAGGATTTTAATTTTATAGGACTGCTAGGGGTTTGTCTAAATCTCACAATGCATTAAAAATATAGATTTAATCATCTGCAACTGTTAGAAATACAGTATGCAATGACAAACACAAAATAATGGAAATATAGAACTATACACTACTAACAGGCATCAAACTATTAACAGTACACTATCAATAGTGAACAAGGCTTGATCACCTCTAAAGGGCTTGATTATGAGGCGAAGAGTTAGTAGATTTCACAGAATTTTATTTCACAGAAACAGGGTCATTGAATGTTCCACATCTTCCGGTCCCTTGAGACCTTGAGATATATGCATAATAGATTGAACTTCTCGGAACAATGAGATAATGATACAGTAAACTCAATTATATGGGATAATTGGGAAATAATTGTTCTGAATAATGAATATCCTGATTCAGAGTGGAACCTTGCTTAACCAGCACCTCACATAGTGAGTTATTTGCACAAAAAGCAAACATGTTGGCTCTGAAAATTACTCACTAAACGAATGAATATTTGCATAATGAGTGATGAGAAGAGGGAATTCCTAATATGATTGCCCGCTTGCAAATTCAGTTTGTATTTAGCACTCATTCCACTAGTATCTCAATGTCCCTAGTGATCACACATTTTTCCAAACTTGTGTTCAGACTTATTGACTCTCTGATACAAAGTTTAATAATATTTTTTTGCGTAGTTTTAAAATTGACCCCAAAAATCGGTAAGAAGAAAGCCACAAAAGAATTAAAAAAAGGAGAAATGATAAGGAAAGACATTGAAAACTGAGAACAAGGTTCGAGCGTGGCTGATCTAGTATGCACATAAACAATCCACTGAGATCAACAATTTGCATTTTCTTCAAGAACAAGGACAAAATCAAAGAGATAGATGCTTAAAAAATGACAAGAATGTCTATCAATGATGTTGAAAGGCTGCTTCTCATAGGGATAAAGGAAAAGCAATTGCAAAGCACCACTATTGACAAGAATATGATTTGTGAGAAAGGGAAAGTGATTTTTGCTGACCTAGTAAGAAGATGACAGAATCATCAACAGTGGGAAATGTATTGAGGGGAGCCGTGCATGGTTCAAGAAGTTTCCAAGAAGAACCAGCATCCATGGCATCGTGAGGCATGGAGAAGCAGCAAGCTCAGGGTCAAAGGCAGCAGAGAACTTCATCAATGACTTCAAGAAACTCATAGATTCTGTGGGTCAATGGCCCAAAAAGGTTTTTAATTATGACAAGAAGATTCTCTTCTGGAAGAAGATACTGAAGTAAACCTATATTTCTACGAGTAACAGTAGATGAGAATGCATTTCCCGGCCACAAGTCTCATGCTGCAATTACACACACATGCAAGTGGTGAATTGGAAATTAAACCCCTGCACATTTACCATTCAGAAAGTCCATGAGCCTTTAAGAAGTGTTAAGTCCAAAACGGCAAGTTAAATGTGATGTGGAGGTCACATGAAACTGTTACATTGTACCATGCATATGAGGCATCACCATAATAAGGAAGTGGTGTTGCACACCAGATATTTACTTAATGATAATTCGGAGCAGAACTTTAACAAAATATTTAAGTGTCGGCAAAAACAAATGTCTCCAGAGTGCTTTCTAGAAAAAATGAATTAGGAATGTATCATAAATATTACACTATTTATTTTGATTCTTTTTCACTTTTACAAATAGAGTCCCAGTTACTTCATTCCACAAAAGAAGAAAAGATGATCCACCACCCTAAACAATTTGTATATAATTTTCTTTGAATAAACCTTGAACAAAATAATTTTTTCGGCATGGTATGCATTATCGTATTTTACATTAATTTATATTCAAAAAGTTGTTTCACTAAACGAGTATTTTGCTTAAAGAGAAAAACGGCAGAACAAATTATGCTCGCTGTATGAGGTTCCACTGAACCTGTTCTCTACATGCAACATATAGCTATTACACATTGCATTATGGTGATATTTTTCTGCAGTCTGCAGAATATAATTTTTTTGCTTATTAATTAAAGGCTATATGCAAGCTTAATGCATAAGTAACCTGGCTTGTGAATATCCTATCTGGCAAACTGGGGGATGTATTAATGCAAGAAGCACATGTGTGTATGTGAATCTTAAATATGTCTGGTCATCATAAATAGAACAAACAAAACTGCATTTGTAACATTGGTCTTTATAAATCATTTTCTAGGAGCCATCCTCTTTAGTTTCAAATAAGTATGAAATTATTATGTAGCATTGAAAAATAAACTTTTTGGTGCATCCTTGGCAATAGACTACTAAATGTATGATAGGCATTACACTTGAATAACACATCGATATGAATAGAAATTATGATATCATTAAGTTTTAATGCGTAAAAGACCTTAGCAGGCATAAATGTCAGGCCCGGAACCAAAGCTTTACATTTTGATTTCAGTTCTATTGTTATGAATCAATCAAATTGGGAATCTAACTATACCAACCTATCACTACTATATACTATAAAGTAAAGTGAATAAAAACTTTAAGTTTCTTCAGGAATTCATGGCATTATTTATTGTGATATCAATGTTATTACTATCATTTACAATACTACAACAAATGTATGTACTATGTACAACAAATATATGTAAAATGATATAGTAATATCAATGCTATCAATATAATGTTGTCTTACACTAGCTTACCTGTATATTTAACTTCATGAATATCCTTCCCATGAACATCTGGAATTTCATGTGCAATGTCTTTTTGAGCATCGTAAATTACATTACACTTGTGAGCCAGTTCTACATAGGACTCTGAAAGTTTGAGGAGTCCTTCTTTCACTCGGATCATCTTCACAGATTCATTCTCCTGAATGCGATCCACAACTGAAACCATAGAGGAATAATAATAATACATTTTATTTGTCCAGCGATCAAGTTGTTAAAACTGTTACACTTGATATGGACACGTCAGGGTTAAGTAACAAAATACATACAATGGATACAAGACACATATCAGGCATTCATAAGAAATTCAGCAATTAAATAAAAAATATTTAACTTCAAGAACCTAAGTAGATTGACTTGAAATGCAGGCACACTTTTCTGGGGCTTAATCTCAGACGGGAGTTTATTCTACAGTTGAAGGCCCATTAAATTTGGACCAGCACCTGCATTTTTGTGCGTATATATAAAATGTGGAGCTGGTCATTCTGCCTTGCAACATATTTATGAACCTCACAATTTTTCACACACTCAGATTTCTTTTTGTATGTACTACTACATGAAAAATATAAATACAAGGCACTGGCAATATATCCAAATTTTTAATCAGGGGATGAAAAACATATTAGACAAATAGAAAATAAATATTATAACCAAGGGTACCTAACTTAAGTACAACTTGCCAGAGGGCTATAAGTAATAAATCCACTCCAATATCGAGAAGAAAGCAAGAAGAGCAAGAAAAGGCACAAATTACAATTTTATATTAACATTTATACAAACATAATTATGAACTATATATAATACATACTAAAAATAAAATATGGAAAAAAATAGTATGATGGAAGATGTAGAGTAAGGATATGGAATATTTAAAAAAGGAAGCTTGGTGAGGGATTGATGACCTGTAAAGGAAAGTAAAAGCACTGTCAAGGCATAGGAAGGGAAAATCAGAGTAAAAAATCCAAGATAAGTCAGGAAAATTATCAACTTTACCAGACAAAATTAAAAAGAAATGGAAATAATATTTAGAGGAACTTAATGGTAAAAGCAAGGAGAAGAATTGCGCTAGGCAAAGAGGCTTTCACAAGGAGGAGGGAGTTGATGACAGGGACGTTGAGTAAGGATATTAAGAAAAGACTCGTAAAAACTTTGATATGGAGCATAGCTATGTACGGCACGGAAACGTGGTCAATGAAGCAGGAGGATAGATGTAGACTGGAGGCTTTTGAAATGTGGGTGTGGAGAAGAATGGAGAAGGTGAAATGGACAGAGAAGTAAACAAATGAGGAAGTACTTGGTATGGTAGGCGACTTGACATTGACCGGCAGTGGGATGTTGAAGACTGTAATTGAGGGGAGAATGTTAGGCAAACGAGGAAAGGGTAGGAACAGGATAGGGATGTTGGACGGGATGGAGGGAGGAAGAAGATACTCAGAAATGAAGAGGGACCTGATATAGAGTAGGATGCTGGATTTTGTGTTTTGTTAGGAGTCACAAAATGCTTATTTAGCAGCTGTGTCCATCCAAAAACCTACCTTAACCAGTAGATTACCTAATAATAATGGTAAAAGCATTTGACCAGCAATTTTACACATAAGATTGCCTAACTCCATGCATACTGGATGGCGAGATAGAATGGGCATTATTGGAATTGAAATGAAATAAGGCCGTGGGGAAGGATAACATTCCTGCAGAACTACTTAAAGGATTGATAAAACATGAGAGGAAGGGTTTTTATGGACAAATTCATAGCATTAATTAGGGAGGAATTTGGTCAGAAGATTTCATTAGAAGTTCCCATTATTGAAAAGGGAAAAGTAGCCATATGTGAGGGCTATTGAACAATTTGTTTCATTTCACAAGCAACTGAAGTGGTACTCATGATCATCTAAAAGAGGATGGATAGGAGGGCTAATGATTACTAATAGGATGATCAGTTAAGGTTAAAAAATGAGAGAGGCAGGTATGTTGCCATATCAGTAATGAGGTCACTCATAGAAGAGAATATAGATTACAATCACGATGTATTTCTGTTTTGTGGATTTTAAGAAGGCATTATAGTGTGTTTGGAAGAATTAATGAATATATTATAGAAGATAGGAGTAGGTTGGAGGGACAGGTGACATCATTATACAACAGGTTCATGTCTCAGACTGCTTGGGTATGGCAAATGTAATGTCAGGATTGTCATCACCTGTTCTTTTCAATATTCATGTGGAGGTAATGATAATATGGGTAAGGGAAGAGCTGGAGGCAGGAGTGAAAGTTGGTGGAGAATCCATAAAATCAGTTAGACTTGCAGATGATTATGGTTTAGTCAGCTTATCAGCCAAGGGTTTACAATCTTTGATGAGTGCATTTGAAAATCAATATGATAGTTATCGGATTAGAATCGATGCAATCAAAATGAAGTTTATGAGGGTTTCAAGGGGGAAAAAGGTGGGTAATATGAATGCTCAAATTGGGAGGACAAAGAATGAGCAAGTGGAGCAGTGAGCTTATCTTTGAAGTGTTTCGGACCTAAATGGTGAATGTAGTTGGGAGTATAAGAAAAATTTGATTATGCAAATTTGCTTTTACATGGAGGGGCTTGATGACAGGGATAATGAGTACAGATATCAAGAAAATACTTGTTGAAATATTGATGTGGAGCACAGTTTTGCACTGCATGGAAACATGGTTATTGAAGCAAGATAATACTGATAGATTGGAGGTTTTTGACATGTGAATGCGGAGAAGGTTGAAAAGGTGAAATGGACAGAAAGGAAAACAAAAAAGGAATATGCAGAGCATTTTGATTAGTAATTGGATGTTTAAAACTGTGATAGAGGAGAATGTTAGGGCAAGGAAGGGGTAAGAATAGGATAGACTAGTTGGATGGAATGAAGGGCAGAAGGAAGTATAGAGAAGTGAAGAGGGTCTTATTGCAGTGTTGCTTATTAAGATGCATTTTTTCAGGAGAGGCATGGAAATGTATCATTGAACCATTGTAGAGCTTGTTTCGTCAAACTTACCTTAACTGGCATAATGCCAATTATATTATAAAACAAAAACATAGTAATAAACTTGGTAGTATGGTAGGCATCAGGAGAGTTCACCCAACACTAAACCCAACGGCCTGTGGATTTCACACACATGGTAGAGTGGCCAGTTTCTTTCCGTTCTGCCTGTTCTGCCCATTCAGCTTCCCCAAGCGGGTTTCCCGCTTGGGGAAGCTGAATGTCTCTCTTACTTTTAAATGATCTGCCAATTTATCATATCTATTAAAATCCACCAAGCCTAAATCTAAATCTGCTGCAATTCACCAATTCACACCAGTACCCTGCAACAGACCAAAATTTAAAACGTGTCCCATCTTCACCACAACTCACTCATTTTCTCCCATCCCATGATACTCCCTCATCCACATCCTGCAAATTAATCTATCTACTTAACTGGAAACTCTGTCCCTTCTTCTACGTTGGGCAATCCACCACACACCCCTCAACATTCACATCAAAAATCACCGTGCCTCAAGCATACTTCCATCCATTAGCCTCTCTATCAGTGCCTAAACATACCTCCCTCCACAAAGTTTCATTCAATGATTGTTTCAACATGTCTATTATAGCCAGCCTTCTGCTTTAAGGCTTAACTCAAAACCATTGAGTTGGCATGTATCTGGCTCCTTAAGCCTGGCTTGGATTTTGCTCTGAACCTCACCCACTAGGGGAGTCACCCTTCTCCTTCCAGTGCCTCTCCATTTCCATATTTAAGAAATCATTAGCAGAAGAAAGTGTGCCAAGCGGCTGGAAGATAGCTTCTGTAATGCCCATATTTAAAAACATAGACCGGGAGGACCCCAGTAATTATAGGCCAATATTGCTCACCTCCATCTCCTGTAAGATTCTTGAACACATCATTGTTAGTTCCATAATGAACCTCCATAGCCAAGATTTATTGATTAATAACCAACATGGGTTCCATAAAGGTAGATCCTGCGAAACTCAACTCGCACTCTTCATTCATGATATAGTGCATTCCGGTGAAAGTAATATTCCTGTTGATGCGATATTCCTAGATTTTAAAAAAGCTTTTGATAAAGTCCCTCATTGCAAGTTACTCCCGTAGTTGGAAACTTACGGAATACACGGGAGTATCATATGCTGGATTAGACAATTTTTTTAAAATCACGGTCAAACAGTTGTCCTGGATGGTGTATCATCCGATACTGGCAAGGTCACGTTGGGTGTACCACAGGGAAGTGTCATAGGTCCCCTCTTGTTCCTTATTTACATAAATGACCTCAGTACCATAGTTAATAGCAGTCTCCGTCTTTTTGCTGACGATGTGGTGATGTATGGGGACATTTGAAGTCGCAAAGACAAAGTCGCGTTAGCTAATGACCTAAATGCAATTCAGAATTGGTGCGATACATGGCAATTGGAATTAAATTTGAAAAAATGCGTAGTTATATATTTTTGGGAAAGAAGTAATTCCCTCCCATTTAGTTACAAAGTGAAACAAACAGAAATCGCAGGGTAGTTTCCTTTTAATACTTGGATGTAACAATTACTCACAATCTGTCTTGGGGAAAGCACATACGAGAAATATGCGGACATGCTAATAAAAAATTGGGATTTGTAAAAAGAGTGCTGGGTAAATGTGACGAAAAAGTGAAGGGACGATGTTTTCTTGCCCTAGTCAGGCCCCACCTAGAGTATGCTGCCAGTATATGGGATCCTCAAGAGATAAATTTGATTTCGGAATTAGATGAAGTTCAGCGGAGTGGGGCTAGATTTGTCAAAAATTGTTATGACCAATGCAGTAGCGTAAGTACTTTGCTAGAAAATTTAGGTTGGGATTCCCCTGAACAGCAGCGTTTACAATGCAGATTAAACTTGTTAAAAACATTTAAAGATGAGTCCTTTTTCGATGACATCAAGAACATGATACGAACCCCAACGTATTACGGGTGGAGGGATCATGAATATAAGATTAGAGAAATAGACTGCAAGACTGACAGGTTTAAAAGGTCATTTTTTCCAAGAACAATAAGAGACCAGAATGCTTGTAATCGAAATCCCCCAGGAGTCAGCTCGACATAATAAGTATTAACCTACAAGGTAGGGACTGCGCATGGTTATATTATTATATTTTTTTTGCAGGTTCCCCCCACCTTTCCCCATCCATTTGAAAAACCATAACCCCCTCATCCCTTACTCTTTCCTCCTGGTGCTGCACCCCCTGCCACACACCTTTTTGGTGGCTCGCAGGGCATTGATGTAGATTTCTCCTCTCCCCCTTATCCTGTCCATCACCCATATCCTCAGTTTTCTTCTTTCCATAGAGAAGGCTACCGAAATATTCAAAACTGCATTCCTTCATTTTGTGTTTCAAGTTTTATACATTATCACCATTCTTTTAACTGACCTTAAACCCACTTTGGTGAGCATTTTCCATATACATATGACTTCACTTTATAAGCCTTACTTGCCTTCCAACTGAGCAAGATCCCGTGACCTTTCTGCTTGAGCTAGTCTCATCTCAAGTTGCCTTACTTCCTCTGATTGTGATTTTTTTGCAGCCTTTTTCAGTTCCTTCCTTAGTTTTGTTTCTACCTGCTCACAACTATTTAAACGATTTCTTGCTTGGTCCACATGCTTTTCCCCTTCTAAAATCAATTCAAACTGGGATGAAAACTCTTTCAGGTGATCTGCAAAGATAAAAAGTATTGTGGTAACAATGATTTGCTTCCAAAAACAAGCAATCAAATCGCATGCAACATCGTATTTTTTTTCTTGACAGATGCCATAATGAACAATTTGTGTTCTAAGAATCCTTCAACTCATGGAAAAGGATATTCCAAAAATAGATATTTTCAACAGCATTTCTAATTATTTTTTTCTTTTATGATGTACTTACAATTTGACAGACCAATTATAACATTACCTAATTCATCAAATAAGATACTTAGTATTAGATATGCACAATGATGTATTCTACTGCCACATCACATTTAATGTGTCCAACTTGTGTTGGCTATAAATGAATATCACTAGATTTATCGTAGTTTTACTGGTTAGAAGAGTAATAACACATGCAACAACAAAGAGAAGCTCCAGAAAATTATTTGTTTCTCAAGATTCTGTGATTACTATGACATTCATAATCTTTTTAGGCCCTGACCATTGCAATCTTGAAGTGAAATATATTGTTCGCCCAAATAACCACAACAATAATTTTGCCTTTAGTATGCTATTAATATGAGGACACGGTAGTCCAGGGGTAGAGCGTTGGACTAATGACCTAGAGGGCCTAGGCCTGATTCCCACGCACACCTTAGCGAACACTAATATTTACCCAAGCTGTGTGATTTTTTTGGATACCAGACCTTCATGGGAAACCAGAAGACCCATTCCCTGATGCATGAAGCATTGGGTGAGCTCTACCCTCACCTACCAGACCGACCGACCAGGTTGATAACCGTGTTTATGGTTTATGTTATCTATTTACGTTCTATAATATACCTTATATGACATTTGAAATTACATTTAAAAGCACGAATCATTCCAGGACAATTTAATAAAATATTCTATACACAAAAATACCAAAAACTAAGTATTCAACCTGAAGGTCGGTTTGGTAGGTGATGGTAGAGTTCACCCAATACCAAGTCCGAGGGCGTGTGACATTCACACTTCAGGGTAGGGGGGCCAGTTCCTTTCCCTGAACCCTGCTACAGTTTCCCAGGAAGATCTGGTAACCGAAAAATTACACAGCTCAGGCGAAGCTGAGGGTGCCCAGAAAGCCTTGCCTCGGAATCAAACCGGGGCCCTCAACAGGTCAGCACTCCAACGCTCTACCCCAGGTATACCGAGTATAATACTTTAACTCATTTTTTACTACCAAAGTGAATATTCAATTTATTGATGCTATAAAATGCTACAGGAGAGTATTACGTCTATCCTTAGTAACTTCTTCAGCAGGTGCACGCCACCGTATACATCTTGCCTGTGGTAGTAACTAACTCATCAACCGTTACCGATGACGCCAAGAGCAATAAATACAAAATCGGTGAAGTTTTTCATCCAGGAGCACCTATCAAACTCCGATGTGCTAAACTTGTATGGTATTATCACACGCTTTTATTTTAAATATTTACGAACACAGTTCCAAAATAGTTGGGCCGTTGGTGGACTTACCAGTAAAGTCCCTCTGCGCTTCCGCCCAGAGAGTATTTAACTCATTCAATTGGATAAATACATCTTGAAATGCGCGATTCTCACAATTGCTAGACCACTTTAACAAGTCCTGCACTGCAGTGTTTTGGGCCATCATAAAAGCCTTGGCTGATGATCGAACATCTTTTAGCTGAGAAATGACCATATTAAGGTCAGTGTGGCCACTTCCAATTGCTTTCAGCCGAACGCTACTCCTTTAAATAAACCATCCCAATTTTATGAAACAAATATCATACTACCCACTTTTATGTCGAGCAAGTACTTATTTCACTTTCAAAAAGTAACAAAACACATTATTAAAGGTGAAATTTATGATTGAGATTCCAATCAATGTACCTCCTTAGAGTTTTCCCAGCTTTGTTCATTTTGACAGTTAAAAATTATGTTGATCGGAGATTTTAGCTCAACAAATTACCTTTAGACACATTTGGAAATGATATCATACATATGATGTATCGATAAGTTGATATTGCTAGTATTTCGATATTCGATCTCAAAATCGAAGCATTCGTCATCGATATAAATACTGCCAAACCAATACATTTTAAATATAGTAATGTTAGTGGATGCACATTTACAGTGTTTCATGCTGTCATGTGCGATAGTAAAATAACGGAAGGGCAATCATTTAAACATTATTTGACTTTTAAGACTTTCGGAAGAGTCTGGTCAGGTATCGTCCTTGGTAGGCTGATGAATACCGTGTGAAGTTATCGAGTCTAATGTTGTGTAATCAATTTTTGTTATATCCTCTCTTGGCACTTAAACTTCTTTTTTCAAATTCAGGAATATAATAATTTAAATGAGTACTTCTTTTGCTGCCACATTAATACCTTCAATCCTGAAGTTTTGTATTTCTAGCAGGCGTATGTATTCCCATAATGAAGTTTTTAAACTTTTTATTCGTATCTACGCATACGGTTGTTTTGTATAGATTTAAGAGATATTATTCATTTAAAGGGTTGCTATCTACATAAGAAGTTAAGCTGGACGTTTTGTTTACATCTTAATACTTTTGAGTTAGGGCGTTGGACAACCCCTCCAATCAACTTTTAGACCAGCAGGATAAACATTTTCCCAAATGAGACGCCTCCAATTTTTCCTATTCATAGTAATGTCAGTGAATAACGATTTCGTAAGATTAGTGGAATAATACCTTCCATGTCTTAAATGAACTTGTTTTGCCTACGAGTGTATGATGACTTTCCAGAAAAACTTTAAGCACACAAGTTGTTGACGAGTTCGGGTGATATTTTTTCAATATAAGCATTTTGAACGAATTTCTCATTTCATGCCTAATTATTTAAGTTCTCAAGAATTATTGACATTATGAGCATCGAGTATTAACAGATTTCAAAAAGAGCCGCTTCGACCCACACTAACTTGCTGCAGCGCCATAATTTTGCTTTCTCGTCACTCGCCACAGTTGACGCAGTTGGTTGTTAGGAGGTTATCACGTGGAGGGCGCTGTTATTTACTTTTTGTTAACTATAGAGGCGTGACTTATATTCGTCTGCTTTTCATTTGTAGTTGTCATGGATTTCGGTATCAAAATGTTTTTCTCTGAAGACGGCGAGGTAGAAACCAACGAGTTGGATTGATTCCGCGAATGGAAATGCTTTCATTTGCTGCCATTAGCACCTTAATTGGGAAGCTATATATTTGAAATAGTAGATGGTATCACTAAATAAAGGTAATACTTTTTTATATTATTTTAAACATGACAATCATATTTAAATCAAATTATCTTTTGAAATTGGAAGAGATAGATTCTGATCCATGCCATTTTTTCTATCAGATTTGTTGTCATATGTTTGACGTTTCCCATGCGTTCTACCCGTATTTATCGGCACAATGACATTATGCCGCTAGTTAATCCCTTCTTGACTTCTTCTAAATTACTTTCATTGGATATACAAACGCAGTTCGGAGAGTATTCTTTTCTATTGTTGTGGACAATTCTCCAGGCATTAGTTAAGTAGGTATTAAATTAGGATCCAACACGACTATGTTTAATAAATATCACCTCTTATTTCGTGATTGCAGTATAAAACGTTCGACTTGAGAATGGTTCAACTTTGCTTAGTTTGCGTCACCGACCTAATATTTTGACCACTTATTCGTCTATCCTGTACTACCATGTCGAAGAAGAAAAAATCAGCCATTAGGCTCATAATTTAATACTAAAAAGGCATTTTAAAATGATATTATTGTGAAATGTTGTTGAAGTACGACAATAAAATTTAAGTGCTTGGAATTAGAAAGTTCCTACCAAGGTAACACCCAAGGCATTTGCTATTTATGTGCGTAATGGGTTTGGGAGAGGAAACTTAATTGTCAGTCTATTATAAATAGACTGACTCTAGGTCAAAATAGATTTTCTATGGAACCAGAGCCCAAGCTATCACCAAATAATGAAAAACACCAAGGATGGCCAAGTTGGTTGTTTCATCCAGCGGATTGAGCACTAGTTCCACTTGAAACGTCACAGTAGGTCTCCAGAAGATATCAAAATATTACTGAAAAACCACCTCTCGCTACTAGGAACCTGGGACCGACCTCAGCATGAGAGATTATGTTAGCCACCAAGCCAAAATTTTTAATTGGTCAATGTAAATTCATATGAGTGTGGCAAGAGTGAGTCAATATCTTACATACTACTACTAGACTAAACCTTCAACAACAGAATTAAAATCAATTTGAGAGTTTTCCCTTTTTGTTCATAAGCGCATCGTATATTCATCATTGATCATGGTACTAAATTTAAGAGTCATGTGGATAGTTTTATTTGTTTGATCTTTAACATAGGCAACAGGTTTGATTCTTTGATATATGAATGGCATTGTTATACTTTAAGATAGCTTGACCTAATTGGAGCCAGTTGTAGAACAACAAATAATGTGAGTGGAGCCCACTGTATTTAAATTCAGGAATAGGTATAAAAACTCTAGTTTCATGTAATTCCATATGGCACATGTTAGTGTTATCACTTTTTTATAATGGTATTCACCGTAAGATTGTGGAAAATGTCGATTGAATACGCTAACTGTATTCTAAAAGGATCCTTTAACTAATGCATTAATTGCTATTATTTTGTAATCAAGACTTTTCTATTTTATTCAAGCAAAATTTTTGACTTTCAAAAAGCATGAAAGACCTCTTAAATTGTATTGTCACTCCATGTTATATCATCGAAATCACAATAGGTCTCTTCAGCTCAGATTTAACTTATATCCATATTTTTACTTTTTCAATATAGACTTTGCATACTTGAAATGTTCGCATTATATCTTTAGCAATGTTATAGTGGAGTAATTAATTCAGATTTCTGTTATCGTTAATTTCTTCCACATTCTAATTTATAAAGGGTCGCTTTCTGCAAAATTCATTCTTCATAGTCCATTAGTAGTACCGTAGTTTTTGTACTGTTGTACTTGGCAGGAACTTATGATAACTTTTATAAATATGTAAGGGGGTTAGTTAGTGGTGTGTCATGTGTAGTCTTTCCACCTGGATGGCTCGGATTCAAAGGTCACTTGTGGTATGATTGTTTACTGGTATAACCATCCTTATTTTGGCTGCTTGGCTTAGGTTATGTGGATTAAGTTGGAGTATGCCGTCCATGGGATGGGATGTTAAATTGAGGATCCCTTGGTGCCTTTTGTTGAGAGTGGGGTAATGTCGACGCCAAGTTTGCCTCCACCCTTCCCCAGTTCACAGAACATCAAAACATTACCAAACTATCCATCTTTCCTTGATTATGTATCTAACCATAGCCCTCATTCACCTCCTCTAGTAATTACTGCAACATGGTGTATATAAAAAGTCTCAGGAAAATATACGGAAAAATATATTTCAAATATCACTACAATGCTTCAAAATTCTTCTAAATATATCCCTTGAGCATCGGCACACTATAGCTAGTGACTTTTTGTGACATAGTAATATTGAATGATTAACACAGTCAAAAGCCTTGCTAATATCACATAGTGTCACAAAGACTGATTCCTTCTCTTCAAGTGCATTCATGACATGATTAACTCTGGACTCCACAGCCATAATTGTAGATTTCTGAGATCGGAAGCCATACTGTGATTTGGAAAACAGATTATTTGACTAAAAAAATCACATATTTGATATTTCATTATAGCTTAAAAATTTTACCAAAAACAGGGACTATAGAAATGGGGTGGTAGTTAGTGAAATCACCTTTATCACTTTTTTATCAAAGGTTTTGGAATATTTTAGAGCTGTTTGAAGCAGTTTGAAACTCTCTAAACCTTATATTGTCATGGGCCTAATGATTATGGTTTTGCTTCTATGTGAGAATATTTTTGGAGTTATTTGAGTCTTTAAAGTGAAGCTTATACCTTGATGGTCAGATAAGAGATAGTCAATAACACTTATACTATACAGTTCAGGGCAACAGTTGGCAATTATATTATCTAGGTAGGCATAAAATCGAGTTGGCTCTTTGTTCACCCAGTAAGAAAGACCTTACCTTATAAGAAAGCAAAAGATTTTCAAGAACCTGACAATCAGTAGTATTTAGTGTTATATCATTGTTGAGATCTTCATAAATTATGATATTGGCTTTCAGTGTCAAGAAAAGAGAGGGTACTAGTTTCAGTTGATTACAGAAATGTTCAAATACACTGTTATGGGAGCAATACACAGATTCAGGTCCTTCAACAAGATAGCAGATATTTCAAAGTACAATTCCATGCAGAAGTTGTTTTAGTCATTTACTTTCAAGGGCATAACTTTCAAGACATAAATACAGGTACCACCATTTTTTGACACAGATCAGCATTAGAATGATGCCAAGGTAAAATCATTAATGTTAAACACATCAACTTCATTTTTTGTCAGCCAATGTTCATTGAGGCATAGGACATTGTAGCCACCATGTTTGACAACTATTTCTATCTCAGATATCTTATTTTGTAGACATATCAAATTTTGGCAAAATAAATTAATGTCACTACCTAGTCAGAAGGACTGAAGTTTTGATATTCCTGTTTGGAGGCAGGTATCACACTTAACTAATGAACACTTTTTAGTATAAATAAATATTCCTAGTTTTATTTTAGTGGCCTATTATAACATTTTAGGACCAACTTATAATATTTTAAGAATTTTACTACAGTGCCCAATCATCTTAACCTCTCCTAGGATATAAATAAAGACATCTTTGTTTTGGTTTTTATGGTTTTTGGTTTTGGGCAGTGACATTTAAAAACTAAATTTTACCTGATGGATAGTATTGTCCGGTGTCAAAAAAGAGCCATGTGCTTATAAAAGGTTTTTTTAACTCTCACTTAAGGGACTTGAAGTGTAACAGCGAAATAAGTGTATAAATTAGTTAAACTTCATAAATTTGCTTGTCTCACTGCATTTTTCTTTTGACCACTTGTTGAAAACCGAGTTTTTCAATTTAAATTACTTTCAATTTCTCTTGGACCCAAGCTGTAACTGCTGTAAACATGGATTGTAATAATCTTCATTTTAATCAATTTCATTTTTCTTGAAAACAAATAGTTAAGCTTTTACTATTTTCATTATTTCAGTTAGATGGTAGCACGTGCTGCTTGTAAAGGTGATATATCATTCTTCTATCATTGGGCCTGATATTCCCCTATCTTAATCTCTGATCAAGGACATTTCCTGATATGTTTTTAAATAATTTTCAGCATGGAAGACTTGTTCATGCAAATTGTGAAAGAAGCTACCAACACAAAATTCTCTGCACTGAGGAAAGCATCACAAGAAGCCCATGGTAATTTATAATGTGTTTTTAATTTGTGATGTCATGCCTTGATGTTGATTTGCATATCTATCATGATATAAATAATATATTTATTGTTGCTTGTCTACCAGACATACTGGAAAGCCAGCATGGAATGCTGCGTGATCCCCCACATGAGCTTCGAGCTAAATGTTTTGCGGCTCTCAGGCTTGCATTGGAAACAAAGAGAAGCAAATTTGTTGCATATGGACTGAGTGGCCTTCATGTAATGTACTTTAATACAAATGAAGTTGATATTGCTCCAGTAAATTTCAGTGAATTATCAATGTTTCCTTGCCTCATTTCCAGAAATTACTTCGAGATGATAGATTTCATTCCAATTTTGAGCCTGAAGATGATTCATTATGGCTCCCTTCTCAGCTTCTTGAAGCAATTAGTTCTATTAGTTTGCAGTCTGATGACTCTCAGGTTGATATGTTAAAGGTGAGCCTTTTTGAGAGATACTTAATATGTTAGGAAATGATATTGTTTGGCATTATAGGATTTCAATGAACATCTTACATCACTAAAGAAATGATGACACCTCATTTAAAGGTACTCTTAAATATGGCATGCACCAGTTACTGGACTATGAATGGGCGAATAATTATTCAAATTCTCACAGTCTGCAGTGAAGCATATGAGACTGGAAATCAAGCTGTTAGAACTGCAGCTCAGGCTGCTACAAGTCAGACATTAAGGTCTTTTTGCAGCTTTCTGGGTAAGTATGAGTGTTCCTAGGGCAATGGGAAAGTTTGGCATGCTTGGAGCTCTGAGTTTTCATTTTAATGTTTTATTTCAGAGGAAGAATCTCAGGAATTAGAGAGAAGTTGGAGAAACAATGGGAAACCATCTGATAGAAATTTAATTGGGGCTTCTTGCTTTAATGAAGCCATACCGATTCTCCAGTTCATATGCAGCAGATTAGAAGAAGTTCAGACGTAAGTTGAAAAATTCTGTGATTCTCTACTAGCTCTGTTTCTGCCATACTCCATTGTTATTAATAATAATTATTATAATTTGGCCTGTTCGATTAGAATCACGCAATTTATTGTTTCAATTTCAATTTTTGGGGTACCTTATTTTTAAACCCCAATACAATTTCGTTTATGTTTACGAAATACAATGGTGCGGGGGCTAACGTACTGGCTTCCCACCGTGAGGGCGCGGGTTCAAATCCCGGCGGTGTTGAATATTTTTCAGAGGTATCTCGATCCCTACTTGAGGTGCTTTGTGGAGGGCACTTTGAGCGAGTACGCCGTCCGTCGGATGGGACGTTAAACTGCGGACCCCTTGGCGCCTTTCGTAAAGAGTAGGCTAATGCCGACGCCGGGTTTCTCTCCACCCTTCATCCTTTCCTGTCCATCCCCTATGGCGCAAATGACCTTAGCTGTCGGTCGCCTCCCCTCAAAACTACTACTACTACTACGAAATACAAAATATGAGTTACATGGCATTCCTTTCTGTAACTCTCCCCATTCTTACTTTATCTTTTGTTGATAAATCTATTCACTATTTTCTAAATCGATTCCTCGTGCAGATATTTCCCAATTTGTTGGGCGTTATGCAAATATCCAAAGATAGCTTCCAGTTCGCGTCTTTCCTTGGCATAAATTAGGCAATAAAGGACTGTGTATTGCCATATCTTCCTCTATTATGCATTCACACGTCCCCTCCTTTTTTCCCTATTTTCTTGAGCTTTGATCTTAACTCCCCGTGTCCTGTTAACATTTGCATAATTTCTTTGTAAGTTTTAAAGTTGATCTTCATTCATTCCTTCACGCTAGGTAAATATTGTCTGGTTGTTTTCCCCTTTCCTAAATTTTCCCATTCCCGATCCCATTTATCCAGTAAATGCACTCTTATAACCTTCTTGTTCCTGCTCCATTTCTCAGTTGGAGACAAAGTTACATCTCGTAGAGTAGCCTCTGCCATCTGCTTCATTTGTGACTTAATTCTTCTTTCCTCTATTGAGAGCGTCATCAGGTGTATCCCAGTTATTATTTGTAGAGCTTCATTATAGACCATATTGTAGCTCCCAGATATTGCAATTAGGCAAGATCTTTGGGCCTCCTCCAGTTTTCTCCAGATTCTGCTGTAATTTAACCTCTCTCCCCATACCTCACAGCCATTTGCCATTATTGGGATGGTGGCTCCATTGTATATAGTTAAGAGGCTATTTGTGGTGATGCCAAATCTGTTTCTGCACGGCCTTCTTAAGTAGTTAAATATTTTCTTGACCTTGCCTGCTGCATAATTTTCGTGTTCTTGGAATGTTAGTCTGTCGTCGAATTCAATGCCCAGGTATCTGAATGTGGAGGATCTTTTGATGTTTTGACCATAGATTTTCAAAGTTGGGTTTCGTGACAATTTTTTCCTGAACATGACGTCCTTGGTCTTATTAACAGAAATTTTTAATTTCACTTTCACACTCCATGACTCCACTATATGGCAACATTCCTTTGCGATGTTTTCTATTTCTCTCCTGGAATTTGCAGGCATTGTGATCACAACGTCATCAGCGTAGGCTGTCCATCTGTAGTTTCCAGGAAGGGATTGATTCAGCAAGCCATTCATGGCAATGCTCCATAGAAAAGGACCGAGTATGGATCCCTGTGGTACCCCTTTTGTAATGTTCTTTTCGACTTCCAGATTATTTAGTTGTGTTTTGGTTGTTCTATTCAAGAAGTGATTTTCAATAAGTTCTACTATTGGTCCCAGGATTTTATTACTTTTGAGCTGGTTTATGCAATGGGGCCACCATACGGAATTGAATGCTGCTTCGTAATCTATGAATAAGGCCTCCTTATACCTATATTTAGGATTTTTGATTTCTTGCAGCAGTTTCATTGCTATGGTGGATCCGCCTCTTCGGAATCCAAATTAGGTTTTGCGAAGTAGATCCTGCTCACCAACTGCTTCTTCAATTTTCATTTTGATGATTCTTTCGAACATTTTCCCCATTTCAGGTAGTAGTGTTATGGGTCTGTATGCCTTAGGATCAGAGGGGTCTTTTTCTTTAGATTTCAAGATGGTGCATAGGACACCCTTTTTCATTGCCGCAGGGAAGTATTTGTTTCTGCAACAGCCCTGTTGCAATCTACTTTAATAGTTGAGGATAATCGGCTTGGCTGCTTTGATCAATTCAGCATTTGTGCCATCAATGCCTGGGGCCTTTTTCATTGTCATCTCTTTAATCGTGGTTCTAACTTCCTCATCGGTGATGTCTATCTCCGTACTTTGCAGGGAAGGGAGTTTAGCTTCACTCCTAATTACTTTTTGTTCTTCAGTTTCACTTTCTGCTGTGTCATCCGGTACTAGTGTGTTGATGATGTTGGAAATGGTTTCATCCAGGAATAGAAGCTCCCCTATGGCATTGGTCTTAGCTGAGTATGTTGGTGGGATTTTAAATTTTTCTCTGCCCATTTTATATATTAACCCCCAGGGGTTTTCCTCAATATTTGACCTTGATAATTTATCCCAGCTTTTTTCTTTGCTTTTTTGCACTTGTTGTTGATAGTTCTCCTCTGACTCAAAGTATCTTCTTTTGTTGATGCTACATTCTTCATAGCTAAGGCTTCTACAATTCATCTTAAGCATATGAAGTTTCTCATTCCACCATACTGTTTCGTTTCGTCGTGTTCTGGTCGGAGGGTCGAGGCTAGAGCAGAACCTTGCATCACCTCTAAGTAAGTACCTTGCAGTAAGTGATCTAACTTGAGCATCAATGTTGTTATTTCTTGGATCCCATGGCAACAATTCACATTTGTACCAGGTGTTCTTTGATAATATCTCCATAAATTTGCTCCAGTTTGCAGTACCGGTATTAAATCTTTGTTTATGATAGTTGTCATTTTCTGTAGTTATGCCAATCTGGTATGTGACTAATCTGTGATCGCTGATGGATAGTTCGGCATGAACTTCCCATCTGTACACCTCTCATATTGATGCCGAGTTACTGATGGTTAGGTCTGTATTTGAGCAGCCCATTGTCGAACTGAATGTCTACGGTTGCCCTGGTTCGTTTAATATACACAGATCTTTGGATGCTATTAAGTCCTCCAATGCCTTGGTCATTGGTTTCCTTACTGAACCAAATTTCGTTCTTTGAGTTAGTCTATTGCGACTTATATCCTTTCATTTTGATTTTCTGTATCAAGCTCTTTAATTCTGTAATGTACTCTTGGATGTCCTCCGATGGTGGCATATATCCAGAAATCAGTATCAGTGGTTTCCTATCAGCCCAAATTCCTGCAGCTGTGCAGTGGTTTGTTGTACAGTGCTCAAAACTCAAGAAATCATAATTTTTGTTGAAGACCATGATGCTTGCAAAGAATTTTTCTTTGGCATTTGCTGGTGTAATGCGTGTTTGCACTCCAAATCCCGGGATTTTCCATTTGCTTTCATAACTGTTGCTGTACACATATGGTTCCTGCGTCAATATAATATCTAGCCCAAGATCCGTTGCAATTTTTCTCAATTCATTAGTAGCACTCATTAATATTAACCTTTGCCCATTGAAGATTGATTTGCCCTATTTTTATGATATGGTTTTTAGCCCCAATAATCGATTAGCTCTACGATTCGTTTTAGTGCCTTCTTTAGACAAGGGCATTTCTTGTCACTGGCTTTGTGGCTACAATCTTTTATGTCTGCTTTCTTGCAATTCATACAGCTGGGTGGTTTTTCTAAAGAGTCGCATTTCCTGGAATCATGGCTTCCAGAGCAATGGTCGCAAACATCCTGGTCTGCATAGCACTTTTTGGCAGTGTGCCCGAGCTTTTGGCACTTGAAGCACCTCATTGCTACAATGAAGTCCTTCACTCCATATGAGCTATACTCAATGAAAGCTCTTTCTCTATTTAGCAACTTTTTTCTGCTATAGGGATCTACCTCACCCAGTTTGCTGTTTGTTTGCCTCTTTCCTAAATTTAAACAATGCTTTCATGTGGCTACCTGCAGATAGGTCATTTTGGTTCCTCAAAGCTTCTTCAAGATCCTCTGGTGTTATACCTGATTTAACTGCATATAATTCCATTCTAGGGAGAACTTAACTGGTGTCCTTATCAGTAGGTTATTATCAGCAAATCCTTTGCAATTCTTCAGTTTCTCTTCGATATCTTCATTTTTGGACTCAATTTTTATAGCTTTGTCCTTCGTCCTAGTGATTCCTTTGATTTTAATACCATGCTTTTCAGGGTTTAATATTTTTAGTACCTTCATCTTTGTGTCGTCACTTGTTTCTTCCTCTGCTCCTTCCCCTGGGGTTTTTACTACAGTGTATGTTTTGTTTGCCTTTTTGCTTCCTATTGGAGACGTCTCGCTCATGTACTCATTCCTTTGAATCAATATGGGTAGCACTAGAAAGTGGATTATACCATCCATTGGATGGGACGTGAAATTGTGAGCCCCTTATTATTAAGAACAGTCTGATGCTGACTCTGGGTTTCTTTTCACCCTTCTCCCATTTCGTGAACATCCTCTCTCTGCTAATTTACCCACTCCTTCTTAGTGGCACAAATGACCTCAGCTGTCAGTTGTCTTCCTTCTAATGACTTCTAAGTTATGGCTTGATAGCCAATGGAGAGTGTGGATTTGCTGAGATTTAATGGTAATTAAAGACAGTTTATTTTGTACCGTGGAGTTTGGGTACTTGCCCTTTTTGGAATTAATTATAAGTCAATCATTTATATAGAATGGTAAAAACATAACTTAGTTGGAGGCGACACAAATAGTCCTTTGCTCATAGGATAAAGCTTGTAATGTCTGCCCTGAAACCCAGCTTTAAACTAGTATGCATATGACATTGATACTTGCTCCTTTGAAAAAATGAGTGAGAACCATCGGCACACCACTCAGGTTATGCATTTGCCTTAATCCTCTATGTTCCTCCCATTTGTAGGTTCTGCTCTCCTCTGGTATTACTATAAATTCACCCCCTATTTCTCTAATAATATGTGCTCTACTTTTCTAAGTGTATCTAATTTTTCCTAGCATGGTTTCTTTGGCTTCCCCTCCAAGTTCTGCTGTAATTTCCCCATTGATTTCATCCATTTCAGGTTGTTTTTTTTTCTGTAGTCTTTTACCTCCCAATAAAGTATTTAGCAAATGATAAATTTTTTTGCTAATTTTCTTTCTTACAGCATATTCATTCAGCTAAGTCATATAGCGTGCCCATACGCTGTATATACCTCCTACTGCTGAGGTATGGGTGAGTGGTATGCTTGCTATCGAGGTGCATAGCAGAAGGGAAATTAGCTGCTTTAGACTATTGAAAGGCCTGGGTATTACTGGTCTTTGGTGCTTTTGTAATGACAGTAAAATTGAGCAAAAATGGACTAACTTATTTAAGTTAAAAAATGGCTTTAGATGAAGGATGGGTGGTGGCATTGGTTGTATAAGAATGAACCATCAAGAGATGGACATGGCAGCGTTAACTGAAGGTTGGTATCTGGAATGAAGAACAATTAATCAATGAATAGATTGTCAGGTAAATTGATGTCCTGTGTAGATGTGAAAGGAAACACAAGGGTTGTGTTATTATTGAAATTGATGGGACTGATTGTATCCTGTTTCCTTTCATGTTGGGCTCATATGAAAGTTGGTATCAGAGAGTTATAATGGTATGATATGATATCAAAGAGTTATAATTGCAGCTTGTCATGTACCACTGAAGGAGAAGACTGAAAAGTATGACAGTCGATTTTGAGAGACCATTTGAATAAGTGTGTCCCAGGAGAAGAATATCTTATTGGGCAACCAATGTCCAAACCAAATACCTCTCCCAATAGGGCACTATTGGGAGACATTAGTTTTTGGGTTGATGTCATAAGGTGTGCCTTGGAAAAATATTTTAGGGCCGTTTGAGCAACCAAAAGTGAATGATGTTGGTGAAAATTTGTTAAGTGTGTGCACGGAAAATGATTCTTGGTCTCTAATTCATCATGTGAGGATAAATTTAGTCATTTATATGAATGAAGAAGGGGTGATTTTAAGAGCAGAAATTATTTATTTCCACCAACATGGATAATCATATATTCATAAAGTTTTCTTTTCCCCTAAGTTAGATATTTTAAATTACATGAAGTGGAAAATATGCTCAAAATGAAACTTTAAAATGGGTTTAAAAGGATGATGTTTTATTAATTATGTAAAGCTTTCACAAACTTTTTGTATTGTCTCTTAACATTTACTCTTTCTAACACACAGTGAGCCTACAGGAAGATCTGGCAACAGTGTAGCATTCCTCCTGGAATGTCTTCACACATTGATTTCAAGCCTTCCTCAATGGATTCACACTAATAAACATTTTACGATGTTCCTGTGGCAAAAGTTTTGCCCCCTTTTAATTGCATTTTTGGGATCACCAAAAGTAGACAAAAATATTGTCTCAGGAAGCAAGTTGGAGGAAGAAATGGGAAGAGGATCCGGCTGCCTAGCCTCAGCTCCTAGTTTTAATAGTAATGAAGCTAAAACTGTTTACAGGTAATTTTCCTCTGATTACAGAATCAAGATTTGAGAAGAAACGTAATATTCATGAGAGTGGTCCATAATGCTAATTTAATCTGAATTTCAGCATTGGGACACAACTTGTTCGATTGGTTGGTCGTGTTGGATCCCTGAGGCCAGTATTAGAGTCATTTTTCCATCGAATGCTCCTGTATCCACCTGCAAGACATAGGTTGGAGGCACTGAAAGCATTAAAAGAGGTATGTGTCCAAATGAGCAGATTTGGTGTATTTAAATATTTTATGCCTCAGAGTTCTGCAGAGGGCTTGTTAGATAGTCTTGGTCATGTCTCTTTTCTTTTACCTTGTTTCCTTTGACAGCGACAGAGCTCTTCCTTCGCTATCCTAATTATTCCTCAATCATCCCCTCGATATAATCTTTATTTTGCATATCCCTAATAATCCTGGAATAGTTAATGGTAATATTCAGGTGTAGCTTCATTCTATAAGAAAAAGGTGGATTTGTTTTCACTGCCAAAGAACTGGAATTTAATATGGCATTTAAAAATATTTAGATAGGCTTATAGGACCCTCCGTGTTTAAACCCTCTTCATCACATGCCATGGTTGTTATGTACTTTTTTGTATTCTTGGAAAAATTTTGGTGATCAGTATTCACTATATATAAGTTCCAAGGCTACTTTCAAACACTTAACGTAGCACTTGTATATATTCCTCATCCTCATAAATTTTTTCCGTCAAATTATTTTATATTTTGAAACTTGGAGGGAGACACAATCAGTGAATTATATTATATCATTGCTGAAGTGGTCAACTGGGTAGCTAACGGTTAAACATTGAACTTTTGAATCAGGAAAAGAAGGAAATGTTGAAGAATTTTCAAAAATAATGGAAAAAGCTTACATTTTAAACAGTTGTAAAAATTTGTACCATGTTAATGATTGAAAACCATGCGAACTCTCCATTAATTAGTGAACAAATGATTGATGTAGTCATAAATTGTAGTAATTTCAATGGATATGGTCTTATTAAAGCTGACTAATTCTCAAGACTGGAAGAGTTCACATCAGATACTTCCCACTTCCTAGAAAACATTTAAAGCTGATTATTGTCATGAGATAAGCTGTCACATAAGTTGAAAATAGTCCACATTACTCCCAAAGTGTCTCTTGTGTCTCCTGTTTAAGTATCCACAGAGTTACTATTCTGATTAACTGTTACATGGTAGTACACCAAGACTGAACTGTAATTAGAGTTGAGTAATAAACTAACACAGAAAACTAATAGGACAAAAGAAGCATCATGGAGGAGGCTTTGAAAGGATATGAAGAATCTATGGAGGCCCAATGAAATGGGTGCGCTATAAAGGGAGGAGAAAGCACTATTAGGAAATAAGAAGGGAAAATCCATGTTAAAAATATCAAACATAAGTCAGGAAAGCTACTAATTAAACAAGAAAAGATTCAAGAAAGATGGGATGAATATATAGAGGAACAACAAGGGTAGGCTGAAAAGTAATGTACCCGTGCTTGTAGAGCACCAACAAAAATAAATAGCAAGACTGGGAAAAAATTATATTGAAGTACAATTCTTAAGTTTCAAAATCATGTATTTATTTTTCAACATAGTTACCATTAAGGCTAACATATTTCTTCCAATGTGTAACAAGTTTTTCATACCATCACTGAAAAACTCTTCTGACTTTTCTTGAATCCAGGACTTGACAGCTGCCTTCACCTCATTGTCTGAAGTTTAATGATTACCTTGAGGTCTCTCTTGAGTCGAGGAAAAAAATAAAAATTGCAAGGTGCAAAATCTGGAGAATATGGAGGGTGTGGAATCGGTTCAAATTTCATGTTTCGCAGAGCCTCTCCAGTTGCATGTGAGGCGTGTGGACAAGTGTTGTCACGTTGCAAGATTATTTGTGCCAGGCTGCCTTTAATCAAACAAACTCGGCATCAAAGGTGTTTTAGAGTCTGTATATACTGAGGAGAACTTACCGTTTGTTGCCCCTCATTCCAGAAAATCGGCCTCATAAACTCGGCGAGCATCCCAAAACACGGTCAAATAAAGTTTCATGAAAAATTATGGCTTTTCCAGGCTCGCAACCACAAAATTTTACTACCCATCAATTTACAGTAGACCTATCAACAGCATCGTCACCATAAACAGCCTTTAAACAATGATGAATCTCAGTAGGAGTCAAATTTTTAGCCGTTAAAAATTCGATAACAGCATGCTGTTTAACTTGCGTTAACATAGCAGGAGAACATGTCTCCATACTTCCGCTTCTCAAAATACACTGGATGAACGCAATGACCTCAAACCTGTGCATGAGTATTGAGGGGGACTGTTCCTTCCACGTGCCACCTGGCTTGGTTCTGAAGTTCATTTTGTTCACACTCTACAAGCATGTGTGCATTACTTTTCAACCTACCCTCGTATATGGTAAAGAAATTATGCCAAAAATTTTAGGCATGGAGAATATTATGGGGATCACGATGCTATGGTGGCTAACTTACAGGCTTCCCACCGAGAGGGCCCGGGTTCAAATCCTGGAGACAACAAATTTTTTTCAGTGGTACCCTGATCCCTACTTGAGGTGCTTCGTGGAGAGCACTTTTGAGTGATTATGACGTCTGTCGGATGGGGCGATAAACTGCGGACCCCTTGGTGCCTTTTGACAGGAGTAGGCTAATTCCGATGCTGGGTTTCTCTTCACCCTTCCTTTCTCATTCATCCTAAATGGCGCAAATGACCTCAACCCTCGGTTGCCTCCCCGAAAAACTACTGTAGAGAATATTGTGTAGATGAGGATTGCCTAGGTCCAGGCGTACTGGATGGCAAGATAGAAAGAGCATTAAGGGAAATGAAATCAAGTAACTTTTACAGTGGTTTATGCCTTAAGAACCTGATCTCTCACACTAAAGACAAAGTCCCCAAAAACGAGAGGAGTGGAGTTTATGAGTTAAAGTGCTTAGAATGTAGCGCAAAGTACGAAGGTCATCCGGAAAGTAGTACCCGTTCGTGAAATAAAGACACAAAAGTAAATATTAACAAACATAAAAAATTTTATTTGAAAGAGGATACTTTAAACTACTTCTCAACATAATCTCCAAGCAAATTAAGGCATTTGTCATAACGTGTGACAAGTTTCTGTATTCCTGCTGCATAGTCCTTCGCCGCCAGCTCATTGAGATACGCGAGGGACCCATCTTGCACAAATTTTTGCATAATGCAGATGGTGTTTAACAATTTCATGAACAATTGTTCGAGAAACATTGGGAAAATGCTCACAGATGTCATCAATTGTGACGCGCCGATCGTTCCTCACGAATTCGTCAACTGAGCTCACCAGTTGGTCTGTAATGACAGACGGTCTCCCCGAACGCTCATCGTCGTGTGTGTTCCCCCTCCCCATGTTGAAGTTGCGACACCACCGCCGAACAGACGACTCGTCCATTACATTGTCTCCATACACCTCCTTTAATTGGCGATGAATATCACATGGGCGAACGTTTCTTGCATTGAGGAATTTAATCACTGCCCTCACTTCACAACTGGCGGCGTTCTCAATTTTTTTAAACATTGTAAACAATCACAGAAACAACACAGGCAATGCTAGCGTCACGCAACTTGGCTCAGAGAAGGCAGACAAGCCACTGAAGCTATCTGACCTCGTCCAGCGGCTACTCGCGTCGTCAGCACTTCATGCGGCACGAACGGGTACTACTTTCCGGATTACCCTCGTATATTGGGCAAACAGGATGGAAATTTAAAGAAATAATTAAAGAATACCAAATGTGTGTAAAAAATAAGAACATAACATCCCTCTTTGCAAAGCACCTCATCGAAAGTGACCACAAAAGTGACTTTGTAACAAAAATTATTTATTTTGAAAATAAAGGTCAAAGGCTCGATGCTCTGGAGTAGTTAGAAATTTTGAAATGTGTCCGTTGGAAAGATGAACTTCCCAATGGAATTTTGTATCCCACCCACTCCCCATTCCTAGACCTACCACTCTTCTAAGTCAAAGATGTAATTCTCTTTTCTTCCCAGCAATATTGTAACCTTTTACTCCTCCAACCTCCCTCTCTGACCAATCCCCCTCCCTCGATCAGAAGGTATATATAGCCAGTGTGCTTAAGTGTGTGGAATTACAAAGTAAATTATTTCATTTCAATATGTTATGCAAATTCCATAAAGTTACGCCTGAGACAACAAATTTTACCTATAGGATGATCAATTTAGGTTACAAAATGGGATAGGCATGTATGGTGCTCCATCAGAAGGCGTTCTTCAAGTGAATTTGGTAGAATTAATTACTATATTATAGAAGATAGGAGTAGATTGGAGGGATGGGTGGCTTATCATCATACAACGTGTCGATGTCTCAGATTGCTTGGGTACAAATGACAAATGGTGTGTCAGTATGGTCAGTGCTAGGTAGTGGAATAAAACAATGTCGCTTGTTATCATCTATTCTTTTCAATATTTATGTGGAGGTAATGTAAATAAGGGTATAGGGAAGGCTGGAGGCAGTAGTGAAAGTTGGAGATCGCATAAAATTAGTTGGACTTTCAGATGATTAAGTTTTAGTTGGGCCTATCGGCCAAGGGTTTACAATCTTTGTTGGTTGAATTTGAAAATCAATATTATAGGCATGGAAGAAAAATAGTTTTAGGCAAAGAAGCTTTCATGGAAGGAGAGAATTGATGATAGCACTGCTGAGTGACCATGTTAAGAAAATATTAGTGAAAACTTTGATATGGAGTGTGGTTTTGTACTATGCAGTAACTTGGTCATTAAAGCAAGAGGATAGGCATAGGTTGGATACTTTTGAAATGTAGGTGTGAAGGATGGAAAAGGGCACAATGATAACCAATGGGCAGAAAGGATAAAATGAAGAAGACCGTTGTGGGGGAGGAGAGAGAATTATTGGGAGAAATCCAAAGGTGGTAGGAAAGGTGGGTAAAGAAAATTTTGATAGGTGAGATATTGTTGACGACTGTGATAGAGGGGAGAATATTCGGCTAGTGAGAAGGCTAGGGGAGGAAAAGGACAGGCATGTTGAATCGAACGAGGGGAGTTGGAATGCATGCAGAATTGAAAAGGGGTTTACTCTAATGTGAGGTCAGTTTACGTGTAGGGGTGAGGCTAAGAAATGTTGGGGTGTTAAGAGTGTGTCCATCCAGACCTGCCGCATAAACTTGTAGTTAACACATTTAGCATAACTGTAATAATGGAAGCATATAATGATAAAACAATTTTTAGTAGTTTTTATGGGAAGTGATCAGCAGCTAAGGTCATTTGCACTATTGAGGATTGATGAGAAAGGAAGGGTGGAGAAGAAACCCGGCATCGACATTAGTCTTCTCTTGTTGAAAGGTGCCAAGGGGCACAGTTTAACATCCCATCTGTCGGATGTCAATCTCACTCAAAGTGCTCTCCACAAAGCACCTCAAGCAGGGATTAGGGAACAACTGAAAAAAATTTGTTGTCTCCAAGATTTGAACCCGGGCCTTCTCTGTGGGAAGCCTGTACGTTAGCCACCACACCATCCTGATCCCCTACAACAATTTCAATGAAACAATTAATGAAAGCATTTAGAATGAGAAAAATGTTAATGATTAACACCAGTGCTCATCTTTCATTATGTTTTCATGGCTTTGAAGTTAGCTTACCTTGCTCTTCAGAGCTTATAATGTTAAGTAGAGAGACAGTATTCTCTGATGAAACTGAAGTTGCTAAATATGTGGTATATTTTGGAGTCTTTTGCATAACAGGAAAGGTATTTTTGCTTTTCATCCCCAGTTTAATAAGATAAGATTTTATTTCTAAGGAAGTCATAGTAAAGATAAAAATTCATTTTGTTTGAGAATTATCTCACAGTATTGGGGCACATATGGTGCATTCCTTGCTCCTTCTTTATGAGCACACATTAATTCATTGATAGTGCCAGAACCGTCCTATCCTTTTGATTTGATTATTCCTTAACTTGCTCTGTTGATGAAGAAAATTCTTAGTTTATTGAATTCGACTCAGCACAAACTTCCCTACTTAATTTTTTACTCATGTCTTAATTGATCTCCGCTGAAAATGCAGCTTTTTGAATCTCTGGAGTGGCAAATTTGCTGTTACTGTTTTAACGCTCTATATTGAACTTAAACTATGATGTCCTCCATTGTTTTGATGAGGATTTATTTTCTTTAACTTCTAGTACATATAACAAAACTATTGGTACCATAAATATTACTTAAAAATTAACTACCAATCAAACTATTTTTATAGCTGATACATCCCCACTGAAAAACTATTGACATCCTGGAAAAGCTATCAAAAGTGTAAACTATTAATAATAATTGGCCATTCCTTACAACTATGCCAGGCATTTAAGTCACCATATTTGATTTCAGAAGAGACATTTTGTTTAAAAAAAAATGCCTCAAAAATCACCCCCACCCTGCACTCATAGTGCAGGCAGATCTTATGCAGGCTATTATTATCCCTTTTGCTTGCTGCTGTTTGCTCTTTTACTCCAGGTGCTACCTTGCCTCATCTCAAAAGATAAATAATTACTTATGTGTTGTTGATTTCATCATATTACCAGTGGATAGAATGAGTAGCAAATGAAGTCTTTTATTAAAAAAGTGCCAACTGTAAATTTCTTCCAGAGTGTGCCCATCTGAAATAGAATGTTTTATATGCATGTGCATCTTATATCCTATCAAATATGGTATACATTAATTATCAATTGATTATTTGAAAGGAAATCAAAATATATCTTATTATTTTAATAAGGAATTAATTTTCCATAGTACAGTCAGTTTGCATTAGATACTTCTTTGATCATTCTAGCCTGAATGGTATTTTTAATGGAATTGTTTTACTGTATTGATTTAAGTTTATACTTTTTACAGTCCATAAACAGCCTTAGTTTTTTGTTATAGAGTATAAAAAAGGAAGTAATAACACATGCAACTGAAATGACTGAATATGAAACATATTGTAGAAATTGCAGATTGATAATCAAATTGATATCATTTCATATTTTTTATTCAGCTACTCAGGAGCCCAAGTCGGATTGTAGATTTGGCTGGCCCAATACTTGTGGAGAGTGAAAAAGGATCTCAGCAAAGTGACATGGCTTTAATGAGGCTGTGGGTATAACTTTTTTCTAGATTTCTAAATTTATTTTAAATTTATACTGTGAAGTAGTATTAACGAATATTGATAAAATATCCCTTTGGTTAAGCTGTAAACATCCAGTTTGTAGCAACCTGCCCCTTTACTTGTTCCCTAAATTTTTAAAGAAATTGAGTAATTCTTGATTTTACTGACTGATTGGTCAGCCTGTTGATGTGAAAATTAGAATGCACCTAATTGACATCTTTAGTTATATACAATGATGAAATATACATATCTATTGGTATGGATAGTGTGGTAAATCATGTTAAGCCTGTTGATAGTGTTGATATTAATCAAAACATGCTGTAGTTGTAGATATACTTTTTTATTATGTTATCCTTTTGATATTATTGGGATATTGTATGAGAATCATAGCTAATACAAACTATTTCCTTCAGATGTTGGAAGATTGATTTCATTGAAATATGTAAGTGTTGCATCTACTCCACATTTGTTGAAGTTTAATCAATGATTTAGAGGTGTAAATTCTTAATCTCTTATTGTAAAGTAATTAAAATCTAATGTAGGTAATAATTTAAAGATTTGTTCTAAGAATTTCAGCTTACAAGTTATAGTTTGTTTGTTTGGGGTGTTTTCGGGTTCAGGCTTTTAATGAATTATTACATTGGCGATTGCCATGTTATTTGCATCAATTAATGCCATGTTTTCTGCATCAGCATTTTTTTTTCTTTTTAGATTTTTCATTGTTAATGTTAAATCTTTGCAACTTCTTTTCTCCATTTCTGATGATGATGCAATTATTTTTATAAGTATTTTTCTCTTTTTTTGTCATGAAGTGGGCTTTAAAAAATAACTTTGTGGCTGAAGCATTGCTTTCTTTTCCCTTACTGCTGAATGCCTTATTTTAGAGTAATGGATTCCATTGAAGAATGCAGTAAATGTCAGGATTATCAGATATGTAATGCCAGTGTGGAGTGTATCGTAGCCATGCTGGGATCTCTTGAAGAGCTTTGCACTGGGAAAGGTATTACTCACGAGTACATGGAAAAAATACATGCATTGTATGCAGAACTAACAGACTGTGATTATCAAGGTAAGAGAAAAGAATGCTATGTATTACAATTATAACCTGTTTTCTTATAGGCTTAATTATTATGAAATTAATTATTGTGAATAGATTTTGTTGTAGTGTGCTAATGGACCAGATCATTTGAGTTCTGTCCTATTGGGTCAAAATAAATTTCATAATATAGGAATGTTTAAGACTGTATGAGAAACCCAGTAAAATTTCAGGGATCTTCTGTTAAAAACATCTGAAGATATTAGTTCAAACATACACCTTAGTATTTTGAAGTGGTGATACTCCAATACTTTTGCATACATAAAATTAAAACTCAAGAGCTCTCCATATTCCCACCACTAACCCTTAAATATTTCTTCTCCATGCCTGGAATTTTGGTGGATAACATGCTGGTGAACCATTTACGAGGGCGATTAGAAAAGTAAGGTCTCATATTTTTTTTCATGAAAAATCAAATTTATTCTCAACTTTGCGTGCATCGTTGGAAAGGTTGGAAAGCATTTAGCTATTTTTCTACGTAGTCGCCTTGACGATCAATCACTTTTTGCATCCTTGTAAGCAGCTTTTTAATACTGGCGTCATACCTTTCTCCCGCCGCGTTGCGAAGCCAACTGAATACTGCTTCTCCGATATAAATTCATTGCCATTAAGTGGAAGTGTACAGTGAGAAGTGTATGGACATCAAAAACATGCGGAAGTGGTGCAGGGAGTTTTTTGATGGTCGGGAAAAGTCCACGATGAGCAGCGGTCGGGGCGGCCAGGTTTGCCGGAATCAACGGTGGCTCCAATCGACGAGATGGTGCACAATAACCGGAGAATTACCCTTCATGAGGTAAAGGAAGGCCTTAATGAAGAGAGTGGCTTCTCCATGCAGAATATTGTGTCAGAGGTCCTCGGGTACAACAAGGTGTATCACCAAAGTAGTGTGTGTGCATCATGATAATGTACGCCCACATGTGTCACATCCAACGACCACCCTACTCAATGAATTCGGCTGGGATATCATCGACCACCCTCTTTTCAGCCCGAACGTTACCCCCATTGACTACCACTTGTTTCCCGCTCTGAAAAAACACCTTGGGAAAACAGAAATTCAAGTCAGATGAGGAAAGTGTAAGAAGCAATCGTCAGTTGGCTTCGTGACGCGGCGACTTTTCATGAAAAAAAATAGGGGACCTTACTTTTTGAATCGCCCTCTTATATTGCTGAATCACGTATACCAAATTTGTGTCCATTCAAATATATTTCCAGTGCTTTAATTCTAAGTACTTTTATAAGGACAGCAGAAAAATTCTGGTAGCAATCCAGTGAATTAAAAATGAGCTGAAAGATGGTTAGTCATCATAGAGTATATAAAAACATAACTATACATGACTGAATTTCTTGGTCTCTAATATGTCAAAATTTGAATTTTTTTAGGGCCTCTTACTTACCAGTACATGGCAAGACTTCCTGAGCAGTATCAGGAAAGGATTAAAAAAGAAAAGGAGCTACTTGCCATTGCAAAAAGTAGTGCTTATGAAGAGACACTCACATCAATGACTCCAGTGGCAGAAGATAGTGACAGTAGTGGTATTGAGCAAGAGGCAGAGTTGGATAATGAAGATGACTGTAGTGTTCATGAGTGTAACAGAATGGTGAATAATGTTGGTGATAGGTATCATGTTCCAAGAACTTCCGACAATGTTGAAGATTTTTATGCGGAGGATAGTGATTCATCAGGGGACACAGAAGGACCTGAGGACAGATTTGACGATTTGCACAACTTGGAAATGAGAGAGAGAACTTATGGGGATGATGACGATGATGATGACGATGATGTGATATGCATGGATAAAATCCCTAAAACACTTCACATGAATGATATGATGCACTTTCAGGTATGTAAATTTTAGTTTTTTGTTATTTTAACTGTCCCCAAACCTTTCTCTTTTTCATTTGACTGCCTCATAATTTTCCTGAATAATGAAAATCTTATTTAATTTACTCTCTACATGAAAACTGTAGTCATTGCACATTGCATTATGATAATATTTATTGTGGCCATTAGAATGTATTTTTTTCATTGATTCACGGTAAGACATTAATAGCAAATGCAGTGCTGTGTTACCGGCCTTGTTGACATTCCTCTTAGTAATTTGTCGGAGATACAAACCTTTAGCTAGCACATAATATATTGCATGAAAAATGAAATTGTGGGGGCATATATTACAGGAAACTAATTTTTTCAATGGCTATGTATATAGCATAGAACTGGGATGGCAAATATATGGAATTTGTGTCCTAAGTGGTAGGCGGAGCAATTATTTTGGCATGCTGGGAAAGTGCTCTGAGCAATTCCATGATGAGTTAAAATTACAGGGTCGAAATAGTAACTGAAACTGACTTAAGTTGCAGATGGGCATCATAAAAGAGTGACATATTATATGTTAGTGGCCTCTGTTTTCGGAACAATCTCTTTGACTTTGAGTCGTCAAGCTTTTTCTGGGTCATATACTTTTTTCCATTCACATCAAGGAATGCTAAACATTCTTCTCTTATGCGACATATGTGACAGAGTAAGAATAGTAAATCATCCGCATTAGTCAGAATATGTTCATCGCTTCGATACCACAGCTGGAGTGCTTTCTTTGTTTGACGCTATTTTTCTTTACTAATTCCATTAGAGTTTCCTTTGGGAATAATTGCTATATTTTTCTTTGAACTTGAGAAAAGTCAACAATATTAATTGCAAATATTAATTCATTGCTCTTACAAAAGGCAATTTTGTATTCCAGAAAGAAGTTCTAACAAATGACTGATAGAGATTTTCATTTGATATTTAATTACCTTTGTGTAAGCTCCAATAAAACAGTTAAACTTCAAAACAAATAATCGTGAATACTATTTAAAAATGTTTTTTATAATAACCCCATCCAATTGCTCTTTTATACATCAGAATAATCAAAACCTCTTTATCACTTAATGGGCTAGCATGGGAGTCAAGAGTATACTCTTATTCCATAAAATTTGGCACCTAATTGGCATCCCTGGCATAGAATTTAATGAGTTTAAACTTAAAAACTTATCCACTTTCAAGCAAGCTATCCATCTGTGTTAAGTGAATATATAAGGTATTACCTGTACCTTTGAATATTTTGATGAGCACATCAACAAATCAGAAGACAGAGTAGGCAAAACTTTTGAGTTCTTGTGAGATAGTATATAGTCTTTTGCACATTGTGTTTTGGTGGCATCATTCTCCAATACCATATTACTTACCTGAAAACTATTAATTGTTTTTGTATGAACCATGTGATACATTCATTTACATCTCTATCATGCACAGGTTAATGAAATCATATATGTTCTGCTTTTGCATCTCATTATGAATTGGCCGCTTCCATGATTCTAAATGATGTGCAGTCTATGAGATGCTTTCATAAGTGAAGCTTATGCTATGTGAAATATTATTGCATATCTTTATCATAGAAAGGTTAAATGAAATATGTACTAGTAGCTTTTATAAACACTTTTTAGAAGCCATCTTCTCTGATTTCAAATGATATTATGTGGTTTTGCAAGATAAACGTTTTTTGAGGTATCCCATGCAATTGAATTGTACTGCAAGCATGAAGGGCAACATGGTGTACTACTTAGTGATAATGGCTAAATAGGTATAATATGGGTTCTGTAACTAATGCTTTTCATTTTGATCCTGGTTCCATTATCATAAACCAGTAGAGCCTTAATAATCCCCAGGGATTTCAATAATCAAACCAATCTATGACTAATGCTTATTATTATGGTTTAATATTATTTGCCAATGAAGGAAACATGTCTTTCATTGTGTTTTATTATGTCCAAAGTGTGATGATTGACAAATGAATAATGGCAAATAAAATATACATCAAGTACGTAGTCTCTTAATACTATTATCATTCTAATTTTAGAAATGTTTTTCACTTTTTAGGTTCAAGATCAGTATGTTGATGTGGAAAGGCAAAATGCATTACATTTCGTGAGGAATTTGCAAAATTTAATACCAACACTCCTATTTCTTCGAACTTCGGTGGAGGTTGATGAAGCACTTCAGCAGTTTTCTTCAAAATATTGTGAAGGTGATTATTTATCAATTGATAATTATTCATGATGATTGATTCCACAGTTATATACAATAGTTGAGAAAATTCAAAAGTTACAATTTTATTTATTTAGTTATTTCATATTCTTACATTAGGTTTAGACTGTTGGAACATTGTTTTACAGGCCAATTTCATTCATTTCATAATGATATAAATAGGAAGAGTGTTAAATTCATTCTCAAAGATTTATGGATTTGGCCTATGGATATGGGCTTTGATTTCACATAGAGTAGAAAATGCTAATAGAGAGAAATCAAATGGGCAGAAAATATGGTAAAAAAGTGAGCATTATGTAGAGCTAGCATGCAGCTTTGCTGAACTTGTTTTTACTATAATATTAGTAGGATAATTTTGCTATATTTGCAATGAAAAAAAGTCCATTTCTGTGGATGGAATTGCTGTCTTAAAGGATTCAGTGTGGAATAATTTTTGTAGAATAGCTATAAAGCAGTTGTGATTGGAAACTGGTTGAATTCCTATGTGATTATAAGGAATACCACAGATTCGGTGACTACCATCATATTTAAGCATGGTATCTTGGTTCCACCTGGGTAACCTTTCAATGCACCTGTAAGATCATATTTCAATTGCTTCAAGCATTCTCTTAAAGTAATGATGGAGGTCAATATATTTTGTAGTTCCATGATTGAACGTATGAGGGAAATTATTAAGTTTCAATATTTATGCATGAAAGCTAATGTTTCAGCATTAAATTTACCGCTTCCTGTTTTTAGATTGTTAGTGTAAAATAATCTATCTTTATCATGACATAATTTATATTCTAATTCTGTGTGTAATATCAAAATTTTTCGAAATCTACAAGATTAAAAACATTTATTTTAATTACAACATTTGAGCTTATTTTTGGTTGGACTTAGTAGAGGTCCTGCCTTTCAGTAATCTTTTCTTCTATGCATTCAAACATCTTTATTTAGGTATTGATGCCAGGTAGAAAATAAGTTATGTGAAAAACTGGGCATCAATGGGCATAGTTTATCGATAGGAATGCCTGATATTCTAAAATTATTATAAACCTATTGCCTATTTAAGTTCCTTGTAAGGTTCATCACTGCAAGGTGACTGAGGACCTTTAGGAAAAACATCATGACAGCTAATGGTTAGGAGTTTTTGTTAACCTGGACAAATATTGATATTGGAAGAGAGTGGTTAGTGATAAAGAAAGAAACATAGGATAGGTACAACTCAAAGTAACTTGCAAAGTAAATGTAAGACATAATGTTGTTAGTACTAAATAAAATACCCTAGGTATCAACATTAACATTTACAAAATTATCATTCAGCACTTGAGAAAACTAATGAAGAATGAAATAATGAAAATATTATTGTGCACACTTAATCACCTAACTGTGCATTTTAAAGGCCTAAAGTAAGAAAAATTAATTAGTTTAATTTGGTGAGAGCATATTACTCGGTGATGTCAAGTGGTGGATAATATCAGTTCGAACATTACTTAAATGAGGTTGAATGAAGATATGAAATGACCGATGTCTGCAGTGAATGGGCAGACCTTAACCTAGATTCTATTGAGGGTTTTATAATTTACAGTCACTCAGTTAGCTTCTCTTGGCAGATTACACCTTTCGGGCCATTTTATGATGCACAATGCTCACCAATCCAGAAATCTCCTTCTCTTGCTCAGTGTAAGGCTATTTGCTAAAGGTTAAGAGGCACTTGCCAACACTAGTATCTCTCCCTTGCTAAGATCAAATCTTCTAATGGATGCATGTCTTGTATTGCAACAAGGATATGTGGTGTAAAATTATTGCATTTCCACAAGAAGTTTACATATTTCTTACTAGTAATAGGTGCAGTAGGATATTATTACCACCTTATAAGTACAGGGTGATTGAGAAGAAATGGGGAACTGTCCTAAAACAAAACCTAATGTATTCACAAATGAATAAGACTAGAGATAAAAAAAATGGCTTTCTGCAAATATTTTTCCAGCGATATATACGAAGGTGGTCCCATAAGTACCTGGCCTGGGCAAGAGGTGACGGTTTTTGTTTGAAAAATATCACTGTATTAGAAAGTACACAATCTAATAAGCATTTGTGTGTAGTTTGAAAGTCCTACGTTGTTTAGTATTTGTTTGGCAGCCATCAATATTGAACGTTTTCAGTGAATTTGTGACAATAGGGAAAATTGGTCATCATCATGTGATACAATACTTTTATTTGAAAGGCTTCAGCCCAACCAATGTAAAAGCTGAACTGGATTCTACTCTGGGTGAGTCTGGTCCTTCGTTTACAATAGTCAAATATTGGGTAGCAGAATTAAAATGAGGCCGTACAAGCTGTCAAGATGAGCATTGCATTGGCCGAACAAATGAGGTGACCATTCCAGAAACAGTGAAGAAAATCCACAGAGTGATACTGTATGATCGTCGACTGAAGGTGCGTGAGCTAGCACACAAAGTAGGCATTTCAAAAAGTGTGGTACATCGTATATTAACTGAAAATCTGGACATGAGAAAGCTGTGTGCAAGATGGGTTTGCTCACGCTCAAACATGGGGTTGCCGCGTTTGCTCACACTCGCCCAAAACCAGTGTTGTGAAGATCTTTCAAATGAGTGTTTAGCAAAGTTTTACAGCAACAAAGCAGAATTTTTGGGCCGTTTCATAACCATGGCTGAAAAATGGGTCCATTACTTTGCATCCGAGTCAGCAGAACAATAAAAAAAACGGAATAAATAAGGAGAACCGCCTCTAAAGAAGGCGAAGGCCGTTTCATCTGCAGGCAAGGTCATGGCGTTGGTTTTTTGGGAAGCGCATGGGATAATTTTCATTGACTATCTTGAAAAAGGAAAAACTATCAATGGCAAGTATTATGCATACTTATTGCAACGTTTAGGCAAAGAAATCAAGCAAAAGCGGCCGCATTTGGCTAAGAGAAAAGTGTTGTTTCATCAAGACAATGCACCAGCTCACAAATCTGTTATTGCAATGGCCAAAATTCATGAATTAAAGTTTGAATTGCTACCTCATGCACTCTATTTGCCAGATTTAGTCCCCTCGGAATATTTTCTGTTCGCAAACTTGAAAAAATCGCTCGGACAAAGACTGAAGATTTTCCAACTATGAAGAAGTGATGTCGGCAGTTAATGGCTCTTTTGAGGAGCACGGCAGTTCTTATTTTAAAAAGGGTATCAAACTTATTCACCATTGCTGGGAAAAGTATATAAAGGAGAAAAGGGAAAATTGTATAAAGGAGATAAAAGGGAAAAGAGCTAAAAGGAGTTTGTTGAAAAATAAATACATTTTGTTCCAAAATTTTTGTTTCTTTGTTGGATCGGGTACTTTCGGGACCACCCTCGTAAATATCATCAGATGACTATGCCATATTTTAATTGAAATTAATTTAATTTTATTATTTCCTGATAATTTTTCAGATCTTTTATCCAGTCAACATATAAAGTCAGAAGAGAGCAGTACAACACAAACTTTGTCTCTCATCACCATTATCAATGCTGATGGAATATATCTGGCGACATATTCTGCCTTGCATTTGAATCTCAACTTGATCAGGAGTGGATTTTATGAAGATGACTCTAAACCTGTTGCTCTTACTGAGGTATGGTTGTGAAATATTAATTTCCTTTCTCCTATGGAGGTGTTGCCCAATTAATCATCAAGATTTTTATGGATTAAATTTATTAGAACTTAATAAAAAGGTGGCAATTCTACAATAAATTTCCTCATGAAATATTTTTAATATCAGCTTAAAATCTATTATGTACTTTTTAGGCCAATAGTCTTATATTAATAATTTTTACCATTTGGCACTCACTACAACATATACTGATGTAAAATGCTGCACTGCCTTACATCCAGTTCAATCCCCATTTGGCTGAAATGCTACCGGGAAAGGTTCATTGCTACTCCTGTTATGTAGTGAAAGTCAAGGCTAGATTGAGAATTCATACCTTAATAAAATGCATTTTCAGGAACAATTCATTGAAGAAGTGCATGGGAGTGGTGTTCTAGTATATCTGTCAGCCACTTGGCTAGCAGAACTATACCAGAAAGTCCTTAGTGTGAATCTTCTTGAAGTTGCTGGGTATAACAGTTCTACTACTAACAATATTGCTTTGATCAACCTCCTAACAGGTATGCATGGCATGCAAGGTCCTTTGATGCATAAAAGAGTTGAAATTCTTAACCATCAAGGGCATAGAGTTATTAGTAATTGTGTACATTTTTTCTAAAAATACATAATTAGCCATATAAAGTGTAATGTATTATATATATATATGTATATATATATATATATACATATATTATATGTATGTATATATATGTATATATATATATATATATATATATATATATATATAATATACTTATATATACATGTATATATATATATATACATACATATATATAAATATATATATATATATATATACATATATATATATGTATATACGTATATATATGTATATATATATATAAATATATATATATATGTATATATATGTATATATATATATATGTATATATATATATAAACCGTAAACACAGTAATCAACCTGAAGGTCGGTTTGGTAGGTGGTAAAGTTCACCCAGTACTAAGTCCGACGGCGTGTGAAATTCACACATCAGGGTAGGGGGGGCCAGTTCCTTTCCCTGTGCTGGTTATGGCTTCCCAGGAAGACCTGGTACCCGAAAAATCACATATCAAAAGCCTGCTGGAAGTGTGTATCTGTATATATATGTGTATATATATATATGTACATATATATATATATATATATATATATATATATATATATATATATATATATATATATATATATATACATGTATATATAAGTATATAATATATAAGGAAAAGGGATAGGAATACATATAAAGGACGAACACAATAAAGGTGGGGAAGGCGGAATCGAACGGATCACCAGAGTAAAAATATTTCCTTGACCGGGACACGAACCTCGGATCTTTCCACTTGCCGGGCGGATGCTCTTAACCACTTGAGCTATCGAGGAAACGTAATTTACCCTGAGATCCGTGGGTCTAATATGTCGCCAAGCGCCCCGATTCTTTAGCCAAGAGATGGCGTCAGGGGACTGTTTCACCCACCAAAGGAGAAATTGACAATACATAAGAGGAAAGGACAGTGGGTTAGAATTCATACAACATCATACAGGAAAGGAACAGTGTGTTTCGTGGCACGCATAGCCAGAAGAAAGAGATGAGCCACATTGGCCAAATACACATTCAAACACGAAATCCCGCCAAACGGCAAATAAATACTCATATATACAGAAACAGATATAAGGAAAAGGGATAGGAACACATATAAAGGACGAACACAATAAAGGTGGGGAAGGCGGAATCGAACGGATCACAAGAGTAAAATAATTCCTTGACCGGGACCGGGAAATATTTTTACTCTTGTGATCCGTTCGATTCCACCTTCCCCACCTTTATTGTGTTCGTCCTTTATATGTGTTCCTATCCCTTTTCCTTATATCTGTTTCTGTATATATGAGTATTTATTCGCCGTTTGGCGGGATTTCGTGTTTGAATGTGTAAGTATGTAATATATATATATATATATATATATATATATATATATATATATATATATATATATATATATATATATACATATATATATACATACATATATACATACATATATACATATATATATACATACATATATACATACATATATACATACATATATATATATTTATATATATATATGTACATATATATATATATAAACCATAAACACAGTAATCAACCTGAAGGTCGGTTTGGTAGGTGATGGTAAAGTTCACCCAGTACTAAGTCCGACGGTGTGTGAAATTCACACATCAGGGTAGGGGGGGCCAGTTCCTTTCCCTGTGCTGGTTATGGCTTCCCAGGAAGACCTGGTACCCGAAAAATCAGATAACAAAAGCCTGCTGGAAGTCGGTTTTCGGGGTACTTTTGAGAGCCTTTGTTGTCGCAGCTTTAACCGCCTCGATGGAGTCGAGCCGATATCCTTTGAGCTCCTTTTGAGTTAATGTTGCCAAGAAAATTTTCGTCTTCCTGGACGCAGTCCAAAATTTCTTTCAAAATTTCCACCCGCGACAGATTTTATTTCTCACTCAAGACTTTCGGCACCAGCTTCGCTCAATTTTCTCACTGCGAGATGCTCTGCTATAATGATGTGGACAGTTCCAACTGAAAGGCTGGTCTCCTCCCTGATAAGGGCGATGGTAATCGCCTGTCAGAGTCCAACACCTTTTTCACTTTTGCCACCTGAGCATCGGTTCGAGTGGTCGTGGGGCATCAGACGCGGTGCTCATCTTCGACGAGCTCCAGGCCTTCGTTAAACATTTTGTGACACTCATAAACTCTTGTGTGGTTTAAGGCATCATCCCCATAAGCTTGTTTAATGAGTTCAATGGTTTCCGATGTGGATTTCCGGTATTTAAATCAAAACTTCACAGTGTAGCATTGCTCAATGGTGCACCCCATGCTGGCGTGACGACACCACAAACAATCACGCATCACAAAATCCACTTCCTGCCTCAACATATGCCCCAAGGTAACTGAACTAAAGTGCGCCTGAGTGGTGAGGGACCCCTCTATCGAGCCAACTGGTCGGACCACCATCCACCACTCTGTTGAGGCTACAGCGAACCAGTCACAATACTTATTGTACGGACCCTGTAAGTAAAATAACATTATGGAAATGTTGCATAACAAATAATTTCTAATGGAAAGGCCAAAACATTCCTGGTTCCAAACCTGTACTTGTTAGTTAGGGATAGATTGTATGCAGATGATAAATGCCTACGTAAAACATAACTGATATGCAGGAAAGGGGAAGTTCCAAGTACTTTTTCTCATGATTTACTGACCTTGGATTAAAATCAAATTGTTCCCTGCATGAAAAAGATTAACAAGCTTTAGTAAATTATGCAATATGTCCATTTTAGGCAGGCAATTCAATTAAAATATCTATCTATCTATTAAAATATCTATCCTGATCATCCAACTGTAATTTGTGTATTATCATAATTATATGTGCTACATTGTGGTCATAAATGGGCGTCATCAATTACATGATCAACCCTGTCACTATTACAATATCAAGCAGTTATTTCTCACAGCCTCATGACCACTCAAACCTCTTCTGTGACCTCAAATGGGGTTGAGACCCTCTGCCCTTCAGTGAATCTCTTAACTTAGAAACCTCTGTAGTATAAAGTGTGAAAGGGGAGTTCAGCCTAAAATTTACATCTATACAGAAAAATGTATATTGACTGTGTACTGTGTGCACACAATGGAACATATTGCAACTTTTCCTAACCTATTTTCCCTTGCCCTATTCAAACTTTTTTTCAACCATTAAATGCATCTGCTGATGAGTTGAATATTTGGCATGTTATATTCTTCCATCTTCATTGAATGTCCCAATATGAGAGTGTCCATGTTTAAATGTTCAAGTCTATGTATTCCATTTAGGGAGTGTTTTGTTTCGATAAATCTGTCGTCTTCGCTGTCCTTGTCTCATCATTCACACTGCTGAATAAACTAATGTTTACACAGAAACGTGTACATACCATATGGCCTCATTTGGTAAGGCCCACATCTGGCAAGTGAGAGGTTCCAGGTTTGGGCCCTGGATTTGTCTTATATTTTAGTGTAAATGCATGGTATGCATGTATATAGGTACAATTTGTGCCTACCTGTAATGTACATTGTTTGCTTAAATTTCTGTATGTCTGCAAATATGACCAATTCCAATTTTTCCAGATTTAGATGGACTTGGCAGTACCCAGCAAGGTGGGCAGCTTCTTTCTGATTATCAAAGATTGGAAAGAGCAACTTGCCATTTGGATACCAGTCTTGAAATTGAAGCAGGTGATGTATTACAATCAAGTTTTCTGATAGTGAGTTAGGAAATTTTATTGGGGTATATCTGCAACCAGTTGGTTTATTTTACCACAGTATTATTTACATGACATAGTTTGACAATCAATTTTGGGAATTCCAATGTTTTGGTCTCTGTTTCATGCGTGAATTTTTCATGATTATCACTTAGTGATGTTCATTCAGATGAACCCTGGAAAAATCATTCACCTTAAAAACATTTACCCTGAATGTTAGCCTGAGTGCTCTAGCCTGTTAAGCTCTTGAAGCATTCTCTTACAATGTTAATTCCTAAGGATTTTTAAGGGGCATGATGTTCTGATGAATTATTATACATGCTGTACACTTATGCTCACAGCAACACAGTTAATGAGGTTAGAGCCAACATTTAAGCACATTGGTGTTTGCCATATGCACATTCAAAGAACTGCAGAAAATTCAGCAACAGTAGCTTTAGCAGTGTCATCATGTAATGTGCGAACAGATGAAAGAAATTTCATGAAGTGAAATTAGTTTTTTAATGGTATAATTAACTAAATTTATGTTAATTATGAAATGAAACCATTATTGTGCAATGTATAAATTTTCTTGGAAAAATGTGCATTGATCTTCATGCAGTCTTAAAGTAAATTTAATAAATTTTTTGTACCTTTTAAAAAAGAAATATTGCATGTGTCAGAAATCATAAATATACCTCCCTACCTTTTACATTACCTACCTACTTAAAAAAGTTGAAACAGGTTTTGTTTAAAAGCTTATGCATTTGTAACTTGTGTACTATCAAAGAGCAAGAGACAAAGTTTGCCTGAAAGAATGCATTGGAAACTTTTCTAATTATTTTTTTAAGATGATTTACTGAAATTGCAATTTAAACATATTTATAGGAAAAACCAGGTACTCTCTCTAAGGCTCATTACAGTTTATTTTTGTGCCCAACATTTTCGCCCTTCGAACTTTAGCAAATAGTTGCCTATCCCAACATCAGTGTTAAAAAGTTATTCTATATTGTAAGCCATTGTGCATATATATTATAAAATGTAATTGGTATAATTTGCTCTTTTTCCCTTTAGGCCTGAAGCTCTCCCGACGGGTGTTAACATGCTGTTGGGACTCCATGTATATTGTGCTATCTTCTTTGCTGAGTGAATCTGGTCAACTTGGTGTGACTGCTAGTATTGGCTTGCTTTTGGGAACTGAAATGGCAAGAGATGAAAATCGAAGGGCTAGAGATGCAATTGTTACAAGCTTAGAAGGTTTGCAAAAAGCTGCGAGACTGAGTAATATATTAGGTGAGAGAATATTTCTACACAACTTTCTGAATCATTTTGTGTATTTCCATTTTAGAAGCATCCTAAAGATATCAAGCACTTTACTATTCAGAGGATAATGCATATTTTATACTTATTAGAGATGGTAGGGAAATCTTGCTAGCAAAATTGTAACATATTTTGTGTTCCTATCAATTGTATCAGTGCTGCTTTTTTTCTTTGCTGGTTCAAATATATTTCTGTCTAACCTTGCACTGAGGACTGTAAATCTTCTCTACTGTAAACCTAGGAATACCCTGTTATATGACAAATTTAGGTATTACCCATGCCATGTATCTATATCATGGCTGCCCCTGGTTTGTTTGCCCTGGTGGTGGCAGGTTAATGTCCTCACCTGTCAACCCAGAGGTCATGGATATGTTTCTCAACTAGGTAGGTTTTCCTCCAGCTTGGGTATGGATGTTTGTAATTGTCTTCACTGTAGTTTTAGGTGGAATAAGGGGGGGGGCTATGAAGTGTTAATATTGACCCAATAAAGTTGGGAAATAAAAATAAATAAATGTATCCAAGTCACCACTTTGCCAGAGATTACATTTAGACCTGCGTATTTTTCTGGTCTTTTCTTCCTTTATTTTTTACTACATCATCAATAATGCCAAAAGAAGTGTAGTTTCTTCTTTTACTCCTATGACTCTTGTGTTGTTCCCCTTTTTGTGCTCGTAGAGCATCAAATTTATTAGTTTTTTCTTATCCTGCTATCCTCTGCAAGAAATACTTATGACAGGTATTTTTGGGTGCAAACATGAAAGTGACAAACAAGCAAGCTATTTTGAGTGGCTAATGAAAATGACTAACTTCATTTGTTGATGCCACCACAGAGTGCAGTACAATACAGAAATAACATATTAATTAGAAAAGCTACTAATATGACTTATATTAATTTATGCAACTAACAACAAAATTCAATCAATATACTATTATGGGATTGGCCACAAGTCATGCCAGCCATGTAACTGAAGTGGGATAATATATTTTTACTATTTATATATGTTAACATATTTCTTATTATTTTGGGAAATTTTCCATTTTAGGCTTACAAAACAGATGTGGCTCAATATTTTCCCTGATGGCTTCTGCCTCCTGCCCTAATGAAATCACCAAGAAGGAGACTAGAACTCGTATCAGAAGATCTGCAGTTCTTAAGCTTTTGCAAAGGCCTGAAAAGTTGCACACTTCCCATGCCCTTAGCATGGATGTGCTTCTTGGAAGAGGACTTGAGTTAGGGAGTCATAGTAGTGACTGTTGGAAGCATGTGTTTAGGTTTGTATATTGAATTTCTATGTATGTGTGTGATGTATGGTGAAACAAAATTTAACTAATGGCAGTGCCTTTTACTTCAGATGCTGTATGTATGTTTCATGCCTAGAGCACAATTTTTTTAGCCAAAGTGATAACAGGCATTTGGGTCCAAAGCTGTCCATAAAGCTTCTTCAGAAGCCACCTAATTCCAAGAAAACATCAAATCTCTTCAGTTATTCTATCAATACTGAAACTGAGGATGAACAATGGTAATTATATTTTACAATATGCGATAAAATACTAATCCCAATGGTGTATGAAATTCACAAATCAGGGTAGTAGGGTCCAGATCCTGTCCCTGTGATGCCTATGGTTTTCTAGAAAGTTCGGCACCTGAAAAATCATACAGGGTACGGCACTTAAATCCGGACAAATGAAACTTTTGCTTTAAAGCAAATTTATTAAAAAATACAAATGAAAATGAAAATCCTTTTACATTCAAGTTGTGGTATTTGTCAAGAGTAACATTACTCAATGTAACCTCCTTCAGCTGCAAAGACTGCCTCTAATCTTGTCCTGAATCGATCACACGCACTCTTTAAAACAGCGCTGCCCATATTCGAAAATGCTGCTATGATAGTAATGCGTAGAAATGCAACATTAGGGTGCCTTGTCTTATTGGTAACTCTTTCGACTATGCTGCAAACATAATAGTCGAGGGGATTCAAGTCCAGGCTATTCGGGGGCCAGAGCTCCTTTGACCAGAACATGTCAATGTTATCTGAGAGCCAGTTTTGGACTAAATGACTCGTATGAACTGGTGCACTGTCCTGTTGAAAGACTTATTGTCTCCTTGAGGTGACATTTACCATCCAAGGTTTTATGACATTCTTCAAAATTTGCAGATAACTTCTTTTGTGATGGTTTGTTCCTTTTAAAGAAATGTGGCAGCATGATATCACCTCACTGGGTACAACACCTAGGACGTGAACACTAGCCAAAAATTTTGTCAGAGCAGCAATTGGGAAGTCCTCGGGGTCGTGGGCGAGCCAGCTATCATTTCTACGGTTGATCTTCATGTCAATGGTGAAAATTTTTTTATAAGTAGGTATATATAAATATTTTTTTTAAGTAATCTACCGGATAAGGTAGGTTTTGGATGGACGCAACTACCAAATAAATATTTTGCGACTCCAAACAATACACAGTCCAGAATCCTACTCTACATCATGTCCCTCTTCATCTCTGAGTACTTCCTTCCTCCCTTCATCCCATCCAAGATCCCTATCCTGTTCCTGCCGTTTCCTGGTTTGCCTAACATTCTCCCCTCTAATACAATTTTCAGCATCCCACTGCCGATCAATACGCCCTTCATCAATTTTTCTTGCCTCCTTAGGATTTCTCCAAGCAAACCCCTCTCCTTGCCCACCATACCTAGTACTTCATCATTTGTTTTCCTTTTGGTCACCCTCTCCATCCTTTTCTACACCCACGTTTCAAAAGCCTCAAATCTACCTCTATCATCCTGCTTCAGTGACCACGTTTCTGCACCGTATTTAACTACACTCCATGTCAAAGTTTTGACTAGTCTTTTCTTAATATCCTTGGTAGAGTTAGCATATTATGCGCCAGGTGTTGTGGGTTTCAGGGAAGAATGTTGGTGATTAGGTTAGGAAATTTTAGGCAACTTTTAACACCTACACAATTCTCTCCAGAATGCATGGGCATCTGGAAAATCTGAAAAACAAACCTTCTTAACCTTTTGCACTCGGATGTCGAGTGTGACTCGACACGGTTAGCAATGGCAGCAGCTCGTATGTCGAGCCACACTCGACACGGAGTTTCACCACGAGGGGAATTGGGATTTTTGTCTATTTTTCCAATAACTTTTCTTGTAATCATCTGCATGAAAGGAAAAGGAAAGTTAAAGCTTAATTAATAGCATGGATTGTTTTATAAATGAATAGTATCGACCCATGATGTCGTCGTCGACATAAATGCCGTCTCCCAAAGGATGCCACCACCTACGCAGATATTTTTTGTTATCTATTTACTGTGTTGTAAGTTCTTTTTCATTTGTATTGTTTGCTTTTCATTACTTGGAAGTCAGCTAAATGTAAAGCAATGTCTTTTAGAGATTATCGGTGCCTGAAAAAAGATTGCCAGAATGTAAAGTTACCTCAGTCAGCTGATCCTTAGTTCATTGCTTTCTAGTTTTGACTCTTTCGTTTCCTTTTCTTCCTAGTCTCCGCTGTCTCATCAAACATTCTGCCTGCTCTTTTCCTATCTATTGCGTAGTCAGGAATCTTGAGTAGGAGGGTCCAAGATATGATCTATTATATTCATAGTAAAACACGAACCTTAGGCCTTTTCCTGGAGTCGTGCTTTTTTGAGGTTGCATCATCCTCCGGTGGTAAAAAAACCATCCTTATCTTAGTCTCCGAGGTTTACTTACGTTTCTAGAAGCATAATGTAGGTGTTTTCCCTAATGACAGAGGGTTCTCTTACAACAGTTGCTTTCCCTTTGGACAAATGCTTTGCCAGCTAGTTGTTGCTCATTCTGAATGATTTGCCCCTCCTCACGATGGATAAGTATTCCAAAGAATTAGAAAGCAGCTGTTTCATGAGGAAAACTCTAAAATGGTGGCGTAAATTGTTTTTCTGGGGGCTTGAGGTCAGTGTTGTAAATTCATTTATATTGTATAAAGAATGCCAACAAAGAAAAAATGAAAAACCGATCTCGCATGTGAAATTTGTTAGGAAACTAGTACACAATCTCTTTGGGGAATTCCGAGATGGTACACAAACGTCCAGGGTTAGATTACCATCCACAAACTTAGAGCAACGTTTAGATGGAAAACTCCATATAATCACACCTCACCCTAACAAAAAACATAAAGATTGTGCGGTTTGCTCCAACCGAAAAATCAAAGGAGGAAGAAGAGAGACGATATATACCTGTGAGACGTGTGATTGTAAACCAGGTGTTCATGTTGGTGAATGCTTCCAAAAATATCATACCATGAAAAATTATAGTTTAAATTATGGTTTATCAATAAAGTTATCAATAATTATGTCAAAAAATCCAAATAAATAAGTTAGTATGAAAAGAAACTCCAGTTTGTCATTCTAGTGCCACGCTTAGTAAATTTGGGGTATTTAAAAAATTGAATCCCGAGTAGACTAAGGCAATCGAGAAAAAAGCACCCGAGTGCAAAGGGTTAATACACTCCTTGTCCCAAAACAAAGAGAGTTTTTTGTGTACCATAATTGATATTGCTCTTAGGAGTATGTCGCATTTCTGAGCAGAAGTGGAGCATTTTAAATAGAGGAAAACTGAAAATCAACATAGGGTGATAAAAAGCCTGTAGTACTCATTATAATTTAAGAGGAGTGGTGAGGGAATCACTTTTGCAAAGAAAAGATGAAATTAAGCTTAAATAAATAAGTGCCTAATTGCATATGGAAATACAAATGATGCAACTTGTAACATAATGCGTAAGAATTTTGTATGTTAGTAATATGAATAATCTGAGATGCATTTTGGAGAAATGACTTTGGTGCTATATCTTTGTCTATCCATATATGCATGCACATTGTGATTCTCTACGTAAGTTTTAATATGCAATGATTTTAATGACCTATAAATATGATTAAATACTGTAACTTCATGAGTGAATTATATGCTCAATTTCTGAGTTGCCATGTAATCCTGAATGTTATTTCTTGGTCTTTTTATTAAAGTGGAGATGCTTACAGTTTTCTGACTAGTCCTACATCGCCAATGGCAACAACTGCTTCTATAACAGAACTTATCCAAGAAAGCAATGCTGATATAACCTCTCAAGGTGTGCTGAATTATCAGTATGCTGCAAAAGTTATTTGTGTTCTTTCTCAGCAAGTGGATAGGTAATTACATTTTAATGTGATTTTGTAACTGTATGCTGTATTTTCCTCTCAAATTTAAAATCATATATTACTGTCGTTATTTATGACCTAATTTATTTTTAAAATTTCAATATGTAATTATTTATGCTGGTTTAACTCTTGTCAAATTTAGTATTTATTTATTAGCTTGTTTTGCTCCACTGTCTCTCCATGCATTTTGTCAAAATGTAAGGTGTGAATTATTATTGGTAGCTACTATATAATGTGGTCTATATCATGTTTTTTGTGGGTAATGTGATTTAAAAAATTCATTTTTAGCTATTCAAAGTCTTAAAATTTGATAATTATGAAATAACAAAGTATTTCATTTGTGTCTATCAATTAATTCTTAGAGTTCTTACTCACTGTTCATTTTTTATCCCGATCATTCATTGAAGTTATTGATTTTATGTAGCCTATATTTCATTCCTGAAAATCTCTGTATTTCTTTCTCTATTTACTGTGGTGCATTATTCATCCCATAGGGTATATTTTCTGATGCTCATAGCATTTTTGAAACAGATTTTTTTTTCAAAATTTTCCTAGTTGCAATTAGATCAAATACATCCCAAGATTATTGGATCCATTGTATAATAAGGTGCAAGTTTAGTTAATTCTTGTTCCCTTCATTCTATAAAAAATGTTCTTAGCATGTGGCCGTTCATTCCTCTTTTTATAAATGCAAGCTTAAAATGATTAGTATCCAATGACATCTTTTGGCTGTAATTGGCCCATTTCTGGAAAAAATTACAAGATAAATAGTATTAATTGAGAGTATTTTTGACGGGTATGGTATGAAATGCCATACATAAGGAGAAATTTTCCTGGTTTGAATTTTGAAAGTTCCATTAGCAGATGGGAAAAACTCCATAGCAAATTTTGTGTAAAAGTTTATAGTGAAATTTTCCATTATGAATGGTTTGCCAACGAACGAGGGAAACTTTATGCCTGATGCTTTTGTTAAGAAAACAAAAACTAGTAACTGAGTTTTTGACACAATTGGCCTGCATTTTCACTCCAGTAGAGATGGCTATTCTGGAAAACTCACAAGTTTTATCACTGCGGGATTGTGTAATTAAGGTATCATAAATATCAATGGGCAAAAGTGGAACAGGAACTATGTTTTTTGTGCAATATTCGATTCAGTTTTTCTTAGTTTTTTGGACTCGCGCATGTTATTTGGCAAGAGTAAATTTAGTAATAATATAGCTGGATTATGGCAAATTCGCAAAAGTAATTTTTACTGAGCATAGAGAAAGCCCTAGCCCTACTGTGCAACCTAGAAGTCTTGCTCTAGGCATAAAAGAGGCGATCACCCAGTGACTAACCCATAAACTAGAGATAAATCACTTTACATGCAGGTAGCCACTTCAAGTAGAGTAAGCAGTTCTTTCTTATAGAGGCCCGGCTCTACTGCTCCACCCTCCCCAGGATCAAACTTTTTGACTAGCAATACTAAACAAATGATGATAGCTTCCCTAGCAAGTATTAATGGCATATAATAGCACACTCTTGCAGTGCTTTCAGTTGCAACCTACGATGAATATTTCCATATTTATGTAAGTCTTTCAGCTCTTATGAAGTAGGTGGCTGCTGAAAGGAGGGCAAATTTGTGTGAGCTCTCTGGAAATAAATTCATTTCCATAAAAAAGTGGCTGCTTAGTGGATATGGTTATTGAGGCAGATTTCATTGTATTCCTACAAGAAAATGTATTTGATGGAATCTCTTTATTGTTTAACCAAAGCACTGGGCAAAATGGAAGATAAAATATTTATTTCACTCAAATTGCTGCTTTTAAAATACCAAACAGCAATTTTACATGCATGTCATTTTAAAGAATTCTACCAATGCAAAATCATTAGATCAGCTGAATGCTTTTATGTGGGACAGTTGCTTTGCCATAATCTCTATAATTTCCTTTAATTAGTATGTGATGTGTCAAGAGATGGCAAAAGAAACTGGAGGTCGTAGAAAATAACTAATTTCCCTCTTCTTCGAGTGATAATGAGGTGTGATATTTAGGAGTGTGCTTCCTGAGAAGTTAGGAATGCTATCAGAAAATACAACACCTGTTGTTATTATTTTTTGGGATTGGAGTAGTGTGGTTTGATATGTACTGGCTTCCTATCCTTAAGGCCATGGTTTGAATCTTGGGAGGTAGCAGGATTTTTCAGAGGTGTCTTGATCCTTGCTTGAAGTGTTTTGTGGAGAGCCCTTTAAGTGAGTATGCCATATGTTGGATGGAACGTTAAACTGTGAACTCCTTAGTAAACATAACCGTTTCAGGCTTAACATTGTGGAATCCATTCATGATGGGGGTAGAAAAAGAAACTTTGCTCTTCCACATAAAGATTTAATACTTCACACTACTTAGTGCCTATCATTGAGAGAAGGCTAATGCTGAATTTCTCTCCACTCTTCTCCTGTTCCCTGAACATCCTGCCATTACCAAATTATCCACCTATCCCTAATGGCACAAATGACCGTTCTAGTCAGTCATCTCCCCTAGTATTTAGCTAGCTCATTATTATTCATGTGAGAACCCATTGTACCATGTGAAGTACGAATTCAGTTGTTTTGCCTTTCTTAATGACCATCTCTCTTTCATTTTTTTATGAATGGGCATCCTTTTTTTCATTCAACCAAGTTGTTCTGCTCTCTTGAGCTAGCCAAACAAAAAATCCGCTTTGTGTGTCCTACTTGTAACAATAATTATGCTTTAACATTAGTACTTTACTGTTTATAAAACATTGATACATTATCTTGAGCACTGATATTAAGGCTTCCATGAGCTAATAACAATCAATTTGTGTCCATATTGCATTTGTTCTTTGTGAAGTGTCAGAAATATCCTTGCTGCACTATGAACCAAATTTTTCCTTTGACATATATTTATTTACAGATTGTTTGATGATGCAGCTTTGAAGCTGAATTTGCAAGCTCTGAGTAGCTTTTTAACTGAGCTGTGTGCTACAAGCCAAGCACAACTCTTTTCCCAGCGAATCACCAAAACAAATACTCGTTCTCGATTTTGGTGGCGACCCCTCTTCATAAAGAATAAAGAGTCAGAAACAGGAGGCAATATGTTACTCCTGAGTCGTATTGGTGATGTGATGTTAAAATGTGTAAAAAGTGGTCGTCCCCTAATTCACATCATGAAGGTGTGGTCAGTTGTTGGACCTCATTTCATGGAGGTAATGTAATTTACAAATTATGTTATTACTTTGATTCATGAGGTGAATTGTTCTATTGTACATGGGATTCTAACTTCTGTAATAATAAATTATTGAGGTGCAGCATATCTGCTGGGAAGCAAGATGATTCAGTTTGTGAACTTCATTGCTGTGACAGAATGAGAGGTCTATGCTTGAAGATTAAATTCATGGATTTAACTTAAATTCCTAGATTTTGGAAATACTTTGGAAATTTTTAATTACTTTATATCGGATATATTCATTTTTGTTTAAATATTGAACATTTGTATTATATCCATGAGTATTCAAGATAATTTAGGAGATATATAACTCAATATAATTACAATTTTTGAGTCCTAAAAAACCTCATTCCATCTAACAGAAATGACTATTTCTTTTAGGCTGCATGCCATAAAGAGCGATTGATATCAAAAAAAGCAGTGGCCTGCATTCATGATACTGTTATAGCACTACTAAATGAGCAATCAGAACTTCCTCATTTCCACTTCAATGAAGCTCTCTTCAAGCCGTTTGAGAATTTACTTTGCCTAGAGCTTTGTGATGCCGATGTCCAAGATCAAGTAAGTTATCACCTACTATGGAAACCTTTTAATGTTTTTTTTTGGGCATCTGTTAATCCCAAAAGTATGGGATCAATGAGACAGCTTTTAATATATATGAAACAATGATTCTGTTAATGTTCCAGATTGTGACATCCCTCTGTGAGTTTGTGGAAACTAATCGAACAGAAATAAGATCAGGTTGGCGTCCCCTTTTTGGCACCCTTCGGGCTGTACATGGTTCATCTACATTGGTGAATTCTAATAGCCCTGATAACCAACAAAGTGGGAATTTGAGAGTTATTCTTGATGTGTTTGAAGTATTTCTAAATACAGATAACACACTGGTATTTTCAAATGCAGCTGTTGACTGTATTCTATGTTTGCTGAAGCATGTGAGGGGAGATAGTGAGTTTTTATGTTTAATATATTATTAACTATTAATTATTTTAAATTGGTGAAATGAATGAGTATTCTTGACTACAAATTTTAATTTTTTAGTAGTTTTTCCTGGAGAATAAAAATGTTCTGTAATTTAAATTAAAAGAAATATTTTTAATTAAATTTGACAGTTGCAGAAACTGAAGAAACAACTGAATCAAGTCATGTAGGAGATGTAATTCAGGACGATACTCCTCCTCTTGATCTGTGTATTGCTGCCTTAAAATATATTCACAGATGCTCGACAATTCTTTCAGCCATGCATCTTATGCCAGCGTGTCCAATTTTTCATGCTTCAGATCGGTGAGCTGGTATTTCTTAGCATAGAATATTCATTATTTACCCTTAGAGTGGTACAGCTGTTCTTATTTTTACTAATATATGGCCGTTAAAACTGTTCATTAAGTTTCCTGGGTAACATTATGCTACAGCTTTACCAATAGATATTGGTTTCAAGATGGTTCAATTGAGAGCAGCTGAATGCATAAAATGGTTTTTGATAAAATTAACTCGATCGCTAAAACAGTCAGGGAAGTTGGGGAAGATCAAATTTCAAATTAGCTCAGATCAACTCATTCATAAAATTGTAAGGACATCTCAACTCAAACTGCTATTTCAAAAATTAAGTAAGCTTGATTGTAAGTTCAAAATTAACTTAGGAGCACCATAATGCATAAAATGTCCCTTCCAAAGTACATTAGATTGAATTGCTAATGTGTATTTTTGTTCTGCATATAATGTAAATTTTTGTATGCCATAAATATTTATTTTCATGCAGTTTAGGTGCATTTTGTCTGTATTCTAAATCAAAATGTTTTCAATGGGGGGAAGAGAAACTATCACTCTAATCTCTGGTGGAGATTGGTTTTTCTGATATTGATTTGCCACAAAACTGTAAAAAAGTGATTTATATTCATTCCACAGTGCATTGCTTGGCAGCCAGATACCCTTTTGGCTGGTTTTCAGTCTCACACTGTGCTTACTAGAATGTCTCATGTTAGGCATATAGAAGCCATGAAGGTTGTTCCATAGGCCAAAATAAATACCCCGCCAAAAAAGGTGTGTGGCAGGGATTTCAAGCACCAGGTGGTAAGGGTGAGTGATTAGGGGGGATTTGGGAGCAGAAGGGAAAAGGGAAAAATAGTTTTTAAAAAACTATCAAATAACGTGCAAGTGTTTATACATGCTGGAGGAAGACTTAATTCAAAACAAGGGTTAATTCACTTAATAAATAGTGATCTGTTAAGCAAAATATGGGAATAAGAATAAACAACAACCAGTTACACAACAGACCTTCACTGTAACAAGACAAGTCATGAAGAAGTAGACCTAGACCAAATAGATGGGGATCTTGTTCGCATACAGGGAAACATACTAATTTCTGCTCCTCAAGGATCTTGCCTTAGGCAAGATCTTTTTGTTTTTCTCCAGGCCAATGGGCTGCCAGAGGTTTAGTACTACTGAGCCGGAAGCAGAATGGATGTTTATTGCCAGCTATATTTAGTGTACGAGTGGAAAATTTTCTAACTAAATTCCAAAATAGTACCAAAAAACCCCATGAATCATTTTTGCTTACATCCTCTGATGAATACAAATTTGTTTAGGAAAGTTTCCTCTATTGCCCCTTTATTGTAAATGATGTCTAATTTTTTTGTCATTAGATGTCAGGGAAAATTAAAATGGATTATATTTCTTGTTTCTTATTCCAAAATCAGTATCAAGTTGAACAACATGCCTCAAGTGGTTGACCCAGTAATTCCAAACATAGAGGTGGTAAATTTCAATTCATCTGAAAACCAGCAAGAAGAGAACACTGAGTGGGAATCGCCATGTTCCTATAAGACGCTGTTGTCCAGTAGTGATATAGTATCTTTGGAACAAATGGATAACAGTAGTGGAATACTTCATGTTTGGTTCATTCTTATTGAAGGCTTAGCAAGGTCAACAACTACATGCCCTCAGAAATACCAGCCTCACACACTTGAAACAATGTTCTCACTTCTCAGGTCACTTTTGGATGTTCCAGGTGAGTAAATTTTGATAAAAATATCTATTCTGTTACCAATGCTTCAGATGTCTAAAATTTAAGATGATGCAGATCACTTTAGATATTATTTAAAATGAAAATTGAAATAAAATCAAAATTTTATTGCAGTGACATGGTTTCTATTAGTTTAAATAAGCTCATTCCTCAAATTTTGCTAACCAAATGCCATTGAGTTCACTTAGAGTGATCAATATCCATGACCTTGTTGTTCAATATCTAATTAATTTCCCATGTTACAGTGTGGATTTGTTTTAATATATTATGTTCAAACTGATTTTTCAGTTCATCTAATGTTAGTGAAATATCTTCATCAGTTAAATAAAACATAATTTTAATATTAACTGTATAAGTTTGTTAATATATTAATGAGCCTTAGTTTGAATTTAGTTTTTTTATTTTTTAAATGAAATATCATTGTTCAACATTACTGTTATGGTTTTTTAACAATATTTTTCAGGTCCAGACTTTGGTCTATACTGTATAAATCATATTTTACTTCCTATGGTGCAGTGCTGGCTGCGTAAAACTGGTAGAATTTTTCGAGGCTGGGACAATTTTGCTCCAAATTTCAAGCAGTGTTGTGGCCTAACTACAGATCTTGTAGTTGAATACCTGAGTTCTTTGCGAGGTAAAAACATTTTTGGCATGCATTATCATTCCCTTTGCTGTAGTAAACCCACCTCATGATGATTTTACCAAATTCTATCCTTGTCTTTTTATCATTATTTACTGTTCACCATAACCTCTTCCATAACCCTTCTGTGACCCAATCTATTGTTCATTTTCCTGTTACCCATCATGCATAGTAAACCCTATATGTATGTGAGTAAGTGAGGGGGGTTGGGATGGTGCGGTGGCTAACGTACAGGCTTCCAATCGGGTTCAAATCCTGGAGACGACGAATATTTTTCAGTGGTATCCCGATCCCTACTTGAGGTGCTTTGTGGAGAGCACTTTTAGTGAGCACGATGTCTGTCGGATGGAACGTTAAACTGTGGACCCCTCGGTGCCTTTTGAGGAGAGTAGGCTAATGCCGGCGCCAGGTTTCTCTCCACCCTTCCTTTCCCATCCATCCTTAATGGTGCAATTGACAGCTGTCGGTCGCCTCTCATAAAAGCTACTACTCTGAGTAAGTAAGAATAGTTAAAAATGTTTAAATTAAAACATTAAATACTGTTGACAACTTCTTATTTTGTGAAATGAAATTATTTTTTCATAAATATCAGTTATTTCAAACTTACATTAGAAAAAAGTGTATATAAGTTTCAAAGCATTAATATCTTTACAATTGTTAATTAAAATTGTAAATTTATTCATTAAAATGTTGAGGTGCTAGAAAGAGAATAGCATGGATAAGCCATGCACGAATAATCGAGAGTTTACTCTATGTATATCCAAATCAGACATAGCCTATGTTACTTTGCATATTTTTACCCTATTTTTGAAAAAAATTAAACCCCATATTTTGTACCACTTGGCATGATATGTCCCCAAGCAAACAAACCAACTAATTTTTAGGTTTGTTTATTATTAAAATATATATGGTAAAGAAAGTAGGCCAGCAAGACATAAATAGAGAGTATATTGTGAATAAGGATGCTGAAGGGTTATTCAAGGGCGAAATGGCAAGGACATTAAAAATTGAAATCAATTAAGACCTTGGGTGAGACATCATTCCAGTGAAACTGCTTAAAGGTTTAGGCAAGTATATAAGGAAGAGTTTTTATGGGTTAATTTGTTTTATAGGCATTGATGAGGGAGAAATCAGCCAGAGGATTTCGTCAGATCAGATTCCCATCCTAGAAAGGGTAAAGCAGCCATATGTGAGGACTACGGAACAAAATTTTGATTTCACATGCAGCTAAAGTGGTACTTAGGATCATCAATAAAGCAATGGAGAGCAAGGCAAATAAATACTTATGGGATGAACGATTTGAGTTTAGGAAGGGGCACTGGTTGATATAGCAGTAATGAGGGCACTGATAGAGAGGAACCTAGAATACAATTAGGATATATTTGTATGTTTTGTAGATTTGAGGAAGCATTTGATAGAGTAAATTGTGGGGATATAATGAATATACTGCAAAAAATAGGAGTATATTGGAGGGATAGGAGACATTTGAAATCATAACATGCCACAGACTGCTCAGGTGTGAGTGATAGAGTGGAGTGTCAGGATGGGCAGTGTTAAGAATATTGGTACAACAGGGGTGTTGATTTATTAGTTTGGCTTGCTGTTGATCAAGCTTTAGTTTGCCAGTTGACCATGAATTTGTAAAAATTGCTGAGTGCATTGGGAAGCTAGTGCAATAGGTATTGGATTTGAGTACAATTAACACAAATGCTATGCGATTTTTGAGAAAGAGAAAATCTAATTTAAATGCTAAAATTGGGGTTTATAAACTAGAGTAGGTGAAACAGTTTACCTATCTTTGAAGTCAAAGTAGTAGGGGAATAAGGTGAAAAATTACATCAGGCAAAGAAGCTTTCACAAGGAGGAGGGAATCAACGACAGGGATTTTGAGTAAGTAGCTTAAGAAATGGCTCAACGTAATATAAAATGGTAATAACCTTTAATGTATGACTGTAGACCAAACATGGAGACTCTACTGCACTCCAGAGACAAAGGAACAGTCAAAACAGAGGGTTTCTATAGGTGATTTGCCTTCAAAGAAGGTATAGACGGTCAATTTGGCCAACAAGGTGACGGGCACAGCTTTCAGATTGCGCACAGAATCATCTACATTAGTTACTTGCAAAAAGGACCAATGATATATGGAGAGTATTATGCATTGTTACTGCACTATTTTATTTAAGAAATCAAGAAAAAACATCCTCATTTGAAAAAAAATTCTCTTCGGTGAAGAGAAGGTAGGAGTGCACTTCTGCGTAGTTTCAATGGCAAAAAATTATGCAACTATTGGGTGATTAATTACAACATTCACCGTATTTACCAAATTTGGCCCACAGTGACTTTTTTTCAGTCTATAAAAAAGGCTTAGCAGAAAAATAATCACTTTGAATGAGGTCATCGCCAACACTGATGCCTATTTGTGGACCTTCCAAAATCCTACTTTTTGGATGGCTGAAAAAAGTTGGAGAAACGCTGGGAAAAGTGTATCTTACTAAAAGGAGATTATCTTGAAAAATAAAAATCTAGCCAAAATGATTTGTTTTTCTATTTTTCCTGAGGACTTATGGAACAACTCATTGAGCAGTCAGGCACTTTGGTTGTATGAGAATGCAATCATTGACTATGACTACTATGGTGTTTTTATGTTCTTGTATTTATAACTATCAATGAGGAATGAGGGTACTATTTTTGCAAGATTTTTTATTATGATTGGCAATATTAAAAATGACCACCAAAGAGCAGAATTAAGAAAAAAAATAATTTTGACAAGAAGCATGAGGAACATGAGACTCATGTTAATAAAGACCCTAGTCGTTCATTTTCCTAATCTCACCTCCTTTTATAAGTATGTTGGTAGTCTTTACTGTCAGACATTCATTTCTACCTTAATTTTTAAAACAATTTACTTCACTTTCTTTGCATTTATGAAGTGAAAGATTGAGTTAGTCTTCATTAGCTTTCTGTCCCATAAAGCCACACCATTTCCAACAGGTAAGAACCTGGGCATTGATGTCTAAGCATATATAATACTGCTCTTAACTTTTGCTCCCATCTCATTCCAGGTAATAAGAATCCAAAACTTAACCAAGGATCAACTTTGATGGTTAAGCAACTTCTGTTAGTAATGGTTGAATGTGTGGTACAATCTACTGAAAGCATTGCAAGATTAGGATGTGCCTGCATCAGGTAAATATTGTTTACTATTCATTTATCACTGATTATTAGACATAGAAAGCTGCTTCATGCATTCATTCAGTCATTAGTCTCATTTTAATGCATTTGCAATTCAGGAAATCCTCACTAATCCAGACTATATGGGGCTAGGAATTGTCTGGATTAGGCAAAATCCAATTTATCAAGGGTTTTAATTTTAACTGCTGTTGACTTTACTGACTACAGATGATGTAATAGAGCCTCAAAGTATACGAAGATCCAATTTAAATATGAATTTTAATTAAGTAAATTGCATTGCAGTTGTAAATTATAAATATCTTTGAAAAAAAGCAGCTATGAGGGCTTACGTTAATCACATCATATGCAGAATGTTTCCTTCATTAAGATAACTAATCAATCAAGTTTTTCAAAAGAGAACCTAAATTCAGTAAAAACAGCACTATTTAATTTTCTTTTATAATTTTCAGTTGTAATTATGCCATGAACCACCAATGTTTTTCAGCATACTTAAATTGTTTTATCCACTATTGAAATATATTTGCTTCCATCAATGGTTGTTATTGCTAAAATATTTAAGAAACGTAGATGCCCATGTTCTGTGGTGTTGCAACACTATTTGGTTAATGGTGCTTGAATGTCATTAGATTTTAATGAAACTGCTACAGTTAAATGTTATTCAGAAAGTGACTCAGCCACTGACCAATGTACCTCAAAAGGATTTGTTTGAGTTTTTGGTTATGCATATTTAGTTGGAAATGAATAATTGTAGGTTTTCTCTTCCTGTGGGCAATCATAAAAAAAGCCCCTTTATTTCTTCTTTAGAAATTCTCAGAGCATAAATTTGGTATTTCTTAAATTAGGGTATAAAAGATTTTGTGCCTGTCTGTTGCGATAATCCCAATAAATTTTGTATTTAAAGATTTCTTTTAAGATAGAAATAGGTCATATATAATCCTTCTTAGAGTTCTAGGTAATCAACATCGCATGGCAGCACACTTCAATTTGTGACTACGATCATCATTAGCACACAGAATTATAGACACCCTTTTGTGCTGACTTTTCATCCGAGAACCTTGGATTCACTTTCTAAATCTTGCATATTTTCTGTTCAAGCTCTTCAAGACATACCCATTTCATCTGTATTAGAGATTCAAGATAACTGTAAATATATTGGTGGATGACTATGTTAAAAGTTTCTGTCAAGGCTTCTCCCGCAGTTCTTTGAATTTGTCCAAAATAACTGTTGATCATATTCACCCATCAATAGCTGATAAAGTTCTGTAAATGGTTTAGTGGCATTACTAGCAGCATTTGTGATGCACCTTTATTGTCTATGATATGCCTCCTAAAGAATCAAAGCCAACCAATAATTTCATGGAAGTTATTTGCGCATAAGTATTTCGAAAGTTTTTTCTGATGCCATATCTTGCATGTCGGTGCCATGGATTTCCACTGCACATGATTATTAATGAGCATACTATTTGAGGATTACCTGCAATTCTTTTGACTTCCCGTATCATAATGTACTGAACTCGCCTTTCCATTTGGTGGAAATTTAATTCAAACTTTTGAGCAAAAATATGGACCTTAGTCTTCTTCTTTTTCTGGTAGGTTATTGTGGAGTGTATTACCAAATTATTAACAGAAACTATCCATCCATTTCCTAAGAAGATTTGCATTTATTAATGATCAAATTGTAATTTATTTTACTGCCAATCTTCTTTGGTTCTATTGTACATAGTAACTTTAATTTTTCTACCAAAGATCCCATTATCATCAAATGAATAGGTAATGGAGATTTGCATAATGACACAAAAAGAAATAGTCACGTATTTCAAATTAGTGTATCTTGTTTTTGTAACTTAGTGTTTAGGTGAATATGAGGATAATATTTAATGTAGCAATTGTTAATTCATACTTTAAATGTACAGCTGGAATATTGATTAAAATATTTCAATAATTTTCTACCACATTTTTCAAAAGTTGCTAGCCAAACATATATTTTGATGGATTACAGTAGTACTGTTTCTCACGAGCCCTTAATAAACCATCCACAGTACATAACTGGGCTTTGTCCGAATTGAGCAGGAGTCTGAATTATTGAGTTCTTATTTTGTATGGGTATGGTAAATGCAAATTGCATGAAACATCTTATTTTCTTATAACTGATTATGCCTGATTCCATAAACCTGATTTCTATACTAACAGAATATTTTCCACCCAGTGCATTGAGTCTAAACTTGCATAACATGTTTCACATTCATCATTATGTACCATGAATGGGATGACTGGAAGGCTTGTAGTAGCAAATGTTTACCTTTTGATTCCATTATTTTAAATATAATTTTTGTCAAAATGCAGGCAATTGAATGTCAGACATGAACAGAAATGATAACTAACTTGGAAGTCTTAATGAGGCCTTATTTAGAACTTGAGGACATGAAACATTTCCTATTGCCCATTGAAAAACTAAGGAGTTCAACTCCTGCTGAGTTAAAAATACTAATTACTTTTCTTCACTGTGAAATCCTTTGTCATATTCTCTAATCAAGAGTATGTGCTATCTTGCCATGATATTGCGGGACTTTGTATAACTGGCAACTTGAATCAATGGCATTAGTAAAATTGAAGTAATATGTATTGAGGGAAAAAAGATAATTACCACATAGTGATAAATATTGCAGTAATGGTTCACCATTTGGTAGTAGTGGAGGCCTTTTCTTGATCGTTGAAACTTAACAGATGAAATAGGCATCTGCACTGCCTACCCAGTTTTTATGGGGAAATGCAGACTTCCTCCAAAGTAGTGGTGGTAACACACTGATATTGATTGCAGGAGAATTTTTCAACAATTGGTGCCTGTGGGGTCTGCTAGGTACTGATGGCATTTTCACTGTGTCCACATGGTATGAGATAATGGATGATCACCAGCATAGGGATGTGACGTGATGGAAGATCAGGCAAAGTAATGTGGGACCAAGAGCATTTAAGATAGGATCTAAAGAAAAGGGAAAGAGAGGTATATACAGTGCCGTTTTGATGGCGAGGCCATCTTCATCAGTTAAAGAATGATTGCCGAATGATTGCACTACGTATCGTGGGTAAGCATGTGGAAGGGGAAGAAAAGAAAGGGGGAGAAAGAGGGTCAAACCAATGAGAATAAATGGTAGTAGAGGGAGACATGGAGGGCTCAAGGAGATGGTCAGGAGGATCCTTTAAGGGGTGTAAGTTCGCAGGAGATACAGAATGGTTGGTTTCTATTAAATGTTGTTCTATGAAGTTAAATCTCTCCACCCATCCTCCTTTCTCTAACCGTGCTGAAAATCCTACCTCTGTATCCTTAAGTTCTTTGCACGATGAAATTCTAAGAGTTAACCCAAATTTTGAGAACCTCTTATGTCTTGTATTATCACTACTTGGTTTCCATCATATAAGAGGTCTGTCCAGAAAGGATTCAGCCATCAAATATTTTGAAAAATAATAGCCTACCTGGAACAATGAGGCCTTAGTCCTCTTCAAAATACTCCTCTTGGAACCTCATGCACTTATCCTAGTGTCTCTACCACTTTTCAAAACATTTGTCAAAGTTCTTTTTCAGGATTGTCATCGACTGCCCCGTTGCATTCTCTTTTATTTCATCAACGTCAAGACCGTGCTGCAATTTCAGGGAAGTTGCTCCTGGCCACAAACGATGAACCAGATTTTCTGAAAAAGATCGTAACTGGAGTAGTAGTAGTATTTAGGGGAGGCCACCAACAGCTGAGGTCATTTGCGCCAGAGGGGATGGACAGGAAAGGATGAAGGGTGGAGAGAAACCCGGCGTTGGCATTAGCCTACTCTTTGCGAAAGGCGCCAAGGGGTCCCCAGCTTAACGTCCCATCGGATGGACGTCGTACTCACTCAAAGTGCCCTCCACAAAGCACCTCAAGTAGGGATCGAGATACCTCTGAAAAATATTCAACACCACCGGGATTTGAACCTGGGCCCTCTGGGTGGGAAGCCAGTCCCCCGCCACCATCTCGATCCCCCATCGTAACAGGAGATAAGTCATGGGTCTACTACTATGACCCTGAAACTAAAGCCCAATCTTCTCGACAGTTAATGTACAAGTAAAAGGAGAATGCAACGAGACAGCTGGTAACCATTCTGAAAAGGGACTTCGCTGATTGTTTTGAAAAGTGGAAGGGACATAGGGATAAGTGCTTGTGGTCCCAAGGGTAGTACTTGGAAGGGGACAAAGGCATCATTGTTCTAAGTAGGCTATTTTTTTCAAAAGATTGAATGGCTAGACAGTTTCCAGACAGACCACGTATTATTTTTCTTGGACTAAAGTAGCTGTATGCCATCCATATAGGTTTACTGTGATTACTTTCCAAATCAGAGGTTGTTATATTTTTCTCAATTTAACTGGTTAAAAGGTCTACCTATATTGAATGATGAGTGTTCAGAATTAATTTTTTCATGATTTTCCTCAGGCCTTTTTTGCAATCTCTTTCAATAAATTGATAAAATCAACCATGGAGAAGCTTATCCAAAAGTCATATTGTATATGTAAATCTGCTTATCCTGTCTATCCATTGTAAAATTATAAATTCCAATAGCTTTCTCATCAGACGAATAGGTAGGCATAGAAGCCTTTGCAATGATAGTTGATTTAATCGTTTTTCTTCTTGCCTTTGAGAGATCAGCTGCACAGTTTTCCAGTCTCAGTAAAAGTACCTTGAAGGAGATGTGAATTATGCATTGCATCAGATATTCTGAATTTATCTTCTCTGTTTCATAATTTGTTAATTTTCTCCTCTTGTTTGAGTGTCTTTTCTTCTATGAGCTTCCTTCTGCTTCTCTTCTGATGTGAAAATAACTCCATTGACTTGCTGACCTAACTGGTGAAATCCATACTGAGGGTTCATTTTTCAGGTGGAGTGTTCAAACTTATCTTGTTCATTCTGAATAAGGGATGCCAAAGAAATATGTGATTTCTTAGAAATCATCATAAGTAGTCTCCTATAAGAGAGAGGTTTTGGAAAGTCCCTAACAGCTGTATGCATGGTCCTAGACTTTCTCTAGCCTAAGATCTGTTTGTACCCAATTATTTCTTACTTCAGTTCTTTGTTCATACTTTATAAAAGCCATCAATCCTTTCAAAACGCATTTTTCCTTCCTTCCTTAACATATGTTCTCCTTTCAATCATTGCCTTTTATGTCCCTGTAAGTTTTAGTATGTATCCAGGCCAATTTTTTACCATCTTCGAATTTCATTCCATATTTACCTCTCTTCCCCCATATGTAACGTAAAACTTCGTCTTTATACAACGTATTTTCTTCATTATGTACTCTGCCAACTCGCAAAAACCTCTAAATCAAGCTCTTCCTCTTTCCTCTAACACCAAGTTAGGGAACAATTATGTTCAAGTCTTTGGCCATTATTTCTTAGTCTTTCTTTAACGTATCTGTCATCTTCTCCCTTCTGATTTTAAATTAGTCTATCACAAGACAGTTCTTCTCCCAGTGTTCTCCATTACTGCGCCCATTTTTGTCCAAAATGCTGTTAAAATATGCGACCTGTTCTACCTGCTTTAATTCATTCCTCTCTATTTAAATGCTATCGTAGCTTGTATCAACCTCTGCAGTTCTTAAGAATCTCAGTACTTTCATTTCCTTGCACTTACTCGTAATCTTCATTCCATACTTCGTCGTGTCAAAAAGATTAAATTGTGGGGAATATAATTTTTACTTAGAAATAAGCAGGCTGCTTGCCCAACTTTGTAGTCGACAGTCCCTTGAAACGTCGACGAGTCCATTAGCGGAGTGAAAAGCCTCCGGCAACATTCATGCTTAGCGTAATCTTAGATCTTACAGTTGGAAGGGATCTAACCTCCAATTCGTAAACACTGAGTTACCCCACTCCGTCTCCCTGCCCTATTGTCTTCTTGTGCGGCACTGCTTCCTCTCTCGCCCCTCCCGTCGCAACGCTAAATTTATGCATTGTACGAGTGTATGATCGCCACCACTGACTCTGCGCTTGGTTTTAAATGAATGTTTTAATTGGTAGAGCCACGGCTCTGCGAATGAACATGAGAGTTCAATTTGAAGCATGTACATAATACGAAATATTTTTATTTTCCCTCAGTAACCAACTCTAGAGAATAGCTCTAGTTATTATAATCCATGCAAAACTTAAATTCAATCCGAATGATCGGCAATAATTATATAAATGGCATCTATCCCGTAATTTATAGCTTTTCGCCAATACCATGATGGTTAAGGCGATGGATATGCCGTTGAATGCTTTGTAATGCTGACGACACTGAAGTGGCCCAAGGTCACTGTTAGGCTACTGCATTGGTGCTATGCTACGTTTTTCACACGCACACAAATTTAGGAAACGTTTTTTTATCTACCTAGAGCACCAACGTTGTTTCATTACTAAGTAATTTTAATGATATACTGAAATGGTGTGATTGATGCTACCTAGATCTGAGTTATAATAAATAATCCCTGATGAATCAGAAATTTAAAACTCTAATTACGCTCGTGAATCTGATGGAATCAAGCCTAGAAAAATTTGCACTATGCATTCATAAATTGGCCATTACGATTTTGGCATAAAATGGTCGTAAATGATAGAAATGCAGATTATTTCTCGCTAGATGGAAGGTTATGGAAAACACAGCGGGTTAGATTTGCTGATATGAGCACGTAAGAAAAGTGTGTGTATCACGATTGTACATTATGCACTAACATATCCTAGAGGTTATCTTAAACTTTTAATTATTACTAAAAATAATGTTGATAGAAAGATAATTTTTATTTGCTATTCTTCAGACTTTTCTACATAGTCACCATCCTGAGTTATGTATTTCTCCCAGAATTTCTTGACGTTTCAATGGCCATCATTCTATAACTCGCCAAATTACGTCGAAAATCATTGTTCCACCTCTTGAAAGACGTCATTTGTGTTATTAAATCTCTGAACCTGAAATGGTTTTTTGAGTTCTGGGAATGAGAAAAAGTCGTTTGGGAAGAGATCGGGAGGAAAGGGGGGATGGGTCAAAATTTTAGTGCCACATCGCTTTGATTGCCAGTCGCGCTGTTTGCTGGTGACATGGAGTCTGTAGTCGTGGGACCGAGCGTGTTGACACTTTTCACATGTGCAGTTCTTCGTAAATAATTTTCCACGCACTGCCATAACTAAGAGAAGTTCTTTCATGATCATTTAACGGTTGCTCTTCGGTCTAATTGGATTAAGTCCTCCACTTTCTTCACTGTAGCAGTATCGTCCGTAAGTAATGGTCTTCCACTTCTTTGATCGTCTCTGAGGAACATTTGGCCACTTCAAAAGTTTCTTTTCCACCCCAAAATTGTACCATATGACGGGCTATCATTTCCGCAATCAGCCATAATTTCATCGTGGATTGCAGGGCTCTGTAACCTTTCAAATGTAGGAATATATGTAATCACACTGTGAGCCTCTTTATTTCTCCGTACTGCGTGGCACGGGTTCAAACTACGGTTTCTTGAAAAAAACAAGTACACATTAATATTTGTAATTTACAAAATTATGTATATAAGAATCAAGTTATTTGCAAAATAAATTTCATCTATATAAATTTCATCTATATTCGCCGGCCCCGGTGGCGGCGGGGTAACGTCCTCGTCTACCATTCCAAGGGTCGCGGGTTCGATTCCCGCCTGGGTGAGTTTCCCTCCATCTAGGGCTTGGGTGTTTGTAAATGTGACATTGTTATCGTTGTTAATAGTTCGATGTAAAGGCCTAAATGTGCTGTTTTCGGACTTATACTGAATAAATAAATAAATAAATAAATATCTCGATTATTTCTTAATAATAATGTCTTAATTCGATGCCACCCCTTATTTGTCCTTTACGTGTATTTATATCCCTTTTTCTTATACCTTTTATCTGTATAAGTATGTATTTATTTAGCGAAATGCGGCAGAATTAACTAAAATCGTCCCCCTGAATCCACCTTTGTTATCTCACCTTTTTATTCTTATCATTAAAACTTCCACCCCCTGCCATGCGCCGTAAAGTAGCAGACCAGTTGCAGTTTAGTTGCACAAGTATTAACGCTACGCCTAAATGCTTTCGGACTCAGCGTTTTCATGCCCATTTTGGAGTCTAAAAATAATTCGCAGCCCTGCTTCCGGGCTTTATTTGCGTTGTACAAAGAGTTATTAAAATTTCTTTAAGCCATTCCATTTTTCCTATGATGTGAAATAGTATGAGAATTTTAAAATATAAGTAAGTTCGATTATTTTCTAACTTAAAATATCTTCATATACTCTAATGGTAGCTTGCTTCGACTTCGATACCAATTTCACGGGGTAGTTGATAGAAAGGAGCGAAGGGAGTGATGGAGACGGGATGAAGCTGACGGGGTTCAGCGATGGTGGTATGAAAGACCCTAGTGGAGGGTTTAGGGAATTTGTAGAGGGAAACTGTTATATAGTTGCCGTTGTGTTTATGTTTTGCGAAGAGTAGCCTACGGGGATATCCTTCCATCATCCCTCTTCCGACCCTTGCACCCTGCATTCATCTTTGCATAGAGTCGATAACCCCAGCCCACGCTTTCTCTAACCCCGGGCTTGTTCTCTCGCAGCCGTCCCTCCTATAAGTGAGTATCCTGCTTTTATATCCACATACCACTGTAGCGAAAAGTATATTTACGACAGGTATAGTAACATTCGTTGGCTGGCAAAAATACGACGCCTTCTTTACGTAGAGACGGCTGGAACAAGGTTTATCCGACTCGGAAGGAGAGGAAAGAGCTAGTTTTTTCTCTGGAAAACATTCTCTTGCGAATCTTTTGATCCTAATTTCTTCCTGTGCTATTTGTGGTATTGTATGCAATGGTGTGTATTTAATACCTTCTTTGCTAAAATAAAACCTCAGTTGTTGGAGCCGCTAATTCCCGATTGAGACTGAGACCGACTGAGAGTCGCAAATACGTGAAAGAAAAAGGAGCGCTTGCGGAGACCTCTCGTCGATAATGTTTTAAAATGTATTGAAAAAGTTCTCTCTTTCCTTTTTAATTGGTTTCTATGTGAATTTTATCATTAATAAAATAGGTACCCGTGCCTGATTAAATTCATGCAAACGGAAACCACTACGGGTTTATTTATGAATAACTGGTATAAAAATGGAGCTGGCAAAGCTTCGAGTGATCCTTCGTTTTCTTAGATAATGTGGTGACTAATTGGGCAACTTGGAAAAATAACACGTTAGTCACTGGAGTTTTTTTGTTCGTCACTTTTTTTTGTATATTTTTTCATATAAAATTTCTTGACTGTGATAACCTATCCGTATAGTAACAGCATAAGCAGCGTACTTTTCCTCAAAATTTAAATTATGTGGAAAAATACGAGATCCATTCTGTTACTATGGATATGTGAAATTTCCAGGAAAGGAGGCCTGAATCCGCAAAGCTTAGTGGTAAGCTAATTACTAAATTTATGATCATATCATTTTAATTGGATTTTCAACGATAATAGGTATTCACTATAATGTTATTAATGCCAAAAGAGCTTGGCGACCCGAAATTCATCTCGAGCTCACACATTTCTCTTATCTGAGAAGATAAAATATTTTACTATCACACTCGCAATAAAATCTTTAGAATTATTCAGAATGTTTGAAAAGATACGAGGGTCATCCGGAAAGTAGTACCCGTTCGTGAAATAAAGACACAAAAGTAAATATTAACAAACATAAAAAATTTTATTTGAAAGAGGATACTTTAAACTACTTCTCAACATAATCTCCAAGCAAATTAAGGCATTTGTCATAACGTGTGACAAGTTTCTGTATTCCTGCTGCATAGTCCTTCGCCGCCAGCTCATTGAGATACGCGAGGGACCCATCTTGCACAAATTTTTGCATAATGCAGATGGTGTTTAACAATTTCATGAACAATTGTTCGAGAAACATTGGGAAAATGCTCACAGATGTCATCAATTGTGACGCGCCGATCGTTCCTCACGAATTCGTCAACTGAGCTCAACAGTTGGTCTGTAATGACAGACGGTCTCTCCGAACGCTCATCGTCGTGTGTGTTCCCCCTCCCCATGTTGAAGTTGCGACACCACCGCCGAACAGACGACTCGTCCATTACATTGTCTCCATACACCTCCTTTAATTGGCGATGAATATCACATGGGCGAACGTTTCTTGCATTGAGGAATTTAATCACTGCCCTCACTTCACAACTGGCGGCGTTCTCAATTTTTTTAAACATTGTAAACAATCACAGAAACAACACAGGCAATGCTAGCGTCACGCAACTTGGCTCAGAGAAGGCAGACAAGCCACTGAAGCTATCTGACCTCGTCCAGCGGCTACTCGCGTCGTCAGCACTTCATGCGGCACGAACGGGTACTACTTTCCGGATGACCCTCTTATTTTATCGTGATATTTTCTAAAGTAACGGGAAAATAATAGTTTTATTTAAGGAGAAAATATTTTTATATGGATAAAAATGTGTTAGTAAATATAAAGTTAAAATTGTTGCAATCGGCAGTGAACTGTGGGACTGGAGTATTCAGTCAAAGAGAGTCATGTTTAAAGTAAAATGGTTTATTTCAAGTAAAAAGCTAAGATTGTATGAATTAGAGCAGAGCGTGAACAGTATAATCTAATTGCACTAGAGAGTATTAGAAGTGTAAGATAGCGATAGTTGATCAACCACCCAGCGTCAGCAAGTTTTCAAACTTTTCGTTTCATTCTGTACAAAGGCGAAGTCTCGGTCGAAACTTAGCCATTTTGGTTTTTCTACCAGTTTTTCATCTGGAAGCACGTGTTTGAGTCCATGTGGGCGAACATCCCCCGTGTATCTTTATTAGTTAAAAGTCAATATGCCTCAAAAACTACAGCAGCACTAATCAAAAGGACTCCTGACTTTTTTTGCTAATATTCCGCGGAAGGTGAGAAGCTAGAAAATGGTGGATGTTCCCAGGAGAGGAGGAGAGAGAAAGAAGCAAAAGGAGAGAGTGGGGATCCAAGAAGCGATGGGAGGAGAGATAGAGAAAGGAAGGTTTGGAATTGAGTGCGGGAATAGAGTTGCATGGCGAGAGGGAGGGAGGGTAAGTGGTTTAGTGCAGTAAATTCAGTTCGTACGATAGGCAAAATGTTTTAAACTTTTTCCACAAAAATGCACCTTTTTACGTCTCCTGTTCTTCCTCCTTATGAATGTTCTACGTGAACATTTCCTAAGAATCTCTCCATCTCTATGTAATCTCACCAAATACATAACTGATCCCATTTTTGCTCTTGATTCTCTTCTTCAAAATTCCTTCTTCATGTATTTATTCGCTTTCTTCGTATGAGGCTCAGGAAAGAAGAAGGCAAGAAATTCGATTGGGTATAGAAATGTCCGGGAGTTCTATAGCATCACTGAGAAATATTTAAATCCAGTTAACTCTTGCGAGGTGTCAGCTGATTGAAATGTGTAACATGGACACCAAGAAATAACGGTGAAAATGTTAGAACATTGTGCCTCGGACCTCGGACTAGACATATCTCATAGGTGTTTTGACCAACTGTGGAGAAATAATCACCTGCATTCTCGAACTTAAATGAGTGAATAGCATAATTTCTAACATACAATGAATAATGTACTTTTCTAGGTGTTTATTGTGGATTTTTTAGATTGAAATTTCAAATTCCGTACTGCACAGTCTTCTTCAAATCGTAATTAATTGCAATGAATCGTGATGCATTCAGGCGTCACGATTCGATTCACTCGTAATAAAATGACTATTAATTCGATTTGATCAATGTAAATAAAGTATTTTAATATTTAAAATTTTCAAAACTATAATTAATTTTTTCATTTAATCAAACGTCAGAATTTGATTTACTCGTAATGAAATTACGAGTCGATTACGAGTCGAAATTGAATCGATTTCACATCGTCGATAATTTAATGCAGTATGAATATATGCTCTAAATTACAATTTCTCCTCTCATCCAATGGTTCATTTTCCGTTAGATGTCATTATAATAGTATACTACCACTTTTAGTTACCTTTGTCAATTAATAGTTTCCGGAAAAATAATGCTCAAGCGTAGCATTTCAAAGGTTTAATTAAAGGTCGTTGCCATTATTTTTCAATAAAACTTGAGTGCTTTCGGAGTCTTAGCTGTAGGTTCTTAATGTCGCTGTTGCTAGTTTTAACGAATTTAAAAGAGCTCAAAATCGGTTTCTTTTCCCTGCTAACGATTTACATCTTTGAATTCAGATGTCCATATTTGAAAAGATAGTTTCCATGATTTTTATCTCTAAATGCCTTTCCTCAGTTGTTAAATACTACCAGTGGGCCCACAACACGTTTTACGCCTATTGAGGCTACTAGAGATGGCCCCGTGGGTTGCATACGGGGTAGGATATGGAAGTTGATTTTCATGGTATATTTCTGTGATTTTTTATAGTTTAGAAATTTATAGTGAATTTCAGTGAAATATAAATGTGGAATTTATGACCCTTGTGTTATAATGGTGGTATTTCTCATACTTGGATATTTTTCAAAAATGAAGTGAGCACAATTTGGCACAGGGGAATCCCAGGGGTAATTCAGTGGGATTATCTGAAACATTAATTTCCTGTGAATTCCCGGGGCATCCATCGTGCGGAAATCCGCCGGAGGTTTGAATGTCCGGTCCTGGAAAGTCACTAGGAAGTTCATCTCGGGACTTCTTAGGTAATGGTGGGGATAGGATGTTCTTGGGAATAAGCCAAGGTCAGCATAGGACCCTTGCGTGTTTCTTAGTCCCTCTTAGAAAATGTTATGCAGCTACTACTGCCAATAGCACGGGACGGCTTGCTATTAGGGAAAACATAGCGCATGGGACTAGTGTGGGACTTTTGCTGAAGTAAGTAGTGGTACTCATGCGTGAAATGGAATTTCAACTCGGCTAATCGTTCCATATACGATATCTCTCTTTCTCTAAAGTGTTGTTCTGACGATTACTATTGTGTTGTCAACTTATTGACAATTCCAGTTGAATTATTGCAACTTCTTCACACGTCAACAGCGGTTGTGATTCTTATTATTAATGCTGAAATCCCTGTTTTGGCGTTCCAGGTATTCTTTCCACGAATTGAGGAATGTGCGCTAATGATGATGTAGAAAAACTGGCTATAATAACCTGCTTAGTAATTATTACTTCATATTTACTTATACTTGATATAACAGAACCATATCAACTATAAAATTACTGCTTTTCTGTACGTGTGATTCAAGTTAGTTAATTCAATACGGATTCTGCAAATTTTTTGGCATGGGAATCTTGCAGACACCGAAAATGTTGGCAAATATTTCGGTCATACTAGGTCTGTCCAATAAATACGCGAACTGGTTTAATCTAGCGGCCATGACGCAAACTATAGCCCCGCCTATTAGCGGCGCTAGCTGCCTGAGACCTAGTGAGCCATCTGTGCTTGGCGGATCGTCGAGCTGTGCGTATGGTGCCGGTTATGTCAGCGTCTCTTGTCCTTGTTTTTATTGTTTGTCGAAAATGTAAATTGGTGAAATCACGGAGCAACGAATCAGCATCAAGTTTTTGGTGATGTGCGTTAAAAGTAATCGAGAAATTACACAAATATTGACAGCTCTTTACGGTGATAATTCTCTGAAGAAAACTTCTGTTTTCGAGTGGATTAAATCAAACCAAAAAATCGAGAAAAAGCCGATCGAAAATCAAAGTCATGCTCCTGGTTTTCTTTGATGTCGAACGTGTCATTCATCATGAATTTCTTCCTCAAGGACAAATAGTAAATGCTGGGTTCTGCCTTACAGTTCTCAAGCGTTGGAGAGATCGCGTGCGTCGTGTGCGACCGAATTTGACCGAAGGCGATGAATGGATCCTTCACCATGGCAATGCACCTGCACATTCAGCATTGATTGTTTTGCCAGTTTCTGGCAAAAAATTCAATCACCATCCTTGATCATCCTCCTTATTCGTCAGATCTCGCCCCCTGCGCATTTTTACTATTCCCAAAATGCAAAAATGTGATGAGGGGACATCACCGGGTAGATGTGGGCACAGTAAAGCAAGAATCGACGAGAAAACTAAATAGCCTAACTGCCGAGGACTTCCAAGGGTGCTTTAAACAGTGGAAAAGAAGATGGAATAGGTGCATAGCAACGAATGGAGAGTACTCAGAGGGGAAAAAATCGATGTAGACTAAAATTTGCAAAATAAAGTTTTTATGGCCTCAGTTCGCGTATTTATTGGACAGACCTCGTGCATCGAAATCTGGGAGACATTTTTTTCTCATTAGTGGAAAAAATGGGCTGGTACAAATTCACGAAGATATTCATTGAAACTAATCATTAAAAACAAACTATTCCTCTTGGTCAAGTTTTTCATTGAGAAACGCTGTACATGTTTTTACATCTACATCTACATCTACATAATACCCCGCAAGCCGCCGCAAGGGCGTGTGGCGGGGGGTGTTAGGTCACCAACCGTAAAAAAGAAAAATACCACATGCAAAAAAAACAACACGGAAATTACACCCACAGTAGCGCACACACTCATGCAAAAATCCCTTCATCCAACACTCATGCAAACACCCCGCAAAACAACTAAAAAACTGCACCCCATGATGCAGCACGAAAGACATTCTACAACACGGAAGCCAGGACACAACAAGCAAGAAATTGAAACATCACTACCACATGAAAATGCACCACGAAACACTCTACCCCCAAAGAGTCTCTAATTGGCAGGGAATGCGACCCAACGTTGCAGGTAGCAGGAATTTGCCCCCGCGGAGAGGGACGAGGGATTGAAAGGGAAACTTAAAAACAGATGAACAGAACATGAATGAGGTCATTCGGAAAGAATGGGTTATTATAGCAAAACACATAAGGTTAGTGGATGAGCATGCATTTAAGTAGAACTAACTATTTTTTAGACGCTGAGGGTGGCAAGTGGAATTTTTGCTATCTATAACCCTGCAGTTGCTATCCCGTATTGTCCGTGGGAAGAAGGAGTCCTTGAGTCGGCTAGTTCTGGCATCTATTTCCCGAATTTTATATGCATGATCCAAGCGACTAATGTATGTAGGAGTACGAATAATTTGCGAGACCTCGGTGCTGAAACATGCGGATCTAAATTTATTTAATAATTTCAATCTTGCATTGAATCGTCTCTCAGCCAATGATTCCCACCCCAAATCCATGAGCATTTCGGTGACGCTTTGCGTTTTATCGTAGGATTTTTAGTTACAGTACGCCAGTCGATAACCGTTGTTTTATTCACAAATCAGGTCGGGCATTCAGATCAATGAGAGACCTCTACGTGGTATTTGCAACTTCTTGAGCTCAAAATGTGAAAAGATGTAAAAAAAGGCAATTGATGGAAGAAAACTAAATATATCACAAACTCTAATCCTACTCGTCACCCGGTAAGATGAGCTGAGTTCGTAAACTGTATTCCATTCAAATTTCAGGTCCGAGTTGTGGCAGTCACCGCAAGTGTTACAACTCCTTAAAACTGGAGTTAGGAACTAGTTATACATATCAGTAGTCAAAAGTGTTTCCCACTCAGGCAAACTAAGCACGCAGGTGCGTGAAAGGCTGAAAGTTAGTAATTTCAAATAGGGTTGCATTCAACGTTCCAAAGTTCTGCCGCTGAAAGGGAGGTTTAAGAAAATAATTGCATAACGGCGTTCTCACATTTTTACTTTATCTACCTGGGTGAGGTTGTAGTTTTCGTGGAAAAAATCAGATTTTGGATTTTAGCGGACATACGTTTTAAGGTTCCCAGAACACGCTTTGATTTTCAGAATGCGGTCTATCTGCGTGTCCGTGTGACTATATGTGATAGGCTATTGTCGACATAATAAGTTATTTTACCGTGTAATGCACCCACCAGTGGGAAAATTCCATGTTAGCGAACGTTTGATGCAAAATGTCATCTAACGTTAATGTATTTGCATAATATAATAAAAACTTTTCTGCCCATCTGTTAGTCCCTATGTCTCTTGGCCTCTAAAATCAGGGCTGGCGCGAGTATTTCCACTGAATCACCAATGGCGCACACATTTTGTTGATAGTGGGTGCAAATTGGCCATGTTTCCTCCTTTTCCCTTCCGTCCGTTTGATGCCATCCCTTGGAATGAGATGAGATGGATGAAGTGGCAAGTTTGACTCACGTTTTATAGCGCATAGATTGCGGTTAAATACAAAATAATGCAATAAAATTATCTTAACCTTTCCCCGATCCTCACTGATGACCCACCCGTGGTGCATGAGTAGTGCAGCACCCACACGCTCATAGGGTGTGCAGCGCTGGGAGATCATCTCTTCCTTCTTTTTCAGATACGCAGAGCCGGTTTTTTAAGATAAGAACGAGAGAGTGACAAAAACATCAAAAGGAAAAAAAACATCATATTCGTGCATGTTAATTTGCGACCCTCAACTCTTAATGATCTAAAATAGTGTGTGTGATGCTGAGGTCCTAGTAGTTTCAACTGGTTTTGCGAACAGTAATTATTTCGCGTATGTATTTTCAATAAAAAAGCTATTAACTTTTCTTATTGCAGGTTTTTCTTTGTTCCAGGGTTTTCCAGTTCGTTCGTTTTTATGCCTAGCAGTTTTTAGATAACATGCGTTTCGTTGAAATTGTTGATGAAATTCGTTGAGCGTTGAAATTACATCTTTTGCACATCCTTTTACTCTCGCAATCATTCATTGAATCTTAGCCGAGAATTTACGATTCTACTGCACTAAGACTGGAAGTGATGTACTACCTTGAACAAAAAGTTCCAGGAATAACCACCGTGTGGCGCTCCCATCGTTCCGATTTGAGTTCTGTTTTTTTTGTTAAATTGGTACATCTGTTGTTGATATTCCCTTTAAATCTTAGTGTCATAACTTGACATTTGCAAAAGTTACGTAGCCAAGAGTACATCTATCTCTGTGTGTGTTGGCGATTTTTTACAATTGCAGAAATGGATTTAAATTTGCAACAACGAACTTGTATTAAATTTTGCGTAAAAAACGGATTTAGTGGCGCACGGACGTTGGAAATGTTGGAAAAGTGTTTCGGCAACGATTCTCTAAAAAAAACGGTCGTTTACCAGTGGCACGAGCGGTTCAGAAGTGGTCGTGAGTCAATCGAAGATGATGAACGCAGTGGCAGACCATCGACATCGAAAGTCGGTGAAAAAATTGATAAAGTAAAAGAAATGTTGGTCAATAACCGCAAATTAACCATCAGAGAAATAGCGGAGGACTTGAACATTGCCTATGGATCCGCCCAAGACATTGTGGTTAATGATTTGGGTTTCCGTCGTGTAGCAGCAAAGTTGGTGCCAAAAGACCTCAATTTCATGCAAAAAAGAGACCGTGTTGACGTCGCAAAAGACATGATTTGCGAGGCTGAATCCGATCCCACATTCATCAAAAGGATCATTACTGGAGACGAGACGTGGGTTTATGAGTACGACACGCAATCCAGACATCAGGCAAGTGAATGGCGTTCACCAAATGAGCCGAGACCAAAAAAACCACGTCGTTTTCAGTCAAAAAAGAAGGCAATGCTGACGGTTTTCATGGATTACAACGGTGTAGTGCATCATGAATTTTTGCCAGAAGGCCAGACAGTAAACAAAGAGTATTATTTGGGCGTTATGAGACGTTTGCGTGAAGCAATTCGCCGAAAGAGACCAGAAATGTGGGCAGAAAACTCGTGGATTTTGCACCATGATAACGCACCGTCGCACAGTGCTATCATTATTCGTATTTTTTGACGAAAAATGCAACAAATACCATCCAACAGCCACCGAATTCACCTGATTTGGCTCCCTGTGACTTCTTTCTGTTCAATCGAGTTAAAAAACCATTACGGGGAACGCGTTTTAGCAGCCGAGAGGAAGTAATGGAAAAATCGCAGGAAGCACTGATGGACATACCGAAAACCGACCGTAACTTTTGCAAATGTCAAGTTATGACACTAAGATTTAAAGGGAATATCAACAACAGATGTACCAATTTAACAAAAAAAACAGAACTCAAATCGGAACGATGGGAGCGCCACACGGTGGTTATTCCGGGAACTTTTTGATCAAGGTAGTATGTACCTGTTGCTCAGTGGTCTGCTCACTCCTGCCACGGCGCTCGTGCGAGTCCGCGCGGTTAGGTGAGGGTGGGAGAAGTCCTGAACTTGGGCTGCTATGAATTGGTTTCCTGTACCCGACAGTGACTTTCATAGTCACTAAGAATTAATATTTAAGGATCGTTATGGTATAATAATCAAAATTTTCGGTGAATACGAGTTGTGTACCTGCTCATCATCCTAACTCCTCTTTTTTCGACTGGGTAAAGTTATTTGTGCGTAACTTGCAATTTTCAGAAGGGAATATATCTGACCGGAGAATATCTTATACACGTTGACCTAGAGGTTGAGGGCAAACTTAACGTTAGGTTAAGTATGGGGTAAAAAATATCGCGTTAGGACAGATTGATCTTGTATTTGTTCATCTTAGCATTTAGCTATACATCTACTTAAAACATTATTATTTCGCAATTTATATATTATTAAACATTACAATTTTCATTTGTCTTATGATATTATGTCTTCAAATGATATTTTTAATCGCAGAATTGCTTTTCGAGCACTTAATTACATATCCATTTTTTCCCTAAAACGCTGATCGAGATGTGTTTCAAGACCTTACTCTCAAGATTCGGTTATATTTTATAAAAACTCATTGATTCGCCGTTTTATTTTCTGTAACTGCCTGTAGTCCTAGTAAATTACATTATTGTGTTATTGACCTTATCCATCCATCGAATTCGAAGGAGGGCATCATTTAAAAGCAACAAAGCCGCTGATGCCTTCTGTTTTTAGTGGGAAATGAGCCGATAAATTTATTGCAAATTAATTCATATGCCAATGTGTGAATCGCGATGACAGTGGCGCTCTTATTTCTTCATGGTTTTGGTAACCAGGCAGTCATGGTTAAGTGCTCCTGTAACAAAAAAACCATGTATCCGTAATACATAAAGGGAAGGCGTTCTGCTCCATTCAGGATTGATTTGGGAGGAGGTAGAATTGAAGGATACCGAGGACGAAGTATTGAGGTCGGAAATGAACGTTTTCAGGGAATCAGTGCCATGTAGCCATAGAAGGAAAATATCGTCGATATATCTTAGCCACAATAGAGTTTTCAGGGGTTGTTGTATCAATATTCTTCCGAGGGGTAAACGTTTCATTAATAGACAAAATATTCCCCAATTCTGTACGCATAAAACCGACCAGCAAACATCAGTACTTACATTATAACAGTTTCCACCCATATCGCACTAAACGCTCTATTCCTTATTTCATTTCCATAAGAGGACACAGAATCTGCAATCACCCCAACTCCATTGATCACTTCGTCTCAAATCGACAACATTCCCTCCTCCAACGAGGTTATCCTGAATCCCTCCTAAACAAAAGAATCCGAAGACATGTTTACACTCCTAAACTTTCCTCCACCGCAGAAACCCACCTTTCAATTTGCACCACATACTTCCCTGGCCTGGAGTCTCAGAGTAATCCTAAAAATACCTCTATTCTATCCTCAAAAACCATAATTCCACCACCCACTTTTTTCCCAAATGCCCCACCGTAACTTTCAAACGCCCCGCCAACTAATCAGATCTCTTCAAATCAAAAAATCCAATCCTTGAATCCCCTCCCCGTCCCAAAGCCACTCCCATGCCCTGCAATAACCATAGATGCAAAACATGTCCTGTATTCAAAACCCGAACCCATCCCTGTACCACCCGCTTTTTAACTCTCTGCCACCTATTTCCTACTCCTCGTGTGCCGTTTACCGTCTAAAGTGCCAACTATGCTCTGCCTTTTGTATTGGACAGTGTACTACATTCCTCAATATTAGAATCAATAACCACTGGGCCTCATGCAAGAATTCTTCCCTGATTGGAATGCTCCCAATCCCAAAACACACGAACTCAACACTCCCTTGGATAAATGCTATAGTGTCTCCATTTGAGCATCCCTCCCACCCTTTGACCTTCCAATCAAACTCAAAGCAATAGAGCAAGCGTTTATCTGGACCCTTGATTCCTGGAATGAACCAGATATTAATATTAGACATTAATCACCCCAATCTTCACATATTTTCATCCCCCCTCTGATCCAAAAACCTTCTATATTATTTCCGAACTTCTTAAAATTCCCTTCCCAAACCTTTCCCCACGTTCCCCTCCATCCTGCATCTCCGGCCCCTTCAGTTTTAAACTTGTCCTCAGTTCTTTCCTTCTCTTCCTTGAGAAAGGTGGCTTGACCATCGGAAATTCGAAAACTTGTGACTTTCATTTCTTTTTGGGGGGTTTCTGTGTTTTTGTTTTGGTTCGCTAGTGCTAAAACCATATGCATTATATATATATATATATATATATATATATATATATATATATATATATATATATATATATATAGTACAATACACGGTAACACATAATATAGAAACACAAAAAAAGAGAACACTCACACGTATTTACTTGATATTTCGACGGAAACAATCCGTCTTCCTCTGAAGATATAGAAGTAATGACTGCTGGAATTGTTGAGGTGAGGGGTGTATCTAATTTATTTGTGTTCTATTGTGCCTTCCAAATATTATACTGCTTGTGTGAGTGTTTCTATATAATCAATATATATATATATATATATATATATATATGTTTATGTACATGTACATGTATATATATATATATACATGTGTATATATATATACATGTGTATATATATATATATATATATATATATATATATATATATATATATTGATTATATAGAAACACTCACACAAGCAGTATAATATTTGGAAGGCACAATAGAACACAAATAAATTAGATAACAATTAAAAGGACACTCGCATTGTAGATTGTTTGAGCTCTCGGCCTTCTCCGAGGCCTTATTCAAGTAAGACTGAAGATTTCGGAGAGAAGTTCACCGTAATGGGGGGGGGGGAAGTGGAAGGTGCAGGGAATGCCGGGAGGTTGAGAGGTAAAATGGCGGGAATTTTAAAAGATCGGAAAGCTGGTATATATGTATGTATATGTGTGTTTATATATATATATATATATATATATATATATATATATATATATATATATATATATATATATATATATATATATATATATATACACATGTATATATATATACACATGTATATATATATATATACATGTACATGTACATAAACATATATATATACATATATATACATTTTCACATGTATATACACATGTATATATATATACACATGTATATATATATATATACATGTACATGTACATAAACATATATATATACATATATATACATTTTCACATGTATATATACATATATATATATCCATTCATATGGAAATAAATATTAGGAAAAGGGGTATGAACACTTAAAAAGGACGAGAACAGGAGAGGTGGGGAAGGCGGAATCGAGCAGATCACGAGCGCAAAAATATATCCTTGTCCGGTACTTGAACACCGGATCTTTTGACTTGCCGGGCCGATGTTCTTAACCACTTGAGCTATCGAGGGAACGTAATTCTGTGGGGTTTATTCAACCGAGTGTTCCGATTATTTGGCCGGGAGATGGCGTTCGGGAGCTATTTCACCCACAAAAGGATAAATGGACGAGGACGCAACAGGAAAGGATGGCAGTGAAAGCAATCATGATACGAGTTTTCGTGTGTCAGATGATTTACTCGTTTCAATCAAATGATTTGATTAGGCTATTATGCTCTGCGGGAATATAAAGTGAAATGCGCTGTTGAATAAAAGTGTTAAAGTATTGGCTTGCTTATCATGTAAAAATTAAGTCCCTAATTGAATCTGTAAATATTTAATGTTTGTGATACCCATGCAGATCCCAGTAATCGTGAGTAGGAGTGTGTTCAGGGTCAGGTATACGTTTGGAGGAATTTTATCTTTTCAGATTGCAATGAGGAAATAATGATTAGTGACATTGTCCCTCCTCCTCCAACTTCTATTATCTTGTCATGCATTCGTCACAGAAAAAATTGATTCTTCCGATAGCATCCCTTCTTCTCAATCATCAGCAGTCCCTCTTTTGTAGCAATACTTAAATGTTATCGTTAGCTTAGTGAAATTCATATAAATTCCTTCAGGGAAAGTTATCACTTTTTTCCGTTTCTGACCGCTCATGGCGCTAATGGAGCTTGACGGGTGCTCATCGCGGATCTCCTAGGAAATCGAACAGTTGACCTGGCTGGGACCCGGAGGAGGACGACCCGCCAACCTCAGTTTAATTATTCGTGGTTATATATCATTCTACCTGTTGTTGATATTTCTTCTTTCTTATTCTTTATTCTAACTGGGTGTTGCTGTGAGGATAATATGGGTACAAAAAAACAGAGGCATCAGAATTGAACGGTGGAACCTTAGCGTTTTCCAGTAAGAGGGAGCGGGTGAGAGTGACCTCAACCACTGGCTTCTCTTGCTCAGCCACCAAAATTATTTCAAAAGCTACGCGCCACCATATAAATTCCCTCCGCACCCAAAAAAACTACTGAAGGAATCTATAAGTTGCTCAGAATTAAAGTGCGATGTAAAATGTAAATTGTCAATTTCGTATAGGGATTCAAACTACCTCAATTCAATTTTCTTATGATGGTAGGGTGAGGAATGCTACTGGCTTATAAGGGATCAAACATCGTAAAATTGTGCGTTCTTATAATAATAAGCGTTTTTTATCAGCATTTAACAAGTCATGTAACTTCAAACATTTTCCTCTCTAATTTGACGATTGAGGAACATGTTTCCCAAAATATAATTATGAAATTCGATTGTCAGTGCAATGGAAAGTTTTTTAGTGAATACATCAACATGAAATACGCGTCATTTTGTGCAGAGTATTTGATTAGGGGTGCGTTTCTTCTCCTTCTCAGTTAAGTATTTCCCCTACGGTGCGTGGTATGTGTGATTGTATTGCCTCCCACAAAAATGTTGCCTGTATTAGTAGCTGTTGCCCAAATGGTTAGCAGGAAGGATAAACCTTGGAAACGGTAGGCATACTTCTTTTAAATTCCCCCGCGTGAGAAATTTCTATGAAAACAATTTATGGGCATTAATTGATAGATTATCGTTGGGCATATATTTTACTCAAAAGACTGACTATATGGTAGTGAATTTGTGCGGGTTTAAAAAAAAATAGATGGCAACTGAAGTATAAAATCTTGATATACTGTGACTTGATGCTCGAGGGCCTAAATAGTTGGAGATTACCAAAACCGGCGCCGGCAATAGCCCCACATTGGCAACAGTGCATCGGGCCACCCCAGTACCCGTCCCCGGTGAAGGGTGCGCTCGTTTACGCAGGACGCAATGCTCTTCTCCCCCAACCGATCACTAATTCTCAGCGCCGGAGCGAACCGTAAGATGACGCACCAGTGCTCCGTCGAAGGGATGTCGTGTGGTGTCGGTGGTGGTGCAGGCGTGTAAGGCGATAGCAGTGACGCTGGATGAAGCTGGCCCGCCTAACGCACAGCGACAGCTCCGCCCGCGCTCCACCCTCGGCTCCGTGACCACCCGTCACTCGACACCATCCGCCTACGCCTCACCCCCGCCCCCCGAGACCGCCATTACCCCCTTTCCCCGGACTCAGCGCTGCAATGCGCTCATCCGTCCTCCTGCCCCCCCCCCGCCCTTTTTATATTTCTCTGTCTCCTTCGAGCCTCGCCAATCGTAGTCCACTCCTCTCCATCCTCGCCCAAATCTCTCTTCCGCCCTTCCCTTTTTCCTCCCTTATCTATCGAATTTCTTGGCCGAGGTTACGCGGGGCTGGGATGCGATCCTACCTCTCGAATTTCACTGATGCCATTGGTTCGAATAATGGTCACCGGATTGGCTTTTCCAGATAATTGGTGAAATAATCGTAAGCGTTCGGTTTTTAATAATCTTCCAGGAATGATCCTATTTTTCATTAATATAAAATCATTTTCACTCATTATATTTTGATATTTTCATTGATTTATGATCATAGTATAAATGATTTGCTGAATAGGGACTGAAAATGTGCACTCACACGGTGAAAATCATGCTTGAGATGGATTTAAATTTACAGAGCACTATTCATGAGATAGTGACAACATTGCTTGTCCTATCCTTCTACAGTTGACGAATTTACTTTGCACACATAAAGGGAATGAATGTCTTATTTTAAAGAATTTTTAAGAATTTCATCATAATTCATCATGACAAACGGCGAGCGTTGACTACGATGGTATTTATTTTAAGTGTGTTGTATCTATCGTTTTTCAAATTGACAAACCATCCAGACACCGAAGTATTCTACGTCGTATTTTCCTGCTGTCGTTTTGGGCATTTTGAGAAATTAAAGATTTATTTTCCCTTTTTCAAATGAGAATTCGCCACTGTGAAGTAGTCAAGAAACCACTTTTTCCTTTATTTGGTTTGAAGATATTTTTGTAGCATTGCTGTTTGAAGTGTAATGGGTGGTACATTATTGTTTTTTGGAACCCTGAGGCATGGTGGGTGCATCTCAATAAATATGTAAGTTAAAAAAATCAAGTAACATGTACAAATAATTGAACTTGGTTTGTGAATATTCTTTTTTACTTCTTCCTCGGCAATTTAATGCACTACATGGCATTCATTTTCCTATTAGTCGTCATTTTGCTATTATGTACTTGTATGTATTATTGCTTAATTCTATTTTTATCTGATATATTTATAATTGAAACTTTGGTATGCGATGAACAGAATTTTGTTATAATCCACACGAGGACAGAACTCAGTTATTTTAACGAATATAAAGGAACAGAGGCATAATTGTGTTACGCAAAATGTTATGGTGTTATTTTAGCGAGAAACATTTGCATTTTTGTAATTAATGGCATCGTCATCACGAGAAAATTGGGTAAAATAATAATGGAGAATATGGGTAAACAGTAACGAGTATGAGTAAAGAGGTATTGAGTAACGATGAAAATGAGAATGGGAAATAGCAGCGGGGAAGGAACCAGAGGAATAAGATTCGCACTCGCTCACTAACCTGCTACTTCCGAAGCCACAATCCTATTACCCACGCTTTCATTGCGAAATTCCATTTCCCTTCCTCCACTACATAGAGGCAGTGGTAAGAAACAAATGAAAGCAAAGGAGGAACTGGATTTCGGGAATTGTTCCATGTTGATTCATGTCTCATTTGTTAGTTTCTCCTAATGATTTATTGCTCAAAACCTTTTCTTGGATTCGAAGCCTGCTCATTTAATCACCGTCTACAATGCCGGCAATAAAAAAGATCGTAGTAAGTACATAATGATATTACTAACAGCGATATAATGAACAGGGTAGCAATACCTAAGCAATAGCAATACTCCAGCCTTCTTCCACGGTAATAACGCATTATAATCAAGCCAACAAGGATTTGGAAAACTTGAGTACGTTAAACGCTATGCGGTCCTATTATTTGCGACATCCGAAAGCAGGAGAAAGAAGTACCCTTGAGTAGTTGCGGTAATTTTTGGTTTCAAATTATCTGGGATATATTTTTAAATGATCCAAGTGTAATTTGCTGAGGGAGTGATGAGCAAAATGTTGAAATTTGTCTAGTCTACGTAGGTTGTTAGTTGTCTAGTCTGCGTGCGTGTTGTACTTAGTTCGATCTCTAAGCACTTGTACATTTGAAATTAAGGCCATCTTCTAATAATAGTAATGCAACAATTTTTGGACGTATTCTCTTTTTGACGTCGCCTTAAGGATACATTTCTCATGGCTGAAAGATGAATTCATACGTGAAGGACGCTTTTATTTCAATTAGGGCGGAGAATTTGGGCCGAAAGAATTTATTTTTTTATTGCTTCAGGAGTTTCATTTTCCTTTCCAATGGATTTTGGCCGCGATTACCTCCTTTCCACCTGCGCCCGGGTTGCATGACTCCTTCGGTTAGCACGCGAGAGGAGCCCGGTATATTTCTCGCCATATGATCCTCGCATTTGATCCCTTGGTTGTGGGGGCGCGTGGTGCCGCCGCCGGCAGCACGATGGTGCTTGTCATGCCCCGAGACGTAGGCCGAGGTGCTCGCCCACCTTGCGTCGCACGCACTGGTCTAATGAGGGGCCGGCTGTTCGTTTGCAACGCCAATGTCGTCTCTCAAAGGAGTCCCGTATTCCAAAACTGAAATCTCTATCGTGCGGAAAGTTTCGATGGCAGAGGCAAGGGAGAAGTTAATGACGTACTGTCTTGTTTGTAATGAATCCCAAAATTTAAATGATTTACAGCACACAGCATAGTGCGCTGATAAAAGTTGAGGGCCGAAGTCGAAATGACCTCGAGATTCTAGACAGTGAAATACTCCGCTATACCCCAGCCCGATTCAGAGGTTGATATTTGACGGGTTTCATTATTGTTTATTTTAATGAAAGATACGAGTGATGCAGCTGCCGGGTCAAATGAGAAGTTACGATTAATAAATCGGAAAGAGGAACAACTTTCGATGGCGCTTTTAAACGCACACCCTAATATTTATAGTAATTTAACATGCACATTTTTCGCCGCTACTCTGCGCTGGTCACCAGCCGAGGGCTCCAGTAAACTCGTAGAACGGGAGACGTGATTGGCGTGAACGCGCGTGAATGGAGGCGTGGGTGGGGTGGGCTTATCTCGGGAGATGCACAGCAGCTCCCAGGTGTGCTTCTTTCCCCGCATCCGGCGCCGATCCCGGCCCTGCCATCGATACCTCGGCCATCCCCTTGGGAGACTCTCCCGGGGGTCACGCAGGGTCGCCTCAAGACGAGGCGGGCCCATGTTCGTGGGAGAATCTCGGGCAAGGGTAGACGCGCATTTCATCGCCTGCTTTAGCCGGTATTGTTACCGCCTCCATAACCGGAATTCGGCAGCTAATCCCCACCTGTGTGTTCCCCCACCTCACCGCCCTCCCATCCCTTCACCCACGTCAAAGGCTCCGTTACAGTGTCGGGTCCCAACGGTTTTTGTAACGAAGTTTCTCATGGTCTCAGTTTTCTCTGCTTGTAAAACTATCGTTGGCGTGAGTGTCATGGCACACGGCCCGCCAAATCCTTTCAAGCGTTCTCTAAGTCGGTGGTATTCGACCTTTTTTTGTTGGAAGTCGTTCAGCACGTGGTTGCATAACTTCTTCCCTGTTGATGGTGCGTGTGATTGGACTAATTCTAAGTTTTCCAAAAATAAGTAGAATCGCATGTCTATGTAATAATATTGGAAAATTTATGTACACATTTCCCTATAATTTGAGAATATGGAACGAAAGTGTTGAAAGATCGTGTTAGACTGAATACCGCTACTCAGAATGACATAATGTGACTAGATACTCGGATTCTTTTCTCTCTTTTCACAACCGTTAACATTACATTTCTCCTTCGTGTCTACTTGCGCACGCGATCCAAACATTTCCAGAACGATGGCAGTCCATAGAACGTCTCATTGTCCGCCAGTTAGTTTCGCATTTTCAAACCAACGCTTTTGTGCTTTAAGCGTTGATTTTTCCTTCATTTAGAAATTCCTAATTTGTTTCGCCCGAATTTAATTCGATGGTGGATTTTAAGTAATTGAATTAATTATTTACCGAATTTTGTAACAGCCCATGATGCAAATGAGCTAATCCTCTTAAAATTATGTTTTCCTTTCCGCAGCAAATTTACTTAGTTGTCGAAATATTGTTTGAAAATAATGAAATTTTTATTAATTTGAACTGAATTAATTATATTATGATGAGATGTTTCGGTTGGTCCGTTGCATCGCACGCATCAACTTTTCACTATATTCAATAATTTCTCACATTGCCTATTTCATAAAATTAAAGATTTTAAGTCATATCTCAAGTGCCATAAAAGAGGCTGCTATTTATTTCATATTATCAAAAGAGATAAATCCCGTTTCTCCCCATTGAGTTGTTTGGCTGTGCACAATGTTCGCCGAACGTTGGGAAGTTCGTTTTTCGTACTTGTGGTAATGACGCTGAGTTTTCATTATATGCTCAAATTCATTTGTGATCTTATTCTAGAATTTGTCATCAGAACACTTTAAACCGAAGTGATACTGATAATAGCTATAGTTTGGAATAAAATGTCGCCCAATGAAATGCAATTACTTAAATTTCAAAGATATGTATTGCCTACGAAAGGTTATTCTACTTGACAGTTTCATTCACCCATTCTAAATTGCTTAATGCCAGATTTAAGTATACTGTCTTCAAAGGTTAACTGTACATAAATAGATTTTGAGTTTTAGGATACTAAAAAATCAAGCCGAATTGGTTTAACTTAATATAGTTTATCTAAAATCAGAGAGCCGATCGCATTTAAAGCAGGAGTGGTATTTAAAATTGCAAGCAAGAAGTTTTTTCGAAATATATTTTGATCAAAGGGTTGAAAGGCAAGTAATTACAACAATAGGTGGGTAAATGCCAGCAAAATTTTTTTGAAAGGTCATTCCCCTATTTACAGTCACATCATATAGGTGAAAGGGTCTGGTAACTAACACTTCCTTTTCAAAATCTGTGCAATATACTTTCTTATTGTCTCACCGGAGTCGGCAAATGGCTTCTGCTCCATCGGAGTGTTGGGCGATGTGCGCCATTTGCCTGTTCTAGCTTACGGGGAGATAAGCGCATCCTCAAGACTTCTGCCTGGAATGTTATTATGATTTTCACGGAAGAATGCATCTCGACGACACCCTCGTCACTCGCCTGAGTGACGGGCTCGCGCTCGCCGTCTAATGAATGGCCCACCTCTTTTCCTCATCCCTTCAGGGATTTTGATGTCATCAAGCCTGCAACCTTATCCCAGGTCACCTTCAGACCCCTCCTGCCCAAGCCGTATCACTCGGTGGGTGGCCACTAGCTTCGCTTACATATTCTCGTCTTGATTTCACTTGACTGGGCGACTTTCTCCTCGAGCGTGTGGGCCTTTTTTTTGGCGCGAATGTGTGGGAAATCTCGGGAATTTTTTATATCGGCCGGTCCACAGATTAGATTTTGCAAGCATGTCTGCCACAGGCAAAGTCCAATTCCTGCTGCTCATCTGAATCGATGGATACCAGTGTCCTAGAGTGATTGAATTTATTGAATCGTCTGTTCGGAGCACTCGGCTGGTGCGGTTAAATGAATGCATACTTGTAATCCTGTTTGTGCAATGTAGTTGTTTTGGGTTCCCATGTTTCTTTTTCGCAGAGATTTTCATGTGTTGAACGATCGGAGCCTCACTCGATTCCATGCGTCGTTTTCAGAGACATCTTCCATGTCGACTTGTCATTTTCTTCTTATGATTCCCATGTTTCTTTTTCGCAGAGATGCTCATGTGTTGAACAGTCAGAGCCCCACTCGATGCCATGCGTTGTTTTCAGAGCCGGTGTCGCCTTGTCATTTTCTTCATGAGGTTCATGCGAAACATCGTCAGGGCTTAGGACCTTAATAGTTTTAAGACATAGCCATCGCATATTTCCCTGACTGGCTCTTCTATTTTATTACTCACGTTATTATGCTTGCACCTGTATACAGGAGCTTGATTAAGAGCTACTTGGTATTTAATAAACCAATGAGGAGGATGTATTCAACCATAATAAGGGCAATTAATGTATTTTACGGGGAATATATTTTCCATGAGCCTCCATATGGAATACGAATAAGTAACGGCTTCGTATACCCAGTTTAAGTGTCTGTAAATTGCGTGTTAATGTGATAATAAACAACCCAGATGAAGCACAAAGATACTGGAAGAAAAGAGCGCAAGGGAAAAGTTAAACGCGGCCATCGAAAGGGAAATAATGAAACCAGCACTGAGGGTCGATGGAAAAAAATGAAGAATATAATTGCCAAAGCTGTGGACGTGCTAGTTAAAAACTAGTGAATGGGCGATTTGGGGAAAGAAAAACAAAATCGCAAAACATCCAAGGCGCTAATGGAAAAGTACATAGATGATGACGAAATTGGAAAATAGATGAAAAGAATACATTGAAGTACTCGATCAAGCTTCCAAACCACTAAATGATGGCTTAACTAAAGATGAAAACATGATGGGTAAAGATGATTGGCGTCCGCAGGTATTAAGAAGCGAATTCGAGAGAGCCGTGGCAGACCTGAGAAACAACAAAGCACCAGGAGTTGACAAAATAAATGGAGAAATAATCAAGGCACTCGGGGTCAAAGCGAAGAATGCACTCTATGGAATAATCAAAGATAGCTACGGCAGCGGAAATATATGAGTATATCTCAGTTTGAGAGTTCTGGCCGAAAAAATGAGACACGGAAATAAGCCATTATATATGTGGCATTCGTGGACTTGGAGAAGGCCTTACTCAACGTCGAATGGAACAATATGTTCAAGGTACTTGAAGCGCTTCGATTGGACTACAGCGACAGGAGAATTATCCATAACATCTACAAGAATCAAGTTACAACAATGCAAACGAAAAATATAAGCCAAAATAAAAAAGGAGTAAGACAAGGATGCAACCTCTCGCCAGAAATATTAAACGTGTACCTGGAAGAGACGATAAAAGAAACAAGAATTGGGTATCAAAGGAGTCAAGGTAAATGGAGAAGAAATAAACATGCTCCTCTTTGCAGATGGCGGCGTGATAGTGGCGGAAACACGAGAGGACCTGCAAGCAACTCTTAAGTGCTATGGACCAAGTACTGGGGGAATATAATATGAACATCAACAATAAGAAAACCGAAATCCTTGTGTGTCGAAGAGAGAAGCTGAATGCAGGTATTACAAGTCGAGGGGTGAAACTGGAGCAAGTGGAGTCCTTCATCTACCTGGGCCGAAGCACAACATGGGATGGAAGAAGTTCGACCGACATCAAGCGACGAATAGCCCAAGCGAAGAACACATTCATGAAGAAGAGGCAATTGCTATGCTCAAAGAACCTAAGGCTGGAAACAAGGAAGCAATTCGCCAAGACTTTCGTGTGGAGCACGGCGCTCCATGGTTCCGAGACTTACACATTGGCAAAGTGGGCCAGCGATGAATATCAGCCTTAGAAGCATGATGCTGGAGGAGAATGCTGAAGATTAAATGGACAGACAAAGTAAGGAACGAGGAAGGATACATCCTTTGAATTACTGGTGATGTCACTAATCGAAATAAATCGGTTCACCCGCCGTTGTTTTTTGCTGCAGCTGTGGTCTTAGTCGTCTTAGAAATCCTCTTTGTTCCTTCGTAATATGCTACATCTTCAGGGGTCAGTAATTCATTTTATGCGAGCCCAATAATTTTGTTTCTTCTTCTCAACGGGCTCTGTTTTTCCCAAATATAAATTAAAGTATTTCTAATTCACCCAATCGATTTAGTTCTATAACAATGAAGTTCTATAATACTACATTTTCATTTGCTCCAATTTAACCTTTTCAAAAGCTGTTATTGTGCTGCTTCACTACCTAAAATTACGTGAAATCCGTTGCCAAATTCCAGGCGTAATAAACCCATGCTGAAATTTTATTGAATACTAAAAGAGGAAAAAATATTCAATACTCCCTTAAATCATCCACCTTTCCATTCAATCCACCGTGCATGTACTCAACACCCCGCAAGCTGCCGCAAGGACGTGTGGCGGGGAGTGTCAGGACACCACCCGTAAAACAGAATAAAACCACATGCAAAATAAAAGAAAGCTATTGCTCACCCACAGAGACGTATATATTCATACAATGCTCTCTTTGAGTGACACACATGCAAATACATATAATAGCAGCTAACATACACACGCACCTACGAATTTATTTGACGTCTAAACAGCGTTTGACCTTGTCCTAGCTTTTAATTAAAATGTCTTTACTATTTCTGTTATGTAATTTATTCCTCGCTATTAGGATTCCTGATTGTCCGAGGAAAGAACTAATATTTGTATCTATCTCTACTGTTGTCTCTCTCCCTTATCTTTTTGGTGTAACCTACCCAAATAATGAGAGGCCGTAATAGTTCCTTTTGTGTCATAGTTTAACTCAGGCATTCTGAACCATGCTTAAAGTCTGTTTCGCTTGTTCTCTTTGTATCTCATTATGTCTTCTGTAAACTTTGCAGGCGGAATTTTCGTAGCATTTGTGAGTTAAAATTCTAATCTTCTCTAGGAACAAATGTAATTTTTAATCTTTGATATTTTAAGAGTTTCTCGTTTTGTTTTCCCCCTATTGAGTAAAGCGCGCGGTAAAGTACTGGGCTCAACCGAGTCAAATCTGATTATTTAATCTCTTGCTTTAGTGAAAAAGGCAGCGCTTTATCAGACTTTTTGCTTGTGTTTAGCTTTAGGTTTTTGAAAAGTCAATAAACTCAATTGTCTGAAGCGTGGAAATATGAGACAGCTTTAGTAGGCTATATAATGAAGAAAGTTTCAAAATTTCAATGCCTAGCTAAAATGTTTTGTAGTACATTCAAGGAAGCGAAGCTAAAATTCATTTCCAGTGAGTTATTTAGCTGTACTGTGTGATCTCTTTTAAGCTCTGTGTGCTAATTTGCAGAGCTTTCTGTATATTTTAACAAGGCGGAATCGGATGTTTTTCGGAGCTGGATATCCTGTAGTGTTCAAAGTTCGGATAACTTCCGACCCAGGCGATAAAAATATTCCCCAAGGATGTGTTTTCTGATGGTCGGCTAACGACATTTCTTTCTTCGTATTTCCTTTCCTTCTGCATTCATTTAATTTCTTGTGCTTTTAAGATGACTGTTCCATTTATGTTGAAATTTACTCCCTCCAGAAATTGAAAATATGTCGAAGATGTTATTGTTCTTTCTCTTATTCAAATTTTAAGTTTGGTATAGTAACGAGTGTATGGGAAATCAGAAGACCTAAATTTTGTCTGTTTACAAAAATTATTTGAACCCCTACACAACAGAAGAAAACGCTGTGTTAATTCCATGTAAAGTGCTACACTATTATTGATACGTATGCTCCTTTTGCATCATTATGTGCTGAATTTAGGCAAATAAAATACAGCTACAGGTGCATATAATATATGCTATGGTGGGATGCATAGTCAAGGCGAACCACGGATATATGTAGTAGAGGCTGTGCTCGGTTTTTAGTGTTTGTCAAATAAAATCTCATCGATCTGTAGTCTATCAATGAAAACCACCGTCAAAAAACACAGAATTAATGGCCTTAGCAGAATACGACCCAGCGCTATCGGCCGAAAGCGAAAAGAAGGCGCATTCAACTTATATTATTAGTAGTATTTCCATTTTCAGGGTTGATTGTATATTCATTGGACGAAACATAGTTAAAATACGTTGCCGTTTATGCATACGGGGTCGCACCCAAAAGTGGTAGGACTGATTTTCTCTGGTGCGAACGGAGCGGTGGAGGGGGGTCTGCCTGGCAGGGTAAGGTGGAGGGGGCTCTTAGCAACAGACCGACACTAACCTCAGTCGCCTGCGGGCTGTCGTTGAGTGAGGACACCGTTTTTAGTGAAGCAAGTTTTTTGCCCGCGTCGCAAAACAAAATGAATCTGAATTTAGAGCAACGTTATTCCGTGAAGTTTTGTGCGAAACTCGGGAAGACGGCAACTGAGACCCTCGATATGATCAAGCAGGCTTATGGGGACACTGCCTTAAGCCGTTCCACAGTATTTGAGTGGCACAAGTTGTTTAAAGAGGGTAGGGAGCTCGTTGAAGACGACCATCGCTCCGGACGGCCGTCGACGGCAAGAACCGACACGAATGTGGACAGAGTGAGGACACTGCTGAACACAGACCGACGCTTAACCAGTGAAGAAATTGCAGACCAGTTGGGTCTGTCTGCATCCAACGTCCAACGCATTATTTCACAGGATTTGGCCATGCGCAAGGTGTGCGCCAAGATGGTGCCGAAAATTCTGAGTGTCGACCGACAGCTCCTGGCCAAATACGGCGTTGCCACGTTGCCGTACCCGCCCTACTCTCCCGATCTGGCACCACCGGACTTCTTCTGCTTCCCCCTGATGAAAAGACAGCTCAAGGGACAACGTTTGACTCGATAAAGGCCGTTCAAGAGGCTTCGACGAGGGTCATCAACGGCATCCCCAAAGAAAATTTCCAGCGGGCGTACGGGGAATGGGAGCAACGTTATACTAAGTGTGTAGCAGCTCAAGGAGCATACTTTGAAGATTATTTAGTCGATGATAGTATATCGTCAATAAAATTCTTGTAAAAAAATCAGTCCTACCACTTTTGGGTGCGTCCCTGTAATTATGACATTAACACTATGGACCCCGAAAATGTTGTTAATAATCGTGAAAAACAGAAATGGTGCTGATTAATATATTTCTGTTCGAAATATCATCCGCGTGTTGTTTTTTAAGCATCAGTTTCACCAGTTTTTCATCAGTTCCAGTCGAACTCTTCAGCTGAAGTGTAATTCTTCCTTTTATTCGGGCCCATATTGGCTCGGGTCCAGCGTAACCTTGTTGGTCCGTTCATAATCTGTTCCTCGTAGTTGAAAATGTAACCGTCTTCTCTGTTGAAGCTATCAGGCTTCTTTATACGTAAATTTCAATCGCCTTTCTTTTCAGCCTCGGGAAACAACGTCCCTCTTTTGCTCTCACTCTCAATCTAAGGTTTTGGGTCGGTCCATCCCAAGCGTACTCCGCGGTCATTCAAATGACGGATTTGTATCGACAAATTTTATCTTCTATGCATCGTGAGAACTTCCCTTACCCTGCATTATTTCCTTCTTTATTTCTTCTAACTTCTTTCTCCCTTCAGGTAGCTACTCACCTACCTGTTACCTAACTTCTACCTGCTCTTTCTTCCTCTACTCCGCTTACCCATTATTTTATCTCCAATCGCAGCCTTCAACATATCTTCCTGTCCAACCTATCTTCACTACCTTCCAATATTTTCTCCATTCATTTTCTCTGCAGTTAAGGTCTTCTCCCCGCAACATCCTCTCTTCGCCTACCCTATTTAAGACTTCGGCGTCTGTCTAACTTATTTCCTATATTCTTCAGTACACCTACCTATCAAAGCCTCCAATTTACACTCCTTCTTTGGCCTTAAAGACCAGGTTTTACATCCAAAGCACATGATACGCAAATGAAATACCACACAGAAATGTGTTCTCTGTTAATAGCCATTCGAATCCTGATACAGCGTCGGAAACATTTCATGCAATATAGCGTGTACTTAAGTCCAGCTCGTAAAAATTTTAGTGTTTACTTTTATTAAAGAGAGTCTCCATAATCAAGAATCAATATACAAACATGTATAGTTATTGTACTAGTGCTATACCTATCCGTAATTACGGATTCGATAGCCTTGTAACTTGGTAGTTTATGCGGAGTTTCACGAAGATACCGGTAGATAATGCAGACCGATATTACTCTCTTTGTTCTCCAGAAACTGTAATCCATGGCGAAAGATAATTGAATAATATCAGAATTAGAACATATAAAAATATATTCTTTGCGTCGCAGATATTATTTGAAAACCCAAAATTCATTTCTTAGCATTTTTAACCGCGGTTTGCTTAAAAGTCACGGGAAAAAGTAATATTCTTATCTCTTAGTTGTAAGAATGGAACATCTTTGCTGGTGCTCATTCCGAGACTGTTGTGCTTACTGTGTTTAACAGATGTCAGTATGATGCACGAAATCGAAGCGTGGGATCACTATAGAGAAAGTGTGTTTTCAGATTCCCACCACATTGTACTTTGGTGTGCTGTGCCTCCGTTGGTTGGAAATTGGTGGTGAACTTAGATTCCGTTCTCTAACCTACGTAATGCGTCTTGCAAGCCACTGTCAGGTGCTGCTATTGTGTCAGCTATTAATTACATCATAAAGAATAATTAGGTAGACGTTTATCTCATCAATTAATTGTATAAGTAGAATAGATAAACATATATTCTGTGTATCAAAAATATAATTTTTGGCATCCGAAATGCCTTCCTTAGCATTTTAACCGTAGTTTTGTTAAAATTCAACGTAACAATCAGTTCTAATCTTCCAGTACCTACGAGGAGGTATCGTAAGCTGCGAGTTACTTCAATCTACGGCTTCGTAAAACAATATGTCAGCATTCATAGTTGTAATACACTTCATTACTTTAGGATCAATTAATATGCAGAATGAATTTTTTCCCGATATCTCGGGTATTTCTTAGTAAAAATTATTGAAACATGATACCCCAACTTAATGTGCATTTCTTATATCACATCTGTATGATCTAGTCTGTCGATAAAGTCTAAAATTCCATTAATATTATCAGCTTCAAAATAAATTCTTCATACTTCCGGAGTAAACGTGTGCATCCGCTCAGTGTTCTGAAAGTTTGTCTTGCTTATTGTGAAGGAGAAAATTTGTGCTCTTATCTTATGGCTTTATTCTTCTTTTGGACTTTGGACTTTCAATATATATTTTCATGTGTTTTGATTAGGTTAAAGGTGGTTATTTATCAATTTACGTTGGTCAATTTCTTGTTCTGACGATATTTAAAAATCCATTGTGGCTCCTAAATTTTATTATTTGAATAGCCTACCCTATTCATAGATTATAAAAATCATTCTCCATTGAAAGGAAGGAGAACTAAATAAAATCATTCAGCGAAGCCTCTAAACGTTCACGCTCGGCGACCGATTGCCAATTAGGTATTTCTATATCATTTGAAAAGTTTTTATGGGTTATGCCGCCAAAAATAGAAATTCGTGTTTTTTCGATCCGCCGTAGCATGGCGAGCTGTCATCATCATCTTTGCAAATCCAATCCAGTTTGTTATCTTATGGGCTGGGAAGGATGAAGAGATGTCAGAAATAAACCTTCTTCGTGTTAGGTACAAGTTTTATGGGTCGAAATTTTCAAATTTGATGACAACATTATTTTATTCTCCTTTTTCAAATATTTGAAAGCTCTGCAATTATTTATATTCAATTAGTCTCCAAACTTGGCACCAGATTGAAAGTATCCATAAATAATTTGAGTTCTGCCCAGTTTTCAGGACTTGGGGCTTTCATGAATAGCTGTGTAGCTTTGAGAAATAACATGACGTTGCTATCTTACTTATGAACGTATCTGTAACTATAATCATGCACCTCGTGTGCATTCTGGTACAACGAGTTAAAAAGACAATCCTTTTGAAATATTTTGAATTTTTATAACAACTTTTATTGTACGGCCCAAACCTTAAATTAGTGGAATTCCACATTCAAGCCAGAAACCTTGAATCTGATACTCTAATGCAAATACAAGGCAACCTATACCTTTTCTCGATGACCCACCGGAAGTCACTGCGGGGGTGAAAAATCCATTTCCAAATAATAATTCAATGACTGGGAATGCTCACATGCATGTTATGTATGCAAAATTAAGAACATTGCGTTGCTCTGTTGTGTTTGAAAACTATATTTACAGTTATTTTACAAAACTACTCTTATTTTTAAGTTTTCAACCTCATGTTTGGCGTAAGAAATTTGATTTGCAGCATATATTTTTTTTGTATCACCATTTGCAAAATTTGGTATGCCATTGTTTACTGCCATTTACTGAAGTAGCTATTTTAAATAAAGAGATTTCATTGCAACCCAATTTCTTTTATTAAGTCGTGACCAGTTCCTATTCACAATTGAAGTATTAAATAAATGGAAAATGTGTACGGAAGGATTGTCAATTTTCTAGCATTTTATATTTAATTTAATAGCTGTAGCCTTTAAAATCTTATCAGATACTCCCTTTACTTTACTTAAGTTGCATTCGCCTCTTGGGTCCCTCTTACTGTGCTCGAATACGTGTCTTCGGTCTGAGGCGGGAGAAGAATTGAAAGTCTTGTCCGTCGAGTCCACTTTTCCCGATGTTAATAATTCATTTTTGATTTGTGGCGAAGGCACTCATTAGTGCATGGACTTATGCATATTATGCTGGTTGATAATATAACTATCCATCCATCCTTTGTGAGAACCCTCAAATGGCGATGACAGTCCCAAATGCTGCCGGCTTGACATTTTGTATCTGTAAGTAGCTACAAATTTCAAATGAAGTCATCTCTTTGAGATTTCAACCGAGGAAATTCCATTTAGCCTTGAAATAAATTTTCATTGCTTATGTAAAAATGTCACGAAGGTATGCGTCAAAAAAACAGTTTTTAAGGACATTTTCTGCTGATTTATGTTGTTTTTGTGATCACTAGTCAAATACGTAACGGAGCCAACTTATGATGCTCTTTGTTGTTCTCTTTCATCTCGTAGACAATTCATATTTCAAGCTCTTGATGTAAAAATATGCGTTGGAAAATGGACTAACTGAACTACTCATCTAATATTATAATTTTAATTATATATTTACATGTGTTTCACATTAACATTTTTGTTTTTTCGTTATTGTACTTTCTACTATCTGCCCTATTGTTACTATTAAATTTTTATGCCACGAAAACTGTATCTTCATTCATGTTTTGTTTTTACTTATAGGCATTTGATCTTGACGGCAGGACCTGTCCTCACCCGTGAGCATTGGTCATTTGCCTGCTTAGCCATCCATCGTGCTTGCGCACTTTCGTTGCATTCAGTCCGACAGCTTATGGTCGCATTTAATTCTGGGTCTCATAACTTTTATGGTGACTCAGGGCAAGTTAAAGTAGCTGCAAGAAGGGATTGTACGATCCGGGAAAGTGATCGATTGAAGCAACTTGCGCAACAGGTAATAAATGAAATATTTGTTGTATTTTATTGTTTTAATCGAATATTATGGTATCTTGTGTATGCATGTGCAAAGCTTTGAATTGAATCGATTGCTTTTGGCAGTGAATTTTGGTATTGTACCATCCAGTCGTACCGGGAAAGATATATATTGATGGAATGTAGAATTTTCTCCATGGGTTTGTGTGGCTTTTGGTATGAATGTATTCACTAGTAAATTCCAATGACGAAAGAAGTCACATTTAAATAGCGAAAGGCGAAATTCCTTCATGAGGAATTTTGAAAAATTATATTAAATGTACGAGGCATATTCGAAGAGTAAGGGCCGTTTGGTCATAAAAAATATTGGTCAGAAAATATTTTTATGTACAGTTTTAGTTGACCACAAACCTACGTGTACATAGCTTTTCTGCATAATTGCTGTTAACTTGTAAGCGCTTTTCCTAACGCTGCATCAGCTCCTTTAATCCCTCAGCATAGAGGTTCGCCGCCTGGGAATTGAACTAGTTGAAAACGGTGGTCTTGAGTTCCTTGCAGTCCTCAAACCGTTGTTCACCAGACCACTGTTCAAGCGAACGAAGATGAAATAGTGTTAGCTAGGTTCAAGGTCGGGACTGGGGATAGCAGTCTAAAAACGCTAGTCCACTCAACATTATTTACTCTTTGTGTTGGTCGGTAAGCACTTTTGATAACCACCTTGCACACAATTTGCGATATATGAGCTTTTCGGTAACATTTGTGTAAATAGTGGTGCGTCAAACTGGAGGAAATTAAGCCAAAGCACTAATCGTCGATCAGATCACAGTTCTTGGTGCCATTTTTGGACGATTTCATTGGTCTACATAATGGGCCTGCCACTCCGCTCTTCATAATGAACATTTGCGTCCACTTCTGAAGTCTTGACACCATTTTCTAACCTTTATTTCACTAATTACTGTAGAGCCATAAACTAGGGATAACTCCCGATGAATTTAGGCAACTGATGATCTTTAGCGTACAAAAATCGAATCACAGCACGCCCTTCCCTACTGATGGGTGGAGTGATTTTCGGGGACATGGTTATCTGAATTCACCCACTGACAAAAGACTACTGAATCAAAAAATCTTCAGTGGCTTCTTAAGTAAATAATATATGGCGCTGCAAGCGTGCAACTTTGTTCTGACCCGCCAATATTTAGATATATAATATCTAAAATACGGTCCGTTTCGAATATGATTCATATTTCATGTGGCCATACCTTGCAGGTAGTACTAATTTGGAATCAGTTACTTGATGAAATATGACGCTCTGAGTTCAATGCCGTTATTGGAAAACATTTCTCTTGTACACTGCTATATAGTCACTTCTACTCTAATATCAGAGGTCTTTTTCATAAAATTTGAAGCGCGTGGAGTGGAATGACTATTTTCATTTATCCTCTTTCTCTAACCAAATTGATTTCGCTAATTGACAGGTATTTCTCTTGGAGAGTCAGCGTGGACTTGAATCTAGCGTGACGTCATCGGCTCAAGGGCCTTCATCGGGTGAATATGCAGTAGATGGAGGCCAGGGAGGCGAAGAAAGGAGTTTCATCTTTCTGCTTTATCCGCCGGATATAGAGAATACTTTAAATCCAGATCTCTACATTGTGCGCGTACCTTTCCGCAGTTTAGTGGTTGGCCTTTTGGCTCATCAAATGCTGCTTCAAACTATTGGTTCTATTCTTCTCAACGGAACGAAGCATGTTGTTTCAAGGTAGGTATTTGATTTTTATTCGCTTCACAACCTTTTAGCTTCCTAATAGACCGATGTTATTGCAGCATAATATTAATGAGTTAACAATTTTTCTGGATATTATCTGATCAAATCATAGATAATATGAAGCGCTATTATTGGTGTAATGATATTCCAACATGTTCAGTATTTTCCATGTAGTTTACGGTTATGATCATTAAATTTGAAGTCAGCGTGAGATTTCCAATTAATGAATGAAATTATTACTTCAATTGATAAATTCAACAATAATTTAATTTGCTATTTGTAGTTTGGCGAACGTGATCCTCCACAGCCCTGTGATGGGTTTACATGGATCCAGGGGACATCCTCAATTATCCGAGAGGGAGTCGTTTCCACTTCCTGGTTTTATGGACTACATGACTTCTGAGGATATGCAGATACTTCTCTCGTGCCTCGACTCGTCCTATAAGGCCGCAATCGATTTTGACCAACGACCTGGCCTAAAATTTCTGGTCCAGAAGGTTGCACATTTGGATCAAGCTGCAAATCTTTACAAACAAGCGGGTGCTGCTTGGACAATTAAAGTCATTGCACTGTTTGATTTGAGTCTACATGAAGTTGGCCAGGGAGAAATCACTCTCGAAAAAGTAAAACAAATTCTAGACTTGAATCAAGGAAGTGAGGAACAAAATGGGGAAACTGGCAGCGGCGTCTCCGACCAGTCCTCCAGTATTATGCAGGGGTTGGGCAATCCTTCGATGCTTCTAGATGTACCGTCACTTATTGTCAAGCTCTGGAGGGGCTTCAATGACCTCGTTGAGACATACATAGACGTCGCTCTGGACCGAAACGGACAGCATTCGGCCGTAGACCGGATTTCGGACCGACCCATCTTCTTCCTCATAGCTCATCCCGACGACTTCCCTGAGATCAAAAGAAAAGAGTGCCCAAAAGACCCACTGGTTTCCAATACTCCAGCACTACCCCCGGTTAACCCGCTGGCAGGGGACCAAAGCCACTCTTCTTCACATCAGAAATCGTCACCCGCCCAAGTAGCTGTTGAATCTGGCACCGTCAAAGAGAACAAGTCATCATCTCCTTTGAAACCATTCTCGCTGTCTGATTTAGCTCAAGAATCTTCAGAATGCAGTGATACCGATGAACACAACATCAACAAGGTGGCCGAGCCTCTCGAGCTTCCGGAATCTAGCGACGCCCTTAGTATGCATTCGGAGTCCCCAATGCATGCTGATAAGGAATCGGAGGGTCCCACAAGTGCGGTGTCCACCGAAAAAGACGTGGAGCAACTGATGGACGAGTACAAGAGGCATAAGCTTAGCCGAACCATGAACTTAAATATTTTACCGAGAGAAGTTCAAAGTCTGGACCTGAAAGGGAGGTCGGGACTAAGAGAAACCTTTATGTCCTCAGCCATCGAAGATCGCCTGCCGCCCGAACTGGAAAACCAAAGGAGGAACAGCATCATAAAGGTTGGTAATGGTGTGAAATGTCAGCAACCTGTACACGCATTCCACGTTTATCTAAAGGTATAGGTAGTGATGATTGCAGGATAAAACTTGCAGAGATTCGTTCTTCCTTGTGGCTTCCTATCTAATATGCTTTTCGAGAATGTTAGGAGTTGCCGAATTGCTTTAGTATTGATGATGTACTAACTTCATTTATCTAAATATACCTTCAGTTCATTGGCTGTTCACTCATGGCAGAGATGAATGCTAAGGGCGAAACCCCTAGGACCACCTCCCCTTCTGACGCGTGGTTTGATTTGAGCGAAAAACAGGAGCCCAAGGAATTTACAAATAAAGTGCAAATGCACAAAATTCGTTTATATTTCTTTCCAATGATTTCAAAAAGTAGTAGCAAAGTCGTCGTACTAGGATTAAAAATAGAAACAGAAGCAAATGTTTTTGAGGAATATTGGATTTCCCCCACCCCACGTTTAATCCTAGTGATTTAACCCCACGCTTTCACTGTAGGATTAAATCGCCAATATTCCTTCATGATCACTTTTCTCTCGCCTCCCTCTAGTCATAAATTTTAATGGAATGCGTCCTAATAGTTAATTTCATTTCCTAATGCTTTTATTTGTTTGGGACCTACCATTTTAGTACGGATTTCAGTCTTGAAGAAAAAATAAGATAAAGCTTTCCGTTAACTATGCTATCATTAATATTTGTGTACATTGTCCGTGACGAAAGTTGCATTTTCACCCACGCCGGCCGTATTTCTGATATTTTGTGATGATTTAGTTCTGCCAATTCTATATTTATGAGTTGAAACTTATCATGAAAAGTTAATGCCTACACTTCATCAATTCCTTTTTGTTCAGAGTTTTAATGTGGCTATGTGAACGTTCGGAGTCTGTTGATTGATTTTAAAACGACTTATTGCGAATCTCTGGAATTTTTTCTACGTTATCATGTTTATCATTGGCTCCCTTAGAGAGTGAACTTTACGCGTTTTATAATGTACGTGCATGTGTACAGGGCTATTCTTTATCTTATATTTACTAAAACTTTTAAATGTGGCATCAGTTTACAATCTCCCATGCAATTAAGTAAACGAATTGGGAGGTGTTTGATCACCTTTTTAAAAAGAGGAAAATATGTTCCATTCTACTCCTAATCAAGTGTTACAAGTCTACTCGTATATTGGTGGGGTGGTGTCTGATGGATTTGGTATTGGTGATGGATGATTAGGTATTGGTGGGGTGGTGTCTGATGGATTCGGTATTGGTGATGGATGATTAGGTATTGGTGGGGTGGTGGTTGATGGATTCATGGTGAATGACCCTTTCTTCCTTTTGTATTGGGCGAAGGACGGCGAGGCCCACCGTGAGGTGTGGGCTGAAATGCTCGTGTCCGTCTTCGACCTCGTGGCTCACCTGGACGATGACCACTTCCGTGCTCTTTTGCCTGCCCTGTTCGGTGGAGTTAAGCGCCTCACTGCACACGCCCCCGACGCTAATCTCAAGCAGGTGGTGGCTGGATTTTTTCAGCGTGTTGCTGTAGTTTATGGTTTTGGTGTGGAGTAGGTCAAAATTAATCTGGCTTACTTGTGCTGTTTTATTATTTAAAACGAGTGGTAATTTAATTTTTTTAATCTTTATTTAGGTTAGGGGCAATTTACATTTAGGATGAAATCCGGCCTCACTTACGACACAGGGAATGATTTTTTGTGTGTTGTAAACCTTAAGGGACTCATGTTGAAATACTTCTACAAGCATGACATTTCAATTTATTTTTCAGCATCCCAAATTATGAAAACAACTTTATGAGAGACCTTCGGAATTAGAAATTAAATGCCAGCGATTCTACGCTGTTTTCGCTCTCCAAAAATACTAAATATTTACAGCATGAGACAATTTTAAGTGGCATAAGTGAAAAATCCCCTAGAAAGTTTTTCTTCATCATCTCGATGAGATTTCGAGGCTATCGCTCCTGAATTCTAGATTTGTGTAATCGAGACAGTATTTTTAGATACCGCACGCCCATCGCATGTTGGTTTACCTCAGTGCCCCTGGTGTCATCAGCAACAGTAAAACTGTGAAATGGAAGAGCGTTCGTGTGACTGGCGTCTTCTATAGCCTTACCTTTGAATTGCAACTAAACCGCTTATTCAATTTATCCTCATGCAAGTAATTTCAGCTGAAGCCGTTGAAAAATGTCGTTGTATTTTGTCAATTCGACGGTCATTTTATTGTCTTTCTCGCTTGTCGACATCGCTTTTTAGCTCGTACCGATGTCCTGGGCGATATTTGACCGTATGTCTCAATCCATTTTTGTCTCTTATCCATCAACTTTGCTTCAAGCTGTGCTCCTTGCTTCAGGGGTGGTTTACCTTTGAAGTTCCAACTTCAAAATGTTGTCATAAGGCTACTTTTTTCACAGAGCAAATTTTATCATCCTCTTGGGCATCACGTAGGTTTGTAGTTTAGGTTAGCCGTTGTGAGCAATATTTAAAAATTTTAATTTGAATGTTATTTAACGAATTCGTCTCCTTGACAGATTTACGTTTAATAGTAAAGGTTAGAAATTTCAGTTAGTTTAGAGTTACAAATTCTGAAAGTTGCTTAATAATACAGACCGCAGTGGCTTGATAACCGTTCGGTTCTTTGGTCCGATCCAGATTTTTTCGCAAATGCAAATTAGTTTCCAAATCAGCCCAACTAGTGACTATGAAATCAATCTAATTGGTTAGTTTACAAACGTTTATTTATGATTTATGCTCTTAAACCCAGTATAATTTATGTCTCTATTTCGCCATGTAGAGCCTTTATTAACATTTTATTGCTTTCATTGGTAGAATCAATTTTTCTATCTTCTAGTAGCACTGAATAATCATGACCTTTTGATGATACGTCTATCGGGTTACAAGCATTTGCTAATATCGAAAACAAATGGTCAAAATTTCACCTAATTTCAAATTATTCATCGAGCCAAAAATACTAAGTAAAACATAAAGTACAAAGATATATCATATTTTTGCCGCAAACATTGTCATTTCTTGCATTATTGTCCATAGTTTTTTTCTGAAAGTGGTCAAGAAGATTGGTTTCTTTTTCCATCAGTTAATTTTTGTCGTAACCGATTGCAATTTTTATTATGTCTCCGTAAAAAATAGCAATTAAAATGTTTCCGGGGCTTCTACTTTGTTTAACTTGGCGTATTTCAAATACCACCTCCGACAAAAGTTGTACAGTATGTTGCTGGTAATTACATTCAACCATAGGTGATGTGATCTAGCCATATTCGCCGAAAATGGATTTTTTTCTTTTTTTACTCGGCTGGAAAGCATTGTGCCAATCACCACTACCTGAAGGGTTCACAAAGTTAAACTTCTTAAACATTTAATATTATAATCAAAGAGAAGTTAATTTTGAGCAGCAAATGAGAGCTTGGGTTGGTTAAACTTAATGTATATTTTATTTTAACTTCAGAGTCATTCCTGCAGTTTAGTGTATTTTTATGTTTAATATCACATAATGCAACTCTTGGTGAAGCTGTTCATTTTAGATTGATGCGTGTTATAAGTGACTCTACGACTCAAATGAGGGGTCGTAAAGTCTCGTGTACGATCAGTGGTCAGTGTTTCTTTTAGTGTCTTAATATGTAATTCTTGAGAATTATATGAATTGACCGGCCGGATTATTTGGATGAGTAATGCGCTTGCCCGCTAACTCTATGGTTGCAGGTTCGAGTACCACCTCTGGCTTGGCTTTAGAGTCAACTCAAGTGACTTGGCCCCTAGACATCCGACTGGATAGTTAAGAGAGGTCCGTCGTTATTTCAGGGACACACGGACCACTAGAAGCGTCCGGAGGAAAAAAGTCGAAATGCCGAATTTAGGGTTTCTGTCTTTTGTTTCGATGTCGTAAGCGACGTTCAACTCCTTGGACATGACTAATTGAAATCTTAAAAAAATAATACTACTCGGAGACAACTTTTGCATGGGTTCTAAATTGACCTACTCTCTCTGTTACTTTTGTGACTGTGGACCAACACGTAAATGTTTTGCAGGAATATCATGTACAGTGACGAAGCATCTTTTGGACTTTCCTACTAGTGATCGGCGAAAAAAAATGTGCCAAAAGTTGTAGGTTCAGTGTTTCGATTATGATCAACATTTCTGCAGTGACTGCGTGAAGTCTTTAATTAATTATCGATCATGGTATGAAAAATATTTCAAAATTGAAATTTAAATAATCTGATGGACTTATATTTGTAAACGATATCTACTAGCGTTGAAAACCCCTGTCTGATGGTATTTATTCGAATCTGTTTCGAGTACTGCGTATGAGATGAATGTTGAGGTGGTTAACTATACAGTGCATTGCGAACTAGCATACATCTCCAATACTCATATCTCCATGCTTTCAATTTAAACTTATATGATGTGCGCGAAACCGCCAATGACTATAATAGAATATCGAGCAATATCTTACTTGAAGGCTCTCCCTTGTTACTTAGGCTCTTAATCTCCTAAGTTACTTCTTGAAGGCGCTTCTGAGTTATAACACACCCAGTTTAAACTATTTTTTATCGTGATTTACCCTACGACGGCCTCTCGTAAGCAGTCGCCGCTAGCAGGATTCCAGTTCGACTATGGGTCTCATCTCCTGATCATGGAAAGTCTCTTCAGGAGATTCTTAGATTACTTCTGTTCTTTGATCACCTTAACTGATCAATTAATAAGGCTCACAACCGTGTCGGCAGTTATCCCTTTTCCTTAATAACTGTCTCGCAATCGGATCAGTTATAGGCATAGTATTGAGACGTTCATTCGCATTGCTCATCAAAGTCTAAGCATTTCAGTAAACTGAAATTGTGTAACATGGATTTCTCTGAGTATCTGCGTTTTATTTACTACTGGATAATAAAAAATAATCTACCCCGCTGGGTAGGCGTGTGTGTGGAGCATTTAGCGACATACCTGGGGGTCATAAATCTGGATGATGCCGCCGGACACTCCTGTCTGGACCCAAGATATGCGATAGTTCAGTGCCGAAACTTTCTAAATTACCCCTATTGGCACCGTGAAAAAAAAGTACTTTCCCTTTCCTGCATGTTTGAACTAAACGTACGGCCGGGTATGGTGGAAGGCAAACTTTGCCTTCACTATCAAACCACTCACTGTGCCAGTTAGTGTTATTAAGCCAAAGATTTAATTTATTTAACTATTGATCACTTAAACTGCAGGTCTATATTTAGAAATTGAAAATGAATATGCAATTATGTCACAAAGATTATGATTCTAGTCAACTTAGGTCATGTGGACAGTCTCTTACAAGCAATTCATATGTTATTTCTATTCTTTGATCTCCTAAACTAACCATTTCATGAGTCGCAACTGTGTCAACGGTAATCTCTTCTTAATAATTGTGTCTAAACTTGCACCGTGACAGGCAATAATATTGTGATGTTCATTCGCATTTATCAAAGTGAATACATTTCAGGCAACTGATATTGTGTAATCGGAATTTATCAAATTATCTTTCGTTTTATTTGCTACTAATTAATGAAAAATATCTACCTCGCGAGATAGGCGAGTGGGTGCAGCATTTAGTGACTTACTTGAGAGTCCCAAAATTGAGTGATGCCACCGGACACGCTCATCTAGACCCAAAATATGTGATTGTCGGAATAAACCCACGTGGTTATCATTCTATTTGAAAGCTAGTCTTGTATTTTTGGTAGTATTTTGTGATCTCGAATTTAAGGTGCCTCTTAGAGCAAATTTCCATTGAAAAATTCTGCCAATATATTTGATTATCAGAGTTTTACTTGTGCTTTAATAAACTGACAGGCATTTATTGTTTGAACTTTTGTTGTGTTAAGCTTAGCGTGAAATTATTAATTACAATATTCGTAAAAGGCATCCGTCATTCTCGGCATCAATAATTCAGCTTTTCACGTGAACTGATAGGTAGAGTTCTAATTTATCCATCTTTAAAAACTAGTTGATGGCTTTAAGTGGCCGATTGTGATTTCAAAGAACCCATTTTGGAGCAGTCATTTGCGTCGAGGAATTTTTTGCATTGTGTTTGGTGTGTTGATACATTTCCAGAAGACTCATTTTTCCGAAAGATATTTAAATATCGTTTGTTTTTAATTCTGCATTCCCTTTTGCCTTTGAAACAATCTTTTTTGGGACTATACATTTTTGCTCACATTATTATCTCTTCGTGATTGTTAAATTGAAAAAAAATCAGGTTTTGCAGGCATACATTCAGGCATTGTTTACCCTGATGTAACTTCTAAGGGCATGTAAAACGCCCACTGTTGTTGTGGAATGAGAAAAGTATTGTACCAGAAGTCCAAAAGTAATATACTATATTTAAATGCATGTATTGACTGGGTCCTATTTCCTATTCTATAACATGTTCCGCTTACTCTAATGTACCTTTTTGTGAATTCACAAGACATAAAATGGTGTTACAAGTTGTATAAGAGTGGCTAGCTTTTCTTGTTGTGAAAAGAGATAAATCTAACATTATGCAACATAGCACATGTGCCTAGAATAAAACTAACTTATATATATTAAACTTGTATATTTGATTCATGATAAACATATATGAGTACATGAAAATAATTTTATCAATTTCTGATCTATAAAATGAGTTGAAATAATTTTAATTTCCTAAACCTAATGTTTGTGAGTACTAGTGTCTATGTGTTCGTGTGTGTGGTTTCATAGAAGCTAAACCAAGACTTGAGGACAGAGAGTGTAACAGGAGCCTACGAAAAAAATGAATTTTGGGACTGTCAACACATCCTCAAGGCAGTTGAGAAGTGACCGGTTTAGTGCTTTCACACATGTAGGGTGGCGTGGAGGAAGAATATGGAGTATGGTTTTTGATAGACCCTACATTAGACTTGAAATCCAGTTGAGGGAAAGGGGAAGAAAGGCAAAGAAGGGAGGTTGTAGGCCATAATGGTCATGTAAAGGAGGAGAGGATGGGGAAGGGGAATGGTGGCTATGGAGGGGGAACCAAAGGGTATTTCCTTTCGAACTTAATCAAAACTGGGAGGACGTGAGGAAGGGATAAGCAGTCGAAATGAATGTGTCAAGGTGTGAAAGTAGGGATGAGTCGAGAAATGAGAGTTGGGAAGAAATTCCGCAATGTACAGCGAATGGTGAGAATTTGAGATATCGTATGATATAAGGGATATGCGAGATGGCTATACGATAATTGAGTAATATGATCCATTCACCCACGTAAAATGCGTGAAAAACATTACACTATAGTGGATAAACTATACTTAGGGTGTTTACATGTTCTAGTGGCTTGAATTGGAACTCAGAATCAGATAATTGGAAGAAAACGCGAACGTTTTCGTTTTGATTGATCAGGTGTTCAATGAGAAGGCGTTACGTTTAAGCATACAAAGTATACATTCAAATAATGTAATGGTAAAGTTAGTAGATAGTTAATGTGAGGGAGTTCGGTTGGACAGAAAGTGGTCAAATTAACGGAGATTCCGTCGTGGGGGATATACGTGTAAAGAGGTTTAACGCGATTATTGGCCATGGTGACTTTTCCCGTAGGAATTTAGGTAGCCTAAAGACTCATATGAAGTGGTAGGAGTTCCGGGTGAATGAAGCGAGCTCGTAGGCTTGAGATAACTTCGCTGGCATTATTCCGACTGGGGGTTATGGAGCAACCTGGGATTGCCGATTGGTATATATGTGAGGTTTTTTTGTGATTTTAGTTTTCCCCCCTCCCCGCCAAGCCAAAAGAGCATGGAGAAGCCCAAAAATCATTCCATACCCATTTTTTCTGCACCTGAGCGCTTATAGCCAGTTTTTTCTTAAACGCGTTGACATAGGTAACCAGCCAGAAAATTTGCAACGTACGCGTGTTTCGTGTTGAATTTACTGTACGCCTGTCACATTCCCTGCCTCAAATCTTGGCTCCTTCGATCGAAAAGCTAATGTATGTTTATATATATATATATATATACACACATATATATATTATATATATATATACACACACATATATATATAATATATATATATACACATATATATATATATATTATATATATATATATATATATATATATATATATATATATATATATATATGCATATATATGTACATATATATACAAATATGTATACACATACATATATGGGTATATATAATGCATATATAATTATATATGAAAATAATACACATACGTGCATACATATGCACAGTATTCCTTGCCCCCTGGGAAAAGTTTCCTTTTGTGCTTATATATTTACTAATGAGCCAAAAATGACTGCAACAGAATCTTGGCCGACCTCTAACGAATCACGAAACAAATTATGTATGTATAATTTTTGTTGTTAAAAGTCTTTTGCATGATTTAAACTAACTAATTCATAGTAAATTGTATTGTAATACTTAATGCCTAAATCCTTAATATTTTTAATTACAAAAACAATGAAATAGATTTATAATATAAGTCGATTAGGAGAATGATGATATATTTTCGAAATATGTAATGTGAATGTGAATGAAATCTTTGTAACTTCGAAGTTTGTTCAAATTTAGGTAGGAAATTTAGCATAATCCTACAATGCAATTGAAATATTTTATTCCCAAAAGGTTTACTTGGATGTGATATCTATCTGTGAACTTTAATGTCCAAATGTCTGGTCCAGTTGGTGTATGTTCAGATATAAAAAATCGATCATCTGACCCATTTTAATTGGAATTTTATTAATACATTAAGTTTTTCAATGATTTGCAGCTCTCATGGAAGTACATCTTTCGACTTTAATCACTATTCTTTAGAGGTGTTAATTTTCTAGTTTGATGTTAAGCCAAGAAGGCGAGGTTTGTTGTTTTTTGTTGGTATTCCGTGTTGAATGTGGTAATTCTAGATTTGTGCTCTTTGTCGTATGGATCTCATTGAAGTTATATTTATTTAATTTGCGGAAGGAAATAATAAACTACTGTGGTGTATTTTACAGTATTGGTTTGTTTAGTTATGTGAAAATCGTTGGCAAAAAATCTCTTTGATGTTCAGTGTTGGATGTAAAATTTATGTTATTTATGGCATGCCATAATTCTAACATTATAGCACAATTAATGGATCGGTCATGGCAAGCGTAATAAAGATTTATCTGAATCTTGATGCGTCTTCAATGAATCTCTAACCTTGAATCTTTAAAAAACCTTTTTGAAATGATACCTCGGGCCTGTGAGGATCCTCATACCTCTTGTATGTCATTTGTATATGCCTTTTTTTCTAAACCACTCGTATTTATGAACAAGTAACGATCTTTTGGACGTTAAGCAAATAACAATTGAATGGATGACGTGGTGAAATGCGGACTGTTTTTGGTGAGAATTTGTTTCTAAATAATTCATGACACCCATGAATGCTAGTAAGTACTATGTTTTTCTCAGTTCAACCTTCAAGAAACTTATACTAATTAGGAAATATGTTGAGAGTCTGGACAGTGAGCTAAAAAGCGTGATGGCTTAAAATATTAGTGCTAACAATTTTTCGAAGTTTTTTGGGGGTTATTAGCAACAATTCATCCCGGCGAACATTTCTTGCGGGCCCAATAATATTTTTTCTTTTAAAGAATAGGCAATTTTTTTTCTTAAAAAATAATTGGGGCTTGGTGTTGCGTGAGAGGAAATAGCGATGTACATGAAAAAACGTTGCGCACGGCGCATACGTCTATACAAGTAGACGCATGTTAGCATGAGTGATTGTACTGTGCTAATTAATGTCCAATATGGCATCTTATACGCAACGGTAACGAATTTTTAGGAAATTAACATTTGAAAGCTACGCATGGATGAATTACGAAATGTAGAGAATTTTCTTGCGGGGTGTAATAAACATTCACGCATATTGCGTCATCCCTTGCAACATTATCGATCGAGAGTTGCAGTTGTACTCGATTGTCATCATTATTTTATTGGTGATTTATATATATATATATATATATATATATATATATATATATATATATATATATATATATATATATATATATATATGCACTCTGTTAGGAAAGGGCTATATATATATTGCAGTAATTGCAGATTGCAGTAATGAGATTATTGATCGAGAGGAATATAGAATACAGCCAGGAAGTATTTGCTTGTTTCGTCGATTTCGAAAAAGCGTTTGATAGAGTGAATTGGGAAAAACTAATGAGTACATTGCAGATGCATATATATATATATATATATATATGTATATATATATATATGTATATATATATATATATGTATATATATATATATATATATATATATATATATATATATATATATATATATGTATATATGTATATATATATTCCAACATCCCTATCCTGTTCCTTCCCTTTCCTCGTTTGTCTAACATTCTCTCCTCCATTACCGTCTTCAACATCCCACTACCGATCAATACGCCCTTCATCCATTTTTCCGGCCTCAATAGGATTTCTCCCAACAAGCCCCTCTCTTCGCCCACCATACTAATTACTTCCTCATTTGTTTTCCTCTCGGTCCAATTCACCTCCAAACCCACATTTCAAAAGCCTCCAATCTTCTTCTTTCATGCCGCTTCAATGACCACGTTTCCGCGCCGTACATAGCTACGCTCCATATCAAAGTTTTTACGAGTCTTTTCTTAATATCCTTACTCAACGTCCCTTTCATCAACTCCCTCCTCCTTGTGAAAGCCTCTTTGCCTAGCGCAATTCTTCTCCTTACGTCCCTACTACTTTTACCGAGTTAGTCCAAAACACTTCCTAGATACATAAACTGTTCTACCTGCTCTAGTTTCTGCCCTCCTATTTTAATGTTTAGCTTAGCCTTTTTCTTTCTAGAAAATCGCATAACCTTTGTTTTATTAACATTGATTCTCATCCCATACCTGTCGCACTGAATTTCCAATTCACTCAGCAATGCTTGCAACCCCTTGGCTGACGTACAGACTAAAGTTTGGTCATCAGCAAACCTAACTGATTTTACGAATTCCCCGCCCACTTTCATTCCTACCTCGAGTTCTTCCCTTGCCTCTTTAATCATTTCCTCTGCATACAGGTGGAACAGTAACGGTGATAATGGGCAACCCTGCCTTACACCCCTTCCTAACACTGCCCATCCGGACTCCCCGTTTCCCACTCGCACCTGAGCAGTGTGAGACATGTACTGGATGCGGATTAGCCTCCTGTCCCTCCAATCTATTTCTATTTTCTTCAATATACTCATTAGTTTTCCCCAATTCACTCTATCAAATGCTTTTTCGAAATCTACGAAACAGGCAAATACTTCCTGGTTGTATTCTATATTCCTCTCGACTAATAATCTCATTACTGCAATGGCATCACGCGTACCACTCCCCTTCCTAAACCCAAACTTATCATCCCCGAGGTAATCATTTGCCCTACTCTCTATCCTTTTGTTTATGATCCTTAGAACAACTTTAGCTGCGTGGGATATCAAACTAATTGTCCTGTAGTCCTCACATGACGTAGCCTTTCCTTTTTCGGAATATGAACTAACACTGATCTCAAAGTCTTCCGGCCAGATTCCTTCCCCATATATACTACGAATCAGCCCATATAGCCTCTTCCACCCACATTTTCCTATACATTTCAGTAGTTCCGCAGGAATGTTATCCACCCCCACGGCCTTATTTAGTTTCATCTCCCTTAATGTCCTTTCTACATCATCGTCAAGTATGCCTGGACCTAAGCTATCTTCCTCTACGTTATGTTCCTTTTCTATGTCTAACTTTGTTGGACTAAGTTCTTTACAGTACAATTCTTCTATATATTCCTTCCATCTCTTTTGGATCTTTCCTGTGACAGCTATTATCTTACCAGCCTTGTCTCTAACTGTTAGCATAGATCTTCCTTCCTTACGTCCCGATAGTGATTTAACTTTGCTGTACAGCCCACCAATTTCACCCTTCCTCTGCAAACTTTCCATATCCTCACACTGCGTCTTCCACCATGCTTCTTTTGCTTTATTTGTCGCCCGCCTCAATTTATTGTTTAACTCTTGTACTTCATTTTGCCTAACTCCGTGTGTACATTTTTCCATTTTCTCCTCTCATCCATCTTTGTATTCATCTCATCCGTGATCCATGGTTTCCTAGTCCTTTTTCGGGTTAACGGTTCCAATAGTGCCTTTTGCGGCTTTAGACATCCCCTCCTTGATACTTTCCCATTTTTCTTCGATAGTACTTAGCTCTTTGCCATCCTCCAGGATTTCCTCTACCACCTGTTGGTACTCCTTCCTTTTCAATCCATTTAATGCTTCTACATTCCATTTTCTAACCCGCCGCCCCTGCCTTATCTTTTTGAAACGGACGCTACATTTCATAGCAACTAAATTGTGGCCAGAGTCCGCATCCGCTCCCGGGAAGCTGTGCGAATTTATCACGCTGTTCCTAAACCTGTGTCTAACCAGGATATAATCTAGCTGATACCTTTTTGAGTCACCTGGCATTTTCCATGTATACCTGCGTCTTTTGTGGTGTCTAAACCAAGTGTTGGTGATGACTAACCCCTGTCTCCTGCAGAACTCAAGTGCTTTCTCCCCGCAGTCATTCCTCGTGCCTAAACCGTAGTCCCCAACCTCATCACCATCTCTTCCTTAGCCTACCGTCGCATTCCGATCCCCCATCATTATCAAATGTTTCCCTGAAGGAACACGCGATTATGTCCTCTAATTTATCGTATATTCTATCGACCTCTTTCTCCGTATGGTTGCTCGGTGGCATGTATACCTGAATAATAACCAAGTTCGTCGGTTTTGCTTTATCTCTACTGGTAATATTCTATCTGTTACCTATTCTATGTTGACTACGCCCTACGTCTTCATTTAATACTATAGCAACCCCTCGTTGACTCTCGTCCCCGCCGCTGTATATAATTCTATCATTATCACTCCAGTAATCCCCGCTATCCTTCCATCTCACCTCGCATAGACCTAAAATATCTATTTTTCCCCTTTCCATCTCTCGCTTAATCTTCTCCAATTTCCCTGTCCTCATCATCGTCCTAACATTCCATGTCCCTATTATAACTAATTTGGTCTTCTTCTCCGGAGTCTTCTGTCCTGAAGCTTCCGGTTTTCCCTTGCAAGGGTTTCGTGGGATGACGACCGCGGAAGCCTTGCCTCCCCCGCTGCCGGGCACGACACACGGCCGATTTGGCCGAGCCCCTAGTTGCCAGGACTCAAAATCTCTCTAGTGACCATCATATTTATCTTGGGAATGATAATTGAGGTGGTTTCCCGTTGCCTTCCTCAATAGTGTTTTTAACGCGACAACATCGCTTACTGGGCGCCCCACTGGGGTCAGACGCCATTGCAGCCGCCTCACTGAGGAACAGACGCTGCGTGGACTACCTTTCGTCTTGCTCCTAACCTTCGACTTATTGGCATGGGTGACCCTACCAGGAGCAATTATTATTACTCCCGCCAGCACAGCTCTAGGGGTCATCGGAACGCATAAGCCCTTCCACCACGGCAAGGTTGTAGTCCGGGGAGGGATATATATATAAGTATATATATATATATATATATATATATATATATATATATATATATATATGCATATGTGTGTGCATCACGTGGATGAACTTTCGCAATCCACAGGCAAAGCGTTGGACTAATGACGGGAGGGCCGGATTACGTTTCCGGGTATGCATCTATGGGCTTTCTCATACGGTTCACCTGAGCATGTGATTTTTCATGTTCCAGATCTTTCCGGGAAACCATAGCCGATACAGGGAAAGGGTCTGGCCACTCTACCCTGCTGTGTGAATTTCACAGTTGGTATTAGGTGAACACTACGATCACCTACCAAACCGACCTTCGGGTTGATTGCCTTGTATATGGTGTTTATGTAGGCGAAGGTTTTATGAAATTCGAGAGACATGAACTGAGAGGTATCGATACAAAATTTCATGCAACTTTCGCATTCGTTGTTGCTTAATCTTGGGTTGGTCATTCATTGAATAAATCTCAGAATCTTTTGACGCTCTAATGGAATACTAATTTGAGCACCGATAAAATAGAAGTGGCGTAAAAAATAGCATTTTTAACTCCCCCAAGTGCTTAGGGATTTTATACTGGGAAATGCGAAAAAGAAAATTTGAGAAAGAGATTACATTATATTTCTTTTCTTTTTACTTATAAAGCAATGGTGGTCTCCTAATTTTTAACAGCATCATTGGAAACACTAGCATTGTGAATTTGAGTGCTCATATTTATAGGGCATTCGTTTTATAGCATTAGTCAGAAGTACTATCTCCGGTTGTGAATGAGGTAAGCAATCGTTCTTATTTTGGTTAATGTGTTAATGCCAATAATAACTATAACATAGAATTATGATTAACATAATCATGCAAACCATTGTGGTAATTTCATTTACTTTGAGCTTCCAGGTGCTAGTCTATATTATATTTTTAATTGTAAGCCGTACGCCTGCCTTTCTTCTGGAATCGTTCCCGGATACAACTGTAATATAACAATCCTGTTAGAAGTGTGATTCGTAAGGGAAGCATTGGTAAGAATTAAGGTCTAATTCTGAAAGAGAAATTTTGCACTCACCTTCATATTCTTTGTTCTTTTATCCCCCTGTTAGAAGAATACATTATTTTAGATGCTCCCATGGTTTTAATATTTTGTTGAAGTTGTTTATTTGTATTGAATTAAAACTTATGTCCCACTCAACATATTACATTACATTTCAGGAGGAGGAAGTAGGTGTAGGTATTTCCAATGAAGAATTCGTGTATGAAACCGAAGTAAAATATTGAATTTATTAAATTCACGGAATTATGCGACATTTTATGGTTTAGGAACATTTAACATACTCTCCTCACTTGCATAAATATCGACTGTATGTTTTCCTAAAATAACTTACATTAATTCATACTGGTATTCTAATCAAGTTCATATCACTTTAAATGGATGCCTTTTCACTGAATAAATTCCTCAGTTGGCATTTTATTGGACGTGTAATTAGTTCACTTTTACACATGTTGAAGGGTGTTCATTCATAAGCACTCTGGGTCACACATATTCTGGTAATTTTTCTTTTAATTTTGAGCTGGCCGTAGAGTTTTCAGACAGCCATCGCACACCATAGCCTCGTGAAGTATCACAACACGAATGAAACGATCTCTTAGTACGGTCTCCAAACCGAGGGGTCCGTGTGTCGATCGTTGTTTCCTGGGTATCTGCTGTCAGGAGCCGGGCCACCCTGTTGGTTCTGCTGCTGCTGTTGCCTGGGGTCGTCCGGGGGCGTCATCTGGCCATGGAGGACCACACTTGGCTGTCCTCCAGCTTGTGCCTCAGTCCCTCGGAGGCCTTCCAGAGTGATATCCTCGGTGCTGGAGGCGGCTGCGCCCTCGTTGTGTCCGGTCGGGTGCGAGTGTTGCTGCTGCAAATGGTTCTGCGTGTACTGGTGCTGCTCGGAAGGCAGAACCCCTGTCTTTACCTCACCTCCGTGCTGGTGCATGTGAGCCGGGTTCACACTCGGAGGGTAGAGATGAGGATAGATGAGGGGAGTCTGGACCACGGGAGTTCCCAGGTAGACTCCAGCGTTCGACGGGGTGCCCGTCGACATGCCGGTGCCGCCGTAGTGGTGGTATCCGGGGTGTGTGGACGCGGTGTACCCATGCTGGTGTCCGAAGCCGGTCACGTAAGTGGGGTTGACGGAGCCAGAGGGCATCATTGCCGAGGAAGGTGTCATGGGATTGGGGGCTACCGGGGTGAGGTGAGTGGGGTGGTAGGGAGCTCCGCTCCCGCCGTTGGGGGCCGGCGCGGCTGCAGGGACTGACTCCACGTAGCGCCCCATCGAAGAGGATGTGGGGAAGTTGGGATCGGAGGGTGGTCGGCCGGGAGTCGGGCAGCTAGAACCACCACCCCCGCTCAGGCTGAGAACGTCCAGAGACTCTGTTTTCATCCTCGTGTCTTCGAGAAAAATGTAGTCACTGCTTTGGTTCACGATGCTATTGGTGTTGTGTTCTGGGAGTACTGAAATGTAAAGGAGAAGCCATGAATTCCTGTTTGCATGCATAATTGATTTTACTTAATACTTAGGTGAAAATGATCACGTTTCATTAGATCCTAATATAGCTTAACAGGTTTTCTCGCGGTCAAAAGCGTAGGCAGAGGGAGGTCTAGAGAGTAAATTTACGGTAAGAGGGCTCTATGACATTCCACGTACAAATCGTTAATCCGAAAATAACCTCCTCGGACCGGAATGGACTAAGTAAAAACAAGCGCAGAAGTTTTGGGAAGTACCAATGCCGTTATAATTGCGGAATTCTCGTGAACCAAGGAATTTTAAATGCTTTCACAAATAGGGCTAGAAGCACAAATTTTGTGCTTCACCGAAACAATTACTTCCTCTCTTGGATATAGAATTTCAGTTAGGTGTGCCTGCTATTTTCATTATTGGAAACAACCGCGATGACTTCCTGCTCATTTCCAGCTTCATCTCGTTATCGGGAGAATATATTCGTACATAACATGATCGTTCATTTATTTCAGTTCCAGTCATAGATGCATTTCTCTGCAAGAGAACGGCTGTCTCAATAAAGTGACGTTTCTAGTTTGAGTTAGCCCATAACTTTCAGTCTTCCACTGACATCGATTGACTTGATTGGACTGTTCAGTTGAAATGATCAAATGGTTTGTAAGATGTATGCACGTGAAAGAAGAATTTTCAAATGCATTCACAGAATGGGCTCCAGCATATGATATTGTAATTATAATGCCAAGGAGATGACAATTATAGTGCCAAGTCTTGAAGCATACGTATGAACGTTTGTTGTTTGGATGCACGGACAAGAAAACGTCTTCTGAAACAAAATAAATGCTGCTATAGCTTCTCAATGAATCAGTAGATGGCGCTGCAGGAGTAAAACTGTGTTCTGAAGCGCCAATATTTAAATATAAGCAAAAAGCCCTTACTTTATGAATATGCCTCGTAAAACGAGAAACAATCATCAAGGGGGCATGACTATCCGTCACTTTCTTCGCTGTCTACTCCTTTGTGGGTAAGGGTCGTCTCGGAACTTCCATTCGAGCAACGCTCGCTCATGGGAATCACGGGCGTTGCCCTTTGTACCCCGAGAGCCCTTCAAAGCGGGAGCATTGTTCTATCGGATTCGCGTCAATTAAAACGACTCTACTGGCTCGCGTCACCCTGTATCAACCGACGGATTGACCACAATACCTAAATCGAAATCTACGGGACCAAAGTTTACCGCCCCCTTGGTCTACTTAGGTACTCAGTTGAGTGCCCCGAAATTTCAACTCAGAATCTAACCGAGCATGTCCTCTTTAACTATCTGTGGGACTCGTAGCACTCAATATAACACGTGTGGGTGTGAATCTTTGTTTCTTATTTATTTGGCCCCACAGCCCTGATGACGTCCTTGCGACATATTGTTGTCATGGTGGGGTCCAATGTTGGAACAGAATGGCCGATAAAAAATCATTGGTAATGCATGGGACATTGAGCTTTTCAGGATTCTTCCTACCTATATTTTAATGGTCTCCATTTCCGCATACGCAGATAAATTAATACTCACTTTAATCCGAAAGGTATTTCCAAATTGTTTCACTCCAAACTAGTTCACGCACCGCGTCGGTTGTAATACATTCGGAAGCATTAGTAATGTGTGCCCGTGGAATTTTCAGGCAAGAACAGGCCATGTTCCTTTCCACTCCCATGAGAATTGACTTCCACATGTACCGTAAATTTGATGGATTTTACGTCATCTGTGGACTTTTACTTATGAGCGTGTATTCTGAATCATTTTCACCGAATTCAGGTCCCCCACCATCTCTTTTTGGTCCTCAAATAATATCTTTGAACTCTTGCGTCAGTGGGGAAGACAACATGACAGTAGACACCTTCTTGGAAAGAACTCGAATGGTAGATAATCAGACACTGAGACGAATTGCAAACATCAGGTGCAGTACAATGCGTCGCAGCTGAATTTGTCGAAAACATCCATAATGTGATTAAGCTGTGTTCAAACTTCTCTCTACATTTATAAAGAAACGAATTACGTCTAAAATCTTTAAAAACTCATCATTAAAAAATTTTACTAGTTGTTGCGCAAATGCCTTTGGAACCTATCTGCGATTATTCCACTGGACTAAGGGGATTTACTCGGAAACTCATTCAGCTGGCGAACCCAATTCAGAAGTAATACACTGACTGGATTATGGAAGAAAGGCTTTCGACTCTCTTTTGATCAGACTTTAGGGGGTAAATTGGATGCTTTGTTTCCATAAGAAATTTAAGGAGTATGTTAGAAGCCGAGAAATTAGCGCGGTTAGTACAAGCGAGCACGGGTAATACTCGACCATAAGCAGGGAAATCAATTCGCTGCCACATCCTGTGGGGTCACGTAAGTTGAGTGCTCTGAACTTGAAGCTCGGAATCTAACCAATCACGACCTTTTAATTTTCTCGGTTGTTGTATCACTTAATGTACTCCTAATACATGTGCGTGGGAAAATATCATAATTTTAAATTATTTGACTCGATATCTCGTATATCCTTACGACAAAATTCCTGGGCGATTTGCTAGGAAATGATAAAATTTAATTCAAGTTCACTATTTATTGTATACAGCACAATTTATTTCACCCTAGGGAATAGTTCTTTTTTCACTATTCACTCACGAACTACCCACATAGTATACTGTTGTGCAGTCCAGTAGTTTTGGTCAAATGAAACTTGTAGAAATACAAGATCTTTTTTTGGTCACACCTTGTACATTCCATTTAAAAAGCTTGGTCGAAGGTTGGGCTTTGCTTTTAATCTACAATTATCCAATTCTTTACTAAATCCACGTTTTGAAAAGGAGATACGAATTAAACTTTTTCCAATGTTTCGCGAAGTAATCGTTATGGAAAGGCTACATTGAAAAGGCTTTATTGATTTCAGACCGTCGCCACATTTTAGCTTGATTCTTTTGATTGCCTTTCTAAAACCACAAATGTTAATGACTTGGGTGATTTATTTTCTACGTGATGGCTTCCAAGTCGTAAAATTGAAAATGGGAAAACATGGACACATTTAACCAAACTATTTTTTCTTTCAGCCGGCTTTCCGAAAAAAAGAAAGATTTTAAAACCTAAAACTTAATTAAAATGCATCGCATGTCGAGATCTAAAATATGTTACGACGTCGTGATTGTCTGGTGGATATTACGTTCGTTCAATAATCGGATGGTCCAGGCTTAAATCTGGGGGGCCCCTTAGTGAATCCTGTGCTTCAGACAAGGTGTGTGATTTTTCGGTTACCATAGCTTCTGCGAAAACTCGGGTCTCATATTGAAATGAACTACCCTCCCTACCCTGATGTGTGAATTTCACTGTCCGAAGATTTTAGCAGTATTTGGGCTCTAACCTATCCTATTAAAATAATGCTTGGAATGATTAGTGCAGTGGGAACATAATCATAGGCACAGATATTACCAAAGGTTTGCGTGAGCATTACTACCACATTGAAATACTGAACTTGTGATTTGAACAAAGTCTTCTTCAGAGTCACAAAAATTAGGACCACATTTTTGTGCTTACATACTCGTACGTGTATATGTATGATGATTACGATGCAAATCATTATTTAGAGCCTAGATATAGGTTCCGTAGTCTTGATTAGAATAAACGTATTGCTATCATTTTATCTTATGTGCACAGAACTAGAAAAAATAAATAGCATGCATACTTTTTTTACTTTTTGTCCATTGAGTAGCATCCAAGTTTCATTTTTACCCCATCAGATTCTTGACCCTTGCCAAAGTTCTTTTAATACTGACGGAAATAGTTGCAATGAAATTTATCTCGGGAGTACTCAAATTGTTGTTAATTAATTTACTCTACGCCTCAGTAAATCTTTATCCAGATCCATTAAAGATTTTAATGTGCATATTTTCTAAGGATATTTTTTCGTCTCCTGAAAAGCAACCTATGGAATTACGCATAACAAAAAAAATCGTTTACCCGGTGGAAGTGAGTGGTGAGAAACCATTCCTCCTCCGCCACTTGTACCCATGACTGAAGCGTCCGTTGTCGGTCCTTCGGAGCCCACGGCAGAGGCGTAGGGTGCCACCGGAAGGGCCGGAAACGAGGATGGCGGTGACGATCCCCCTGCAGGGGGTGTGATTCCGGGAGGCCCGGCGGGGAGGTACATGGGATAGTTGACGGAGGAGCCATAACTTGAGCCTCCCCAGCAAGACGAACCCTCACTGCTCCCGATGGCGCTCCCCTGCTGATTCGCATCTGTACTCGCGGAAAAGAAGTAAATTAGCGCCATTATATGTAGCGATATTATTGGGGTTTTTGAAAAGTTTATTTGATAATTTTAATAATGTTTAAAGAGATGTAATTACATGACTTCTACGTTCCTTATGAATCTATTAAGGTGCTAAAATTATTATTTATAAAATCCAGCTATTATTAAATTACATTATTAGCAGTAAGTGTGTGATTAATTATGTTTTCTAATAGAAGTGCAGTAACAAGTCTAAGTTTTAGTTTCTGCAGCAATTTGTAAATAAACATTTTTAAATTGTTGAGCCACACTCAATATGACATAATGTTATTTAAATGATTCATATTAAATGCACACGTATTTCAACAAATCTCTCAGATAATCCGCTCATGGTCAAGAACTTGGCTTGACTTGGTGGTATGCATATTGCAAGTAAATTACTAAAACATTCAAACTAGTTATTTGAAATATATACACATTTTCATTCTAACATGGTATCAGTAGTGACAGCGATGATATCAAAAAGCAAAATTCCTCTCCAAATACATAAATCGATGTGCCATATGTGTAGTTTCTTTCAAATGAATCTTAAAAGATCGAGGGGCGACACTTGTCATCCTTTCAGAAAATGTACTTCCACATCTTGCCAGCGAGTCTCCCGACTCAACCGCACTAGGACTATGGAAAATTTCGGACGCAATGTCCTGGATCAATGAAATGAAAGTCATTGTTGCATTCATTAGAATTTTCTGAAACTATCGCCGCCTCCATACGTTTGGCCTTTCTCGGCAACTGTAATACTGATGGTCGCGGTGGATTGGCTACCCACACTCAATAATATGAGTCGTCTAAATAGAGCCTTTACTGTCTCATTTCCAGAGTTTGGTAGGGTGGCTACTAAAGCAGACACAGAATTCCTTTCCATCATTTTTATCAAAAATATTGTAATTACCATTTTTACCTGCATATTTTCTCAATTTAAGTTCACCAGAAAGACGGAAAAATTAATGCAGTCGTCATTAAAAGCTTAATTAAAAGCGGATCCTCGTTCCACCATGACCCGCTTAGGGGCATTATAAAGGAAGGGACAGAATGTGAATACTTCATTGCGAAAATGGTGACGGAAAAGAAACGGTATTCGGACGAATTCGTTAATGATTGCTTGAGAAGAAGGAGAAAGGGGGACGAATAAATAGGAGGTCGCCAATTTTCAGTTGGGGAGGAAAGATTAAGAGGCCGGCTGCGGTGTCTAGCCTCTCCTGCTCCTTTTGTTTGGATGGAACCCCTCCGTAGCAGTAATAGTTAATAGGAGAGGCCGCCTACAGCTGAGGTCAATCTCGACACCATAGATAACTGGGTGGTTTGGTAAAAGTAGGATTTTTGAGGGAAAGAAGGAAGGGTGGAGAGAAACCCAGCATTGTCATTGGCATACTCTAAAAACGGAAGGCACCCAGGCGCCCACAATTTAATGTGCCATACGATGGACGGTGTACTCTCCAAATAGCACTCCAAGGAGGGATCCGGTTGCCACTGAAAAATGATGCTACCGGCGAGATTCAAGCCCAGACCTTCGGGGTGGGGATTGAGTACATTAGCCACTGAATTCAACAAAAATACGGCTCGAAAACGTAGTTTACAAGCGGAAATCTTTAACGATCATTTTTGCAGGTAAACCAGTCATACTGTCATTTGATATTATAAACGGTGAAAAACATTTCGCAGTAACACATATGACTAAGCAAGATGAGGCAAACCAGCGGAATTAGGTCACCCAGGAATACAGTTTAATGCGAAAAAAATTAAAAGTTCGCTTTCTCCATCGAAGCATAACATTTGCGGTCAGAATAACGTAAATCCTTAACTAATGTTTAAAATGTTTATATTGTGGCGAATATGATATGATTTCTAAATATTTTTTGTGTCGCCAAGCGTGAAAATTATGCCAAAATGTATGGCTCATTCCTAATTTTTCGAGAAAACAGCACTTATTATGCGTGAGTTGTAATGCAGCGAGAGAGAAAATAAAATGGACGGAAATTGAAACAAACGATAAAGTCCTAGGCATGGTAGAGGAAGGGAGATGGCTAGAGGGAGAAATTCGAAGGCGAAAAGATGTGGGCGCAGGAGATACTGAGAGGCAACGGAAGACTGTAATTGAAGGGAAAATGTTGGGAGAGCAATGGAATGCATGTCAGTTCTCTATTTCCCTTTGTACCTAATCTCAATCGCCGAAATATGTTTTTAAAGCACTTATGTTCGTCGCTCGTAGCACTTGAATTTGGCGGGAAGACATCAAATTGTGATTTCAAAAAGTGAATTTTAGTGGCGTATTGGTACCCCCATATTTTACATTGATATAAATACCCCGCTAACTACTAAAAAGGTGTGCGGCAGGTGGTGCAAGCACCAGGTGGGAAAGTTGGAATGGTGAGGAAGGATATGGGAGAGAAAGAGAAAAATATTCGTTGAAAAACTATCAAATAATGTGCAAACTTGTATACATCCTGGAGGAAGATTTAATTCAAAACAAGAGTTAATTTACCTATTAAACTAGTAACTTGTTTTGCAAAAAAGGGAATAAAAATGAACCAAAACCATTTATTCGACAGGCCTTCACCAAGACAAGACAGGCCACGTTGAACTGAAAAATATTACGGGGATATTCCACTCTTACATGGATATGCAACTCACGGGCCCCGCCCCCAAGGACAGATGAGGAATGCGACACCGCCTCAGGCAGCGGAGGCGTCCCCCCACAGAGAGAGAGAGAGAGACGAGGGATGGAAGGAGAAGCTTTAACATTCCATATTGGCACGGCTATTCGCCAAGGCACGGCTATAGTTCTTTGAAACTTTCAGCTTTGACATTTGCCCAAAAACGGTCGAAACATTGTAGAAGGATTACTATAATGCATTCTCCTTGCCACGTAGAACTAATGGTTTTTTAAAAAGTTTCCTAATCTGAGTACTGATGATAATGCCTGCGTTCATTTTATGGAAACTGATGCTGAGGAATATTTCGCAGAGTTAGAGACACGTAAATAAGTTGGTGGCAATTTTCACCTTCCACATGTAAAGTTTTTGCAAAATTCTTTGCAAGCCTCAATTTTATGTATAGTCGGGGGAATTAAACTTTTCCCGGGTCTATTAAATGACCATGTTCAAACATTCCATTATATGCGTTATGTGAGTGTTCAAATTTTGCAATTTTAGTGGGTATCTTTGGTACGGCCATGCCATTCGTGCAGGGTACTTGGTTTAGTCGTCCAAGTAATGTATTGTCATTTTGTAGAGAAAGAAAATCTATTGTAACTGTGATGCATTATTTATCTAGCAGGTTCTAGATCCTTGAGGAGCTTATTTGAGCTCAATGTTATCATCTTAGAATTGGGGGAATCTGCATTTGACAAGTTTGCATCTCCTAAAGTAAATGTTATTTGAAGAAGCACCGATATTTTTAATGAATGCCCAATGAAGCATTTCTTGGAGCCTCAACAATAGAAAATCCTTCACTAGGTGGCCTACCGATCTGGGAATGATATATGTTAGGGTACACAAGGGAATTCGTTTGTCGATTTTTCTTCATGGACGCCACTTTCGTAATAGAGGGAATTATACAGAAATGACAATAAGTACAGTTATCGCAAGACCCCCTTCAAACAGTGGGTGCAACGAACGGCAATTCATTTTCCAGTCACCCACGCTTTGATCAATACGCAGTGTAGCACACGTATGCTGACCACTTGTTGTTTTGATCGAAAACAAGAAACACATTTTTTTATAGATGGCTTAATCGAACACATCCCCTTCATTCGTGCATCCACTTCTTCGCAAATATAGCGTAACTTATCCGCGTTATTTACACCGTTAAAGGACATTCTACTCGTCTATAACACTGAAATACCAGATAAACCTATTGCAACACAATTCTCATGAAGGAACTTCCGGATATATATCCCGAATTAGTCCATTTTCGTACAACACTTCAAATGAACTGCTAACTTCAACTGCCTGACGAAAATTTTAATGATCACATTTTCCGTCCATGTGTGTACTTTGATTGGTTTCCTGCAAGAGGTTTCCAATGATAATGTGACGTTAACTGTTCGTTCATAACGATTCTTCCTGAGTGCTGACCATCTTACCTTTTCCATTTGAATATTCCCCACAAACAGTATAATGAGTTACTTGAATTCAGCTACGTAGGGATTCCTAATCTACTTGCCCTTTGTTACGTCGAATGTTGATGTAACTCCCAAGTAGTGTACTTGCTCCGCTATGTTTATAGCTGTTCCTTCGAACGTATAGGTGTAAGGGTGCATGTATGTCTATTCCCAGAAATGATTGACTGTGCATATTTTTTAGATTCAATGGGAGACTTCTCTCACAATGCATGGCACTAATAATGTTTAGATTGCCTCAAAGTGCCTCACATGTCAATCTGTATCTTTTATCGCGGTAGATGACCGTATGCTCCATACTTCGCTGGTTTCTTTATAATGAATACCACTGACGCAAATATAAGAAAACAGGGGAATGATCATATAACTGAGAACACGGAGAGGTATGTATCTTTTGGCGTCCCTCAGTGCCACAACAGAATCTTCCGTAGTTAGCACTGAACCCTTCTTTTTCATAATATATGTCCGGATCATATATTCCTTTGCTCAAAAATTTCAATACTCCGCAATTTTTTTATATTAAGTTTTAATCACCATTCCTTGCGCCTCTGATATTGTCTCTGGGCCTCCAGAGAGTAGCCCGCAATCTCCTAGGGTCCTTATTTCCCTGTGTATCACTTTTTGGTCTGCAAATCGCTACTGGCGTATGAGCTTAAATCATTAATTTATATTAAGAACAGAAGTGGCTCTATTACACTTCCCTGGGGTACGCCTGAAGTTACATCTACCTCCGTTGAGCACAACCCATCGATCACTACTATTTGCTTGCGATATGACAACAAGTCTCCAATCCAATTAATTATCTCTTCATTGATACCACTGCGTTTAAGTTTCCATAGCAATTTATTGTGTGAGACTTCATCGAAAGCTTTCTTGAAATCCAAAAATACTTCATCGACCTATGTGTTGTTTTCTCCCGATCCCGATCATAGGATATCGTGAATAAAGCGGCCCGATTGGGTATCGCAAGATCTGCTCTTCCTAAATCCGTGCTGGTTGTGGCTTAGTATCTTCCTACTATCGAGAAATCTCTTTAAAATATTCACTATAATAAGTTCTTATATTTACATGAAATCGATGTTAAAGATATGGATCGGTAATTGGTGGGTTTCTCTCTATCACTTCCTTTATAGATGGGAGTATTGTAGGCTAGCTTCTAGTCGCGAGGTACTGAGCCTTCTTCAAACGACTTGATAAAATATTTTATAGAAATGGAGTAATGTCTTCAACTAATTCCTTCAATATTCTGATCTACATTCAGGTGTAGGTATTCCGGTCCTGGTGTTTGTTGGCTTCGATACTAAGGAGCCGATATTCTATACCTGTCTTGGCCAGTGTTATGTCGCACATGTGTTCCCCGGATGTTTGTGGAAGCTCGTTTATATGTTTACTGTAGACGGTTAAAAAAAACCTTTTTAAATATTTGCCTTATTCAAAGAATGCGCATTTAGACATTTGCCCTGAATTTCTCTAAAGTAAGACCAGAATAACTTTGGATTTTCCTCAAAATATTCCAAAGAATTTTAGTATTTAAGGAGTAGGGATTTGCACATGATGGTTTTGTTTTACCACGACATTATTTTAGTTTCTGTTTAGATGTATTCATATAAACTACGTTAATACTTTTTTAATTCTTTTCAAAATCTGATTGCAGCCTTCTTTGTTTTCTTAACGCCGCTCTGACTTCTCCGTTGTATCATCCAGGTTCTTTACTGTCGCATTTAAGTCTGACTGGAATGTTCATTCCTTGCCGTGTAATATTTTGAAAATATTTCCAAGTGATTTTGGTGCAGATTTGTGAGTTTAAAGCAAAGAGAACTTCCCCTCCAAATCTATTAGGTCTGACCTTTATGTGAATCAAGAAACTGTTTAGGAAAACCTCACTGTTTGCTATATCTTCCGCGAGCCAGCTCTCCGTTCCAACTACTATGCCTGCCTTTATACTAACAAAAAGGTGTTTAATGTCTGACGTTTGGTTTCTTATTTAATTTAAAGTTGTAATTTGTATTTGGTCTATCAACTTTTGCTTGAGGATTTTCTGGATGCTCAAAAAAATATTTCGCGAAGATTCATTGCTAACAGAGGCACTAGTTTTATATTCACCCACATGACTATTTTTCCCGTTTTTGAGGCACTAATTTCATTGTTTCTGCGAGAAAAAGGGTTTTATTGACGTTAGATTGCTTCATGATCTTGGGGATGTGTGAGTCGATGACTGATCTGAAGATGCAAAAAGTGCTGGATCTTACTTTATTTTCCCGAATATATGACCTGCGCTCTTTCCTATCAACTATTCGTGCATCCTAAGGGTTACCAACTCCAATGCCTCGGTGGTTTGATGAACCCCAGAGTGATGGGGGGATTTCCGATACGCTGAGAGGACAGGCCTCAGATCCACGAAGTATCTTCTATTTACTCCACAAAATCCCCCCAGTTTTTCATATAGACCCTCTATGCGGTTCCAAACCAGCCTTCCGCGGTCAATACGCGGCACGATGCTACAAATTGTCACATATAGTGGGACCTTTTACTCCGTCTCGACTCATCTCGTCTCTCCGCTTCACCTCCCGAGTACAACTCTTAGAAGGACCACAGGATCTTTTCAGAGCCACATTCCTAAGCGTCGTTTGTCCCCACATGTTCTGCAATGCGTAGCTTGGAGCAACCCATATCCCTGACCGCCGCTTTCACCGCATGTGTCGACAGGGGAATCCCACCGCCTGGTATACACCAGAACGACAAGAATTCAACATCTCCCTCACTTTGGTCTCTGCGTCACAGCATGGGCATTATCCACCGGAAGTTTGAGCTACCAAATACTTTGATTCCCTCCCTTCCCTCACGCTGACGGTTAAACTTCGGCGGAGCTCTTGAGGTGGGGGTGGGAGCTACAGGAACTTCGGTGCTATCGTCCGACAACAATTAGAATCTATTGGAGATGTGGACAGCATTTGCCTCCGCATTTGCCGATCCACGCCGCAGAATACCCTTAGCCCTTTTCCCCCGAGATGCAACCCTCTAGTTATCAGAACTACGGGGAGGCAATATACCTTCCTTGGATGAGGAAGCCCGGGGTTAGATCCTTGATCACCCAACCGTTTCATGCAGTCGGTCGAACCCGTGCAGTGCCCTTGTTGCGGTGAGTTTTCGGATTCCCATCAAAGCACCACCTCCCTTCGGGGTAGTCACCCCCCCGTCAATCTTAGACAGAAGCTCCCGCACAATTCTATCCAATTCGTCGTTACGGGCCCTAAGAGCCGCGCATTCATCAGCCTTTTCGAGTATTGAAACAGGAGACCTAAGTGAAGTCATCCTTTAATTACCGAGTACCTCGAATAAAAGAGGAAAACAAAAGCTAACCTATTATTCCCACGGTAGGTGCCATTATTACTCTTGGATAAGTGCTCTAACTTCGAACGCAAGAAATAAAGGACACAGCTATTATACTCGGAGGAAATAAAAAAGGAAAGAGCACTCGCCAAACCAAAAAGCGGGATACAACTACAGGCCACAAAGACTATCTGTTATCAGAGTACAACGAAGAACTGGTAACAGACAACACACTAACCAAAAATAAAAACTGGCTAAAAACTAATTAGATTGTCTCCTAAGATTAAAATTAACACTACAATGTACTACATTCACTAAAATAGTATCAAGCACAAAACTGCTCCAGCTAAAGGAAGGTAGATCAAACCGGTTCTCTGATGCGATCACGAAACAGGTCCGCTGTCGTCAAGGGTCAAGAAGGGAATACATGCTAAAATTTTTTCTTGGAACTACTTGGCAATTATTGAATGATTCAAACAAACTTCGCATTGGCAATAATGGCTTTGATAATGTGTGTGAGGTGCGACGATTTTCTCACGCCCAGTTCAAATAAATGATATTCGATTGTAGAAATGTCGCGATAAATGGTGAGCTAAGTGCTTTTTGTAAATTAAGCTAGTAATTTCAGCATCAAAGGTTGCCTATCGCAATCGCATTGTCGAAATATTTTAAATTAATATCATCTTGCGGAATCGAAAACTCACATATGCATATTGCGATTGTGACTTATTCCAGGTTTAAAAAATTAATATTCTTTTATGAAATAAAGTTGGGTAATTGTAAGCAAATCAATTGCGAAACAGACACCATTGTCGGAAAACTAAAGTTAAGGACTCTTATCAGATCATTCGGCCAACAGTTGTATCCCATTCAACAGTGTATAAGTAAAGGTTGAATGCAAAATGTTTTTAAAGTTACTTGTTACTATCATGTCATTAGTTCAACTATGACCTGCGGTTATTTATATTTGGTAAACGAGAATTCGAAAATTTCGCTCGATGTTGGAGTGCGGTCTTAAATGAAGGATAAGACTGACGGAGGGCTGGTAGTCGCGCGCCCTAGGCCGCACTCCATTTTCAATGGAGTGTTTATAGAACCCTATTCTCCACGTCGGCTTCGAAGCTGACCGCAGCCACCCCCCCACCCCCTCTTGCTCGCTCAGCGTCTCCCTTCCCTTCCCCCGCGACCCTTCACTCTATCCCATCAGCCTCTACTCCCCCCACTACTCTCCCCCCTTTCACTCATTACCAGCCCTTCTGGTACCTGCTTTCGGCTGCACAACGGCTTCTGCTATTCTTAAGTCTCCCCCCTCTTTATTTGACCAAGTTCTAGTTACGGAAGTCTTATTGTTTCTTTAGATGTTTGCATGCGTCAGTGTCCAAGCAGGTATAAAATGAAGGATTCCAATTGGATGTGAGGGTAGGAGAGACATCTTCAAAGAACTGACGGAGATCTCCTGTTTACACACATCGGATTGCTTTGAAAAAAATCAGCATTGATAGAATATCTTTCATTAGTTAACAGTCAACTGTTGGTCACCTCTGTCTAAGAAATATTTTACTGCACCAACGAATTTGCTGGGATATAAAGCTTATAACGGAACCACGTCCAAAGGTAATACGTGCTCGTAGTCAATAGTTCGGCGAAGCTCAGTCGAATTGAATACAGCGTACCCGTATAAAAAGTCTCATCTATCATAATTTTCCGCAAAGACCAGTCCTAATTTAAGTATTTTGACCCCTTGGGCTAGAATTGAACTCTAATCTAATCTCATGATTAGGTGAATAGAGTATGCCCAAGGTGGGTAAGAGCGGATGGTGGCGGGGCTACAGAAAACGCATTGTGCCTTTTTACCTTCCGTTAGGCCGGACGTGCCTCTCCAATGTTGACACCCTTAGAAGCAGCCCACTTCCTACATGAAACCCTTACCGTAGAGGCGAGCTTGTGTCCATATGATATACTCTTCTCAGTTATTTTTGGGTAATTTTTCAGTTAAATTTTATTTTGAATGCTTTTAATTCTCATGATGTTATTATTCTTCGATGATACTTGAAATGGCGCCAAAGACTTGGCAGACTCGACCACATGAGGTAAAAACGTAATTTAGATCTACACTAAACTCCACAGGCCGCCGTAAGGTCGTGTGGCCACCATCCATACAAATGATTGCAACCACATGCAAGCATACAAATGCATGCCAATTCACACCCAAAGAGTCGTATATATTCATACAAATAAATATACTAGCAACAAACATACACATGCACCTTCGAATAAACCTGTTGTTTATGCATCGTTTAATCTTATCGTCACTTGAAACTCGAATGTCTTTGCTATCACTATTATGATTTCTGATTGTCTGAGGAAAGAACGAATATTTGTATCTATCTTTACTGGAGTCTATCTTCCCTATCTCATCGTTGTGGTCTGATCTACCTAAATAGTGTGTGGCCATTATAATTCATTCAGTTTCATTGTTAAACTCGTTTGTTCTCAACATGTCTAAGTCTCGTCTGTTCTCTTCGCATCTCAAGTGGCTCCCTGTCTAATTCCCCTAAAAGGCCAGCGACACTCGTCTTCCTACTGTAACAATTTTAACGAATCTAGCGGAATTTCTCTGGACTTTATCCAATTATTTTTGCCAAACTTTCTCTCAAGGATCCCAAATACTTTAGTATATTCAAAATTAGGCCAAAGGTGAAATAATACCTCTCTTTTACTTTCTAATTACGTTTCCCTACCACCTATTTAATGTTAGACGAGTATTAATGATGGTCAGAGCATCTTCCGTGATGTTTCTTACTTGTGTGAAAATACGATTTGAGTTACGTACTTTTAAAATCGCCGAATTGATGCATTAGATGAAAATCCAGGAGTCCCTTGAATTCTCATTCCTATAATGTAGTTATGAATTATAGAAGAACACGTTAGACAAAAAAATGAGTTTTTTACTGTCATTTATTTTGGATACGCTCTTGTATTTTTCTCTAAATATTTTCATGTACCTATCAATGGTCAAAATGTCTCTAGGAAATGGATCTCTCCATAAGCTAATCATAATAGCTCAAAATGCATTCTGATCATTAATGAAATCTGACCATTAATTACCACAAAAAATAAAATTCCCTAAATTTCAGTCGGCAAAAGTGCCTTCGGCAGGCGATCAGTGGAATACCTCGATACCAGCCATGTATTAGTCAAGAGAGAAATTTTACTAATTTTAATGAAAAAAAGAATTAAGAAATAGGAAAGCATTTAGACTTTATTCTCTTATATGTACGCCTAACATGATACCTTCACATTTTAATTAAAGGTTAAAACTACATGGGGTCATTTAAAAAGCTATCATATTTCAATACTTAATCACTTAAGCTAATACGTCAGTAGCAACCTCAGATTATTTGCAGGCGACTCAGTAGTACACAGGGAAATGACCTTAGCAGATTGCGGACTACGCTCTGGAGGCTTAGACCCAATATCAGATTGGTGCAGGGAATGGATATTAATACTAAAGATTAGCAAATGAGCAGTTTTGAAATTTTGGAACAAAAGAAGCGATGAGGAGGGCATTCGTCTACATTATGAAATACTGGGTTCAGTTCTAACTACAGAAGATCAAGTTGAAATGGCAACAATACTAATACTGGTAGTAATAAATAATAATAATACTCGTGATAGTACGAAATTAAGGACTAATAGAAATAATAAAGACATTCGTATTGCAAGCAAGGACAAGATTAAACGTTGCGTAGACATCTGGCACATTCGGAAGTGCATGTACATGTTAGTTGCTAGAATATGTATGTATTTGCATGAATGCTAATTAAAATGGGTTTTGCATGAATATATACATTTCTGTGGGTGGGAATTGGAATGCGCTTGTTAGTTTTGCACTTGGTTTCATTCTGTTCTACGGGTGGTGGCTTAACACCCCCCGCCAGACGCCCTTGCGGCAGCTTGCCGGGTAAAGTATGGATGTAGAATACATAATTCACATACATTAGAAGGTACGTCACAAATAGTTTTCTCCCATCCTAGTACACTAGGCGTCATTGCTAGGCTTACCTGAATAAACAGTCGCTCAAAAGTAATCTCAGAGGTAGGCTAATGTTCAAATTTGTACACAATCTTTGAGATCTCACATCCGAAGTGCTCGACCACCATTAGTTCAGTCCTCTAAGAGAAATCAAAGAATTCCTTGTTGCTATTAGTTCTTCGTTCGTTGGCAATGCACTTTAGTCATCGTGATATCAATTAGTTTAAAAATATTATGGCAACCTCAATGCAGTATTTGGCTGTCCTTTTCTCTCTTTCTGCCAACATCCCCGTAGTTTTTATTTCTTAAGTTTCTCACTCGAAGTGAAATTGGAGAAAAGGGAGAAGGGCTGTGGGCATCAAGAGAGTTTATGAGAGATTCCGTGAAAACATAACAGGAATACATACTGAAATATAGGCCGCGCCGAGGAACTAGAGACCCAAAACAAGGCAATGAAATCCTACTTCCATGCTGTTGAGGGTGGCCGACACATTGTCGTTGCCGTAATCGATTTGAGTTGGATGAAAATTCAATACGGAGATTTAGAATAGATATGTAGGAGAGCTATGGAAACCGAGTTATAACAGATGAAGAGGTTTTAAAATACGCTGGGACCCATGTTCAGGGTTATTTAGTAGCAAGAATTTCCCCACCTCTCTCTCCTCCAAGGTACCCGAACACAAAGAGGACGGTTTTCTAGCAGTGATAGTATTCCATCTGGGGTCTTCTTTTCACTTTCAATTGGTATCCACTTTTCCACTTTTTTCAAAAAAAAAATTATTATTACTTCCATTGGCGGCTGGCATAATATGTGATCAATATGCTTACCCATTTCTTTTTTCAGATTTTATCCAACTTCTCTTTTCTCCCCCCTATATAATATCTTCGTAAGTTATTCGAGCAATCCATTTCATCATTATCATCCTCCTGTGGCTCCACATTTCCCATTCTCCTTTTTCAACCATTTTCTCTTTTCTGATGATATCATTTTCGATTCTTACCTGCAATAGTGAAGAATACTCCATAGTTATGTTTTGCCCTGGAGTGAAAATGCATGAACTTGAGTAGAGAACTAATTAGACGCTGTGTGTGACAAGTGGGATTTTTGCTATCTCTAGCCCTACAATTATTATTATCCAGTCTTGTCCATGGGAAGAGGGAGTCCTTGAGTCCGCGAGTTCTATTTCTCGAATGCTATATTGATGATCCAAGCGACCAATTTATGTTGGATTACGTATAATTGACGAGGCCTAAGTGCTGAAACAAATGTCTCTGAATTTATTTTAGTAAGTTAGACCTAGCACTGTGTCGTCTTTCTTCTAATGATTCCAAACCCAACTCCAGAAGCATTCCTGTGACGCTTTTCGTTTTGTCGTAACAATTTTTAACGAAACGGGCCGCCCTGTATTGAACCTTCTCAATTTCCCGAATAAAGTATTTTTAAGCCGGATTCCATACACTATACGCATATTCTAAATGTGGCCTTACAAGAGGATGGTAGTCACTCCTGCCAAAATTCCGACTAAAGAATCACAATTTTTTATTTGCTTTCCCGCAGATTTTACGTATGTGAGGGCAACAGGTTAAGTCGTCCGTTTTAGTAACATACTTGGTATTTTACCGTATTAATTACTACTAGGTCAACTCCAACAACTTTGTAAACAAATCCCGATGATCTTTTCAAGAAATTTACCGATAAACATTCGTTATGCTTTAATATCATCCACTATTTTGCGTACCATTTCGAAATTCAATCTAGATCGCTTGGTAGTATTAATCGATCCTCTTCCCCAGAAATCTCCCGGTAAATCACCGTGTCATCCGCGGAGAACCTAATCTTACTTTTCACTTCGTGGTTCAAATCGTTCACAAAAATCAAGGCAATCGAAGGTTTTTTATTCACTATTATAGGGCTTTTCTTCTTTCCTATTTCTGTCTGCAACTTGCGCTTTTTGTTCTTGATATTTTGGGTTTGAGAGATGATTATGTTCCAGTTTATGTGGTTTTTCTAGATTAAAAAAAATCTTTCGATAGCATGTGTCATAGCAAGGTACTCACAAAGCTAAAATCCTTTGGTATAATTATAGACAAAAATATTTTCCGTTGGATTGAAGACTTTTTTTAAATGGTAGAGCACGAATGTTAGTCATGGATGGTGTAAGCTTCAATACAGTCGACATTTTTCAGGTGCTCCCCTGGGAAGTGCCATCGGACCTATTTTATTCCTTCTTTACGTTAACACAACACCGAGGGAAAAATGCACTGTGCCGTGGCAGAAATGCACGGCAAATGTGCCGTGTAGTGCAGTGTAGTTCTCTTTATGAAGAACTACTACATTCAAAATACCAAAATATGAAGTGTGGACTTGATTATATACTTTGGTGTTACACTCACTCACGACCTCTCCTGGGTGAAACATACACGTATAAGGTGAATATGTGGATATGTAGGCAACAAATTGTGGGTTAGACTCCCTTGACCATGGGCAGTACTTCACTATTGTAGTCTTCAACGCTGTCAAACTCTCACTCCTGATGACTGTCACTTAGTAGACCGAAATATCGGTAGAGAGTTCCACAAATAATCAATTTTGACTATAGGATTGACACCTTACAAAAAGAGTGTTAGAGGATTTGATTCGTTTTATTTAATATGCAGCAAAGGTTGTTCCGAGAATTATCAATAGAAGACTACAAAATAATGCAAAAAGCTGCCTAGGCGAAGTTCAGTTTCGGTTGAGAACTGGGCGATATTCACGTGATGCCATCGCAGTGCAGTGAATAGTAAGGAACAGAATATGATGAGGATACCTTTGGGTCCTTCATGGATTTTGAGAAGACGTTCGACTAGACGAAGAGAAGAGTGGACAAAGATGATAAAATGGCGGAATAGTAGTAGAGTTCAGAAATGAGTAACTTTTTCGGTTCGGTTAAGCGTTTCCCGTTACCGTGGACACATTTCAATACGTATGCTGAGAAAATTAAGGGTGGTATGGGAAGGCTTACATGGGTTGTCTGAAAAGTTCCCGATCTTACAAAGATACAAGACATTTTTTCTGATATTTTCTGAAATTTTTGAGGCTGGAAACGTTTTAGACCACCCTCGTAAGATGGGAATAAGAGTAGGAGGAAAGATTCTTAAGTCGGCTACATTGGTTGATAATCAAGCAATAGTTAATCAGATATCCAATGAATTGCAGTTAATGTTGAGTGTCTTACTTAAGTAATTGTTGAGCCCTGGGTAATGTGGAAGGATTGGCATGAAAATAAACCACACAAAAATGAATGAGGGAATAGATGCAGGAGAGCTATGTTAGAAAATATAGTAGGATGAAGTTAAGTTGAAAAAAGAAGGATGTTAAGTAGAGCAGGTGGTCATGCATTTGAGCAGTATTTTTGAGCAAAATGGTCGTAGTAGCGGGGAAATCAAGAGAACAATGATATTGCGGAATACGAATTTACGGAAAGGAGAATTTATGAAATTTATTTTAAATAAAAATGCGAAGGAAAGAGACTAATTTAGAGTGTAGGTTTTTATGGACGTAAGACTAATATTTTAGGCAAGAGAATGAGTATAGAATTGAAGAATTTGCGATCTGGGCGTAGCAAGAAATGGAGAAAATTAAGTTTAGAGGGAGACTAACGGTATGGTATTGAATATGGTGGGCGACGAACGGAAGTTGCTACGGTAGGTTTAATAATGAAAAAATATTTGGGTTGAGGAAACAGAAAGGAAGTGGGATATTGACGGCCGTGATCAAGGGTTAAACGTTGTCTAAGCGAGTTAGAGGAAGGAAGAGAATAGACTTTTTAATCAGCATGAAGACAGGTAAAATTGTTGAGGAAGTATATAAGGAATAATGTATGACAAACCAGAGGAATTTCTCGCAATACTTAGAAGGTAGTTGCGTGGGACTGCATAAGAATTACCGTTAACTGGTATAACACCACTCGTGAAATGAATCGCTTTATAGCCAGCTGAATCGCGAGAAAACAAACACTAAGGTTTCAATTGGTTTGCCTCAATTCTAACAAAATATTGGCCACTATCAATACTTATCGCACTTTTGAATATTAGCGTGTATATTATATTACATTTTTTTGACAATTTGTCTCATTAACGAGAAATAAAGAAGAAAAAGTTGAAATCCCGTTATTCTCATTATCAAGAAAAGATATTATTGGTAACAGCACGCTTACTGAATTTGCTGTCATTAATACATTAAGTGAAATATACTTCATACAGACAATAGTGCATGTATGCTTTAATTTAACCCTTAATTTTTACGAAATATCATGTAGTTAGTACATTAGTATCATTTACTATATGTATTTAGTAGATGTAACATACAGAATGAAAGTAACCTAAAAGTAAACATTTTCCTCAGAAGTTATTGAAATATAAGATATATAAGGAATAATAATTTTTTGTTGTAATGAACATGATTTACGCGAAAATATTTGTACCTCTTCGTCCGTGTTAAGAATACTTTCTCTACGTGTATTTTATTATGAAATAATGCAAATATTGCACTGTCAAAAATCCAAACTCGCGTGCATGAGAGCCCCGAGCAAGTTTCAAAAATTACTTTTCCAATGTCTGTCCATGTGGGTCCTTGGATTCCCCATTTGCCAAATTTCGTTGATTTAACTCCAGGACTTTGCATAATAAATTATTCCAATAAAAAAATAGTCGGTATAAATTTTATGGAACATGCCCGGTATTTAGTCAGCACACTAAATCGAGGACACATAGCCTCAGAACCGGACAATTTTAGTCAATGTTTTTACTATTTGTAAAAAACTCTATTGACAGTTATAAAACCAACAAATTAGTCCTATGATTCCTCCTTTACGGTAATACGTATATTGCTCGTGTATTTGGCCGACGGCTTCTCTGAATCCGTTCCAATGGGTGGTTAACTTTTACCGTTCCACTAATTTTTACATAATATTAGTAATTACCCTTGTAAATATAAACATTATTTAACCGTTTTATTTAGTATTAGTTAACATGAACTTAATAAATTCCTGAAGTGTGGGTGTATTTATATGCTGCACAAATTTTCTAATGAAATAACCAGTACTAGATAGAATTTTTAGGTAGTATCTATTTCTTTAATATGAAAATTATTCAGTTTTGAATTTCGTTGTCTGTTGTTTCCTTACATGTGATTTTGCTCATGACATATAGGAGGCGCGAGATTATCGACATTCTTGTGGTAATCGTGGTTCAGCGCATGACTTACTGACTACATACAGGGTTCGTCCGGAAAATAAGTGTACTGAGCTCAGGAAAAAAAATTTATTACACTTTTACATATCTTAAGCTAATATTCCTCAAAATAGGACCCTTGTGAGTCGATACACTTGTTCCAGCGGCGTTCCCATTCCTGGAACGCTCCCGCGAAGGCATCATCGGGAACCTCTCGAAGACTCGTCGTCGACCTCTTCTCTGCCCTCCACGAACATCTTGTGCCACCAAAAGATCATGTTTCTGGACATGGCTGACTCCCCGTAAGCCTGGTTAATCATACCGACAGTTTCGGTAGACGATTTCCCAAGCTTTACCGCAAATTTGATGGAATAACGCTGCTTCGGCATCGCGTTCCGTGACGTGGGTCGAGCGTGGAGGTTCGCGTTAACAGAGCTCCTCACTACACCACAGCTCAGAGCCGACTGCCTTTTTCAGTGTCGCTTGCCAACATACCCCCCTCCAATCGCAGCCCGTCAGAGCGGTGCTGGGCGCGCCTGGAGCGGCGGGAAAAAATCAGTAGTCAGTACACTTATTTTCCGGACGAACCCTGTATTCTAGCCACGTGTTACATGAGAATTGTCTTCCGCTAATTCTATCAACTTGCTGCTAGATGTTTTCTCTGAAAAAGTTGCGGGTCGTATTATTAATTTATTGTTTCCATGTATTTTAATCATTTGAATGCCTTCTTTAACGCCCGTTCTTGTTATTAATTCGCAACTTATTGATTAATAACATGCCAACAGTGTGCTTTCTGTTAGATTTCAGAGGTTGCATTTTTGAAAGCACTGCAGATTTTGGTTTCAAATGTTTGATCTATTAACCCTGCCCTTAAAATATTTCAGTTGGCATTGCAGTATTTCCATGGTTACGTGTTCACATTAGTGGTTAGATGGTCGTTGGATTTTAATTTTGGCAATTTAATGTTTGCATTTTTAAGTCACGTATCCCTGCACCTTACTCTTTTTGTATACTTTCCAAAATTCTGTTTACGTTTGTGTTGATGTGTTCTTTAGCGTCATAAAATGATGTCGCAACTGTTTGGAGTGCCTCATTCCTTGCCGCCTCAACATTTTAACTTGACAAACTCTAATTGATTGAAAGAGATGTATTTCTAACTCTCCGCATGCATGCGTAATTAAAAAACAGAAGTCCATCCTTTATTAGAATTTTCTTCGAGACTGCGGATTTGGTTAATTGTAGCGTCTTTTATTTATGTTCTATGACATTACGAAATAATGATTAGAACTGCGAAAACATTTCTTGGCTTTCTCCTTCACTGCAAGATACGAATAAATGGCATACCTTATGTCGTAAGTACAATATTTTCCTGAACATCGAGCATCGCTCCAGCATCGGTTTCGGATCACTTTAGATGATGATTTAATGGAAATTCTATGCGATAAGTTGCCGTTAATAACTAAATATAAACGTAACGCATAAATATCCTTTAAAAGTTACTGTCGTGGCATCTCCCGCTGTACTTTGACTTTGGCACTTTAGTAGTTGTCGTTATACCACTTGGGTGCCTGTTTAAAGCTTAAATTACATTCTGGGCAGTTATGGTGATGCTTTATTCCAATGCACGGATTCCGTGTATTGATTGTACCTTGAATCATCTGTCCTGCAGATTTTTTCAAGTTACAATGATAGTTCTCAAATCGTTTTAATACTGGTGTATGAAATTTTCTAAAGCTCGTTCTATGAAATGACAGACAATTACTATGCGTATTTGATAAGTGCGGTCGCACTCAACCAAGGCAATCATGTAGAACGCTTCCAAAATAAATTACTTCCAAATTTTTTAGAAGACTTCTGCTGAAAATTCACGTTTGCACGTATTTCAAAATCGAAAAGCTTGTGACTGTTTTTACTGGATTCCGCCTATTACAGCGTCAAGCTACACAAAAAGAAACACCTATTGTATTTTAAAACTGCAAGTTATATGTCACAAGTATAGTTTATATTAGAACAGTCAGTGTATTTCCTCATGAGCATTTTGTTTTTACTTTAAGAAGTTCTCTCGGGTTTCCCACCGGGTCAGGTTGCGGTACACCGACGTTTCGATAGCTGACTCTGCCATCGTCTTCAGGGTGAAGTGACCCCTGAAGACGATGGCAGAGTCAGCTATCGAAACGTCGGTGTACTGCAACCTGACCCGGTGGGAAACCTGAGAGAACTTCTTGAATACCATACGCCAGGAAAACCTGAAATCCTTCAATTTTTTTACAATTAATTCACTTTGAAACATCAGGGTTACTTTGGTGGTTTTCGGCTCTGCGTTATGGCATTTAATGTTGAAAGATGGTAAGTTTGATTCAAGCGAAAAACATTATTCATGGAACGACCTATTCCAACGCATAGGAGAGCAACATCGTTATGTTGGTCGATGGTGAGGTTAGTACCTGAAGATTGTTGCCATTGAGATGACTATGGTATGGTAAATCAATCATTTATGTGAGACAATAATTTTTCTGATTCCTCTCATTTGGTCCCATTAATTCCCAGCCATTACTCGGTTGCCTCAGTGGGCATGTGAAGCATTTTGCTACCGCTCGTGGTTTGTTCTGGTTAATGAAAGTCAGAATAGGGAATTTTTTGAAACATTAAACTCTGACATGCGATTCAGGGGGAACAATTAGGTAACACTTGAGAGAAACAATGATATATGATTTTTACTGACACTTTTTGATTATTATGAATTAGGCTCAATCTTCTCAGTATACATGTATGTTCCAGGGCGGCCGCAGTTGTAGGCTAAGATAGTGGTGCTGGGATGAGGTTGCAGGCGGGGGAGTTTCTTGGGTCCACGTGTCGTCAGTTTGAAATGTGTTTGAAATTCGTGACGTGGAGAGAGGGATTCATTCAATTAAGAGCTTGACGGAAGCCAAAATATTTAGGTCGCTATCCCGTTCTAAAGTTGGGTACACAGCATATAAAAACACCCTCAAAACCTCAAAACCGGGGAGCAAATTACAGAGGCAGCTCGTGGATGTGGTTCGATTAGTGGTAAGTCAGGAGGTGACATCAAATGCGGGCGACCAAAAGAACTTCCGACGAACAATGAATAAAAACTTATCTGCGATTGATCTTCATTGCCCTTTCAGCAGTTTCTCATGACCACATTGTGGGATGTTTATCACGACTGCTTTATTAAAAATTAAAATCCCATTCACCCCTTGCATTTACACCCGAGGTTGTCTCTCTTTCAATGGAATTCGCACGCAGGGACTCCGTTTTATTCTCTACTTGCGGCGGCCACCTCAATGAAATGGGTATCCCCTGTCCGGAAGTGCATGCGACTATGGAAAGTAAATCCACTAATTAACTGCTTCACGTGGCGAGGCATTCGTCCTTGCGGCCGCGGTGTCCTTACGAGGATAAGGTCTCGCTTCGAGTCTCCTCCGCCGCCGGGGTCTTCGCTGCCGCCGCCCCATATTTTCTCCCCCTTCCTCGCCTTGCCTGGGACTCTCCGCGGTCGCGTCGTGAAGGGAAGAGGGGGACCCCCCCTCCATGTCCCCCACCCCATCCCCCGCACTCACTCCACTCTCGCTCTTTCTGCGGTTGCATTTGGTCACTGCGCCGCGCCGCCCCTGGTCGATGAAGATGCGCGGCAACACCCCCGCCGCAGCCGCCGCGCCGGTCGGCCCGCCTCCCCCACCCGACCCCACTCCCCCTCCACTGGTACGCCTCGCGGGGGCCGCTCAAGTGCTTTTGTGGCTCCTTTAAGGGAATCAATTGGCCCGGGGGGCGGGCGGGGGCCGCGGTTGGTCTTTGGCGCAGGCGGGTGCGTGTTCCGCGCGCCGTTGTGCGCTGGGCGGGGCGGACGATGATCGGTAGGGCAATCGTCTCGCTGCCTAAATCGTTTTGCCAGTGTTTTAGAAAAATAGGAGGCAGGGCCTTTGAGTGCGATTCGTAAAAAATAAATGGACTGGTAAAATGTTCACGAAGGCGAATTCGCATGTGTGACAACACACGGTGAAATTAAATACCCTACCTAAAACAATGAAAATACCCTACCTCGAACAATGACGCCTTAGTTCCCTTCAAAGTACTCCCCTTGATACCTCATGCATTTATCCCAGGTTCTCTTTCACTTTTAAAAACAATCGGCAAAGTAATTTTTCGGAATGAACATCAGCTGCGTCATCGCATTCCCCATTATCTCGTTAACCGACTGTTGGGAGGATCGGGCTTTTTTTCAGGGTCATAGCCGTAGACCCATGACTCATCTCCGGTGGGGAACCTTTTTTGTAAAACTTGGGTCACCGTTTGCGGCCGCTGTACCTGCAGCACGAAACTCTTGATGTTGATGATATGAAGGAATGCGACGATGCAGCTGATGACCATTCCGAAAAAAAGACCTCGCCGATTGTTTTGGGAAGTGAAAGAGACGGTAGGATAAGTGTGGGAGGTGCCAAGGGGAGTACTTCGAAGGGGACTAAGGCCTCATTGTTCTAGGTTGACAATTTTTCTCAAGATACTGCATGGCTGTTTGGTAGGAGATACTAGAGTTCACCTACTACTAAGCCCGCCAGTGTGTAAAATTCACTCATCAGGGTGGGGGGCAGTTCCTTTCCCTATGCCGGTTATGGCTTCCCAGGAAGATCTGGTAGCCGAAAAACCACCCAGCTTTGGTGGAGCTGAGGGTTCCCAGAGAGGCTTGGTCGGGAATTGAACCTGGGCCAGCAGTCCAACGCTCTACCCCTGGACTACAATGACCAATTGTACGAGTGCAGCGTTTTTGAGAAGGCCTCGTGCATATACGAGGCATTTTCAAAAATTCCTCTAAATTTTTTATTACAGAAACATACTTCACTAAAAAATTAATTATCAGAGTCCTCTTCAAAGTAGTCTCTTCCCAAACGTATACACTTATTCCATCGGTGTTTCCACTTTTTTTAAACAGTTCTGGAACGCTTCTTCCGGAATGCTCATAGGCTCCTCCGTCGAATTCTTCTCAATCTCTGGATTTATGGCAAATATTTTTCCCCTGAGCGAGGTGTTTAGTTTGCGGAACATGAAAAAGTCACTTGAGGCCAGGTTTTGTGAGTAGAGTGGGTGGGGGAGCACAGCGGTCTTGTTTTTGGATAAAAACTCACGTGATTTGAGAGACGAATGAGCCTGCTCTCTGTCGTGGTGAAAAACCACTCGCCGCTCCTCCGCATTACGGACCGTTTTCGCCTGTTACTCTCTCTAGGGTGTTTCATAACCCCCACGTTATCCATTGTGATCCTTGCAAATTTGTTTCGATGTTATATCCATAAAGCCATGACTCATCACCTGTTGTGATAATGGAAAATAGATTTCATCCTCTTCAGCTCGATCAAACAGTTCCTGACTGACTTGAACTCGATGTTTTTCCTGGTCTACTGTCAGGCGAGGCACGAATTTGGTGGCGACTCGATGCACCCTCAACATTTCAGTCAGGATTTCATAGCGCGAACCAATCGAGATACCACACCTTCTTAAAATTCCCTGACAGTCATGCATTGTTTTGGATGAACGAGGTCGTTCACTTTCTCAATGTGGGGGTCATCAGTCGACGCTGATGGTCTTCCGGAACGCTCGTCGTCTACTACTGATTGCCAACCCTTTTGGAACCGGGTACACCACTCAAAACACGTAGAACGTTTCATAGCATCCTCACCATAAGCCTTGGTAGTTAATTCAAAAGTTTTCGCCGAGGAGTTGCAGAGTTCCACGCAGGAATTTCAAAGAATAACGCTGCTCCTTCAAATAGCTCATTTCCGCGGATATCCAATTTTTCGCCGCACTCCATGAACACCACTTCACATAAGCGGCCCTTACTAATCAGCAAAACAAGAAATCAACAAAGTAGTTAAAGCCGTTTCTCGGGAAGTTTCCGCGGACACAACGCCCCCAAGCGGATTCAAATTAACTATCGGGAGACGCGCTATTAAAAAGTTCTGGAATCTTTTAACAGACCACGCCATGTGTGTGTGCATACACACACACACACACACACACATATATATATATATATATATATATATATATATATATATATATATATATATATATATGTATATATATATATATATATATATATATGATTTCGTCGAAGCAACACGGAAGTGTTGAATGACAAATTTGGATAGCAACAAACAATATAAGAACACATAAAAAGATCACTCACACGTTATTTCACGATAATTTCGACGGAATTCAGCTCAGTCTTCATCGGAAGAAATAGAAGTAATCCTTCTTACTCCTATTATTACTTCCTTCCTTGCTATTTTTATTACTCCTATTATTACTTGATTACCTCTATTTCTTCCGATGAAGACGGAGCTGAATTCCGTCGAAATTATCAAGAAATAACGTGTGAGTGATCTTTTTATGTGTTCTTATATTGTTTGTTGCTGTCCAAGTTTGTTATATGGGTGTGTGTGTGCGCGCGTGCGTGTATGTTTATACACCCACGTATACTTTACTGCAATACATATATGCTAAATATGTGTCGTATATTTAGAGAATTAGCAGACAACTTCCTTCGTCCAATGTTACTTATTTTCTCAAGTAGGAACTTACTTGTGTTCGATTCGAATTTAGATGCAAACATAACCATAATAGGTGAATTATACAATTACAAGTTATAATTTACAAATGGCTCTGTGATATCATTCATTTTTTTTTAGCTGCTTGATAAGAGATATGTTCTTGGGATTCTAATATTCTAAGGTTGCCATTTTTTGTCAAATTTTCGGATAAAATTTCCTATTCGTTGCAGTCGATGCGTCCGCGTTATCACACAACCGCCATCATGGTTCCGTGCGGGGTGGAAGGAAGCTTGGTGCCGACTTAATCGCCAGAAATATGTTCTCCACTTTCTCTTCTCGGCTCTCCGTAGGAGTAATCGTCTCTTGTTGACAATTACTTTCCATATCATGAGTTGGAATTCTGAATAGCTATAGGGCAGGTCTTTGATTCACTTTTTTTCAGATGAACTCTTAAAGGTAACCGCGTCTAGCATTTTATGTAAAAATAATATATTTTAACAGATCTTGAATTCTCTGATTAATTTACGCGCAGTCTAGATCTGTTATTGCCTTGGCACAGTTTAAATAGTATGTGGATCTAACACGATCAAGAAATCTACGTTTCTTGGCACAAAGTATTGTTATTGAGAATCTTTGCTATAGGAATGGGTGACAGAGTTAATTACTCTATGGTCCTCGCCTCATAGTACACGCCGTGGCACCCTGTTATTAAGTGAAAATTGAACGCAAGGATTCCCTCCTGAAGTGGAGTTAAAGTTAATTGGAGTAATGATAGGAGAGGTTCTTAAGTAGGGAAAGGTGAACAGTCTAGAAAAATGTCAACTCCATCCTATCATTATGCGACACCTTGAATCATAAAATATAAAAACAGGAAAATATGTCTTACCTATTTTGAGGACAGACATTAATACCTTACTTTAATCGTTCATTTGCATTAGCACTGAGTCCATTGATACATATTATTATACACGGAATCCAGGCGTTCGAGGTGGTACTTTCTTTAATTAACCCTGGTGTGGTTACACCGGTGGCGAGACTTTAATTGCTGACCTTTGAGTTAGCTGTCAGTCGCACAACGTACAAAGTTACCTGGTATTTCGTATTCGCTGAAAGATGGAGGAAAACTGTAACATTTTTTTGCCGTCGTTTACTAACATCCCTCCAATTTACTCCTATTTTAAGCAATGCATTCATTAATTCTACACAATTTACTCCATAAACGCCTTTTCGAAATATACGAAACAGACAATTACACCCATATTTTATTCTATGTTCATCTCAAAAAGACACCTCATCACTGCTATGGCATCGCGAGCGCCTCTGCCCTTCCTGAACCCAAACTGATCATTCCCTAAGAATTATTTTGCCCTGCTGTCCACCCTCTTACTGGTGACTCTGAAAACTACTTTAGCTGACTGTTAAAACAAACTTATTGTTCTGTAGCAATCACACAAGACTGCATTTACCTATTGTGAAAGAGGAACTAACACTGATAAACGATATCTTTCGGATTCGTTCCTCCCTTACAAATGCTAGGAATTAACCCAAAAATCTCTACCACCCATGTTTTCCTAAACCTTGATGTAGTTCCGCGGGAATTTTTCTGCCCCCACGGCCTTGTTCGTTTTCAATTCCCTTAATGTCATTCCAGTGCCGTCCTTGCTATGAGAATCAAGTACGTCCGGAGGTAAGCTAACCTCATCTGGGTCATTTTCTCTTTCTACATCTGACATGTCTAGCCTAATGTCTTACATGCAGCGTGTGGGATCCGAGTGAAAAAGGTCTCATTCGGGAAATTGAGAAGGTTCAACGCCGGGCAGCCCGTTTTGTAAAAAAATTCCTACGATAAAACGCAAAGCGTCACCGAAATGCTCATGGATTTGGGGTGGGAATCATTGGCTGAGAGACGATTCAATGCAAGATTGAAATTATTAAATAAATTTAGATCCGCATGTTTCAGCACCGAGGTCTCGCAAATTATTCGTACTCCTACATACATTAGTCGCTTGGATCATGCATATAAAATTCGGGAAATAGATGCCAGAACTAGCCGACTCAAGGACTCCTTCTTCCCACGGACAATACGGGATAGCAACTGCAGGGTTATAGATAGCAAAAATTCCACTTGCCACCCTCAGCGTCTAAAAAATAATTAGTTGTATTTAAATGCATGCTCTTCCACTAACCTTATGTGTTTTGCTATAATAACCCATTCTTTCCGAATGACCTCATTTGTGTTCTGTTCATCTGTTTTTAAGTCTCCCTTTCAATCCCTCGTCCCTCTCCGCGGGGGGAAATTCCTGCTACCTGCAACGTTGGGTCGCATTCCCTGCCAATTAGAGACTCTTTGGGGGTAGAGTGTTTCGTGGTGCATTTTCATGTGGTGTTTCAATTTCTTGCTTGTTGTGTCCTGGCTTCCGTGTTGTAGGATGGCTTTCGTGCTGCATCATGGTGTGCAGTTTTTTAGTTGTTTTGCGGTATATGAGTTTGCATGAAGGGATTTTTGCATGAGTGTGTGCGCTGCTGTGGGTGTAATTTTCCGTGTTGTTTTTTTGCATGTGGTATTTTTCCTTTTTACGGTTGGTGACCTAACACCCCCCGCCACACGCCCTTGCGGCGGCTTGCGGGGTATTATGTAGATGTAGATGTAGATGTACCATTGGCTCCTCTACATATTTCTTCCATCTCTCTTGAATATTCCATGGCTCAGTTAAAAGTTATTCTGGCTTACTTTTGATTGTTTGCACGGATTTTCCCTTATTTATTTCTAACATTGTGTTCACCTTCCTGTACAGTGCACCAATTTCACCCTTCCTTAGAAACCTTTTCATATCCTCGCACTGCGTATTACACCTTGTTTCTTCGCTCTATGTTTACTGACAAATTTTAGTATTCAACTTCAAATACTATCTTCTTCCTAACTCTGAGTTTAGATTTTTCCATTTCCTTCTCTCGTGTGTCTCTCTAATTATCTCGTCCATAATCCATATTTTCCTCGTCTTTTTCATATTTACTGGTCCTACAGTTTCAATTACGGCTTTTAATACAACTTTTTTAATTTGTTCTTATTTTTTCCTTTTTCACTACCCAGCTCCATTTCCGCACCCATAATTTTCTCAGCATTTTAACAACCTGCTAATGCTCCTTCCTTTTCATTTGGGTTAATGCTGCTAAATTCCATTTCTTCAAACGTCTTCCCTGTTTTATCCTCTTGAATCTGGCGTCACACTTCATTAGTACTAAGTTATGATCTGAATCCGCATCCACCTCCTTGAAATTGTGAACGTTAATCGCGCTGTTTCTAAATCTATGTCTGATGGTAATGTTGTCATTGTTATCGGTGTTCTATCGGTTAAGGCAGGATTTCTTGGGCACAAGCTACCAAACGTCACAGCGACAGTTCCCTTGTCTCTCTTAACAAAACACAACCCGACATCCAGCCTTACAATAGGTCAGTCTTCAATTCTACATACTTCTTTCCACCCTTCATTCCGTCCAACATCCCTGTCCTATTCCGGCTATTTCCTCACTTGCTTAGCATTCTCCCCTCTATAACAATCTTGAACATCCAATTGCCAATCTAAGCACTCTACATCCATTTTTCCTGCCTCTTCGAATTTCTCCCAACAATCCCCTCTCCTTCCCAAAATACCGAGCACATCGTCGTTTGTTTTCATTTCAGTAATCTTTAGCTTTTCCATCTTACCATACACTCAGGTTTCAAAAATTGTAATTTATGCCTATCATCGAGCTTCAATTACCATTTATCATGTCAAGGTTTTGGCGAGTTTTTTCCTTATATCCTTGAATCAAGTCCCTTTCATCAACTCCCTCCTCCTCCTAAAAGCTTCTTTGCCTAAAGCAATTCTTCTCTATATTCCGACACTAACTGGACCATTTCGGTCACAAATACTTCCGATATAGGTATACTAACCATACTATAATGTAATTTATATCTTTCTGAATCTCCGTGCATATGCCCTATATACCTGGCCTGTTGTGGTGTTTAAGCCAAGTGCTCGTTATGATCAAGCCATAACTCCTAAAGAACTCTATTGCATTATATCCGCGGTCATTTAATATTCCTAACCTGTAGTCCCATTCCTCTCTACAATGTTTTCTTTTGTCTGCCGTCACGTTACAATATCCCATTCCGATCAAATATTTCCCTCCGGAACGCCCACAATTTTGTCTTCTAACTGATCGTTTACCCTGTCCACTTCTTCCTCCCTATGACTGCTTGGTAGCATGTAGATATAATGAATGACCATCTTCGTTGGCATAGCTTTTACTTAAACCACTAATATTCTATTATTCACTTACTCTATGTTAACTTTTTGTTTAAAATTATTCCTCTCGCTGGCCCTCTTCTCCTCCGCTGTAATAACTTTCCGCGCGCTATACTTCCATCTCACCTCCTAGAGGCCTAACATTTCTGTTTCTTTTTCTTCTCCTCAACAGTATCCAAACATTCCAAGAACCTATGCTGAATAATTCGGTCCTCATCAATGTTTTCTGTGCAGCTTCTGCCGCTTTCAGTTACAAGGATTTCGTGACGTGACGACCGCGGAAGCTTTGCCTATTCTGCTGCCTGGCACCAGACACAATCCAGGCAACTACGTGACTCGGGCCAATTGGCCCGAGTCTCGCGGTTTCCAGGATTCCTTGTCTATATAATACCCGTAATATCATTAGTGGGATAAATAGTTGAGGTGATTTCCCGTTGTCTTCCTAAATAGTGCTTTCAATGTAAGACCATCACACAAATGGGGGACCCACTGAGGTCAGAGGCCTTTGCAGCCACCTAACTGAGGAATAGACGCTGCATGGACTACCTTTTGTCTGGCTCCAACATTTAGACCCTTCGACCGTGGTTGTCCATGCCAGGAGCAAATACCATTGGTCCCGCCAGCACAATTCAAGCGGTCATTAGAACGGAGAAGCCTTTCCACGACATTGAATCAAACATATACATATATGTTTGATTCAATGTCGTGGAAACTGTACTGTCTGCACTGTCGTGGAACTGTAAATCCTTCTGGCCATCCCCGATCTTATTTCTTACTTCTTAGTGATTCGCGCATATCGCATTCCGCATTCCAATGGGCCGAGCGTCACAGGACTCGTTCGCCACCCGCGTGCCCCTCCGTGCCGCGATTGAGCCCCCTCCCGGTGCCATTAAGTGCGGCCGGGAGGAGCCCCTCCTTGCCTCCTCCCCCTCCTAGGTGCGCGGCTGTCCCAAGGAGCCGCTTCTTTTTTCCGTGAGAGCTGACGGCTCGACGGCGCGGCGGCGCGTTGGTGCGGAACGCCACCCCGACACCATCCCCTCTCTTCCCTATCCTCGAGACCACCCCACTCAATCACTGGAACTGGTGTGTAATAGTCCCCCACACACATCCTCTCGACCGAAGCACCTTCGTTGGGAATATTAATTATCCCCCGAGGGTGTGCATAACATATATGCAAACGATTATTGGTTATGCTAATATGGATACATGTATTGGTGTATATTTATTGGAGGAAGAATCGTATTCATGGGAACTGCACTGAATATTTGTTGATTCTCACCGTCTATACTAATGTTATCTACTGTTTATAAGAAAAATTGAATTACAGTAATTGAGGGCTTGGATCTACTATGAATGTTGGAGTGATCTGGAATCGGAAAAATAAATAATTTCGACTACAGAAATTCATAAATGCCTCCAACTAGTGCTAGATTGATTAATAATGTAATATCATAAAAATCGCAACCTGTACATTTCTCAGACTGATCAGGTGTGAGTGGGGGATATGTATAGAGTCCGGATGGGCAGTGTTAGGACGAGGAGTAAGGCGGGGTAGTCCATTATCACCGTTGTTGTTTAACGTACATGTGACGGACATGATTAAAGTAGCGTGGGAAAAACTGGAGATAGGGATGAAAGTCGGCGAATCCATAAAATAAGTTAGATTTGCTGATGAACCAGCTTTAGTTGGTCAGTCAGCCAAGTGATTGCAAGCATTGCTAAATGCATTGGAAATCCAGTGCAATGGATATGGGAAGAAAATAATTGTAAATAAAACACAAGTTGTGCAATTTTTCAGAAAGAGCATGTTTAAGGTTAACGTTTAAATTGGGGGACAAAAACTAGATAAGGTGGAACTGTGTACGTATTTCGGAAGTATTTTAGACCAAAATGGTTAAAGCATTAGGGACATAAGGAGAAGCATTGCGATAGGTAAAGAACCTTTCACAAGGAGGTGGGAAGTGAAAACAGGGACGTTAGGTAGGGATGTCAAGAAAAGGTTCGTTAAGCGTAGTCATGTTCGGCGAGGAAAAGTGGTCTTGGAAGTAGGATGTTAGACGTAGATTGGAGGCTTTTGAAACGTGGGCGTGGAAATGGATGGAGAAGGGGAAGTGGGCAGAAAGAATCACAAATGAAGGAGTGCTAGGTAAGGTAGGGGAGGAGAGAGGATTGATGGGAGAAATCTTCAGGAGGCAGGACAAATTGATGCAGAAAATTTTGATTGGCAGTGGGATTTGGAAGACTGTGATAGAAGGCAGAATGTTAGGCAAACCAGGAAGAGGCAGGAATAGGATAGGGATATTGGATGGAAAGAAGGGAGGAAGGAAGTATGCGGAGATGAAGAGGGGCTTGTTGTAGAGTAGGATGTTGGTTTGTGTTTTTTTTAGGAGAGGCAAGAGAATTATTTGGTAGAATGTTTCCATCCAAAACCTCCCTTAACCGGTAGAATACCTAATAATAATAATCATGACAATCGTTATGTTCTGACTTTATATTAATTTGAGAGTTTCGATTGCAGAGATCTGTGGCTATCTTACCGTTGTTGTAAATCCAAAAGTCATGAAATATGACTTTTTGATGTATGAACGATAAGTAATTAAGTTAATAAGGAGCTATTGCTATAATTAAACATCCTGATAAGACAATTACAATAGGACAACTGTGAAGATGGGGTCCTCGGCTGGAGGCTTGTTATCTTTTATTCTACTCCTTTCTCTTTGAGTATTCTTTCTCTTTTAAGTATTTGCAGTTTCCTTGAATGAAAAGATAACCTCTCTACTCGTACTCATCGAAAATTTTGAATCAAATTACTCTTTAAAATATTATCCGGCAGTTGTTCTTGTGTAATGAAATTACCCTTCTCGATTTCTCTGAGGGAAAATATAGGTAGGTTTTTCCTTTTAATATTTCTAATTCTTTTTCTTGGACACGCATTTTAACGGTGCACTTTCTTTTGCCGGCAATGCGTTTTAAAATGTTATGGAACTGGTTGAAAGGCCTTAAATCTAAGGTGAAAACTAGATAAAGTTATTTAATTTGAATGCCAAAGTCGCAGTATTACACACAAGTAGGAGCCAAAAGAAGACATTCTTTGCTAGCAGATTTGGAAAGCAGTGCTCCTTGACAAATCAGACGTTCAGAACTCGTGCTCGTACTCGTGCCACTGACTGGAGGATCCCTATCGTTCGAGTGACCCCGTGGCAAGCGGCCGTGCAATTTTCGGACCCCGACGGCTCCTCTGAGAAATCTCCGTGGAGCAGGCATGGTGGAGGGTTCACGTAAGTGGCGAGTCAGTTAGCGGGCATTGAGTCGTCGCGGCATCCGACAACTTGCCGCACACTCACTCACACAAGCACCCGTCCCAACCGCCCCGCCCGCCACGCCCCCCTCCTCGGGGGGTGGGGTTAGAGGGGGATTGGGTTAGAGGGGGGTGGCAGGCCGCGAGAATGGAGCCACAACGCAAGGCACTGCGCAAGGCTTCGCTTCTCGCGTCGACCTCCAACAGGTTCCTCAAGATACGACGCTGGCGGGAGACGGGGGGCCGGGGGAACGGGCCGGGAGGGAGGGAGGGTCGAGGTTGGGATGTTGGAACGGGAGGAGGGGAGGGGGGCGGATATGAGTGAGGGGGCGTGGCCGGAGGAGAGAGTGCAAGGGAGAGAGAAAAAGAGAGAGGAGGGTGGGTGGCACTGAAGCGTGTCGGGGTGGGGAGGATTGGGTAGTGGGGGGAGAGGTGGGGGCGGAGGGGGAGGATGGGCTGTGGGAATCGGAGGTGGGAAATGTAGTTGGTGTGACCACCGGAAGGAGCATCACAGAGTACAGGAGTCGGGGGCGGGGTGGCGGTGGGTGGGGGGGTTCAGGGGTATTATCCAGCGGAGCGAGCAGGGTGGGAGGTGGACTCTGGGGGGCTGGCGGGTGGGGATGATTAGGAGGAGGTGGGTGGGTGGTGGAATTTGAATGAGAGGGGGCGGGGCACCCGTGGTATGCGGGAGGGTTTGAGGTGAAATGGAAGAAGGGCGCTTCCGTGGGGTGAGAGGGGTGCTCAACGGGGGGAGTGGTAGGTGGCAGGGGTGAGGAGGGGTGAGGTGGCGAGAGGGTGAGAGCAGCGGAAAGTTATGAGATGGATGATTGACGAATCTGCTGGCGCGTGAGGCTACGGATGAAACAATGCTTTGATGTGGTCACGTTTAGTTTTTACTGGGGTAACGTTTCGCGAAAGACGTTGTAGTGATTTACATAAATGATGGTAAATTTTGAAAGAAAAGAATAACTATTATAGTTAGTAAAGTGTATGAATCTTGTCTGTAAAATGACTCGTTCGACCTTTGACTTTCCTTTGGTTTAACGCTCTAGGTAAACGTATTTATACCTTAGCGTAGAGTCTAAGTATTTATAAGGACTAACGACTTTGAGCAAATTAAATTTACTCCATAGTTTAGACTTTAGATTACGCTTCTTAAACTGTTTTATTCTATTCCAATATCCTTACTTCAATTTTAAAAATTCAAAACGTTAAAATATTTTGACGTAATATAACCTTAAATTCAAGCTTTGAAATCAAATTCGACATATTATGCAATAAGCGTTTAGATGCACACACAATCATATGAATACTTGTGTATGTCCTTCCTTCTATTAGAAGGCATTACTATATACTTTCCTCTTTGCGTTTATTAATGATCTGTCCCGAATTCTCTCCATTCACTCTCGTATAATGTACAACTGTTACAATTGAATAACTTTAAATTCGTTTTTCATAAATGCTTTCAAAATTCTCCACATATTTGCAATTTAGAAAAGGCAAATACACGAAAATGGCAACAGTGCTCTCCTAGTTAATGCAACGAATAAATAGGTGTAGCTTCAGTAGTCGGAGATCAAGATTTTTTTATCTAAACAGGTGTCTTCAATTCAACGCGCATAAGTGTTAATTTATCATTTTTACCACGAAAATGAAAATAGCTCTTTACGGTGTACTAATTGTTCATCATTACTTCCTCTAAAGTATAAAGACCGTTACAAATTCAGTTTATCTTGTGAGTGGAATGGTTTGTGCATAACTGCCATCACTAGCCTTTAAACTAAAAACGGAGTACAGTATTTGGATATGCATTACTACTGTGAAGTAATTAACTTAAGTTTTAAAATAATTTCATGAAGATATGTTTTTATTAAATTGTATTTCCACAGCTTTGAATCATCTACGCGAGTATTGAATAATATGAATAATAAGAAAGTAATATGAAATGGTGCTGTAATATTCAATTATCTTTTGATAGAAGTGTCAAAATATATTTTTAGATTGATATTGCAAAAAACCGATAATACGTTAAATCGATCAAAAGTACTGGCTAGCACTACAACGGGACCTACTATACGATGTTGGTACTAATGCTTGCGATTGAATTTGATAATGAAAGTTCTCCGCCACATTAATTTGTAGTGTTTTCCTATTAATTATCATTCTTTTAAATTATTAGAGCAAAATAAATTAAATTACTTCAAAATATTGCTTTATAAGGTAATTTATCCAAATTCCAAAGAAACTGCGGGAGATGCCGCAACAGTAACTTTTAACGGAGTCATCCGCTAATGTGCATTTCAATGCAATGTTACTGTTGCGGCATCTCCCGCAGTTTCTTTGGAATTTGTCAAAGTGAAAACACCGTAAGTGTTTAAAGTTGGCTTTAACCTCGTGGACTGTGGCGCCTCGCGCACGACTACGAATGCCTGTGACATTGTATGTACGGTATTTCGTTACAACATCTTGTTCCTTTAAAAGCCCCAAAATTTCAGAGTTTAAGAGGACGCCTCGGTAGCTTAAGTGGCTAAAGCACTCGACCGGATATTGAGGAATCTGGGTTCGAATCCCAGTCAAGGCGAATGATTTTTACACTCTGAAATTGTTGCATTGTAATTTATCCATTAATTTACGTACTGGGATTATTCTACGTTAACAAAATTTGGTCGATTCCGTTTTCCAGGGGAAAACAGATGATGCTACCTATGTTATCTGAAAAATTTGCTTAAAACATTTTTTGATTTATCAATATCAGTTACCTAAAACTTTGGTACTTTCGGAAAAAGAGAATTTGGCCCTTGAAGCATGAAATTATATTTAACCCAATACAAATTTCCTGTTCTCTTGGGGTCATGATTCGGAAAGGTTGAACACTTTTCTATCAGGAAGCAAGTATGGATCGCAAACATAAGAGTAGATCAAAATCAGGTAAATAAATAAAAGTATTCTTAAAAGATTCATTGTAAATACATGCAACTCTATGGCAACATCCACAGTGATGATAGATTATTAGTCTCGAGGTATGACCTAATTATTGATTACCAATCGTTTGGCCAGACTCGCACTCAGTTACTTAACTTTAGTTTAATTATTGTATTCGATCATTCGACCTGTAACTTTGCTAATACATGGCCGTGTTGCAAGGAATTTTAACATGCCAATAATATGCATGCTTTCTTTACTTCCTCATTTTTTAGTAAAAAATGTTTCCACATTTTCCAACCATAAGTTTCTAAAGTTCTTGTTTCAGCAGGGCACCGCCGCATATGCTGTATACATATTTATCTTGCCCATGTAAGAACATAATTAGCATTGTCGCTAGAAGAACATTCATGTGAATTGGAAGTGACTTCCAAAATCGGGGAGTCGGAATGGTATGGTGGCTAATGTAATGAATTCCCATCCCTAGGGAAAAATTCCGGGGGTGACAGAATATTTCAAGGGTATCCAGATCCCTACTTGGTGTGCCACATGGGGAGCCTCATAAATGGAGTATCTCGTCCGTCCGATGGGACGTTGAACTGTGAACCCATTGGCGCCTATCCTTAAGAGTAGGCTGGAGTCGACGCCGGCTCTCTCATCCTTCATTTCCTGAAAATTGTCCCCCCACCAAATCACCCACCTATCATAATGGTGAAAACGACCTTAGAAATCGATCGCCTCTCCAAATAACTAATAATTACTATTTGGAGAGGTCATGGTAACTCTATCTTGGTATTCGCAAGCAAAAATCTTCATTGAATACTTAGAAAATGGGGAAACTATTATAGATGCATGCTGTGTATCTTTATCAGACCGTTTAAAAACCTAGAAGCAAGAAAAATATCTACGATTGGCGACAAAAAAGTCTTTTTCCATCACAGCAACGGACCAGCTCACTTCTCTGCACTTGTGACCGCAAAATTGATGGGATTTACGGTTCCATCTCATTCCCCGTCCCATCCCTCGTTCTCCTTACGTATTTGGCTCCCTCGGACTCTTGCCTGTTCTCCAATACAGAAGAAATGAGTGGAGAGAGGGCGATTTTATTCAAACGACGAGGTGATTGGGGAAACAAATGCCCATTTCGCAGTCGGATCGATCGCATCATTTGGAAGGGGTCAAAAAACCGGAACCGCGGTGGAGTAAATGTGTAGACTGAAAAGGAGACTATGTTAAAAATGGTTTAACCCGATAAATCACAGTTTTCATTTTTACATGAAATTTTCAAATCAACCTCTCTTTAACACTTGTTTGCGATGAGAAAGTAAGCCCTGAATCCAGTTGATCAGCTTCTCATTTCATTTATACCGCCATAGCACATGTATTAACTTGGCATGCGAAACTTGACCGAAAGCTTTCGCCTCATCGAAAAAGACGCTATCCACTTGTCTGTTTTTTCCTACCAGTTTTTGTACACGATGAATTTAATGTTCCAAATATGTCACACATGATATTTTTTCTAAACTTGTGAAGGTTTTTGCATATGAAATTATTGTCAGCTTATATCTTTGCTTTGCTTGCTATAGTGCGTTATTCTATTTTACATTTTAGAGATCCTAGTTCTTTGGCCTGCAAATATTTGAGTCTTCATTATTTTCTCAGTTAGTATTTCGAGTGAGTTAGCTATTTTCCAGCTATCAGGAGCTATGCTTTCGGAAGTCGACCAGCTAGATGTTTTTCACTAAGGAAACTGCCACGTCGTTGCGGACTCTTTGGGAACTCTCACCGGTACATCTTGCGGTCTGGGGGTTTGTTTGATTATATGTGAAGTAGTTGTTGCGTGATACCTTTACGCATTATGGGAATGTCATTTATGTGCGAGAGACCCAAGAGTTGGCATGCTGACGTTGACAGAAAGCGTTGAAGTTTTAAATGAAATTGTCTTGAAGTTTCGCTTATTGATAGCTGTCTGTGACTATATTACCACTAGCCACCATAAGAGATTCAACAGTCGAAAGTGTACCCTAATTTATCCCAAAACTGAAACCGGGAACAAAACACCTTCAAATCAGCTTTTAGGAATTCAAAAGATGCTGTAAGTTATGTACAGTGAATCGCATGATTTTGTTTATTTTTCTCAATTCTTCAGATATTTTTCTTTTGCTCTTTCTGGAATAATGACTTCGGAACATTGCGGTATTATAATGTTCTAATACTCTTCAATTAAAATTATTAATTAATCAACTTAAATATAAAATATTTTTTAACATTTTTGAAGAACACATTTTAAATAATAATAACTTTAATTACCACGCTTTCGAGCTAACTCATCCAATCAGACAGAATCTAAGTCTATTCTCGCTAGCTTGTTTTCTCAGTTACATCGTCCGGGCCAATACTGCGACTCATTGATGCATAATTATTATATTTCCTTCAAAGAGACGGGCATATATATTTATTCTCCAACAACTGCTGCTTCTATTATCTACATCCTTCTCGTAGTTTTCACCGAGTTTTTAGCTTATCTAGACAACCGTTTCTCCCGTATTCCAGTTACCATCTTCAGGTAGGTGTCCTTCGACGCAAGAGAGGTAGACGTCCAAAAGATGCTAGTTGGGATGCTGGCGAAACAGTTGTATGCCCAAACCAAATTGTTAATCCTACTGGAAAGTCTCAATTGGCAAAGATGTTTGTTTCGTATATAACAACTGGAGCTCGTGGAATGATTGTACATTTTTAATATCTTGGTGTAAAGTTGGATAGTTCAATGTGTTCAATTTCCCGCTGTTGGAAACAATCATGCCTACGCATGTATATTTTGGGAAAGCGCTGCAAATTGAATGCCATTGATAATTTTTTTATGCTGAGCATTTGAACTAGAGGGTGATGTTATTTTCAATGCTGCTTTTGTGAGTACGGCACTTTCTATTCCTTTAGACTCATTAGACTGAGACTGATCTGACGCATTAAATTTGAAAGAAAAAAATTACAATGAGCATTTATTTAATCAATCGCTAAAAATCTTGTTCAGTCTCTCATAGAATATGTGATTTAAGAGATTAAGTTTACTATGTGTTTACCAACTTTTACTAAACACCCAATTTTAACTTCTGGAAAATCAGAATATATTTATTTTGTGCCCCAATTTTCATGAAGCTAGTGGTGTGTTGATGGAACATTTTTAGCTTATTTAAATACCCAGGGATTGAAAACCTCTCAATAGGTGCATTAATTTTTAGCCACTCTTTAAGAGGTTTTCGTGGTTATAGGAACAAACCATTCTAATAGTCCAAAAATTGGTCTGATACAGAGTAGAGATCACCTAATATATACTAAGCCCTACTCGGCGTGTGAACTTCACAGGCGAGAGTATGGGGCAAGTTCCTTTCCCTATGGCGCCTAAGGATTTCCAAGGACATTTGGTATCTACTCGATTAATCACATGGTTAAAAGCCGAGAATGTGGGAAGTCATAAGGATTTTACGTAAAACAAATTAGAAATATACCTCCTCATATTGTCTCAAGAACTCTCATTTTTTCTGTTACGTGGCTCAGACATTAAAAACATCAGCAGTGTTTATATGAGAATATCTCAGCACTAAATATTTTCAATGGGTATGAAGAATCTTAAATTTAATTGCATGATTTGTCCAAGAAACTACGGGAGATACTGCGATAGTAAAATTTAACGGAGTCATCCGCTAAATGTGCAAAAAATCATTCATTTCTACCGGGATCCCGGTCAAGGCGAATGATTGTTACACTCTGAAATTGTTGCATTGTAATGCACATTTAGATTATTTTTATTCGTCATTCAAGAGCACGAAATATCATTTCAGTCCTGTAACTGTATTTTATCTCAATATTCCAGTCAAGACGCACAGATAAAAATTATTAAATTAATTTAATTATAAATTACACATATTCAAGAGTATGAAGTAGAGAATCTCAACTCTACTATGTGCATTTATTGAAATTATTTGTAAATTTTATTATATGCATTAAATTATTGTATTATTTAACGGGTTTCGTCAGGTTACGAAAGCTTAATTCCGCAACCTAAGTTGAGGTTCTGAGCAAGTAAAAAATTTCTTGTAGGCAGACACTTTGAGGACAATGATTTTTTCCCGTTTAAGGCTCCCTTATTGCTCCCCAAGGCAACGTGGAGGGGACAATTTTGAAACACTAGTTACACTGTCAAATGAATCTTTGGTCATTTGCTCACTTCTGTTAAGTAAATGAGTTGTATGTATATATACACTGTGGACTTCTCGTTAACCATTATTACTCCTTTACGCTTTTAGTGATCAGAATTTCGAAATCGGGGAACACATTTACTTCTTTGGCATTTCTGGAACAACTTTAAACAGCAGGCCGTGTTTATCTTCCATATGCCCAAGGCTTCAGGAAAATATATTTAAATTAATTTTTCAGTTGCGTCGAGTTATTTGTATAAAATTTCACGAACAGAGGTATAAATTCATCTAAATATTTTGATAACTTCATTTCCGGCTCCATTGCCTGAGTATTATTTTGACGTCTGGCCATTTTGGATTAATAGTAGTTGTTTTAGGGGAGGTGGGCAACAGCTAAGGTCGTTTGCGCTATTAGGGATGGATAAGAAAGGAAGGGTTGACAGAAATCCGGCGTCGGCATAAGCCTACTCTTATCGAAAAGAGGTCCGCAGTGTAGCATCCCATCCGACGGACGTCGTACTCACTCAAAGTGCTCTCCACAAAGCACCTCAAGTAAGCATCGGGATACCACTGAAAAAATTTGCCGCCTTCGGGATTTGAAGGGCGCCCTCAAGGCCTGTAGGTCAGCCACCGAACCATCCCTATCCCCCTTTGATTTACCATGCTTATTACAACTCCAGTTACGTCGCGTCACTTGCGTTACATTTTTTTCAACTGTTTAATTTTTCTAAGTCCATCTCGTGCGGGATCCGAAATCTTTCGTCAACTCCTGGTTGCGTCCGCTCATTTGATTTCCTCGGAGATACGCTCAATCTCTTTTGACACGTCAGCAACGTATTCCCCTCCCCATTCCTGTTGGTTTTTCCGGCCCCGCGGCGCTCCGCGTCGGTCGCCGAATGAGCGGACGAGCAGCCGGAGCTTCGAGCGGAAAATGTGAGACGGAGAGCCCGGAACTCTATCCCTCGTCCCCGTCTTCTCGTCCAATGGGAGGGCAACGCAGGAGGCGATGCCAATGGCGGAGGAGGTCGCCCACGCACGCCTCCCCCACCCCACCCCCTCTCCTTCCTTCCTCCTGAGGATGATGCTTCCGCCCCACCTCCCCGATCCCCTCACGCCGCTCCCTCCCCATTCCTTCCCGCCAGCCTGCCCCTCCATTCTACTTAGACGTGGTCATGTCGTGAAATGAATGCTCAAGTGATTCTTTTTGAAAACAGAGGAGTTCTGCGGAGAAGCCTCGGTACGTTTGAGAAGGCTCAGATTCACTCGAATTTTAAGGCTGGCGGACACGGCGGGGACCTTATGTCAACATAAATCGTGAAGCATCTACGAAGGTTAGTTGCTCGTCAAAACAGGGTGCAACTTTTATGCAACTATGCCAATTAAAGGGATTCACGATTAATTTACGGTGCCGAAACTCTTTTGTTCGCTCTTTACTTGAATGTGTTTTGTGTGCTTGTTGAGGATTGTAGCGAATGTCGAGGCGATTGATTGGCGATACAAAAGTATATGTGATAAACAGCATATCACATCTACACCGACCACGTCTACACTTCAAACTTAGCTGGATGTAAGCGAAAATATTAAGCAAACCAACAATTGGGTAAGCGAAGTGAGAAATAGTGGACAACTAAATGGAGATGAGGTTAATTTCACATTCATTCCAAATAAGAAACTCAACCAAGTCCCACGTTAATTTTTCCCGTTTATGGTCAGGTTTTAAAATTATTTCAGAAAATATTGTTCCATCTGGAGGTAAATAATTAAAATAAAATGTGTAACCACTCTCAAGCTCAATTCGTATTAATTGTTATAATAAAGCATTCCCCTTTGAATATAAAGTTTTGGAAAAAACTTGAATGAACCTGATTGTGAATTACTAATACTTGTACAGGTACAAGTACCTGTATCTTGCAGTACCTGCATCTTACAGTACTTGTACCTGTATCATGATTTGTTTACCATTAGTTGTTTGATTGGTGTAACACGCAGAAAAAAATACCATAATTATTTGAGATCAGTCGCATTCAAACATTATGAGGCATTCCATGCAGGTCTAATATTTTTAACTCGGACAAAATTACATTGGTATTATTTTGATTTAAACTTTATTTTCCGTAATTCAAAGGTCTTTCGCATTTTTCGCGACACCTTATAAAACAGCATTCAGACTAATATTTGAAAGAATACACATTGATTTCCAAAGCCGTACCTTTGAATCCCCACGACCACAATAGCCGGAAATTAACGTAGCTCAAACGATCTCGACTTTTAGCTAGACAGATTTTGACACGAAAGTTGGTGTTTTTAAAGATCTAAATTTGGTGTTTTTAAAGATCACGATATTTTCCTGCGGAATCCAATGATCAATCTACATATTTTGGGCGCATGGCATTAACACCGAAACGGGCACTGGGATTCGGAGGCACGCAACCGGTATACCGTCCGAGCCAAAATAATTAATATGATGTCGGCAAAAATGTTCTCTGGACCATAGTTCATAAGTATAAAACCATAGTTAAATTAGTTGTGTTTCATTTGATCATGACTTAATACTGCATTCGGAACCAGATTTTGGTTTCACTAGCCCAAGGCTATTGCCTCAAATAATATGATAGCTTAGAATAATATGGTGTGAGCAAATGCAACTCAGTTACTCCATTATACACACAATAACCTCCATGTAGTCAAGGAGTGCAGCAAAGAACAAGAGCAGAACAAACTTTTGCCATCAGAAAATTGGTGATTACAGTCCAGCTAAACATAAATATTGCAATGAATGTTTACCACACACTACTTGACTGAGTAACAAAATAAACATGTTATTACCATTCATAGAATCGATAAATAATTTCGAGGAGCCTCTCACATTGGAACGGATACTATAAGGATATATTTTTCTATGCGAACCGGTGAAAAGAATGGTTTAAAGAATGGGTTAAAAGCACCTTCTTCAGCCGTGTGTAAAACGTTTAAATAACGGGCGGTGTTGGTAATTGATTACTCACAGGGGCAGAAGTATACCACAACCAACACCTAGCTAGATGTAAATTACAGCATGAAATTCGTGCCGATTGTGTTAGGGATTTATTGTATCTGCGTTAGAAATTCATAATTACTATAAAGTTGGAAGTCCGTCTCTGTTTCACGAAATAGTGGCTTTTTCATTTAAGTTGAAATCAAAGCAGTGTTTTGAATTAAAATGCCAAGAAATATTAGAGGAGGGAAGGGAGAGGGAAGGACAGATGAATCAAATTGGTCTTTAAGCGCGTAATATTTCGTTTGCGGTGGAAAAAACTGGTACATGCAATCCTCTTCACTATTTTCTCAATGCGTGAATATATGCGGAGAGAAAGGGTCTCCTCCTCCGCGCATCGCATCCCGCGCTGCATGAACAGATTTGCGTATGGCCCCGACGACGCCGCGGTCGACGGCGCAATAATTCCCCCAGGGCCCTCGCGTGGCGGCGCGCTCTCTCTCGCCGGGCGCGATCGGTCCCTACTCCCCTTCCGCCGCCCCTCCCCCGGTCCCCTCCGCCGCCCTCCCGCCCCAACCCCAATCCTCGCCTTCTCACGGCTTCCGCAAGAGGAGCCCCTCCGCCGGCCGCTCACGTCCGAATACTATCTCTAAGCATTCCCTCGCTCCAGAACAGGAGTCATTATTTCCTCAAATTTCGTACAATTTGCTCGCACGAATTCAAGAAAAAGCAATTCCTCATTTATCCCTTTTTTTTATTCCACCGAGGGAAACCCTTTACGGAACAATACCATTCTCCTCTGCAGGGAAATAGATAGAGGAGAGGAGGAAAGGCAATCCCGCTCGTCGAAGGATCCCCTCGTTTTTTTATCCTCACCTTCTCCTCCCCCGCCTCTCCGAGCATTCCCCCGGAGGAGAAATATCGCCTTTTGAGCGAGCCTCCCCTTTATCCCCTCAATTACGTGCTTCGGCCCCACCCTCCCACTCCACCCGCATCCGCTCCCCTCCCTCCCACTTCCTCCTCCTTATCGAATAAACAGCAGCTAATGCCTTTCTCACTATTGCTGCCTCCACCATTCCAGTCGGCCCATTTCCCATTTCTCTTCTCCTCATTCAGTAGAGTCGTGAAATAATGGCTTCCACGACGGAAAATAAGAGATAAATACAAAATGGCTCCCCCATTTCCTCACCTGGAGCTATATTTCCTTGTTTTTATACGGAGCTCATTCAAGGATGTAACTTGGCATTTTATGCATGGGTTCACGGTAAATTTCCTAGGAAAATTTCTTTCGCTGGAATTTTTGGGACCAAAACTGGAGTTTTTTTTAACCTGAAATTATCCTGAAGGTAGTCCCTGTCAGCGCGCATTTCTGTATGTGGAAGCGGGTGATGGAGACACTGCTTCTTTGGAAATTACTACAATTTATGATGAAGCGTTCGGAGAAAGTAAAATAATATGCGATGAATGATCTTTTATAGCTCCTTTCATTTTGTCACTTTAGTCTCTCAAATCATTATTCATCGGTGAGGTAATTTTTTTTAACAATGCCAACCATATGGAATGTAGCCGGTGACAGTTAGTCTTTGGGCTATGTTTGTGTATCAATTGGACAATCTCGCGACAAGGTTCAATCAGGGTGGTCAGCGTGACTATTTTTTTGAAAAATTTCATGCTTTCTTGCCCTAACCATGATCACTTAATGAGGTTCTTTTTATAAAATACTGGAATAAATTCTCCTATTCATGGTTCTTCCGAAAATAACTATTCTTAAGCTTCCGAGCGAGCACTAATAAAATGGTGGAATTAATAATAAATACAATCTCGGATTGGTGCAAGGCATGGAGATTAATGCTTAATATAGACAAATGCGTAGTTTTGAAATTTTGCAACAAAGGAAGTGGCGAATAGGACATAAACTATGAAATAGAGGGTTCAGTGCTAACTACGGCCAATGAAGTTGAATATTTGGGGGTAGTTCTAACACCACGCCTTTCATGGGAGGCACATATAAGGAAAATATGCGAATCCGCTCAAAAGAAACTCGGATTCATCAAACAGGTGGTGGGGAAACATAATGAAAAAGTTAAAGAGAGGTGTTATTTCGCTCTAGTTAGACCTCATTTGGAATATGCCGCAAATATTTGGGATCCTTGGGAGAAAATTTGGCAAAAAGAATTAGAAAGGTCCAGAGAAAATCCGCCAAATCCGTTAAAAATTGTTATAATAAGAACACAGGTGTCACCGGTTTCTTAGGGGATTTAGGCTGGGAGCCACTCGAGATACGAAAAGAACAAGCGAGACTTAGACTTTTAAAAAGGTTCAGAACAAACGAGTTTCACAATGACACTAAAGGAATTATAATGGCTCCACACCTCTTAGGTAGATCAGACCACAAAGATAAAATGAGGGAAATAGATTCCGGTACAAATTAATAGAAATACTCATTCTTTCCCCGAACAATCAGGAATTATAGTATTAAGAAACCGAAGTCACTGTAGAAATATTAAAAATATTTAATTTACAAGTCGGAACAAAATTAAACATTGCAAAGACATCAGGTGTACGTATTTGTAGGTGGATGTGTATTTTAGTTGGTGGTTTGTGTTTGCACGGATTTGGTTTGTCAGGGTTTTTGCATGAATGTGTGCCATTTTTTGTTCGTGGATTGCATAAATTTGTGGCTTTTGCATGCGGTTTTTCCTAATTACGGCTGGTGCCTTAACACCCCCGCCACACGTCCTTGCGGCGGCTTACGGGCTATTAAGTAGAAATAGATGATAAGCTTCCATCATCTGGGAGAATGGTATTAATTCCGTACTGCGTTCAAGCATTTTGAATGCTACACACATTTTGGGTACTGTATCGATCTTAAAAGTAAAAACCTTAAGATTTAAGATGAATGGGCAATTGAACGTAAAGCATTTACCATCTAAACCATTTTATTTCGTCAGAGCACATCACTAAATAATTCATTTTCCAAGCATTTGCGAGATTTAATTTACGGTAAGAATACGCAGTATGTATGGTATTCATGGACGTTAGCTACTCGGAAACGATTTCAGAGCGTAAAAATCATCCGCCTGGACCGGGTTCCGCACCCGGATCCCTCGATGTCCGGCCGAGTGCTTTGGCCAGTTGTCGAGGCGTCTCTTACACTCTGAAATTGTGGGGGCTTGGCCGCCTCATTTATACATTGCATGGCGAGAATCGAGGTAAGCTTTTTTGCCCAAGTAGAAAACTTATCTGCTCGATTATTTTGCACCATTCTGATGATACGGGCACTTCCACAATTCCACCATTTATGGGCCACATATTATGTGCCGTTTTTAATGATGAATAGTCAAGGAAATAAGGACGAAAAAAATGAGTTTTGATGTAACTTTGAGAATCACACAATTCATTCATTTGCATATTGATTGTATTTACGTGGAGTGAATTATCGCACTTAAAACACAAGTTGCATTTTAGGATGCAGTCATTAAAGAGAATAAGCAATACATATTATTTCATGAAGTTAAGTTAAATGATGATTACTTCCGAAAGAAATATTTTGTTGCGAAACAATGATAGGTTCACGTTTTCGATGTTCAAATAGATCCATATTCAATCTCGTATTTTGGTTGCCCTATTAATAGCTGGTAAAAAAGAACACGTGCTCGTTTAAATAGGATGGAATGATTAATTTCCGTCAATATCGAGTAAAGATAACATTTGCAGAAAAAATCGCTCATACGTGGGTCGTTCAATAAAAAAGTCATTTTCTAGAATTCCTAAAGCCAAGATATCCTCATCTATGTCACATTACCTTTCTATTTCTACGTCGTATATTCCTGGCCTAATCCCTTTATTTCAAAGCTCTCCTTCGTGTTCTTACTACCTTCCTTGAATCTCCCCTGGCTCTTGAAATAACTTTCCCATCGTGGACGGGCTTACAATCCCTGGCCGGTCGTTAGATGATTCGTATCGAATTCCCCGTGTACAGATTTAACCTGAAATATCTACTGCGACGAAAGGCCAGAGAGGAATGTGATGATGATCGAAAGAGAGAAAAAATAATTCCTGAGATAAGGGTTAAAGAAAAAAACAAAAGCTTGGTATAAAAGTACGGAGAGAAGGACGTTGACTCAAAACGAATATTTTTGGACAAGTTACTGGAATTATTGGAGCAAACTGTGTGCACAAGGCTTCATCTTTACCATTTTTCATCCGGGTGGTAATCTGGTAACCAGTTGCCGTATCGAGCATTGCTTGGTGTCAAAGTGTCAACTTTTCGAAATACAGTGATTGTCTTTTTTGCCTTTCATTCGAATATTTGAATAACTAGCACTCGCAACGCGATCACCATACAGCGGTCTTCCGCAAAAGGAGGCAAAAAATTGCAGGTCAACCGGCCATTACGGGCAGTATGGGATGGAACGAGCTTGGGATCGGACGTCTTACTCAACCAGAAATGTCATATTCCAGATAAAACTTAAAGAATGGAGTGAGTTCTCTTTCGGGTCAGGCAAATGTGTTAATACTTGGTAGCGTGGTCAGCTGAGCGTTTTTAATTTGTTGTCTTGGGCTTGAACATTCGTGAAATGAATTTTACAAAATCTGGATCGGCATACTTTCTACCTCCTATTATTACAAACAAAATGGCTATTCTTTCCCTAGCCTTTCGTGTACGTTATTTAGTTAATATCTTACAGGGTGGGGCAACATGACTACCTTTTTTCAAACTTATAAGAGTGCGTTGAAACTTATTATAAGGCCAGACTTCAAATAGGAACTTTATTTTTGTGCAAGATAAATATATTTTGTACAAGATAAATAACTTCCATGGCCTTTGCAGCAATCAAACGTCCATGATAATGATACCCGGTAATACAATTTCTACATTTGCAGTCTAGGTCTTAATCTTAACAGCTTACTTGGCGTGTTCTTATCCGTGGCCTTGAAGGCGTCCAAAAGGAAATATTTTAAAAAACCTTTTAATAATATTAGTAGTATTTAGGGGAGGCCACCGACACCTAAGGTCATTTGAGCCATCAGGGATGGACAGGAAAGGATGAGAGGGGGAGAGAGACGGCATTAGGCTACTATTAACAAAAGGCGCCAAGGGGTCTGAAGCTTAACGTCCCATCCGACGGACGGCGTACTCACTCAAAGTGCCCTCCACAAAGCACCTCAAGCAGGGATCGAGATACTATGAAAAATATTCGATGCCGCCGGGATTCGAACCCGGTGGGAAGGTAGTACAATAGCCACCGCACCATCTCGATCCCCAAACTTTTAAAAGTATTGAGAGAGAAATCGTTAGCATTGAATAATTACTGGGGATTTGAAAGTATGCTAACATTCATACGTCCCTGCCATTTACTTCTGTGGTAATCTAAAGTCATCCGCAAAGAATTATTCCTCGAGAAATGCGAAGTCATTAGGTCCGTTGGTCTGTCGTGAGTTTTCATTGTCTATTGCTGTGGCGACTGACCGAAAATGACTTTAAAGTTAGGCATACAATCAGTTCACAACTGAACCGTAGTTCCGAGAGCCCGCGGGACCCAAGGTAATAATGTCGTGAACCCAGAGATTGAAGGACGGTTTCTTCCCATTGAGGCGAAAAAGCCGATTCCACTTTAGGTAATCAACCTGTATGATGAACCCACGACCACAGCTTCCTACGTTCTACAGGCTTACCAGTAATGCGTTCTACAAGTTACGTCAAAAATGAAAGATAAACTAAAAAATAAACCCTTGCTCACGTGAATTGTAAACCAGAATTGATACCGATAAGCCAAGCAGTAGCAGTAAACGCTGAGATTTAGATACCATTGAAACGGGCCTATCCGTATCCGAGACCGTCCGAAACCGATACGTACACGGTAGGCATCCCATAATAATGATCCATCTCTTTGATGTAGTCATGAGAGTCCCATCTCCGGCATTCATACGCGGTCAGTCCTGCGTCGATGGGAGAAGGCAACCGACCCCTCTGCGTCATCCCCCACACCTCCCTCCAGGCATTGCACCCCCACCCGCTTGCACCCGGGGGAGAATCACCCGGAATCTTTCCCCCATTCCCCCCCCCCCCCCAAGCGCCCCCAAGCCACCACTTACCAGACTCTTTCGCAGGTGTGGCTCACGGGGATCACACTGCATACTACTTGAAAATGGTTCCCATAGTAACGACTATCACGGAGGGAATGGCGGGAACCTCTAAATGATGCCCGCTCGGCGTGGTACGTGACGTGGAGAAGATGAGCGGGCGGGAGGGAGGGAAGAAGGTGGGGTTTGGGTAAGTGGATATGACGGGGGCCGGACGCGGTTCGGGTGGGGCGGGCTCGGTTTGGGGTGGGTGGGGGGGATAAGTGGGGAGGAGAGGAGGTGACGAAATATCAGGATCTCAAATTACTGTGGTGTGTATAAGAGGTCTACCGGCCAGGTAGGGGAAGAGACCCAGGGAGCCTTGTGGGCTTTGGTAACACGCAAGGTCACGGAGTCCATTGAAGCACCTCCTTGTACGCTGCACTGAGGGAAGTGAACCTTATTCGAAGAGTAAGGCTTCATCACAGTCTACCGTCCTACCGGGAGAAATTGATTACTCTCGGGCATCGATAAGATATGTCATTGTTTTAAACTACTATTTCGCATCATTATCTCTCGAAAAGATATGTGGTATAGACTGGCTATGGTTTGGTTATGGAAATGTTATGGTCGGCGAGAACGCAAAATATCTCTAACATATAAAGATGTGAAGTGTTCTGCCCTTAGTTTAAATATTTCGAAAATATTCACCTTAAGAGAGCAAAATGTGTTCCATGAAATATCAATATCAAGGTCTAACACCATTATGCCATTAAATGCTAATCATAGTACAACTTGGATGCCTTCGGAGTTTGGGGATGAAAATCCTTTTAGTGAATTTTTTTGGCTCTTTGCGTCATATACATTTATATGCAAAATGGATCTCATCCAATAATGCTTTCTAGATTTTTAAGTCTCATGAGAATACTTCACATTCGGAAGCAGCTATTGTTCTTTCCCAGGAGAGGCAATAGATATCACATTAGTTACGAATGTGTAGCACATATAGTATTCCGGATGTAGGTATTATTTTTAGTTTTTGCCGGCACATTAAATATTATAAACTTAAGGCTAAATATGGGCACTTCTTAAAAAAACTTTTTATTAATATGGGTGTTATCCTCCTATTTTATTAAGATGGAAATATAATAGGTTAAGATCAGTAACGATGAATTAGTTAAAGGACTGTTGCAGAAAGTAACCGTAAAGCGGTATGAAGAATATAGATTTTTTGAAAGTTTTTTAGGAATGAATGAAATACCTGAATTATTCATTGATTCCATTAGCTTTCCGGATTACAAAGCACTGAATCAGGTATTGCAATCAAACTGGCAACTATATGACTGCGTGCTTCAAATATACTAAGAATAATCTATCGTAAAGTTATTGGTAATAAGTAAACAATTTTGGCATTTAGGTATGAAAATATACCGGAAATATTAATTTATTATTTAATAAAATTTTTATACATTTAAAAATAATTATAGACACTAAATGCAGTAAGTTAATTTGGTTTGTTTCAATAAAAACATTGTTTACGATACTTAAAAAATATATTCTGATGATTATATCTTAAATATTGTTTTGATTCCATTAATTTTTTAAAACAATTATGTCAATGCAGTAGCATTTATTAAATGTCCTGTTGATATATTTGCTTCATTAAAGTTAAAAAGAAGAGCTAGGACTCCAGCTAATGTCATGAGTGGAAGAATTTGGTTGTCAAGTTCTTCCGAACCGTTTTGGTTTGGGAAGGAACTGGATAGCAGTTGCTACCAAATTGAGAGTTCATGGCATTGGAGGGGCTTAGTCTCATGTTACGGTTACGGAATTCATTATGTGTGCATGCGTGCTTGAGATGTGAGATGAAAGTCAAACCAAGTCAACGGTTGGGATATCCATTGAGACTAGAAGCCTTAAATTAACTAAACATTTTATACTCTAAGGTACCAAGATTAAAAATTGCTTCAAATTTCCCCAAAACATTCTTCTCATACCACAAATATTGAATCAAACCTTTAGAAAGTGATTTGTGATTGCCGTTACGCATTTATAAACCTCCTACTTCATAGAGCATTTAAAAATTAAGTGGAAGCAGTTGTCTGGTTTAGCAAATGGGCAAGTTACCGCAAGCCTGGAGCGTGAATGAGGTAAAATAATTCGATAATTTTAATAGAATGTTATGAGGTTAATTCCTACTTTAACGATTTTAGGGATGACAAATACCTTTGCAACACACTATTCCTTATAATATGGAGATCAACCCTTTGGCTCATGCTCATGGTTTTGGAGGCTGCCATCTTTTTAATTCCCTTCAACATATAATTCTAATGTTCTCCGAGATACTATTTCCTACGATTGCATAGATATAACGCCGGTAAAATATTCTGGACCAAAAATGACACCATTGACAGTTTATTTGAATTAATTTGGGAAATCGCAGAAAGATGGAGTATTTCCCACCACAGCTCAAACTAGGAGAGCAGATTGAGTATTGGGCATGGAATAAATGAATTGAATACACAGAAAATAAAGAAAATATTTAACCAAATTCAGCCGTAATATTCCCCAGCAAGGTCAATGGTCGATGAAGGGAGGCGGGGTAAGGGCTTGGGGGAGGACGGCGGCCGTGACCCGCCGGGGGTGGTGGATCGTTTGGGAGGGGAGGGAGGAGGAGAGCGGGAGACACAATGAAGAAGAATGGAGTTGAAAGCCTAAGTTCAATTGTGCCTGTGCAATATAGGATTCACTCCTTGTACTTATTCGGCAGGACGATTTTCCAGGTGTACGACACGTTTCCCATTTTAGATATGGAACTGGGGAGTCAAATTTATATTGAAATTTCTGTGTGATGAGAGAGACAAGAGAAAGTAAAAATGGCGATGTTACGAAATACAATGAATATGGTGTGTGTGTGTGTGTGAAGGTCACTGAGCACACATCGTGCTGAGACCAGGGTACAAAAGTAGGAAGACTATCTTAACGTCATCTTACGCCGCCGACTTAGAACATGTATTTACACTTTGTTAATAATACGACTTCAAATAACGTTAACATACTTTTTCTTCCAACAATACAAACTTTTTATCCTGGAATTTCATCTAATAGAATACTGGCGATGAAATCAGATCACAGGAAAAAACATTCGAGGGTAGACTGAAAAGTAATGCACACATGCTTGTAGAGCGCGAACAAAAATAAATAGCTAGATCGAGAAAAAAGTACATTAAACCACAATTCTTAAGTTTTAAAATCATATATTTATTTTTCAACATAATCACCTTTAAGGCTAACACATTTCTCCCAGCGTGTGACAAGTTTTTTCATTCCGTCCCTGAAAAACTGTTCCGACTTTTCTCGAATCCAGGACTTGGCAGCTGCCTTCACCTCATCGTCCGAGGTGTAATGATTACCCTTGAGGTGTCGCCTGAGTTGAGGGTAAAAATCGGGGGTGCCGAACCCATGCCCTTCGGTCAGTCTTTCAGAGATATATCCACGGGACTACTGCACCCCGGGGTTAAGAAATTATTTCGAAAGTAATTATTGCATATGATTCTTAAAAACTCTGAAAGTTTTATCCAGCAATTTTATCTGTAAGGTATAGAATCGTAGCCACAAACAATAAAAATTTGAACTCAATGAAGTGATGCTGTAGATAAACTATAAAATAATAATAATAAACTCGAACAGAGAGACCGGATCTTGATAGTCTTTAAATCGCAAAAATTGTGAAAAATACTTCATTCGAATCGTAGATTAAGGTTTTGGAAATAATCGGAACCCTTCAGACATTCCCAAACTCCATTGTTTTCCACGTACCTCCTTATTTGTATTAATCAGGCCTAAATTTAAACTTAAAAGTTTCTTCTTCGCTGGAAGATATAATAAGGTCGTTAGTTATAAAAAAATGTATTTTGAAGAAAATATGACAGAAATATAAATAACCAAGTCAAGTCACATACTCCTCCGAATGGATTACAACCTTGACGTGGGGGAAGGGCTTCTGCGTTCTCATGGCTGTTAGAGCTCTAAAGCTCTAACTTACGTACCTTAGAGCATGTACTTGTAGATAACATGATTTAGATTATTTTAATTATTTAAAAGAAAAATATTTGGAATTCAAAAATTAAGAAAACTTAATTTTTGGTGCTGAATGCCTGGAGTGTAATTATCTCCTGCCACACACCCCAGCGGTGGCTCGTGGGTAAGCCATTGCTAGGCATAATGAAAGCTGAACTAAAAAAATGAACGGATGATCTTTAATTGTGGAATCCTAAAAAAATAACTCGAGGGCCCATAGAATTTCGCAGTGACAATTAACTAGAAAGGTATGCACTTTTAAATTTAATTTTTAAAGAAATAATCTGCGACTGTCGAATTTTGCAGCAGCTCGGTACAATGTGCGATGCGTCTTCCCAGCTGTCGGAATAGTTATCTATAATATACCTTGGTAAATATTATAATACTCGCAGCTAGATAGCATGTGGCAATTCAATTGTCGCTTCTTATTGAAGTGAATGAATCAAAATCTTGATTCTGAGTCATACATGTACTGCAATCTATGAGTGAGGAAAGAAATTTGTTTAAAAAAAATATTTCTTTGTTCTCAAACATTTCCCGATGTGTATACTTAAATCGGGCCTAGCCGATGCTACTTTATGACTGTGTGCGTGTGCATTGGAAAAGACGGCATCATACTTCTAAGGAAATAGGCAAGCATAGTCGCATCGTGCTGTCAATACAATGAGAGGATTGTGACATCAGGGATGGAAAGCATGTATATAGTGTTAGCACAGGTGTATATTCCAACGTCCAGCCATTCATAATAGAAAAAATAAGATTACGACCAACTGGAAGAGGTTCTAGGAGCACTAAAAGGGGTGGAGAACCTAATCGTTATGGGTGACTGGAACGCTGTGGTCGGAGGGGGACGAGAAGGAAACAGCGTGAGACAGTGTGGATTGGCAAAACGGAACGTCGCGGGAGAATAACTTTTGGATTCTTTAAATGAGAAAAACATGGAAGTAGCAAACACCCTTTTTAAAAACATCGGAGACAAAGATGTTCACGGATGATGCCGGTGGACAGGGTAACATACCAAATTGACTACAAGCTTAGTAAGAACAAGATACAAGAGCCAAGGGACGCAATATAAGAACGACTCCGGCGATATATAAATAGCGACCACAACACGGTGGTCATCGACTGATGACTGAGATTCAAGAAGATGAATAAAGTAGCGCAGGGACATGGATGGAACACAATGATAATGGAGGAAAATCAAGCAAAAGAGAAGGCCACTGCGAATATCGACAGAAAATAGGAGTTTATTATACAAGCGTAGACGGACAGGGGATGGAAATAAGGAATATAATAACCGAAGTAGTGCGCTGGTGGTCCCATAAGCACCCAGCCTGACCTAGAGATGGTGGTAGTTGTTTGAAAAATATCACTGTATTAGAGAGTATACAATCTATAAAGCATATTTTTCAAGTTAGATGTCTGCAGTGAATGGGCAGACCTTAACCTAGATTCTATTGAGGGTTTTATAATTTACAGTCACTCAGTTAGCTTCTCTCGGCAGATTACACCTTCCGGGCCATTTTATGATGCACAATGCTCACCAATCCAGAAATCTCCCTCTCTTGCTCAGTGTAAGGCTATTTGCTAAAGGTTAAGAGGCACTTGCCAACACTAGTATCTCTCCCTTGCTAAGATCAAATCTTCTAATGGATGCATGTCTGGTATTGCAACAAGGATATGTGGTGTAAAATTATTGCATTTCCACAAGAAGTTTACATATTTCTTACTAGTAATAGGTGCAGTAGGATGTTATTACCACCTTATAAGTACAGGGTGATTGAGAAGAAATGGGGAACTGTCCTAAAACAAAACCTAATGTATTCACAAATGAATAAGACTAGAGATAAAAAAAATGGCTTTCTGCAAATATTTTTCCAGCGATATATACGAAGGTGGTCCCATAAGTACCTGGCCTGGGCTAGAGGTGACGGTTGTTGTTTGAAAAATATCACTGTATTAGAAAGTACACAATCTAATAAGCATTTGTGTGTAGTTTGAAGGTGCTACGTTGTTTAGTTTTTGTTTGGCAGCCATCAATATTGAACGTTTTCAGTGAATTTGTGACAATAGGGAAAATTGGTCATCATCATGTGATACAATACTTTTATTTGAAAGGCTTCAGCCCAACCAATGTAAAAGCTGAACTGGATTCTACTCTGGGTGAGTCTGGTCCTTCGTTTACAATAGTCAAATATTGGGTAGCAGAATTAAAATGAGGCCGTACAAGCTGTCAAGATGAGCATTGCATTGGCCGAACAAATGCGGTGACCATTCCAGAAACAGTGAAGAAAATCCACAGAGTGATACTGTATGATCGTCGACTGAAGGTGCGTGAGCTAGCACACAAAGTCGGCATTTCAAAAAGTGTGGTAAATCATATATTAACTGAAAATCTGGACATGAGAAAGCTGTGTGCAAGATGGGTGCCACGTTTGCTCACACTCGCCCAAAACCAGTGTTGTGAAGATCTTTCAAATGAGTGTTTAGCAAAGTTTTACAGCAACAAAGCAGAATTTTTGGGCCGTTTCATAACCATGGCTGAAAAATGGGCCCATTACTTTGCATCCGAGTCAGCAGAACAATAAAAAAAACGGAATCAATAAGGAGAACCGCCTCTAAAGAAGGTGAAGGCCGTTTCATCTGCAGGCAAGGTCATGGCGTTGGTTTTTTGGGAAGCGCACGGGATAATTTTCATTGACTATCTTGAAAAAGGAAAAACTATCAATGGCAAGTATTATGCAAACTTATTGCAACGTTTAGGCAAAGAAATCAAGCAAAAGTGGCCGCATTTGGCTAAGAGAAAAGTGTTGTTTCATCAAGACAATGCACCCGCTCACAAATCTGTTATTGCAATGGCCAAAATTCATGAATTAAAGTTTGAATTGCTACCTCATGCACTCTATTTGCCAGATTTAGTCCCCTCGGATTATTTTCTGTTCGCAAATTTGAAAAAATGGCTCGGTGGTCAAAGATTTTCCAACCGTGAAGAAGTGATGTCGGCAGTTAATGGCTATTTTGAGGAGCAAGACAGTTCTTATTACAAAAAGGGCATCAAACTTATTGAACATCGCTGGGAAAAGTGTATAGAGCTGAAAGGAGATTATGTCGAAAAATAAATACATTTTTTTCAAAATATTTATGTTTTCTTTGCTGGGTCGGGTACTTCTGGAACCACACTCGTAGTGTTAACAAATAAGTATTCAGGTCCATTTACTTTTGTTTGTTTCACATACCTGGAACACTGTTTCTGATGAAATATTTCTTTAAATTAAAACAAGCGTATTGCGGCGAACAAAGGTCTTCACAGCAGGCTCAGGACACAATATTTTATTTTGCTTAAGTTAAAATAAAATGCACGGAAGTCAATTTATCTTATTGATTGCGGATTTGAAGCACTCATAAGAAACCTAATATGAATCTGAGGTACTTCTGGGACCACCCTCGTAGATGAGCAACTCGTGAGAGAGGCGGTGAAATTCAAGCGGCCATGGATAACGGCTCAAATAAGTGATCTCTTAATGGCAAAAAGATAAAATAGAAGAATCATAGAAATCAAAATGAAGAAACCCTTTTTTAGAATTTGTAGAACCAAGTCATACGAGAGTGCAGGAACGCAATGAAAAAGTCGATCGAAAGCTTCTCCGAGGAAATCCACGACAAACATATAGAAGGAAATAGCAAAACGGCTTATGCTGGTAAAGAGGGAATTTGGGAGAAAAAAGTTACAACCTCCTCGATGTTAATTGAACGTTAATGATACAGAGAGAGACATGGGGATGAGATGGAAGGCATACTTAAAAGATCTCTACCTAGGCCCAAGAGGAACTTGAACAGTAGTTTTAGGGAAGGCGACCGACAGCTAAGGTCATTTGCGCAATGAGGGAAGGACAGGAAAGGATGAAGGGCGGAGAGAAACCCGGCGGCGGCATTAGCCTACTCTTAACGAAAGAGGAACTTGAGGGTCACTTAGTCGAAAAAGAAATCGTCATTGAAGAAGACGAACTGGGACCAGAGAAACTATGAAGCTTATTCGGCACAGCCATGAAAGACCTGAAGAAAAACAGGACACCAAGAAATGGTAAAATACAAGATGGATACAATAATCAAGAAACTTAAGGTAGAGCTTGGCAGAGCAGAGTAGAGCTTCAAGTAGAGCTCTTTGGAATAATTAAAGAGAGCTACAATATAATGGAAAACTACCAAAGAACTTCGTTTCAGAGAAGTCACTCGATGATCGCCTTACCTAAGAAAGCAAGAACAGATAAATGCGGAATGTACAAAACATTGAGCCCGATATCTTACGTATCAAAAAGATTTAACCCGAATGATTAGCCGAAGAATAGAAGAAAAGGAAGAAGAAAGCTTCCAAACCAATTTAGATTCAGGAAAATTTGAGAAGCAAATGAGGCAAGATTCAGCTTGAGGACACTGGTCGTAAAAAATATAGACGCCAACAAGCTAATAAAAGTGGAATTCGTAGACTTGGAGAACGTGGAAAGAAAGAAGATGCTCAGAATGCTAGAAGGGCTCCAAATGAACTACAGCGAGATAAGAATGATCCATTAACCCTACAAGAATCAATTAAAAACGAAGGAAATGAAAACGGAAGGAAAATAGGAGCCAACGGAAACAAAGGAGTCAGGAATGCAACTCCCGAGCACCATTCAACATATATCTAGAAGAGACAAACAAAAAGCGCAAGAATGGGAATCAAAGAAGTCAAGATAAATAGTGGACAACTTAACTTGCTCCAGGTCGCAGATAGCTGTGAATTCTACGGATCTGGTGCAACAGGACCTAGTACTAACGTAATCATCCACTAGAAGAAAACTAGAATCTCGTGCGTAGAAGAGAGAAGTCAAGGCACATATCACAATTAAACGAGTGAAATGAGGTTAGGAAAATTAGAATATATAAGGTAGCAAATACACATATTTTAGTTTTGTGTGGGTAGACATACGCGGATTACTGGAACGATAGTTAGATTTTGACATACAGCGAAGGGACAGAGAGCCAGCCTGGGGTGGCCATAATATTGAAAAAAATGGTAGGAAAAAGCGTAGTAAACACTGATTACGCAGCTAGTAGAATAATATTAGAAGAAGTAGAAGCTAAACCAATGAACTTGGTCATTGTTCAGGCCAATATGCCACCTAACAAACATAGGAAGGAAGAAGTGGGAAGGGCATACGATTAGTTAGAGGACATAATTGCGGATGTTCCTGTTGGGAAACATTAAATCTTGATGAGGGATTGGAACGCAACGTTAGGCGTAGGAAGAGATGGTAGTGAGGTGGGGGACTACGGTTTAGGAGCAAGGAATGACCATGGTGAGAAAGCCGTTGAGTTTTCAGGAGTTATGGCTTGATCATTACGAGCATTCGGTTTGAACACCACAACAGGCAAAGGTATGCATGGACAATACCCGGAATTCAGAATGGTGTCTGCGTGTAATTCGCACAGGTTTGCGGATGCAGACGTTGATTCAGATCATAATTTAGTTCTAATAAAGTGTAACGCCAGATTCAAGAGGATAAAACAGGGAAGATGGTTAAGGAAATGGAATGTGGAAGCATTAACCGGAACGACAAGAAAAGAATATTAGCAGCCTGTTGAGAAAACTATGAGTAAAGACAGGGAGCTGGGTAGTGCAGAAGAAAAATAAGAACAAGTATAAAAGTAGCGTCGGAAGTTGCAAAAGAAACTGCAGGACCGGAAAATATGAAAGAGACGAGAAAAATATGGATTACGGACGAGATGATTACAAAGTTAGACGAGAGAAGGAAATATTTGCTCATCGGATAGGATAGAGTAGGTGACTTATCCGCAACCTGTAATAGCCGCTGACTGCTAAGGTGCGAGTGGCCAACGGAGAATCCAGATGGGCAGTGTTAGGGAGACGGTTAAGACAGTGGTGTTCATTATTATTTGTGCTTTTCAACGTTATGTGGAGGAAATATTTAAAGAGATGTGGAAAATACTGGAAATAGAAATGTAAGTCGGTGGGGAATTTATAAAATCTGTAAGGTTTTCGGATGATCAAGTTTTAGTTCCCTGGCCAGCTAAGGGGTTTGCAAACGTTACTAAGAGCATTGAAATATTTGTATGATAGGTATGGAAAGGGAATAAATGTTAAAAAACAATAATTATGCTGTTTTCGAGAAATAAGAAGAATGAATGAAATAATATTATAGAAGTAAATAAACTGGAGCAAGTGGAACAATTTACCTATTGGCCAGTAGCACCTACCTGTATATGTAGTATTCATTACCAGTGGAACTTAAACTATATAGGAAGTGCTTTAGACCAAACTGGTCAAGTAGTAGGCATACAGGTAGTATATATATAAGATATAAGAAGAAGAAGAAGAATTGCGTTAGGAAAAGAAGGTTTCACGAAGATGAAGGAATTGTGACATGGATTTTGAGTAGGGATGTTAAAATACGGCTCGTCAAAACGTTGATACGTATGTAGCGTGATTTGGTATGGCGCGGAAATATGGTCATTGATGCAAGATTATTGCGGTTAATTGGAGGTTTTTGAAATATGGGAATGGATAAGGAATACTAAGTAGAGTAGAATAGAAGTTTGCTGTAATAAATCCAAAGGAGGTGTAAGGATGAATGCAGAGCATTTTGATTGGCATTGAATTTTAAAATCAGTGAAAGAAGAGATATCGTTAAGCAAGCGAGGAGAGGAATCGGATAGTCATTTCAGATGGAATGATTGGAGGAAGGAACACACGAAGAATAAACACAGCATTTGTGGGGAAAGGTGTATCTAGTAGATGGCAAGCGTAAAAAAGCTTCAATTACCGGGCCGGGTGTTCGCCATTCGGCGGGTTTTTGTGTTTGAATTCGTATTATTTGGCCAATTATTCCTATTTATTTGGCCGATGTGGTTGTTTCCTTCTTCTGGCTATGCGTGCCACGAAACCCACTGTTTCTATCCTTCATGACGTTGTATGATTTTTTTCCCTACTATCCTTTCCTCTTGTGTATTTGTCCATTTCTCCTTTACTGTGTAAAACAGTTCCCCAACGCCATTTTCTGGCCAAAGAATCGGGGCATTTGATATACACACATATAATTGCTGAGGGTTCTCGTTTAGTACACCGCTATGTATGCTCCTGATATGTACAAACATTCACTCGGGCTGAAGACCACGCAGATTTCCAACTCACGTAAGTTGTGCTGAACATTATAAGTCCGCGCAGTCCACCTTAACCTTCCTTCCCGGCGGCGAGCATCTAAACAAGCCTTCTTCGGCCGCGGAGCGCAAGGCACGATCTCGGAGGGAGGTGGGCGCTGGGGAGGGAGCCGGAGGGTATGGTGCGCCCTGAGGTAATGCGGCCCCGGAAGGGCCCAAGGAAAGGAATGGGAAGAGGAGAGGAGAGGGGAGTGAGACCCTTTGGGGTTCCCGGCGGCGGAGAGGGTGGTGTCGGAGGAAGAAAGGTGGGTGGTGGCGGGCTTTTGCGGTCGATGGGTCAGCCGTGGGGAGGGAGGAGGGCCGTTGGCAGGGCGTGGAAACTCCACTGTGATGATGATGATTGAGGAGGCACGGGTGTGCGCGGGTGCGTGGGGACTAGTGGCGCTGAGGCAGCAAAAGGAGCGGATTCGGAATGTGATTCCGGGAGCCGCGCCGCGCAGAGGGCGTTTTTGAGGCGTTCAAGGGGGAGATGGGAGAGGGGGCGGGTGGATTCTATCGCTCGGTGGCGGGGGACTACTGACTGGGAGGGAGGGGAAGGACGGGCATTCGGAAAACTTTTGCCCACGACGGTTGCCGGGAATCTCGAAGATGAGCGTGAAACAGTTTCCCATTTCTCTTTGAGTGCGAATGAATTTGTATGTTTCCTCGGATCAGTTTGTCCCATAGTTATAAGTTAAATCATAAATGTGATTGATGTTGTCATAAAAAATTAACAGCCTAGATGCCAAACCTGAAACGTCCAATGGTACCAGATGATTTATGGAATGATGATATAAGAGCGTGTATCAATCAACCTTGGAATCTATTTCCAAGTGTCGAAAGTGGTTATAAGGATTTAAGCCATTTAATACTGACAGTGTATTGTGGTGATAAAGAATAATATATGAGATACATGACAAAGTAAAGATTTTTGAGAATGCTTGTTTCTTAAATGTTGCAGCGAGAATATTTTCCCCATTCATCAATGACTTGTTTCTACATCTGCAACGTACACTGCAATGTTAAGGCGTGAGAAAAGAACCTTTATGATCTCAACATTGCTCTCTAAGGATTTCTCTAACTTTAGGGTTTATAGTTGTTTAATAGGGACATTTAAAAAGGTAATCGGAATTGCCCTACCGAGAACTCATTAACCGGCGGTCTTAGCTTTTTAATTTTGTTTACACGAGAGGCATAGTAACTAAACTAGAAATAACACTATATTTTCAACAGATCATTCATTTTGTTTGATCTGGTGGTCCAAAACATCGGAATTGAAATTCTGGGTCAATACTCTTCGTATCATAAGTTATCTCAAAATGTAATTAACATAAAATTTTAGTCTATTCCGTCACTACAAGGTATGTCGAAGTATTCGACTGATCTTGTGTCCACGTGTCCAAGACCAGTGTTAGAAGCCGTTCCCCAGCTCTACAACTAAGTCAGAAGTCTTTTGCGTAAAAAATAATGAGCGAATTTTGACGTTGAAGAATCTTAAGCTAGCCCCAGTGCTGGAGGGTGATTCTCGGTAATACGACCTTAATTCTAGCTCTAATTCGAAAATTGTAACTTGGTGGTGCATTAACCGTTTCTATGAAATTTCATACGATTCCATATTTCTAAATACCATTAATGGACCACATATAGTTCCTTCATATTTTGCGTGTGGCCTCAGAGGTTTGAAATAGTATGGCCTTTCTGAAATCGTGGACGTTTTTCATCACTAATCACTTCCCGTTTTTACTATGGGAAAAGCTGTTAAACCATGAGCGATCATCCGAAAGGAGAAATGCCCGTGCAGGGATTCCGAGTCCAGGTCAGTGTTTGACCATGAAAAATCAACACATTTCTCGGGTAGCTTGGAAAATTTTAAATTGCGGCTTTTGGCCTTGTTTATTACAGACCCTTGTAAACTAATCTTCGATTAAAAATATTCAGCTGGATAGGTGAGGGTAGAGCTCACGTGGTACCAACTCCAACGATGCGATAAATTTATAATTTCAGAATTAGGGGTCTAGTTTCCCATAGATTGAATTCCATAATGACCTATAAAGTTCTGTCATGCATGAATTGCGGCTGTCTGGAGATAACCCGAGGTGTCATCCGAATTAGCCTCTGGGAGCATTGAGCCAGGAGCCGAACTCCGTCGTCAATGGTCATACAAACAGTCAAAGTAATCAATCAGCCATAAAATAAGATAAACCTAAAGGGCACTCTTTAATCGATCTTCGAAATATTCCTTGTTTTCGAAGCCTTCCACAATTAATAGACCGATCGCATGAGGCAGGCTGTCTTGATTCGCTTACCTCACGGATCGGCTCAAAATAAAGATGCCTTGATGGCGTAGAGTGATCGTCGGAATTATAACTCCGACTATCACTCACTATAAATGAAGTTTTCCGTAGTTTATTTTGTGATTCAGATGAGCGCGTTACGGGATGAACCCACCGGAAAAAATTAACATATTTCTGCGGAAACGTGGATCGCTTTCAGAGGACATCATCTGCTCAATGAATCATCTATTATTGTTTTATTATTGTTGCTCTTCTCATATAATTACTAAAGAGAGAGTTATACATTTGTTCTTCATAAGCTCTTGACTAGATATCATTAATAACAATGAATTTTGGAGGAATATTTTTGGCGAAAGATATAGTGTTGCTGATAAATAGCCAATGGCCTGTTCCAGGGAAGGATCGTCCAAGTGACCACTTCCGCGGCTGTGAACATTGGAAGGACCCTGTTTCACCGATGGATTTAACTTTAGTTAACTTTATGAACCTGTGAAAACTAATTGTTAAAGATGAATTAAAAGATGAACGACCCTGATAATTCTGAGCATCGAGAAAAAAAATACAAAAAGCTAATCTGCCCAATTAGGGCAACGTGTCCTCTGCTAAGTAAAAACGACCATTACATGAAAAAGGGTTTTTGTCCCGTACTGGTGAATGCTTGTGTAAATTGATGTCATTTTCAGGTCCATGTCGCGAAATTGAGTTTCCGGTAAAAGACTCTTAGCATTTTTCTTTGTGGTAGAAGTAAATGAACTAACTTTGCAGTTTCCACATGAATTAATGTGGAAACTGCAAAATTAGTTCATTTACTCCTACCATGTAAGATTTCCACAAATGTTTGCCTGTGAGGGTTCTTTCTTATTCCAATAAATATGAAAAGCTAAATTCTAAAGATTTTGAAAATTACAATTAACGTTACAATGGGTCGCCAATTTTAAGACACTACATTGAGAAAAATAACTCAATGTTAGTATTACAAAAACGTCAATTTTAGTAAATAAGTGGTGCTATCCAATTAAGAATTAAGTCGAAAAGTCGCGAAAATTATGAGATTTCAGTGATTACTCCGTTATTTTGCATTTACTAATACGTTTATTATTGTACATTTATTTTCTAAGCGTCAAATAATGGTAAATCATAGAAACTGAACGATGAAACTCCTCGGCGCACGAGAAGCTTGATATTTTGGAAACTACGTAATTAGGAGGCTGTATTTAATTGGGAGACTGTTCGTAATTAGGAGACTGTACGTAATTAGGAGACTCTCGGGTTGAAATAGACAGAAATTTTAAATTTGCCGAAGGAAATGGAAAAGTAGCTTGATAAAGTGTTTTTCAGAGCAAAATACCTGTAAAAACAAAACTTTTTCCTTAATTTCGACTATAACGCAACGTCTATTCGTCCAATCGTTAATTATATTCTTCTTTATAGAGGGACGGGGAAACACAAAATAACGAAATAGAGGCGAGTTTCTTGTAGCAGAAATTAGGTTTTTAAGGAGAAGATTACTTTTCCCTTAAGTGGTGATAAGGCACTCCAGCCATGTCTCAGCAAAGAGAAGAGGACTAGCGATAGCTACCCGCTCAATTATTTCTCTGGCTTCGACTGGGAAGAAAATAAAAAAAAAATTGGGTACCTAAAATTTTCTTGGTAATACATGTCATTCGTCGTTAATTTAAAAATACTTATGTGCAAAAAAGAATGATTATTTGTTAATTCAAATAAAATAAAGTTAAGAAATTTAAAATTAAATTGTCCGAGAAAAAATCAAAAATCGAAAATTGCCCGCTTTGAAATGTACATCATAATTGAAGTTTGTGAAATTAACCGTTTCAACACAGTCAAGGTCTAAGACTGTCATCATTTTCTTCACTTTAATCTGTTAGGATACTTACTACGCCATTCGTCTGCATTCGTTGCAATTTTCTGGCTTGATAAATCATTTAAAAACTATAATTTAAACAGTTGCGGCTAGCTTTTCACCGGCATCATCGACTGCCGCCTTCAGTAGCATGACTACCGTGCAGGGGGGCTTTTCAAAGCTCTACACTCCTCATCGGACATATTTCACGTCCGCATTCACCTGATAATCACTTTGGCAACGGTTATAACGTGGGTACACCACTCCCCAGGATATCGCTACTGGATAGTAGGTGGCGGCTCTCGTGTGAAGGAAGTCTCCAGCGCATTGACGCTTCGCGCCACGGGTAGAAGTGTCTAAGGGTGAGGTGGTTCGACGGTGTGGTGTTGGGGGAGCGGGAGGCGGGGCGAGGGGGTAGGTAGGAAGCGGGAGCATTTCACTGCAGGTGGACGGAGGGCGAACGAGCGTCTCTCGGCTGAAGACAGGGCACAGCCCGCCCGGGGCGCGCATGGAATTGAGGGCCCCCGGAGCCGCCGTCGCGTCTCCCCAGGAAAGGCTCCCGGGGGCCATACGCTCCGTCACCCGGCGCGTCATTTGACGGTCGGCGTGTCCCTGACAACCTCTCCTGGCTCGAGAAGCAATTGTTAATTAACTTAAATGTATTAATTATGGATCTGTCACCTTCACTGAGACCTGGCGGTGACTGACCGAAATTCATCGCCAGGGGGGCTCGGCTCCTGCACGTGAAAGAGAAAGAGCGTCCCCAAGGGGGGTAGGTCCCCTCCCCATCCCCCAGACGCTCATCGCCCGCCTCTTGTAATTAATACTTCCCACTCGCACGCCCCTATTGCTATTTCCGCCGCTACCCTCCTCCCATCTCCTTCCCTCTACCCCGTTCACTTGCCGTTTGATTTTTAAGCTCGCGTTTCGTCTCTTTCGATTTTTGCTTGCGTATGACACTGCAGTCTCTCACGCCGAGTCCTTAGGAGTCCGAAACATCGAGCGGTGGTGGAGTTAGGCTCTAGTGTGCGTCAACGGCGGAGGTCATTTCACTACATCAATGATCACACCCTTTCATGAAAACAATAAGAGCACCCATTTTTGAAGTGCGGGGAACAACTCAGTTATTGTGGCAACGTAAAATCGCGACGGGGAATTTTCGTTTCCTTTAATGCTATTAATTAGTACATCTAGCTCATGTGAAATAAACTACAAGCATGCACCTCAATAAGTACGAAATCTGTAGACGAGCCTCTTTGTAAGCAACCTTCGATTTATTTCTGGTTTTTGAGCCATTGGTTATTTATGTGCCAATGCACACGTGGCTGCGGCGACGTGATTGTGGCTTGGCTCTTCGCCATCTTCATCACTTCAACGCCAGGCTGAGAAAAAAACTCACAGGGCAGATTATTTATTGGATTGGGCTATGTGCGCATGCAGTATGGGCGCCTAAGTCACACGATTGGTAAAGAAAAAGTTGAACAAAAATTGATAGAGCTAACGGATTACGGAATATGTTTTAAAGGAAATGATTACACCTTTTGACGGCAACGGGAAAACGGCCAGTCTGACTGCAAAGCGCTGCGACTAAAGGAAGGAAAGAGAGACCGGGGGATTCGAGTGGTATCCTTTCCTTTTATTAAGTCCTTCCAGTATATTTGATCTTCGTTGAAAATGTTATCTCATTCCCTTCCGCATCGCCATTACATTTCAATGCATCAGAAAGATGTTCACTTCATCGTATTGGGAGTTTAATATGTTGTTGAAGGCAAGTATATGAAGGATTAGAAAATAGTTGCAAATTAATATACATATATGTATATAGGGAAGATTCCTCCTTATATCATATTTTTTAAAACTAGATTATTAATAATTTTTCCGATATACTGTAGCTCAGATATAATAAGATGTTGCTTGGCTATTCAACGCGTCCAACAAGAAAAATGACGATAATTTTTGTTGAAACACATTTTCTAGTAACGCTTTCGTATATCACCTAGCCTGTAATAGTCATGTGTTCAAGCGACTACCATCTTGGATCTCTATTAGAGGAATATATTCTGCTTAAATTTGGTTTCAGTCTCAAAACTACTCATTTATATGTTTAAACCTAAGACATGATAGGAGTGAGCGTGCGACTTGTTGACTCACCGGAATTTTGTAAGATGGAGGAAACAGCTATTTCCGGTGTCACTTCCGTTAGAAACATGAAAATGGATTCAGGAAAAAATAACACCTCACAGGTTCGTTGCCGAAGCGTCCACGTGAGAGTTGCCAATTAAAGGAAAAAAAAGTTCTCTCGGGCTTTCCGCGCATATTTATGTGATACTGAGCTTCAAGATGTCGCATCCACACACTCCATTTTATAATGAGTACGTTCCTATCATCGTGATTTTGCACGTCGAGGGCCGTGCTTCCTTATCGCAACTTCTTCAGTTTATATGTGTGCATGCATATATGTGTCTGTGGATGTGTGTATATATATTATATATATGTATGTATGTATATGTGTGTGTATATGTATATATTGAAACATGCTTTTTATCTCGTATTCAGAAATCCCTATCTGCATGGCCCACGACCTCCGTCCGAAGAGACCTACCTTGAACCGGCGTTCCTGCTTGTGATCCCCCTTTGAAAGGCCCTCCCGTCGGATCCACATTCTTTCTGCGGAAGTGTTCCAACTCCCGCAGGTGGTTGGTGAATGGAGAGTCGATGAACGGCCTCTGGCCGAGGGCGATTGCTCGAATCTGCTGGTGCTGCTGCCCTGCGGAGAGATACACCGATTGAGAAAGACAGTATCTCTCCAGCACCCGCCACGATTTTCTACCGGAGTTTGTCGGGAGGGGGTTTAGGGGTCGGGGGATGAGGGATTACTGGTCGCAAAATGGAATAGCAATAAGGAAAAGTGAAAACGGATGCAACTCTGCGTAGAGTTAAACGTTTAATTTATCTAACAAAGGTTCGATTATCCTAAAAGATATAGTGCCGCCATGCCATACCTATGCGGAAGGTAATGTTTGTTTCTCTTACCTTTAAATTTATTTATTAACTTCATTCTACCGGAAACGTCCAGGCTGGCGAAATTTGTGTAAATTAGACAGGGATTTTAATGTTTCCCCTGTATATTCCTTCTTAGTTTAGTCCCACTAGAAATATTATTTTTCTTCTCGGTGTGGCCCATTGTTCAACATTTTCATTTTCTTCCTTTTTTTAATTTGGTAGGGACAGCCTAGAATTTTGTGCAACTTTTAATGTACGAGACATTTTTTGACGCTTTAATTTTAATGAACGCATCTATGACGATACTGAGCGTGTGCCTTCCTAAATCACGCTCCGGATGCTTTTATGTCCCTAGTGCACGTCCATGAACTACACATCGCCTTCAATGAGTCTTGTAGCTACAGACAAAAACTTTTTTTTACTGCTGACCAACCGACATATATGTACCGAGAAAATGTTAATCAATCAAGGGAAGTAGATGGATGTTCATATAATAAGAGTTAATGATGATACATTTTGAATTGGAATCCATTTCAAAAGAAATCGCGCGAAGGAAGAATCACTCGTAGAGAGCTGGAAATTGTAAACAAGTGGAAAACCTGGTCATTTCCTCTTAGCGGTGCACCAGACCAGAGCGGTTTGTGAGATCACTGTTGGGGTTTGCCACCGTTTTGTCACCACGGTGAACAGTGGGTTAAGGCTGATTAGTTCGCTTAGCATAGCTAAAGAAAAGGAATTATCTAACGGAAAGGTTACTTAACGGAGCTATTTTGGTGTGTAATCTATTCACTATGTAACCCCCCAACCCCAAGCCACACGTCCAAGTGCCTTGCTGAGAAATGCAATAGGATTTTAGAGGTGCGTAATAGAATATAAATGGGTAACTTGAACTGTCGTCAATTCTGATTAATCTAAAACCAACGAATAGAGACCAATGTTTTGTTTTTGTATTTAACCACTCTTAAAAGCCACTGATTACGCCCGCCAGTAAGAAGTAACATTTCTGTCAACGCAGTTTATTTTTAAACGTAAGATATCTATGAGGTGCTCTAATTAATGCCGAGCTCTTAGAGAGAATTTCATCCATTAGTTTTGAATGCCTCTGTAAATAATCTAATAATATACGACTTTGTAAATTGTTTACCTCTTTGCCACATTTTCCCTAAAGGTCATCTACGGAGGTTTTCTAACGCACTTACAGCTTATTGGATATTATCTCATACTATTCGGTGTCTGTGATCATTGTGAGGTACTTCAAACCTGTACATTGATGTTCCTCAAACTTCACATTCATGTTCATATCTACAGGCAATGAGCATAAAAATGACTCTTCGTCGACCATGGGGATGTTGACAATCATCGTTGCAGAATTGGTAGGGATTTCCATTTTTTCTCCTTTCCGTCAAAGCTCATGCGGTTGGGTTGACTTGCGGCTGATCGCATGCCATAGTAGGTTTCGTGTGTTGGAGAAATATAAACGAAGTCCTCATTCAAATCAGCAACTAATAAGACATGTAAACATCTCAGAATAAGCCGTTTCTTTATCCTAATTCATGTCGTTAATAGCTTGTTATAAAAGGTCAAATATACCTAATCGACGTGAAATGTTCTAATTTATGTACAGGTACGTATTTATGTGGCTATCAACCACTCCAGAAATTTTTGTTTAAAAGTATATGCGAAGAAAAAACAATTCAAGTAAATCATACGACACTTAGTATTATTTTTTATCCCTGTTGTTTTGTGACATTATTATTGTTATATGAGGCCTTGAGGTTGACATTTTGGCGTTTGGCGCAATCTCAAGAGGCAGAGTTATTCTGTCTCATGGGGTATTAAACACGGATGATTTTTACGGATATTCTGAATGGATCCACAAACGCATTGTAGTATCTAACTTCAATATTGGCGGCGAGAGAGAGATAGGAAGTGTTGCTCCATTAGCGATATTCTCCACAATTGTAATAAGCTCCGAAACGGTTTCTTTCGTGCATGGTCTGATAATACTTAGGGACATTAAATTTTCTCTTGTTCTTATATCAACTGAAATTTGACAGTGGATTATATATAAACCAAGGGGCTATATATATATATATATATATATATATATATATATATATATATATATATATATATATATATATATATGTGTGTGTGTGTTATATATTATTATTATTAGGTAATCTACCGGTTAAGGTAGGTTTTTGGATGGACACAGCTACCAAATAAAAACATTTTGTGACTCCTAACAAAACACAAAATCCAGTATCCTACTCTCTACATCAGACCCCTCTTCATCTCTGAGTACTTTCTTCCTCCCTTCATCCCGTCCAATACCCCAATCCCGTTCCTTCCCTTTCCTCGTTTGCCTAACATTCTCCCCTCTATTACAGTCTTCAACATCCCACTGCCGGTCAATACCCCCTTCATCCACTTTTCCTGCCTCCATAGGATTTCTCCCAACAAACCTCTTTCTTCGCCTACCATACCAAGTACTTCCTCATTTGTTTTTTCTCGGTCCATTTCACCTTCTCCATTCTTCTCCACACCCACATTTCAAAAGCCTCCAATCTACGTCTATCCTCCAGCTTCAATGACCACGTTTCCGCGCCGTACATAGCTACGCTCCATATAAAAGTTTTTACTAGTCTTTTCTTAATATCCTTACTTAACGTCCCTTTCATCAACTCCCTCCGCCTTGTGAAAGCCGCTTACGTCCCTACTACTTTGACCATGTTGGTCCAAAACACTTCCGAGATATGTAAACTGTTCTACCTGCTCTAGTTTTTGCCCTCCTATTTTAATGTTTAGCTTGGTCTTTTTCTTTCTAGAAAATCGCATAACCGTTGTTTTATTAATATTGATTCTCATCCCATACCTGTCGCACTGAATTTCCAATTAACTCAACAATGCTTGCAACCCCTTGGCTGACTGACAAACTAAAGCTTGGTCATCAGCGAACCTAACTGATTTTACGAATTCCCCGCCCACTTTCATTCCTACCACCAGTTCTTCCCATGCCTCTTGAATCATTTCCTCTACATACAGGTTGAACAGTAACGGTGTTAATGGGCAACCCTGCTTTACACCTCTTCCTAACACTGCCCATCCGGACTCCCCGTTCCCCACTCGGACCTGAGCAGTCTGAGACATGTACAGGTTGCGGATTAGCCTCCTATCACTCCAATCTATTCCTATTTTCTGCAATATACTCATTAGTTTTCCCCAATTCACTCTATCAAACGCTTTTTCGAAATCTACGAAACGGGCAAATACCTCCTGGTTGTATTTTATATTCCTCTCGATTAATAATCTCATTGCTGCAATGGCGTACCTCTCCCCTTCCTATATATATATATATATATATATATATATATATATATATATATATATATATATATATATATATATATATATATATATATATATATATATATACCTCTCTCCCCTTCCTATATATATTGAAGCGAACAAAATTTGAATGTATGTCACAATTTGCACATCTATGTAATCAATTCAGCGTTTTCTATTCGCCTTACTAAATAAAATCTTTCTTTTCCTCTTCATTGAATGAGAATTTTGCTGGTTGTCATTCTAGCATGTTTTCATTCATGCATCTCGAAATGATAATGACAGTGCTGAAATCTTATTAGAAGAATTAAGAAAGAGCATTAATAAATGTGATCGTTATCGGTAGAATATAAATCTATGATGAATTAAAGCCAAACTATATCTGAAACGGTTCTCGCAATGTATGAATAACTGCGAATTTCATCATTAGGAGATAACATTTTTATTTATATCCTGAACTTCTTTCTATACGTATATGAGAATATTTAAAAAAATATTAATCCAGACCTCACAAACTTCATTCAGTCATTCACGCTGTGGCGGCATGTCTTTCGAGGGGGGCCGAGCAGGATGTTTTTGTGTTTTTTGATTGGCTGCTTTCCTTATCGTGGAACCGCCATTGTGGTTTACCTGAATTTGCACGCACAAACGCCGGTGCACACACGCACAGAGGCAGTCACACCAAATCCCTCGTGAGGAGGACGGCAAGTTTTCCTTCGCCTGCGGATACAACCTCTCTCTCTTCTGGCTCTCTGGCTCGCTCTCTCTCCATCCATTAGTCGAACGCGCTCGAAAGCCTCCCTCTTACCCTGCAGTTTTCTTGTTTCAGAGTAATTGGAGAATATTTCCCCGCCTTAATTGCACGTGTGTGAACGTGATAACCCTAGATTCAAACCCCCACACTCACGTTTATTAGTTGATCAAAATTGGAAGGGGAATAAGTAATTCAAAGTCTCTTAGACTACGACTGTAATACATGGAGCCTTAGTGTACACGGTGATACAGAGACAAACTCGCACTTCATTTCAACTTACGTGTCGGCACGAATGGGTAATTATCGTTTGCAAAAGTAACCCTTGAAAAATGATGTACACTATTTTGAATCGTGGATGAAACGAGTTTACTTCAAATGAATGCTTTCGTTGACTGCTAAATTGCTAAAATGTCATTGGCTTGTAAATTGCATGGCAAGTAAAGACATTGAAATTAGAGAGTAGGCAGTACACACTTCGACGAAAGCGAACGGCGAAGGTTTAAGACTCGAAAATCGCATCTCAAAAGGATATGATATCGCTAATTAGCTTGTTTTTTTTCTGTTTAAGATTCGTTGAATTGCTTGAAAAATAAATGCATGATAACAGACATGAAACTTATGAATATAAATAAAAGATGTCGTAGTTGCATGAAACTTGTGAGTTTAAATAAAAGATGTCCAAAATCGTCGTTGCATGAAACTTGTGAGTTCAAATAAAAACTGTCGTAAGTCTTAGTTACACGGAAACGACTTGTACGCTTCTGAACACGGGCTCAGTTTGAAGTCATCGAGCACGTCCACGGCTGTGAATGGCATGTCGACCTCTAGATATGGAGTTACAGCCAGTATGTAAGCAAATGTGCTCGGTAAATACGTAAGAATTGGGGGAAAATTAGTAGCAATATTCAGAGGTCGTAGGAGTTCATACCAAATGTTCTACGTAATCGGAAAGAGGTAGCCATGATTTGGTGAGTGAATTCCGTCAAACAATAAGCCGTCATTTGCCAGGAGGCGCAGCAGCTCTTCTCTGTGTGAGTGAAAGTGGCAACCGCAGTGATCGGTACAGTAACCATCATTTCCCTGCTTGCAAAATTACTTCAACGGCTGCAGCATTGTGAAGTGGGAGGGAAGAGGAAATTACCCTCCCAAAGATGCAGCCTCTCACCAATGCCTCTTTTTCTGCTGTAGAGATTTAAATAACAGGAGAGGCACAGACCAGAGAGCATAATGTTGAGTATATTTTCTAGGAGGAAAAACTAGTCCTCCAAACGGAACTCCAGTCCGGGACTACTCGAGAGAATTCATCACTCGAATAAGTAAATTCATTTAGGATCGCTAATTGGGATGACCCGTCATGCTGTGAATGCGAGAGGTTAGGGACTGAAAAGGTATGGACGCGTAGAATTAAGGCAACTTATATGTGAGTACGCTGCGACGAACGGAACCATGATACCTTCGCAGAGGTAACTACAGGACCATTCGCCCTGATTTCTTGAATAGAAAAGTGGGCAAAAAAGGGAGTGGGTAAAATTAAGCGGACGATTGCTGAAATGAGAGTGTAGAGCTTCCTACATTGCAGTAAAAAATCTATTTGTCCATACTTAAAGGATAGAATGCAATCATCGGAGAAGGCCAGGAAGAAAAAAACTAAAGAATTCTATGGACCTCGAAATGAAAGTGGAGAAATATCCTGGAGTTCGAAAAACATTTATAAAACAACAATATAGAGGTTGATGAACACACCCTATTGAATGTAAACTTAAAGTGACCGTACTAACTTCCGCGAAACTATGGCAAACGCCGAGACGGTAAACTTAATGAACCCTGGGTTTGTTTAAGGGGGTAGGTAAAAATAATGTGTTAAGGCAGAGGAAAATGGAAAACACACACTCAGTCACTTGTGTGTGTTTGGGAAACAGTGTACACGTGTACCTCAATCACACACACACGATGCCAAAATACATAAGGAAACTTACAAACAATCTATCGCGAGTGTTTTAAGGAATAACAGTCACTCTCGTTGATCGTATTCACACACACCCAGGGTTTGCAAGGATATCTCACATGCCAGGAACCCCTTGGACTCACACAGGAATGAAAATTAATTAATAACAAAATAAAAAATAAAACCTTTATGGGACCCAAGGGACCCAAAAATAAATAAAGGACCCAATTTTACGCTTGCAGTCACTTCATCATTCGTGTGTTAGACCTTTGTGAATTGCACTCACTCACTCGTTCAGGGCTTGCAAGGATTCCTCCTATTCCAGTGACCCGTCAATCATGCAGATGAATACAAAATTACCAAGGAAGGTAGGCACTTACCCACTTCCGCTACCTACGAACGTCCTTAGCATTTTTGTTTCCATCTTTGTGATTGACGGGTCACTGGCATATGAGGAATCCTTGCTAACCCTGAACGAGTGAGTGAATGCGATTCACAAAGGTCTAACACACCCGAGCGATTGAGTGACTGTGAACGTGAATCTGGGTCCTTCCTTTTTAATTTATTAATTTTAATTTTATTGTTAATCAATTTTCATTCCTGTGTTAGTACAACGGGTCCCTGTCGAAGGAGATATCCTTGCAAGCCCTGAGTCTGTGTGTGTGTGAATGCAATTCACGAGTGTGATTGTTATTCCTTAACACCTTCCCATGATCGAGTTGTTTAAGTCTGTTTCTTTATTTATTTTTGCATTTTTTGTGTGTGATTACGGTACGTATGGTACATGTAGTATTGTTCCTTTTTACGGTTGGTGACCTAACACCCCCCGCCATACGCCCTTGCGGCGGCTTACGGGGTATTATGTACATGTAGATGTAGATGTACGTGTGGATTACTGTTTACCAAATCTCCCAAGTGACCCAGTGTGCGTTTTCTGTTGTCCTCTGACCTGTCACATTGTTTTTACCTACCCCCTTAAACAAACCCAATGCCAATCAAATTTACGATCTCGGCTATTTCGTTTTCCACATTCTATCGAAATCACCGACGATGGGGATCCACTTGGAAGATGCTAGGAGATATAAGACGATACAAAATTATTTACATCCTTGTGAAGTAGAGATTTTGGAATCAATTAAATTTTTGTAAAATCAATCTGAGGGCAGATTTTTACAATGAATACAGTGTGGTACCAAAGAAGTATCATTCACTGAGGCGAAAAACGTGCCATTCAAATTCGAACATCTATAGAAATGGATGAAGTCGCAATGGCAAAATAGGATCGATTGACTGATGGAAGAAAATCGGTTTTTTCAAAGTCAAGAGAGAAACTTGATGCAGGAGAAAAGCTGTGGAAAGCAAACCATGAAGAAGTGGAATGAGAAGAAGAGAAAGCAATGATGAAGTGGACCTAATAGAGGCGAGTTGAACGTATAAAAATTCAAAAAGTGATTTTGAACAAGAATGCCATAAATGATAAGAATACAAATCAGTTGAAAAACGTGACAAGAAAAAGTGGCAAGAAAATGATGTATCTTCTATCTGTATCCATAACTTTACACTAGGAAAAATTGAATTAGCTTAAGTACGGCCATTCATGATATAAAAATTGGAATGTTGATTGAAGGTGAAAATAAAACGAATAAATGGAAAGTATTTAGAGGATATATATGGCGGAAAAATATTTTCATATCAGATTACTGGAAAAAATGGAACTCTTCATGGTGATGATGAGAAAGGAGACTTCATCCTCAGGTATAAATTTAACGCTGCAGAGAAGAATATAATGGGAAAAAAGGCGCTAGGCATTGGAGAAATCCCTCGAAATTGATAAAAAATCAGGGAAAAAATACTTATACATCTACATAATACCCCACAAGCCGCCGCAAATACAACCTATCATTATAATCATATTAATATGTATTCAAAAAAGTATCCTGTGGACTATAGCATCAAGCGGAGAGGGAGCCAAATGTGAAACCTTTCGAGCTATTAGTCTGACGACCCAGTTATTGAACATTATGACATATATAAACAATTTACCGAGAAATGGAGAGAAAAAATGGAAGGGTATTATTTAGCAGTGGACAGTTTGGATTCAATATATGAATTAGAGAAGATATGGTTTCTCTCTGTATCATCATAGAGAAGATAATATAGAAAGTTCAACCAAAATGTATTGTATTCTTGGATCTGTAGAAAGATTTGAGAAGGTAACCTAAAATACGAGCGTGTGATGCTTAAGCGTTTTCGACAAAGAAAAGAAGTAACTGCAACGATAAGATTTTGAGACCCGCTTTATATAGAAAGAGCAGCCGGCAATGATGAGACGTGGTGAAAGCAGAGAAGAAGCCTTTCTATTAGGCTTTCCATTCCCAAGAATTTTTGTTTCTTTTAGTTCATCATTTTTTGTGTACCTAGAGCAATAAATTTTATCGAAGATTTCAATCGCTTTGGACTCTCCGAGTCTTTTAGATGAATTTCTCATAACTCTCAGAAGGAGATGTTACAATGGTGACGGAATACTAAAGTGGTGCGAATTACACAGGCGTCTCACTTTTATTCATCAATCGAATATTAAAATATTGATTATTAATTTTATCTCATATGTAAATTTGTCGATTAGAAATAATATGGACTATTTTTTCTTCGAGCCCTAATTTTAACTCCTTTATTTTTAGGAAACGTTATCGACAACCTTGGCTGAGAAAATGTTGATGTTTAGTTGCTACCCATTGTTGTTATTTTTGTAAAAGTTTCACATTTTTAAAACCACATTGAACATTGCTAGTTAATATTTCACGTACTTGCATTTGTGTAGAATCAGATTATCTACTTTGCACTTAGTTAAGATTTCCCTTCAGAGTGAATGCTCGGACCACAGGTTAAAAATCAGTGAATAATTCCATACATGTGTTTGTAGTTTGCTCATATTCAGCTTCCATATAAGGGATCCAACATCGATTGGCCATTACAAAATTTTAAAGATCACATCTTTCATCATCGAGTATCTCTCCAATGTTGATTACTTAATCATAGTCAATACGTATACCATTACATATTCAGTGTTATGTGTCTTATAATAGCCAATATCTGACTATTAATAAGGAAAAGACAAAGAAAGCAAATGATAATTTATTTCATTTAAAAACATTTGAAAAATACTATCTGAATGCATCCTCTGAATCCAATTAAAAAATGGGTGCGGTTTGGGAATGGAATCCTCTGTAATATATTAATTAGGTTTTCTTAATTACCAGTCTTAGGGTTTTCTCCCTGTTAACCCTTCAAATCTTGTAAAAGACAAATCAGCTCATTCCTTTTTTACATCGTTGGCGTTCTAACAATTCTCATATTTTTTAGTCTGTCCCATGCTCTTTGAATAGAATGGCCTCGGGTTGTAATCTACACGTATTACTGGGGTGCTACAAATCAATGATGATGCACATCACCAAAAAACTTCACCCACTATAGCCAATACCGATTCAGCAACCGGATGATGAACTAGCTCCACCTGGTGTTGATGATACGTATGAAAATACGCACCATATGTTGCAGCTATTTGTAAATATTTCAATGATGAAGAAGTCAAATTGCAGGTTTTTTGCAATTTTATGTTATTCGGCGAAAAAATGTAATCTAGTTCAAATTTTAATCTAAATTTCATTTCCATGCGAGCGTTCTCAGTTTAATTTTAAGCTAAATTTAGTAAACGGTAATAATAGCTATTTTATTCAAGTAACTTCGTTATTTGTAAACCTAAAGTGAAACAATATTTGCGTCCGAAGCACATATAAGACGGGAGGCTAGATTATACCGCAGAAAACTGATGCCAAAATCCATAGGGTAGATTTCAAATGTTGTTCGCTACGGTTTTCATTGAAATACTCTGTAATGACAGGCAAGTTGATAATACCTACGCATCTTTTCCAAACCCTTGATAGCCAAACTAAAGAAGCATTTAGGGCTGTAAACATTTGCGAGCACATCGAGGCTTAATGTGTCCAGCTACGTTTATCCGCGGTGGATCACGGAGGGACGGAACGCATTCTTTGCGATCTTACTTACTTTCTAGCTCACATAAAAAATGGGTAACAGAAATATATTTCTTTATCATATTATGTTGAAAGTCACGTGCGAGTGGGGACTGGCACCAATTGACCCTAATATACACAATAATAACTCCATTTATTCTCGTGTGTGATGCCCCAGTTACAAGACACACAGATTTAGATTATGCTCCTATGGATACATAGGTAATTGCATTATAATTATATCTATGGATTACATAGTCTTGACATTTCACGAAAATGCAAATAAAAAAAATTAGTGTATTAAATATTAAATGAAATATCATTATGAATAATGTAAGGAATAGAAAAATCTTGACACAAAATCACCCACTTGACAATTCAGAAACATAAAATGATAACCAAATAGGAAAGACAGGAAGTAGAATATGGTAACAGAGACGATGTGCATTAAAATTTTCTAAATAAAATGGCAAATAAATTTACTTTGCATGCTAGTAGTTCCGCTGTTTACTTGTTTTGCACAATGTTGTTTTCTTGAAGTGATAAATAAATATATAAAATTATTTTAAAACAAATTCCTTTACTTGCATGTCCAAAGACACATACAAATAGGATAGTATACACAATGAAGAATGTATTGTATAAAAGAATTTATGCTTCAGTATTCTATTCACAAGTTGCAACGAGCAGTGAAAATAAGAAAACTCAATTTGATTTTTGTCTCTCATTAATTTTGATACTGGTTAGTAGGTCGCAGAGCGTTTGTAAATAGGAACACTTTGCTCACTTTGAACTTTGATACCTAAAACAATTTACTGCAGCCTTAATGCTTATTCATTATTTTAGAGATCAAGTTTCAGGTAAACAGGAGAGATAAAAATTGATAAATACCTACAATTCAGATTTAGAAATCAAATTATTCAGTAGCGTGAATAGAAAAATGTCCCCTATTTTCCTTCTTCATGAATAATACTCATAGCATATATGATTGCAATATGTATAAGAACTTCAGTGCATATGTTATTGTTGCCTTCTTTATTCAAAAGAGATGTCATTGCAATAATTAGAAAAATGGTACTTATCGTAAACAATATTTAAAACATTTATATATGAATATCGATCGGGCTGCTTAATCTTTCTATGGCCCCCATGATGTTTCCCTCGTGAGCCTGAGTGCTTAGAGCTCACAGAAGAGCTGAGTGCTGTGTCGACAATGCTTTCGCGGTGCTGCTCAGGTGACCTCACGCTTACTGCGTTGCGTTAGCTTCCCTGATTTCTTAAACATTTCACATTCTTTGATCTTGGAGTCTTCCAGTCATCGACTCTAGGGGACGAAGACATTGCAATAAACCGATAGTGGAGGCATTATGGCATAGAAGTTGGTGGACTCGGGGCACTTGTCTCTATATTTATTCTTGTCGAATTCCCACGTCAGCTGTAAATCTTTCCTCGAATAATCGAAATGAGATAAATGGTCCGTGTGAGGGCGAGCTTTTCTTTCCCAGGCTGGCCACTACTTTCCACGTCGCCTCAAGGGCAGGCATAACGTGTACTCGGGTATCAACCGGATACGAGATAAAAACTCTTCAAATTAGCTGGCAGCGGACAAATCTCTTGCGCTCTTCGTATCATACAATTAGAAAATACGGAGTTTTTGTATTTTTGGAGATATAACGCTTAAGAGAGCGGCGAAAGAATTAATCTTCACCTTTAAAGGACATTGGGCTTAGCAGTGCATTTACAGAGACTTATTTCTTAAACATTAGACTTAATTTTGTTTTAAAAAGAATTTTATAGGTAGGCATCTTCTTTCTTTCCTAGATAACTTCTTTTTTTAGTATGCTTGCATAGCTTTATCCATGTCATGATTACGTACTCACATTTCAGTGACATTTGAATATTAAATGTGGCAACAGTGTTATAAATTTAATTAAGAAATGGCCCAAAACGTAAATTTGCCTAATTTAATTTATCTGTATCACCTTTTGAGGAAAAAATCTTTGGGAATAACCTTCGGTGAAGGACAGAAAATATTAGTAGAAATAAGGACAGACCTGGGCAAAGTAGGGGTAGTCCAGATATACATACTGGAGAGCAGTCAATGGGAGGAAGAAGTATCATGCAAGTATATCGAGCCTATGATCAGTTCGGCGAAATGATTGTTATGTACCTGGAAGAAAACACTTGATGGTGATAGGCATGCACGAATAGTGAGCATTAACTCATTAACTTAAGTATTTATAACCATCCCAAAAATAAAATTAGCTGCATGGGAGGACTACGGTAGTAAAAGTTTTGAGTTAACACGCAGCTACGATATTAGTAAAAATTATCTACAAAGGAAGAAAAAGAGAAGGGAGAGAGGAAATGAGTACTTAGGAGAAGATCAGTTTTATGCACGTTTAAATAGGGTATATGCACGCGTGATGCCATAGCAATAATAAGGACCCTATTAGAAATGAGCATAGAATATAACCAGGATGTATTTGGGTACTACGTGGATTTTGAAAACTCGTTCCACAGAGTAATCTGGCCACAATTAATGTACATTTTGCAGAAGATAGGAGCAGACTAGAAAGTCAGACGACATCCGGTAACTGTGCATATCTTAGACTGCGCAGGTGCGGATAGCCTATGGAGAGCTGGGATGAGTGGGGCTAGGAATGAGTATCCATTGTCACCTACTATTTTCAATAACTATGCGGATAAAGTTATAAGGTAGGTATGGTATGGGCTGGATGTTGGAGTGAAAGTAGGTGTAGAACTCATCAAATCCGTCAGAACTGCGGATGATCCAGAGTTCGTCGATCATTCAGCCTTAGGTTTACCATACTCACTTGGCGCATAGTAGAATGAGTGTAATACGTACGCATGGGATCGGCATTAATCGCAAGGAAGCATAGGTAATGAGATTCCCACGAAATGGCAAGGCATACATAAACATTAAATTGGGGGCAAATAAACTAGAACAGGTAGAAGAATTTACAGATTTAAGAAATGTTTTGGAGGAGATTCGAGACTGTCGAGACGTGGGTGTGGAGAAGAATGTAAGAATAAAACGGACGGAGAGGAAAACAAACGATTAAGTTCTAGGGAAAAGAGACGGTTGTTGGGATAAATTCAAAGGAGGTAGGGCCAGTGGATACATAAGATATTGAGTGGCAACGGGGTGCTGAAGACGGTAGTAGAGGAAAGAATGCTGGGACACTTAGGAAGAAGAAGGAAATAAATAGGAATTTTTGGATGAAATTAAGAGATATTGGTTGTTGCTATTACTTAGTCTGCGCGCAGTCGCGTCATTTGCTTCCATCTCCGGGGATGGAAGCAAAGAACTACTGTTTCGCATTTTTTCTTCGTCGGTTACGGGGTTCCGCCCTCACTACGGTGAAAGTGACGTCTCGCATAGCAATATTCTAAAAGAATATATGCGAGATATTTCACCGTAGGATTCATAAATAAAGGCAGGAAAGACGAATTTACCACGATCAAATTTAAAGCAATCAACGGAGAAGTCTGTCGTACAATCATCATCATAAATTTCCAATCCGAAGTTTGAGTGGCAGTTCTCAAAGCTATCCTGTTGCCTGCCATTTACTTGATTCCTTCATATTTACCTTTTTCATTATTTTTTCCTGTAATCAATCCTCAGACATCCTCCATTCCCTCCCCTCTATGCTCCCGTCTTCCGTCTTCGGCAAACAAATATGCCACAGGATAGTGAGGGTGCCCAACCCAACTTTTTCTGGCAAGAGGTATTTTCTCGCCTCACTCTATTAAAATTAATTTTTCATAAAAAACAATGTCTGTACATTTTATTCCAATCATTCTTCATGTAATGTCACATCATCGTCTCCAATGTTTTTCCTCATGCTCCTCACTACACCGGTGATCTTGCCTCTTAGATAGTAAAACTCTCCCACCTTTGAAGGCGTGCCTTTTCTCTTTTTTATTTGGTGATCGTTTCACCGAATTCAAATGCAGATCATTGCCTTAGTTTTATTCTTTTCTATCTTGAAATTTAAATTTTCTTTCTCACCTTAATAGGGGCGGATGTCTTTATCGGGTGTACTTTTTTCTTTGCAAGTAAAGCAATCCCACCCGCATATGCTACTAAACATCCTTTCTTCATTTTTTACTACGCAGCCTATTATCTTTCAGTCGTCTTCTTTCATTACCTTCTCAATGTATACTTTAAAGTGTTAAGCAGCGACAAAACTAGCCTTATTCTTTCTTTATTTTAGCTTTATCTCTGTCTTCATAGCCTCTAATCACTGCGGTCTACTTCTCTATATAGACCGCGAATCAGTCTCCTGTCTTTTCAGTATATCAGTTTCTATTAGGATACTTCAACATAAGGCCTTGCTGTTCAAAGCTTTCTCCAAATCCATGAATGCATGAAAAGCCAATTAATATTTCTCCGTCTTCTTCTCGAGGTATAATTTGAGAGGGATAATATTTTTTCTCTAGTTACTAAACTTCTTTTAGATCTAATCTTCTCTATTAAAAACTCATCCACTTTCCCTATATTCGTAGTAGATAGACACGTACTTGCCATCCAGGAAATGCCGCGCAATACGAAAGATCAAATTCCTCATGGTAGGCAATAAATATCGCGAACAATGTATTCGTTCTTTTTTGATGGACTTGAGGGTCTCGGTAAATTGACTAAATTTGGCTAAAATTGCCATTTTTATTTTTCCTTGAACACTGAAAACTACAAAAATGTTTACGTCATTATTACAGAATGTAGTTAACCTGTAAAGGACGGAGGACTTCAATGCAACAATTTCAGGGTGTAAAAATCGTTCACCTTGACCGGGATCCGGCGAATGATTTTCACATTCTGAAATTGTTGCATTGTAAAGCATATTAGCGGATGACTCCGTTAAAAGTTACTGTTGCGGTATCTCCCGCAGTCTCTTGGAATTTGACGGAGGACTTTGTCAGGAAATTTAAGAGCAATGCGAGTACTGATAGGCGATGGAATATTAACTGTTTTCCCCAGGAGATGAAGCCCAGGTTGGAACAATCATTCAACATTGTTTTTGATAAATTCTTCTCCTGCCGTGACTAGTTATTAATTCTAGTCGCTTTTAGCAGCAATCTAGGGCAACCTAAGAGAAATAAAAGTCAATCTACTAAACCACATTCAATTATCTCCGAGATGACTCTGTGTTAATGTTCATGATTATTGCTTTCTCGTGTCCTATGGTGTCCCGTACCAATTATAACTAAATATCATTGTTCACGTTGCATTGAAAGGACGTAGATGTGGTTCCCAGGCGGATTGAGTCCTCAGCTGGTTTCGGACGGTTCAGGGTTGAAATCACTCAGGTTCCTAGGCCCAGATGGAAGTATAAGGTAGCAATGGCATTCATCACTCAGGGGAAAACTTCCCTGGGGTCATTATTATATAGTAAATTCGAGCCAAGATCGTCTATATTCAAAGGTCTGCGCAAAGAATGTTTTTTTTCTTATAGTATTATACAGGATGACCGGTTATATAATGACTGCTGAAACAAATCGAGATAAGAAACCTTTTTCGATTTTTTCTAGATCTGTTTTGCTTGGAAAATTTCACAAAAGCGACGAGAAAAAATGTCAGTTTTTGATCTATATGCATAACCATAATTAATTTCATGTGATATATTTTTATCTGAGATAAGCTTATGGTTAAAACCCAATAAAATTAATTTGAGTTAAATTAAAATAATTTAACATCTCACTTGTTTTTTCAAGTTGATATAACGAAAAGGTTTTTGCTTCCACGAAATATAGTGGCAAAAATTAGACCCATTCCATCGAAAAAACGCATTACCAAACGATACGTTGTCACTGTGGAGGATTACTAGCGCTATCTATCTATCTATATGTATGCATATATATCTCAATGAAGTAGAAGCACTCAGATTAAGATTAGGACTAAGAGCGTAAGACTAAGAGAGCACTATAACATTTGGGGCACAATAAAATACAAAATAAAATAGACCTCGTAAAAGAACACACATTTCAGAAGGCTGTAAACTTTAACTTACTGAAATTTGAGTGTCCTTTTACGTGTTATGTATTTTATTTTTGCATCCTATTGTGCCGTCAAAATGTTTTATATATACACACACACACACACACACACACACATATATATATATATATATATATATATATATATATATATATATATATATATATATATATATATATATATATATACCTACGCGCATAAAAATACATACAGACACGAGTATATATATATATATCTTGAAGGAGAGTTCTTTGCCATAAAATTAATCTATATATTCCCTAATATCCCTCCTTTATTGAACATTTTGTTCCAAAACACTTCCGGCATACGTAATCTGTTCCACCTATCCTTGTTTTTTACCTCTTATATTAATGTTAATCTTGGCTTTTCCCTTTCTAGAAAACCGCATAACCTTTGTTTTATTAATATTGATTCTCATCCCATATCTATTGTACTGAATTTCCAATTCACTCAGCAATGCTTGGAACCCCTTGGCTGACTGAAAAACTGGAGCTAGGTCATCAGCAAACCTAACTGATTTTACGAATTCTCCTACGATTTTAATTCCTATCTCCAGTTCTTTCCACGCCTCTTTAATCATTTCCTCCACGTATACGTTGAACAGCACTAATGATAATGGACAACCCTGCCTTACACCTCTTCCTAACACTGCCCATCCGGACTCTCCGTTCCCTACTCATACCTGAGCAGCCTGAGAAATGTACAGGTTGCGGATTAGCCTCCTGTCCCATCATTCTATTCCTACTTTCTGAAAAATACTCGTTAGTTTTTCCCATCTCAATCTATCAAACGCTTTTTCGAAATCTACGAAACCGGGAAATACCTCCTGGTTGTATTCTCTATTCCTCTCGATTAATAATCTCATTACTGCAACGGAATCACGCGTAACTCCCCCCTTCCTAAACCCAAATTGGTCATCCCCTAAGTAATCATTTGCCCTACCCAATATCCTTTTGTTGATGGTCCTGAGAACAACTTTAGCTGCGTGGGATATCAAACTTATTGTTATGTAGTCCTCAAATGAAGTGGCCTTTACCTTTTTCGGAATAGGAACTAAAACTGATCCCACAAAGTCTTCCGGCCAGATTCCCTCCTCATAAATACTACGGATCAGCCCATATAGCCTCTTCCTCCCACATTTTCCTAAGCATTTTAAAAGTTCCACGGGAATGTAATCTACCCCCACGGCCTTATTTAGTTTCATCTCCCTTAATGCCCTTTCCATCTCATCTTCGGGTACGCCTGCACATAAGTTATCTCCACACACCTCATTTTCTCTTTCTATATCTAAACTTGTTTGCCTAAGTGCTTTACCATACAGTTCTTCTGTATATTCCTTCTATCTCTCTTTGATCTTTTCTGTTTCAACTATTATCTTACCCGAATTATCTTTAACTGTTATCATGGATCTTTCCTTCTTACTTCCCGATAGTGATTTAACCTTCTTGCATAGCGCATCAATTTCACCCTTCCTCTGCAAAATTTTCATAGCATCGCACTTCGTATTCCATGCTTCTTTTGCTTTATTCGTTATCCGTCTCAATTTAATATTCAGCTCTTTGTTTTTTCCTTCTACCTAACTCTGTGCTAACAGCCTTATAGTTCTTTCTTTCGTCTATCTTTCTAATCCTCTCCTCCGTGATCCATGGTTCCCTTGTCATTTTCCAATTTACTGTTCCTTCAGTTTATTTTGATGGTTTCGACATCCCTTTTTTGATATATTTCCATTTTTCCTCGATTATACTCAGCGCTTTTCCCTCACTCACGATTTTCTCTACAGCCTGCTGATACAACTTCCTTGTCAATCCTGTTGTAACTTCTACATTCCATTACCTTACCCAGCCGCCATTGCCTTATCTTTTTTTATCGGCCGCTACACTTCATAACAACTAAATTGTGATCCGAGTTCAACTCCGCTCCCAAAAAGCTGTGCAAATTGACCACACTGTTCCTAAATCTGTGTCTAAGCAGAATATAATCTAGCTGATGCCTTTCTGAGTCACATGGCATTTTCCATGTATGCCTACGCCTTTTGTGGTGTCCAAACGAAGTGTTGGTGATGACTAACCCGTCTCCTGCAGAACTCAACTGCTTTCTCCCCGCGGTCATACCTCGTGCCCAAACCGTATTCCCCCACCTCATCACCATCTCTTCCTTCACCTACCGTCGCATTCCAATCCCCCATCACTATCAAATGTTTCCCTGCCGTAAAACACGCGATTATGTCCTCAAACTGATCGTATAAAAAAGTGGCATGTATACCTGAACAATGAGTTCGTCGGTTCTGCTTTTATTTCTACTGGTAATATTCTATCCAGTGCTTGCTCAATGTTGAGTATGCTTCATCCTACCTTTTTATTGATCAATATGGCAACTCCTCGCTGGCTCTCGTCCCGTCCGCTGCATATTACTCTGTAACTATCACTCCGGTAATCCCCGCTGTCCTTCCATCCTACCTCGCACAGACCAAAAATATCTGTTTCCTCTTTCCATCTCTCCCTCTATATTCTGTAATTTTCCTGTCCTAAACATTGTATTAACATCCCAAGTTTCTATTCTAACTAATTCGATCTTGTTCTTCTGCTGTCGGTTTTTCCTAGCAAGGCTTTCACGAAATGACGACCGCGGAAGCTTTGCCCCTCTCGCTATCGGGCACGACACACAGCCGATTGGGCTAAGTCCCGTTTTTGCTTGGAATTATTTTATCCCCTCTGTCAATCTAAAAAATCTTGGGATTACTGATTGAGGTTGTTTCCCGTTCTTTCCTCAATGGTATTTTTAATGCGACACCATCATTCAATGGCCACCCCACTGTGGTCACACGCCTTAGCAGACGCCTCACTGAGGAACAGACGTAGCGTGGACTGCCTTTCGCCTGACTCTTAACCTTCGACCTAACGAGCATGGTTGACCTTACCAGGAGCGATTATCATTGCTCCCGCCAGCACAGCTCTAGCGGTCATCGAAACCCGCAATCACTTCCACCACTTCTAGTCTACAGTTCTAGTCCATGGGAGGTATACAAGTATACACAGATACTTGCTTAGTGATTATTTTTATAATATGGTGGCCCCAGCCACCTTCATCAGAGCGCTAGGAGTAACAAATGGAAAGACCAGGATAATGGGGGATATTGTGGGGTTATGGTTAAACAGAAAAGCGTACATTATGGCTGTTATGAGAACAGGAGATGAAAGTGTAAGCTAATCCAAAGGTTTTATCCGGTAGGTCGGAAAGATTTAAATAGCCTCATGTAGGGTAATTATAAGGTCCTTAATTTGATTTCTGTGGTTGTTGGCGGTAGTGAAGAAATATTAGACACTTGGCCAAAATACTCCAAACGTTGGCCGTATGTAGCTGCGCGTCTGGTGACAGGGAGCGAATCAGATTGGGAGGATAGGTTACAGGATGCTCTGTGATTGTTAATTCTAAATTTAGAAGCGTAGTTTATTGGCTAATATAAGAAGATGGGCACAGTGCCCATTATAGAAAATGAATGACATTTTTTGAAATGCAGGAAGAAATCGGAAAGAAATCGGATATTTAAAAGGGTGCTATTGCGGATGGAAATTTGTGTCAAGGATGGTGTCAGTTTTATATCTGTTACTATTGGATGGAGTCAGAGGGGTTTTGGGGACAGGAGTGAATATAGAAAGGTGCTAAGTGGTTTTATAATATTTGAAATGTTTCATGGACGTTTAAATGTTGCAGAGGGGCGTATGAAAAGTAAAATGGAGGTGGTATTGCTGTTGGGGAGGATGGAGTCTCTATGAATAACCTTTCTGGACTGTAAACCATTACATTGCCAACGGAGAGAGCCCTTTTTCTTCTTTTCGGGATGCATGTATAGCTTTCAGAATTACTATTCAGGGGGGAGTCCAGATAACCACACCTGACACGAGAGGCATAAAGCCTTGATAAGAATTTACTTAGGGTATTAGGGTTGTTGCAGATGTTTTGCCCTCGGATAGACAAATATTACGGGATTGACTCTTTAATAAAGAGAGGATGAAAGCTATTGAAGTGATGATACAGCTGTTTGTTTGTGGGTTTGATATGGACTGGAAGTTCGAATTTATCGTTGAAGAGGGAGATTTGGGCATCTAAAAATGTGTATTGAAATTAAAGAAGTAAATTTGTAATTCCACACTAATTTTGTTAAAACATCTCATGTTACCAAACTAGAGATACACACACACACACACCTTATACGTGTATGCGTATATAATATTTTATAATTAGAAACTATATAATTTATAAGTATTAAAAAATAATGATAATTTAATAATTAGAAATTTTATAATAATTTATTAAAGTAGGTGTGAATAGATACAGGGTTCGTCCGGAAAATAAGTGTACTGAGCTCAGGAAAAAAAATTTATGACACTTTTAAATATCTTAAGCTAATATTCCTCAAAATAGGACCCTTGTGAGTCGATACACTTGTTCCAGCGGCGTTCCCATTCCTGGAACGCTCCCGCGAAAGCATCATCGGGAACCTCTCGAAGACACGTCGTCACGGCCTCTTTGACGGCGTCCAAAGTCCCGTATCGCGTTCCTTTCAAACTCCTCTTTATCTTCGGGAACAGAAAGAAGTCCTCTAAAAAATGTGGATCATTTTTGCAGTGATCCGCAAGTTGTGTCGCGATTTCCAAACGATTGAGTCTTTGATAATCACTGAGCACTTTCGGCACCAACTTTGCACAAATTTTTCGCATCTGTAATTGCTCCCTAATAATCTCGTGCACTATTGTTTTGGGCACATTACACTGCTCTGCTATCATCCGAACACTAAGACGACGATCAGAGTTCAGTACATCGCGAACTTTTCGCACATTTTCGTCAGTGAGTGTCGTTGATGGGCGTCCAGGCCGTGGTTCGTCGTCGACCTCTTCTCTGCCCTCCACGAACATCTTGTGCCACCGAAAGATCATGTTTCTGGACATGGCTGACTCCCCGTAAGCCTGGTTAATCATACCGACAGTTTCGGTAGACGATTTCCCAAGCTTTACCGCAAATTTGATGGAATAACGCTGCTCCAAAAACTTCGGCATCGCGTTCCGTGACGTGGGTCGAGCGTGGAGGTTCGCGTTAACAGAGCTCCTCACTACACCACAGCTCAGAGCCGACTGCCTTTTTCAGCGTCGCTTGCCAACATACCCCCCTCCAATCGCAGCCCGTCAGAGCGGTGCTGGGCGCGCCTGGAGCGGCGGGAAAAAATCAGTACACTTATTTTCCGGACGAACCCTGTATATAATAGAAATAATCTTTTTCGATATTTTCTTAATACTGCGTTTAAAAGTGAAATGCCAGTGATTTTGTGGCCCATAGTCATGGAGACCCGTTTGCTGTGGATTTGACCGTATTGCCATCGGTCATGCAGCATGAAACAATCCGAAACAATTTATACTGGGCGTATTTTCCCTCAATTTTGTCAGTAGTTTCAAACTCTTAATGCTTTCAAACGAATAACAGCCCGAGTGTTCTCCGCGAAGTTCTACATCGACTGTGGCGACGTTATACGCTGTAGTATCGGAACGACATTCCTTTCAAGCTTATTGTCCCATTGCTTAATACCTCTTTCCAAAATGTCACTCACCTTTTGTACAAATCATATTATCTACATATACATAAATCCCCGCAATTCCCCAAAAAGTTGTATGTATGGGACTGAAATCACCAGGTGGGAGAGGTAGGGTGTTTAAAGGGTTTGGAAAAGTGAAAGAAACATCCCATCAACATCCCCGAAAGGACGTGCAAGGTGGTGCAAACCCATTCATATGTTAGTGGATAACCGAGTTTTAAATAAGTGCTCATTTTACCTCCAACAGAAGTACCCGGGTATATTGAAAGCGAAGGAATAAAAATGAACCACAAACACCCATTCAATCGACCACCATCATACCAAAACAGACCATGCAGAACTGGAAAGAGAGAAGGCGAATATTCTATTAACCCACGGCCTTATAGTCCCCACCGCTAGACGCAAAAAAATGTGGCACCCTACTGTTGGCAGCAGACCACGTGAGGTATCAGCCCGCGGAGATTTTTCATGTGTATTTAACAAGCATTTCCATGCCAGAATGTGTGTGGCAGGGAATTTAAATACCGATGGATGGCATGAGGAATGGGAAATATTGACAGCGTTATTTCCTCCCAGGCGTTCGGGAGGGAATTGCTCTGCTTCCTCATATTCATCACTACACACTTTTCTAAGTTCATTTCTAAATTTCATGCGTCACACCAGCGTTGTATAGCATTTAGGTCATCTGCCAAAGCTGCTCTATTTTTAGTATTACAAATATCTTTGTAAATTACTGCATCGTCGGCAAAGAAACCTATCTTGCTTGTGACTACGGAGTTAATGTCTTCGACGTAAAGTAGGAATAAAATAGGCCACTTTCCTTGGAAACACCCGACGTGACTTCTACCCATTGGAACTAACACTCTGTGCTCTACCATTCAAAAAGTCACCCCAGGGTATTTTTATTATGCCATAGGCTTCTAGCTTCGTACATAGTTCACAATGGGGTACTTTGTCAAAAGTTTTTTTAAATCTAGAAAAACCGCGTCCACGGGAACATGGCTCTCTCCCTAAGGATCTCATGAACAAAAATCGTAAGTTGTGTCGCAGGATTTACCGTTTCGGAAATCGTGCTATTTTTTCCTCAATAACTCTTGACTATCCACATGTCTCACAATTGAACTAGCAACTACGTCTTCCATGACCTTGCACGATATGGATATGAGGAAAATAGGTCTGTAATTGCTCAGTTCCTTTTAGTCTCTGTTTTAAATATAGGTGCTACATTAGCTGTTTTCCAATTACTGGGAACCTTGTAATCTACTGTCTGTTTTTCTAGACAACTTAATCCTTCTCTCAATTTTAGGCCTTATTTTCTTACCCCTGTTCCTCTATCAGTTCATGTGATTTTTCAATATTTATGAATTTTTTTCCTAGCATTTTTAGAAATTCTTAGTCCAAGGTAAGGCAAAACTAATTGAAATAAATTCTTATTTCAAATACCTTCATGCTGGAACGATACCTTTTACTTTTGACTCACTTGAATATATCTTATTCCAGTACTATTCTTGTAATGATTCTTTTGTCATATTGAAAACAACTTCTGTGACGTCAGTTAAAATATTTGCAGTGGGAAATAAGAAACTAGCTTTTCTTTCCTTGGCCAAAATGCAGTTAATTAGTTTGTGATTCTTAGAATATATAAGGCTATAAAAATCAAGGCCATGATCTCATCGATGACCTATCGTGTCAGAGACCTTTTCGATAATTCGAGAGGAAACGAAATGACTCCATGACAGAATCAAGTAATTAATGATAATATATGATTGCATCGAGAGTGGCGAGTTAGCGCATTAGAGCCTGCCTTTGTGCACACTTTCGCAGCAATGGGAATAAATATGTTAGCTTTTTATATTGAAAATAGCATATGAACTTCCAATGAGAGTTGATAAAAATGCATATGATCAGCGTCACTTTAACACAGATGACAACCTGAATCCCATTCGATTGGTTAGCCCTTGAAATGGAAATAGGTACTTCTACGTGTTAAAGACAAATATCCAGTGTCTCCCCTTCGTGCCATCCATCCTCTTTCTCAAAATGCACAAATGACTGCCAACTTGCGTGAGTGGCCACATGTGAGCAGGTCTCTTTGACGGCCTTTGCAATAAAATGAAAGATTTCATATGGATCAGAGTATTTTATTTACGACTTGATAATCTAAAGTTAGTAACAATATGTAATATGAGTTCCACTAATGTAAAGTATTTCGGTAACCTCTAACGAAAGCCGCTCCACTTCAGGTTAATGAGGAACAAAATTCTCTAGTCAATTATCGATGGCGGAACGTTATTAGCGAAATCTCAACGGCGGTGCAGCTTCGGAGCTTATTCTTCGTGCGAAGAATGTGTCGAGGGGAGACTTTGACGGAGGGGAGCTGGAAATTATTATCAAATGCGTACTAAAATTACCGTCGGTATTTCACTGCTTGTTATCGCTTCTAAGAAGGGGTTGATGGAGAGGAGAAGCCGGGTCTTGGATCTTTGAAGAGAGAAAACTCTCGTGGTTGTGCTGGTGGATTCCACAGAAGGGAGGAGGCTTGCCTTCAAGCAGCATTGGGGCAGGGTTTTTAGCCGTTCCTCGTGAACCGTTCACGAATGAGAAAAATGGAAAATGAGCGGCATTTTTTTATTCAATTCTAAGCTCAATCTTTCAATGCTTGACGCATGCTGTGAAAAATGACAGAAAAAATCGAATGATTTTAGTGTTACACTATTTTTGGTTTGGCTAAGTCATTCCGACAAGATGAAAATTGGAAAGTCAGGGCAAAGTTAAATAACACTAATAAAATAAGCGCATTTAAAATGTAGACAGTTGAATGGCCATGCATGCTTCGGAAACAAAGACGAGGCATTAAAGGCTGAGGATTTCTTAGGGTGGAATTGAAAAGCTTATGGCCGATTTGTTTCACTGCTATTTTGTAAGAGCGACGATAGAAGTAATAGCGATAATCTAGTATTTACTTTCGAATGCTTTTATTCGACAAGAGTAGGCTAATGCCGACGCCGGGTTTTTTTCAACCCAACATCCCATCCCCTCCATCCCTAATGGAGTAAATGACCTCAGCTGTCGGTCGCCTCCCCTAAATACTGCTACTACTCGAACGATTTCACTTTGCGTTTGAACAACTGGCTTCTGCGACTGAGGATCAGCCGATGTGACCGCGTAGCTCTTATAAATTTTGTAAATAACTCAATTGGAGCTCTTAATTTTGTATCGCTCACTTGATGTTTTGTCACTTGTAATATTTACTTAAAAGTGGGATGATGCCAAATCATAGATATGATGACCATTGACATAATGTGTCGTGGCATTTCAATTATTGCGATTTGTTTTCAAGTTTACATAAAATTTCTCGTGGGCACATATTTGCCAGAGTACAATTTGTATGCATTTTTGGATATTTACCCATTAATGTACATATGGTAGTATTTCACAATTTAATTTAATTAATTTTCGAGTACCCACCTAACACGTCACGTCAATTAAATTATACTTATACAAATGGATTGAAAAGTTATTTTTTATCGTTTTAATAAATATTAACGTGGGATCTCATTGACTGTGTTACAGTTTAAATGTTTGGACTGCATTTGTTTTTTCTTTGTGAGGTTCGGCGTTGTACTCCATCAAGTAATTTCAAAGTTTGAATATTTTATTTTCCCCTTGGTTATGACCGGCATAGAGACTTTCAAGGTTAATAACAGAAGGCTATTTTTACTAGTGCATAAATACATACTAGCATATCATTGATTTATTTTAAATTTAAGATGATTTTAGAAATATATTATTACCAATTATAAGAGACTTCAGTCGTCCTCAATTGAAATATTTACAATCTAAATACAGTATATTCGTAGAAATAACAATAACTCGATCCAGCTCCAGTAGTTGTGGTTTTGAATAGGCAAACTTTATGGAATAAAACATCTGACTTTAGGCAGTAAAAAGATCAAGATTTTCGAGCTTCAGAAGCAACAGCCTCAGTCAATCAATGTTAATTCCTATAAATGCCGTCTTGAATTTTGCATAGTCCTTGTTTTTTGTCTCCATTAGTAATATTTGTTTGAAATGACAGCTGGTTTTCGGCGCTGAAACTCCAGTAGCTCATATTTGCATGCTTTCTATCAAGTTACATGCTGTTGTACCAGCTTACACTTTCTAATTATATCAGCCATGGACGTTCTTAAAAGTAGCTTATGAATAGCTCACATAGAGCCCTTTATATTTTTCATAGCCCTTGCACAGGTTGTTGTGAATAATGTAAACCTCAGCTAACTTCTAGATATAAATGCAGCACAAAACTTTACTTGGAACGTTTCCAACTGTGCAATTCCAGTCTGACGAATATGGGTACGGTTTCAAAGATTCAGGCGTTATTTAACAAGACTCAAACATTTTGCTAAAAAGTACACATGTGCGATTTTCCACAAATATTACTATTAACTCACAACTCGGCGTACATCGCGAAAATGTCATCTTCAGGCAGAAATTAATAACAATACTGTGACTAAATACCATATTTTCGGTGGGGAATGAGGGATTGACCGGGACATGAGCTTCGGAACTAAAGGCAGTGCTTCGGAACGCCAAATGGAGGTTATTGGTAAGGGAATGGGGTGAGGGGAAGTGTAAACATGGTATGTATAAAATGGATGGGTAAATAGGGTAAAATTATTATTGCTTAACTTATTTCTTGCCAATATGTTAATAAGTACCACCATGGTACTACCACCTTCTTCACCTGATAACGATGTATCCATATTGAAACTTTGATCGCTAATGAAATATTATTTGTAGGAAATTGTATGTGTATCTGTTGGTAAACATTTGGAAGGTTCTTGGTGAAAATTAATAGTTGCATCTGTGAGTACCGCAGTATTATTGAGTATTGCAGCGGATATTAAGTAGGCTTCTCGATGGATACAAATATTTTCCGAAAAACTTCATACTCGTAGCTGAGTGGAGATGAACAATTTTTTCTTCGGTGTCACTATCGCTAAAATAGAACGAAATCTCATTAAACTAACGAGGAAGTCTATTATAACATATTGACGAGATTTCAGTTTGCCATCAATCTGTGAAATCTTCTTCGGTAATGGGGCATGCGGGTGGCGTATTTTAATTCATCTCATAATTTTTGTAATTAGTCGTTGAGATTAAATATTGCTATCGATGATATTCTCAAATCAAGTAAAACGTAGTGAGCTGAGAATTTATTACGTTGGGTTCAAGAAATAACCCCGTTTTATAATACGTTCAATCGGTAAGAATAAAAGGGATAGTAATAAAAATATGCCGGATAAGGCTCATTTATGCGTAGCATAATTACTTTTGGCTAAATTCAAGGGAATTACAGTAAATCTCACAATAGCTTTGATGAAATTTACTTACGTATTTTCCAAGGTATTATTAATTATCTCTGTATCTCGGCTTACTGGTTTTTAGCGAAACGTCTTTGAAGCAACACCAAAAGCATGATACCAAGGGAGGCTATTTATAAGTGGCGACACGTCCAGGGAGAGGGATCCGGGAGGAAGACTGGCAGAGGGGTGGGAAGATAATGACGTATGTGCATTTGGGTAAAACAAGAGGGCACAGAGTGGGGGATGGGGAGAGATAGAGGGCGGAGCGGCAGGAGGGTGTGAAATCTTAAGAAAGAAGTCATCGGCAACACCAGTGAGTATGAACGTGGGGGTAGGGGAAGGAGAAGAGGGCGGAAGTGAAACTGGTCATACAAAATCCCAGCTCAACATTTTTCTTTTCCCTGTGATTATTTTACGAGAAGGCACAGAAGTAATTATACAAGCGTGCATCGAGTAAAAAGTTATGGCCAAAGTGAGAGTGTAATTCTGGTTTAAAAGAAGGCCGTAAGGAGCCCATCAGAGTTGAAGAGGTGGTTTCTGCTTGAAGGGTGGCACGGGAGTGTAGTATGGGAGGCAAAGGTTGGCGGCCGTCCAGAGAACACGCCTGCTATTTAGCCGCCGGCAATATTTTGTTTAGAATTACCATTTCTCTTCAATATTGTATCAAGATTGCATGCCACGCGAGTAAAACATTGTCTATGTGACATTTTCCGTGAGTATCTCTAATGTGGGTCCTTCAAATTTGTTGGATAGTTAAGGATTTATCCGAAAAGCACTAGAAGACTGTAGAAACCCAAAGAAATCATTTTGTTTTTTTTGAAGTTGATTTATGTACGCATGACATATTGACGTCCGTATTCTTACATCGTCTCTTCCGACATGGCTCTGTTTGACGATGCCACTTTCCGCAAATCTAAAGACGTACGTATCTCCCGGACGACTCTCGAGGGAAAGGGGGGACTGGGAGAGGGATTCAATAAGGAAGGGACAGAGCGAAAGGTCTTCTGAAATCCAAACGGCTTGACGGAATTAGTGAACAGAGGTCAGAGGTGGGAGATTTCTTCCCCAGTGGGGAGTCACACCAGGCTCTATGTGATATTTCAATGCTTATAACGTGACGATATGTGTGCTTCGTCTTCTAATTTGCCAAATGATTTAAAATCAGCCCTCGGTTTATTTCACTTGTTTAAATAGTTACCTGCAAATTGAAATAAATATGATTCCAATATACGGTATGGGTGGGTCGCGGTAGTCCAGGGGGGAGAGCGTTGGACTACTGACCGGAGGGTCCCGGGTTCGATTCCCGGTGCTAGGCACTCTGGGCACTTGCAGCTCCACCCAAGCTATGTGATTTTTCGGGTACCTGGGAAACCATAACCGGCACAGGGAAAAGAACTGGCCGCCCTACCCTGATGTGTGAATTTCACATTCCGTCGGGCTTGGGTACTGGGTGATCTACCATCACCTACCAAACCGACCTTCGGGTTGATTACTGTGTTTATGGTTTTTATATGGTATGGTTAAATGTTTAATGCGATGGCTCTTCCCATTACCTCATTCGCCCCCTTCTTCTTTTAAGGTTATCATAATAAGTCCTATCCATGTAAATATAGTTGCAATTACCTATTTTTAGTAGAAATTTTGATTAATTAGTCACCCCAACGGCCATGGTTTTATATGAATATTAAACATAGAATCGGATCCCTTGGATGCTAGGATCCATGCCGAGGAGGAACCACGTTTTTTGGAGATTGAAGGATAAAAGTTACCGAGTCCTCCACAGTTTTATCAAATGTTCAACTTTACACCAGTAAAACGATAATAGGAACAATGATGATGGTGATGATCCAAATCATTTAGGGACGAAAAAGTTTCCATCGCTGCCAAAATAAGATTAAAAATTGCAATTTCAGCGGCGTCGGATTTTTTATGTGGTGTACATTATTTAATATTAATACATTAATCCATACCTGCCGGCAAAATTTCATATGGGCTTACATCCGTCGGATGTGACGCTGGAATGTCGCAGACCCTCGCGCTGTTTGTCAGACTACCTATCATGGGTCCCCACGGTTCTTCGTGTTATATCGCGAAATAAGTCTTCACTCCATCCTTCCCTCGCTCCCCAATCTCCTACCGATCCCATAATTACGTCTCTATCCCCAGTGTCGCAAATGAACTAAGTTGTTGGTCATCTCTCCAAATACCAGCAAGAGTGATGACGACGAAGTTTGGTTTGATGGGGGAGGGATGAGCTCACCTAATACTGAGCCTAATGGTGTGCGGTATTCACACAATCAGATTAAAGGCGACCAGTTCCTGTGGCTTTGGCTCCCGAGATGCGATGGGGTTGTGAAAGCTTGAAGTGTTTATAGGCATCACTTGGCTTGGTACTAGGGGCCCTCGATCACTAGCCTAATCCTGTACGCCATCACAGCGCCACTCCCTTAATCACTCATTATTGGAATCTATAGATTCGAATTAGCTGGGCTGTGGATGTTATCCGGTAAATTCATTCATTTTTTCATCCAGTGTGAATATTTGAGTCATATATATATATATATATATAATATATATATATATGTGTGTGTGTGTGTGTGTGTGTGTGTATGTGTGTGTGTGTGTATGCATACACCTGTTCATGCATGCATACCATCACAGATACACAATTACCAATACCAAACACCATGCCAATACATATACTTACATACACAATTACATATGTGTGTGTATACTATTAATATATGCTCCTCATCGCGCAGGTATGCGCGGCCGGGTTCATCTCAGATCACCCCTTCCCCTCGGCACGAGCTGCCCACACCACACCCGCGCGGCACGTCCACATTCCCACGCCCCCACCCTCCGTCCCGCCCTCCCCCTACCAACGCTCCCGCCGCCCATTCTGCTGGGTCCCATCCCCCAAGCAACCTTTCATGCCGAAGCTCGTTGCATTCCATGGGGGCTTCCGTCTTTGAAGTTATAATTCGCGTCGACGTTCTCAATTTAACCCGGCTACTAAGAATGCACCCCTTCATTCCTCGGAGTTCCGACGAATGTGAAAAATGGCTCCATTGCCGAATCACATGGCAGTGGCGCAGGTTTCCTCGTTTGCCAGTGCCCGTCGGCGGGTGATCTTATTAGACGAAGTGTTCTTAGTGAAGCTCTACCTATGCTGTGCATCGCCCAGAACCAACCAACTAAAAAATCGGCCCACCAGAGGCAATCGTTCTGTCTCTATGTTTTGAAATGCTATTCAAGAGTGTACGGTGGGAATAAGCTAATTTATCTGTGTAATCTAGAAAACCGGTTCCATTATTTTACTTATTTATTTAGCATCGGAAATTAAGTTTATCAATCCCGGTTTTAATTGCGTGATGATTCATTCCTATATGATTTTCAAACGCATGTTTTTCTGACGCAAATTGTGTTCTCCTGGAAGACAAAATATTGTCTCGGTTATTAAAAAAATAATGGAGTATCTCGGAGTACAAGCCAGAGCTTGATTGGTACATGTTTACTTTTTATTATTGTGCTCACATTTGCCCTATGTATCACTTTTGCCCTAGGTAGCAGGTAAATACATGAAATTCCTCAAAAGTGTTCGGCATAGTTGTTAGATCAGAGTTTTCCTTGTTGCGGATGGATTAGCATAAAAACTTATTCAAACATATATTCTTTAGAGTTGCACTACGCTATCTTTCATCAAAATTTGTCGGTATCACTGTACATTAAGCCTCTTAACACGAAGAAAAGACAAGAGATTTTTGCAGTTCTAAAACGCAATTTCGGTAAATAGATAACATATTTTTTACTACTGTACAGTATGTTGCATTAATATATTTTAATCACTTACGGAATAAAAATATTATTTTGGAAATAATCGAGAATGTTTTGTGCGTCATTTTTGTATTATACTTGTAAAAATGGCCATACGCGACACTCAAATCTACGAGTACTCAGCCACCTGCGCCTCCCCACACACAACCCCACACACAACCCCACACACAACCCCACACATAACCTCACACACAACCAATTTCCTTTCCCGTATGAGATTTAATCTTTAACGCTTTACGTACAATTCCTTAGCCTATGTCTTACAGTGGTCTTCCTATTTTTCTATTTCCTTATTCATTCCTCATAAAACGGATCGCAGGATGTGTCTTATGTGTGAACAATTCTTTGTATTTTTTTCATATTTTTCTATAGTTCTAACATATTTGCAACTTTTTACGCTTTAGTATTTTGAAGGCAATAAACCCCTTCTTTTTTTAATTGCAAGCACGTCGTTGCACTGACATGGATTGTTGCGTTCGTGTTTTCGTAGCTAAGCAATTTCTTCCAGAGGCCTCATCACCTCACTTAAAGATCTCACCATTGTAGAAATAAATTATTTACGTTAATGAAGAGCGCTAATATTACGTGATTTTGGGATATCTATTTACAGATTGCTCAAAATATATTCACTTAACCCCTCCTGGAACTCACAATTGACATATTGTAGTATATCTTCACGAGAAAAACAAATTTGCACTTTTCCACGGATTTATTTGTGAAGCACAACGCTTTTCAGTTCATCGTACAATCTTCAGGTACAAGACTTGCTTGCTTCTTGTATCTGAAGGTTCAAGTACACTTGCATCTTGTACCTGAAGATGGTTCGATGAACTGGAACGCGTTGTACGTTACAAATAAGTCTGTGCAAAAGTGCAAATGTTTTTCTCATAATTATGAATTTCCACTACATTTCGCCTGAATCTATGGAATATATCTTTCGTTTTAGAAGGTTTTCAATGAAGTTGGTAGTACAGCTTTGCCTTCGTTGTTACGAACTATTTCACTTGCATCTTGATACGTGACTATTTGGGAGCGATTTACTGTTAAGAGACGCAATTGGTAATTGACGCTTTCACTGGTGGGTACAGCTAAGTGATTGATACACAAGTTGATCGCTTCTTAACAAGACCCACAGCTCCTGCCTGAGTTGTCAATAAAATAATTATATCAATCGGTTCATAGCAAATTGAAATGTCTTCTAGCGACTGTAAAAATATTTACATTAATGTTCCATAATGGAAGGTCGATATTTCACTTGTCTGCTCTAGGTAGAAAGATAATCCCACCTATAAGTCCAGTCTCGTGTATTTGTACTTATTCATTGTATAGCATTGACTAAACTCTCTGGAAAAAATGAAAGCCTTCAGATAACTGTTTGTATCTAGAGTTAGATCAGCATCTGAGATTGGAAAATTTCCTACTTTCCCTTTAATCGTTAACTCCTCGACGTATAAATATAAATGAGCTACTTCGACCATTTTCTACTTCGTTAGGTTTGCTGTAGATTTTTAAGAAGGCATTTAGAGAGGGTTTCAGTCTTTGAGTTGTTTATCTAAAGGTGTCCTTGCGTAATTTTTGTGCTTTTTTATTTTGGTCGCCACTGATTTATCTTTCATAAACATATTGTAAACACGATTTCAAAATTTCAGTAAAGTTATTTAAAATTGCTAAATAACAAAAATAATATCTAATCTAAAACTAACTCCAGCACTTAAAAATCTTGATTACACAGAAAAAGATTAAAAACCAACGCACGCTTTACGCGAAAATAATGACGCGGGAAAAACGTAGCAGCAGTTTGATACTTGTCGCTGGTGTTTGAATTAGTCAGAATGAATTTAGGATAGCTATGGTAGGTGCAAACCCTTTCCTATGAGGGACCTCAGAGCGTTTTTACTATTTTCCTTCTGGTCTCCGAGATAAGTTCAAATTTTTAAGAGCTTAGTCTGGTTTTGTACGTTTGCTTTTCAAATTGATTTCATTCCAGACTTTAAGGAAACATCTTTTTGCACTTGAATGCCTTACCTCGGGAGTTTAATTATCTTCAGAATGTAAAAATTTTGAATTACAATACCTTCCTACTTAATTTTTTTCCAAAATATTTTTAATGAATAATGTGATTTTCGTTCTTTATGAGCATAATACTAAAGATTTTAGGTCTATTATGTTAGATATGTCATACATGTTTTTCAATAAAGGCAATGATCAGTGTTTATTTAACGCAAAGTCCGAGTTAGCAAATGATTTCAAATATAATGCTCTTTTTTTTAGGACGTGCTTCTCCTTTCCCGTCCGTTTTACATTTTGCAGTAGTAGCCCGTGACGACGTAGCTGATCGCATATTTTTTTATCGAAAAGCTGCCGCACGGGTTCACTTGGCGGTCATTCAGCCATAAATGTATCCACGGAGTGAGTCAGTGTAAGGCTCTTAGAGAGCCATGGAGGCATGTCTCCACCAGATAACTCTCTCAGCTATGTAATTCTTGGGCGGCTAGAGATAAAAGAAAAACTGGCCTTTCAACATCTCTTCTCACTGTGGACTATTACTGTGCAAATACATTTTTACATTGGGACTTTTCCAATTGCCTAAGGAAATTACACTGCGGTCAATTTATTGATTATTATTATCTTAAGCAAGTGATTCTAAAAAATCCTTGGTCAACAGGTCGCAAAAGGAAATTATTGGGCTTTTTCCATGAAGATATTGCAATAATTACAGTACGGAGGATTTTGGGAGGTGGGATATTGACTTACCGGTGAGCGCCAGAGAAAAGGCCCACGCAACGTGAATTGTAACCGACCATTGAACTGGTAATAGTACTTCGTCGAATGACGTGAGCGTTTAACATGGGCATTCATTTTGGTTTGAAAATTACAGGAAAGAGTGCCGATCAATTTACTTTCCATGACGATTGGGGAGATGGATAATTTTATATCTGCCTATTTATAGCAAAGTAATAGGGTTGTAAAAATTTCAGCAAACATTCAATCATCTTCCTCCACGTAAAATCACTTCCTCCGCATTTGACTCTCCTGTTTTTCTATAGTTAAATTAGAAAAATTATGCAAAAAGGAGAAAGAATTTACCGGCTCATAACTTGCGTTTTGAGAATTCAATGTAATCCACTGATTTACATATAGATAAAATATTTAAGAACTATTAAAGCAGTTATTTGAACTATATGTGCGTGCATATGTACATATGTACGAGTGAATTTCACAAGTCGTTGTGCTTAGCTCTGGGTGATCTCTAGCATCATGTCAAACAAGCACAGGCACACACACACACATATATATGTGTGTGTGTGTATATATATATATATATATATATATAAATGTATATATATGTATGTGTATATATATGTATGTATATATATATATATATATATCATCATATCATATAATATATGTATATATATGTATGTGTATATATATATATATATGTATATATATGTATATATATATATATATATATATATATTTGTGTGTGTATATATATATACACACACACTAATATATAAGCGAGATAGTGCTAGCAAAAAAAGACCGAGAAACAAACACAACTGAAACTCAATAGTATTCCGAATTTTCGTTGGCCATATCATCTTCCTCTATGGAAATAAGGAACTGAGACTATTATATATACTTTCCGACCGACAAGGATAAATTATTCGATATATTTTATAATTTTCACCTGAATATGTTTAACTCAAAGAATTCATAGGTTATGGGCTAGTTAAAAAAATACTCATTTTCTGTACAATGGTTTATTCAAGAGTACAATATTAATATTATTTACATTGTTCGTTCGCAGGTTTCCGCGGCGATGAGTAGGTGATTTCCACATTTTCCACACTCTATTCTGTTCGAACACGCTAAAATAATAGCGAAAGAAGAAAAATACTTCCCGAGGATAATTAGAGAGGCCATTGAAATCGTTAAAAGGCCAGAAAACTTTAACAGAGAGGATGGATATCCACTCCACAGTGCGTGGAAAAGAATTATTCCGCGCAAATACGAGGACGTTCCCTGATTGGCCGAAGACATTTCCCAGTATTGGCGCCGGATTTTCCCTATATAAGACGGGACAACGAGCTTCTTTCCATCCTTGACCTGAGGACGCCGGCAGGATAGCTGGCGAAACTGTTGTGAATTTAAACGACATACGCGGACGCAGCCCGAAAAATGTGGAAATCACCTATTTACATTTTTGTTCCTACAAGATAAAATTTAGCAAAACAATATATATGATGTGGTATTTTACAAATTTGGCAGGAAAACTGCGTCTTGTTCTTCTTGCAGTTCGAACATCTTCGACGGGACATATCAGTGACAAGGCATGTCCAGGGCCGTGCCATCATATGTGCGGGTTTAGCTGTCACTATCCCTTGGGTGGACGGGCCGAAGAATATTATCAGCTGCGCCATATAGGGTTTGTATAAAAGGTATCGGTAACAATTTTTTTCTTCACGTGTGCGTGAAGTGCTGAATTCAGACCGTCGGTTTAGTGTGCCCATGATTGGAGATCGTATTGGCATTTATAATAAAACAGTGCACACCATTATAACTGAAATATTGTCGATTCGAAAGATCTGCGCTAAATTAGTCCGGGAGGCCTGCTCCAAGGTAACCGACCAACTGACGACCAAGAGTAGAGACGAGTGTCTGCTGGCAAAGGCCTTCTGCAACGGCGTTGCGACGATTCCTCAATCCCCTTACAGTCCCAACTTGGCATCAGCAGGCTATTTCCTATTCCCAAAAGTGAAATCCTCCCTCAAAGGACACCACCATGGGACCCTAAGTGCCACAAAAAAGCTTGCACGCGTACCCTTAAGGACCTTCCGGAATCCACCTACCAGAAGCCTTCGAGTCGTCGAAAAGCTGCCGGCAAAAGTGTGTTGACGCTGAAGGGATGTACTTTGAAGACTTTTGAGGTGTTCTAGCAATATCTGAAAGAAGTCTATTTCCCCGAAAATTTTCCCAATACATTTTACGCAATCATACTCTGCAGCAATGACTGAACGAATCCACCCATGGAGGCTGATCCATTGAAATCAGTCCACTTTCCCGACAACTACCCACGAATTACTAATGCATACATGAAACAACCACATCATCACTGGTTCGCACCATATTTTACCAGCCACATCGATGCGGTAGTCAGCGGCGTTATTGTCCGTTATTGCATCTAGTCAACTCGTCCTTCGTTCCCATTTTAATTTTGGATATTATTTAGCTTTCCCCATACTGATACATTTTCCTATCTTTTTAGAGTAATGTTGAGCTCAGGTTGCTTCCATATTTATTGGAAAACGCATATTTAACATAACTGCACGCAAAAGAAATAGCCACAATTCCCTTATTACACTCTCTGCGTATACGACTCATATTACCTTCGCTCTCTTTTCCGCAGTTTTTTTATAACTATTGGGCATTTTTCCTGCCTATTTATTCTCCCAGTACCAATCTCTCTCATTCCTTAGCAGACAAGGAGCAGAGAAGTTTAGTATCTGTATAAAAATTATTAAGATGGAATGAAATCTTACTCCAGAAAAGAAACCATAAAAAATTCATAGTAATTCATCACCACAAATTACCAGTCACCATAATCAGAAGGACATTTTCTATTTCCATTGCGACTTTAGTACAGTTCTACCTCAATGGAGTAGTTCCTGGCCTCGGCTATTATCCAGGCTTTGATTTAAATCGCAGTGGTTTAGTTCTTTATTGAATTAATTGTTTGCATTTTGATTTACCTAGTAGGGAATCACTGATTAATCTGTAAAAAGGTTTCGCCCATCTGGAGAATTGAAAATAATACGCCTGTTCAGCATATGCGTAAGCAAGGGTGTAATTCTCATTTCCCTCTAAGGGCCGATTCCCATTGTCAGCAATATGTGTATATCTTAGGATTCTCTTGAATGAGCTGCTACTCATCTACTTAGACATGGGAATATTTTGAACATTCTCAGCAGTCCCCCAAGGTATGCGGCAATGGAGAAGGACTTTGCCACCAAGGCATGATGATTTACGAGTGTAACGTTTCATTGATTGATGGGAACACATACATATCATCTGCTCTCCTGATCAAGTCTCAGTGCACTTTACGCGGTTCTCTTCTTTTTTTCCAGGCTGATCATTGCGTTCAGATGCTGAGGGATTTCGACTTGTTCCTCGAATTTTCCTGAGCAAACATCAGCTGGGGCATACAAGCTGGTAGGAAGGAGAGAAAAATGGATTTTTGCGCAACTAATTACCGAATGTCCTCATCCAAAGCATTATTGCCATGCGAATCGACATGAATATCAATAGAATCGCCAACTACATCCTCGTCAAAGACGTTCTCCACCTCAGCTAAGGATATATATATATATATATATATATATATATATATATATATATATATGTATATGTATATATAATATACGTGTACCACGTATCACACAGTTATGATATCACGCATGACTCATTCATAGAAACCCCATATTTGCACGTATTTCAAGTTGACAATTCATGTGCATATTAGTAATAGATGACTCAAATTATAATACAACTTAGGAACACACAAAACAATATTAGTAAAAATGTAATTCTCAATGAATTAATTGAGAATCAATATTCATTTACATGGTGAACAGTGGCTCCCACATCCAGCATATTCACTTTTGAACTATAATATGGATACTATTAGAAAGGATGAACACGGTGATGGGTCATCAGATTCATTGGCACAGACTCGCGCAGAGGGGGCATTTTGATGCCCACTTTGTGTTACCATTGTCTAAAAAATCAAATGCAAATCATCAAAAACCTATGGCACATGAATGGACTAGGGTTTAACAAAACATTATTAAAAGTCTTTGATATCTACTATGCGATTAACTACACAATAAATACCTTAAATGTGGAGAATGTGCCGATAGGGATGCCACGATGGATTTGTTGCAACACTGTGTCGCCGGCAGATGATATCGTTGAATGTCACCTTAATCTTAATTTTTTGACCAAAACATCTGGGTCGCAGATGGAATGGTATTTCCTTGGCGATAAATGAGCATGCGAGGCAACATTCGAGTAGGTAGGCATCAAAATACCCTTTAGGCATAAATGAGATCTGCCTAAAATTCAGTGTTACATTATCATTTTTTATTGGCCGCTGACCATTTTGAAGGTATTGAATGGTCATTGAATGCAAATAATCCCTCACCTATGTTAAAGTTAAAAATTAGATGGGTTTTGTTCCAACGTTAGACGAAGCAGAGGGGAAATGCTTAGTCAGTTAAAGTTTTAACTGATTTTATGGAAAACTTCAATCCAGGCGAGAGATGGTGTAACGGTATTTTAGATCAAAGAAAGTAACGCCACCCAATACCCCGAATTTTTTTTTAGCATTCCATGCGTCCAAATGCTTCCAGGTAGATAAAAAGACATTCTTATAACACACTTCGCCTCTTTTTCAACTGCCTAAAAATGAATTATTCCCACTTAAATAGTTCCTGTGCTGTGATCCATTTATTTATGGTAAATGTTGACTCCATTGCCGAAAACATTTTGAGCATTAAGTATTTAAGGCGTATTCTAATCATTCCCATCATCCACGTATATTATTTTGAGATTTTTCTCGATGAACCAGGATCTTTACTCAGGCGGTAGATTAGTAGGGAGACTGGTTGCTTCAGCCAATCTGGTTTCACGCAGTTCCTCTTCAAGCTCCACAAGAGCCTTATATTTTTAAAATGCTACTGTTACGTTTTGTCGTACAAAAGAATTATCTTTTACGAAAAAGCGTAATCAGCTGCATTTCAAATTGAGTAGTGGCATATTAAAGTTTATTCGTTGGCCATCACTAGATTTATAATTTGGAAGTATTGAATCGCATCGTTCAAAATGGCTAATACGATGCTTTTGTTACGATCATTGCCAATCTAAATTGTTGACATGTGCCACAAAGTGTCGACCGGCATGTGTTAAGGCTGATACATTTATAGTCATTGTGATGAAATTCAGAATGCATGAGCAAGGAGAGATTCGATTTCTGAATAATTTCAGCTTTTACCCAAACGGTATCTCGCTGACAACATAATTATGTGTCTAAAGTGATGCAGTCAGACGACTTGAAAAAAATGGCATTTCATTTTTATAACAGGACACGTGGTTGATCGGAAGCAGCTCAAACATTGAGAAATTGATGAATTTTATAGAAAATAAATCAGTGTTTACGTGATCACGACCGTCTATCATCACATTAAAATCATACTTAGGCCTATGGCACCCTTCTTGCAAACTAAGTATCCGGTACATTTATAGACTGAAGCCCAAATAGTTGGATAGGCTAGCCCCCAAATGTTCTCATTTTATCTCAATATCATCAACATTTCTGACTATAGCTTTTACCCCTAAAATTTTTCTTGTTTAATGCCAGACTAAGATGAGTCAGGACTAGGAGCAAACCTTGATGCCGTGTGATTGCAAAACTCATTTTTCACTTAAAGAAAACCTGATAAACCATTCTATCTTCCATTCCAAGGAAAAAAAATGACTCTTTATCTAAGTGCTTAATATGCATTACATTGTAATGCCCTATAAATATATTACTTATCTATTTACCTTTCTATTTCTTAAGATATTTTATTCCGCCTGTCGTGTAACACATATTTGTACGTAAGCGTGCGTCACATAGATATAAGTAACTTTAATGAATATTATTGTGTGTAAAATTAATAAACAAAAATAATTTATACATTAAACTCAGGAAAACTCAGTTAACTTATATCATAAAAACTATTGGAATCATCATTCAGGACAACTATTGAAATCTTCCCTTAAGGTTAAACAAAGATCCTCTCTCCTCCGACCACGATTTTCCACGAAGATACGAAGTCATGATGCATTTGATCTCGAGCTTTAGGCGGTGTTAGTTCTATCCACTCGGCGGACCGCGGCTGGACCTGTTAATAACCTTTAAGTAAATTTCAAATGTACATCTGACGGATACATTAGCTGCTATCCATTTTTTATCCACGACGGTGAAGATTTAATTCGGGAAAAGTAGTTTTTTCAATGAGCCATGGCTTGAGCTCCATGACCCAGACAATCATATTTTTACCCTATGTTGATCTTACAACGCTTAAAAAAATTTCAATTAAAAAAAGTCATCATGAAATTTCCATTTTTTCATATGGAGGATTATTTTTCTACACTAAGTACAAGTTATAATGTAAGGGGAACGAATGGGCCAATCGCTGTTTTGGTCTCTATGGAGTAAGAAAATTCCCCAAAGACGAAAGGAAATATTTCTACAGAAAATCCACGGTAGTAAAGATGATATCGGACAAAAGTGGCAATTTTGAAAGGATATTTAAAATATTTACCCACAGGAATGTATTGAGACTAGGAGTAGCAATAGAATTATTAAAAGAGCGAACTTATAACTGTTAGCTACCTTTAAGTGCCCTCCTAGTAAATCTTCCGCCATTAAATTAGGAAAGCGTTTCCTAAATAAGGCGCATTGTTTTCAATAAGGTGTTTTAGTATTACAATTGGAATTTATTTTGAACCTCGTGTTTATTTGTTTAAAAATTTGGAAGTTCTTAGTTGTTCTTTTCTGCTATATTCTTGTTTCTGACTAGCCGGTGAGTTTCTAAATGGATGTCGTTTTTTACTGTAAATTTTTAGTGTTGACCCTCTTAAAGAAGCGTACACTATTTAGCTATTTATGCAGTAAATATACATTTAACTTCAATATCCTGTTTTTGGCAGTCTTTCATTTGGCAAGTCTTTCTTTGGCATCACTTTATCTTTTATACTTTACCGACATATGGCCATAACAATTTCGTTTACTCTTTATTTTTGATTCTGGCCCCTCATTTAAAAAAAATCATGCATGAAATTGTTTTTCTCTATCACCTGTCGAGTATACTCGTATGCCCTTTAATCATAGACGATTCTTAGGGTGAGTTAAGCGAGAGATCCGTTTTTTGACAACTAAAATTTCAGGAGGCATTAATTAATGTAATTAAACAATTTTTCTGACTTTATTATAATGGAAGTCCACCCTTTTTATTGACGAAGTAAGTTTAAAGTGTAAAATATTTATAATGATTTTGCTTAGATGATCTACAACATATTTGCTTGTTAAGTGAGATGATTATTCTCAATTCTCAAAAATATGTCACTTCGTTGCAAAAAAAATACCATGCATGCATAAGAAGTAAATGATAACAATGCCTTATGAACAAATCCTAACGTGAGACTTCTATTAAATAAATTGTTTCGTTAAATGTCAATCCAAGAAACGCAAGCGCAGTCTCTTGACATGTAGGCACTCTAAACATTCGAGATTGTATTGACCACCGTATATTTTCCAAGAAAAGGGAGGCATTAAAAATGTGCTCAATGTGAGAAGTTACCATTTAAGTCTAGTATTTTGGGTTGCGGACTATGGGGCAAAACGAGTGGTTCACTGAATGATACTTATTCAAACACTAAAAGAATTCTGTTAATCCTATTCAAGTGGTCTGCTGCCAAGTAACTCGCTGGTTCGAGAAGCCTTGAGAATATTTGAAGAATATCTCAGTGCTATCTGTGAAACTATGACCACCGTGGATTTCTGGTTTGCAAAATACTAGCGTGGATGCCATTCCATTTTGAAAATAAAAGAATGCTGCTCTCATGAGTTTTAAATTAAATTTACCGAAGTGAATTCTGTCATCCAACAAACAAGCCAAATAAGTTGCAAGGGATTAATCAAAGAAATTGAATAAATTCCTGTCAAGTGCAACGTACCATGTGTTCGTGAACATAGAAATATTAAGAGTAAAAATATTTTGAATAATTATCTCACCCACTCCTTGTCGCCATTTTATGATAAAGTGACCGTTTTCCGTTGTTAGCTCTCTACAACCGTATTAGTCAGGGGCAAGTATCCTATAGGTAATAGGTAATAATCTTGACGGCTATCCGAAATGCAGCTTAACTAATAAGCGCCTCAATTCCCAATTGAAAGTCTCTTTTTTATTACACTAATGACCTCCTGCCACACACCTTCATATAAGCTTGCTGGGTAGGATGTAGAAATGAAACAGACCCAAATCCATCTTTGTAAATTAATATCATTTTCATAGACAAAAGTCGTTTTAAAATAAAGAAATGCAATTAAATTATTTTAAATTTAATTAAATTCAAAATAAAAAAATGAGTAGTCCGAGAGCTTTTTGACGGAAAATATTTAGAAAAGAAAATTTTTATTCTTTTGGTTCTGCACTTGATGGGGACCATTGCTAACGCAATATAATCACCCCAATGCGAGATTAATACGAAGCAAGGCAAAGGCTTAATAGTTTGAATACCGATAGCGTGAGCGCTTTTGGTGGAAATTTCGTTTTAATTTACCTCCTTTAATCTCCTCCTTCCCTGTGATAGCTGCTGCAGTGAAACCACTACCCGAGTAGTGGTTTCACTGCAGCTTGCTTACCTTTGACTCTCATCCGACGTAAATCTTCCTCAAGGAGCCTTATGATATCCCTAATTAAGTTTTCAAATTAGTAGTTAGTAATAGGGCAGCATTAAGAGTGACTATGTGATTATATTTAATGTTCATTCAAGAAATTACGTCGGCTCATGCAGCCCAATTTGCGTTCCAAAGCAGTTCATTAAGTAAACGTTTTTATGATTGTTTCCCATTTTTTAACAGCAACTCATTTGTTTTCATTTTCACTTAGTTCTTAGATAAGGTTTTGGATCTTGCCTGTTTGAGTGAGGATAACAAAATTTCGTAGGGTTTTCCCTGAAAGTATTGCTAAGGAATTAAACTATGTCATTCACCTTTGGTCTCATGAAACTCTTTCTGAAGGAATAGGCCGGGTTCTCCGAGGCTCATGCTTGCTTAACTACCCTTAGGCGTAATTGGAAACCCAATCGGGAATGCCTCACTTTTGGGAACTTTTCCGTTTGCCGTTTCGCTAAAGAGAATGAATGGGAGTCGTGTATTTTACTTACGTGTCTTACTTCTCGGCTCCCTGGGTCCGTCCACGGTCACTTTGATGGCTTTGTTGTACGTCGCCACTTGTGGAGGCGTCGTATTCACGGTGATGGTTATGCTGAAGCTCTTCCCTGAAAAAATAAATGGAGGACCAAGTGGGTTAAACATCCTCCTTCAACTCTTTCATGCAGCAACGAACAATGGAGGGTCTGCAGAGGGGTGAAGGGGTTGGGGGTTTGACGGCACGCTCGCCGTGGCCAGTCGGTGACGGCGGCCGCGGGGGGTATCCATGGGTGGGGCGCATCTATCGCCCACTTGCATGCGGGCGACATAACCACAGTTGGTCGGACACGAAACGTGGCAAATGGTGGAAACTTTAAACACTGGTCAAAGATGGAAAACCCCAGTGAATGCTCGTGAAAGATCAACCACCGCCTTGGCCAAATGAATCATGACACTATGCGAGGAAAAATGACCTTTGTTCAAAGTTTATCGTTTGGTTTCATGTCCCGTGGAAATCTAGAAATGTTAATGTCAGTTTGAATATTTAAATCAGGGGATAATGAAATATTAAGTGATCAACCTGTATTTGGGTAATCAATGTTCATAGCTCAAGGTAATTCATTATTAATGGTCGGATCTTTCCCTATCGACGGGCTCGCCAACGCCTCATTTTTCTCATCATCATCGAAACCAATACGTTGGGAGTGATAATCGTGGCTCGTACTTGCTTCGTCAGCGTGAGCTCATGAGGTTTAGCAGCTCAGTGTTACCTCTTAGGGCAAAGGACCAGAGGGTTCTGGGTTCAGGAATCTCTATAGAGCCCTGGCTTAACCCTTAACTTATCTCAGCTCTGGCTAAACATACAGAGATTTCGATCCATGAAGGTTGTGGTTAGTGGTGGATAGTGTACTTACATAGTTCGTCCCTCAACAAAGCACCTCAAGTAGGGATCGAGATACCACTGAAAAATATTCAACACCGCCGGGATTTGAACCCGGGCCCTCTGGGTGGGAAGCAAGTACGATAGCCACCTCACCATCTCGATCCCCGTATGTTAATAAAAAAATGGTTAACTAAGTAAATGTACATATTCACCAAGGAAATGGGCCACAATAAAGAAAGGCTACCATAAGATCCCCTTTTTTGACCAATACATCAATTGTCCATTAGATTTTTCTAATAGGTGCCTCAATGAGTCAAAATTATATTTTATCAAGGCATGCTATTCAATTTTTTCGATTTCCAAAATGAATGCATTTTGGAAATGCATGATAATCGAGATTTTCTCATCATTCTCGTTTTAATAACTAAGGGTATATCCATTGCAACATCCTATTTAGTTCATTGGCCGGAGGCGTTACCATTGCCCTTAGGCCCGCTATAAAAAACTGCTTATATCACACCCCCAATTGCACATCTCTTATTTCAAGGATCGGGGAAAAAGCAAAGAGTACGAGTATAAACTACCACGAATATGAAAACTGCGCGATTCCTTCTCCATTTGAAAGATAAAATGAAATAAAAGCACGCATAGAAACATGGACTATGTTGAGTGCTGTTTCAAGTTGATTTTGTTTTAAGTTGTCGTTCTCGCTACCATACAACTGTTCTTCATCCTAATAACCATTCATTCAGGTACACAGCGATTTTTTCTCCATAGTTTCTGCGTGAACTCTATTGAATACAACCAGTCGTATTGATATGTATCTTTGATGTTGTACTACAAATTGTCCTTGAAATTATCGGGCGATGAAATCGGTAAAAAATATTTTTTATGACGTATTAGGAACTGATTCCAAGTGGATTAGCGAAATAAAAAGAGATGAAAAAATGAGCTCTTGGGACAATGACTCATCACTCCTGACACGCGGAAAAAGAAATCATCGACGAGTGTGAAATAAAATATTTGCCATTGGAGCGGGGGAACCCGTGGGGTGGAACCTTCCAACTAGTCACTTTTGCTATGGCAGGCAAAGGCAAAGGGCAACCTTTTGACTCCCGCATCAAGTGCCCATGCCGCTGCGACTATGAATGGACGTTAATTTTCACTTCGCATACAAATCAGAGGAACCTTGAGGGACTCGTGTGCGAAAAAATGGGAATGATGTTGACAGAAAACTAGTATTTATTGAATGAGAACAGAGGAAACGTTGCGAATGTGAAAAAGAGCGATTTTATCTTATACTAGCTAGACGTCACTAAAAAAATATGCTGCTAGTGTGTGAGACCCTGCAGGAGGTCGATTAGGTTTCCGAAGTAGATCAACTGCAGCATATGGAAACTAGATTGTTGACAGGGCGTTAGGAGAAACCGCAAGTAGTTAAAATAGATTAATTTCAGAACCAAGTCAGTGATGTGATGTGGATTATAGTTTTACATCTACGTGAGTGTTCAGCTCGTAATTCATATGATGATTTTAGACGATCTGTGAAAACTATTTATGCAAATTTATGAATTAATTCTCTAATGAACCAACTGAAAATGAATAAAATTAATGGAGTTGTTTATTTTGAAATATATCTCTTCTTCGCGAAAACATGCAGCTGCAATAATTGTCCATTTTTAAGAAAAAAAAGATGAATGGGAAACTTTAAGCTGTTTGTCACTGATGCTTAACTTTAACCAAAATAGCAAATTTAAAAACACAATTTGAAAGATCACCAAATTGTTAAATTCTCCTTCGATTTGATTTTGAGTATAATTACAGGGATTAGGTAAGCAATCATTCTTGATGATGTTTGTGAACCCAACTGCTCCAATAATCTACAAGCCTCATTGGAGGTTATAGTGGGATCATTTAAAAATACGAGTTTACTTGAGCTGGGAAGGTGGGAATGCATTCTCGAGCGTTACAGCTAAGCATTAGAAACAATCACGTTACAAAAAATAACGTTCGAAAGGCAAAAATTTGCAAATTTTCTAAGTAAATTAATTAATCTAAGAGCTTAATACTGTTTACTTTTTGTTTACAAATATACGTCAGCAAAACTCTTTTACGCATAAATACTTCACTGAACAAAATACAGAATGACTCACAGATTGCAAATTAAATTGCTGATAAAATCTCCCACGTAAATTGGAAGCTCGTCTCTTTTTCGCCGAAGCTAAAAGCGAACTGCTAACTCTCGCACTAGGGTAGAATGTCATCCATCAGAAATTACAAATGTTTGAATAATGAGAGAGGTTTTGTGTAGGAAGCTCAGGTCTTGAGTGCCAAGTTTTCCGCGAACGGCATGGAACCTGGATATTTGTAATCGAAGGCGCCCAGGAAATAATGTTTTTGACTAGGGAGTTTAATATGTAACCATTTTGCTATTTAGCCATTTAAGTACTATAAAATACAACTCATCTCCGTGCTAGAGTATTTTTTGACACTCTAAGTGAAAGTGAATGGTCTACGTTTTTGTCTATTCAACTTATTTCCCGCACTTTTTTTTTAATTGAAACCTCATCTGGGTTCAATACTTAAACGTCAATTTTAGAGAACTTCGAAGTTTGATAAGCAGTGAATCTCTTGTCTCTACTTAGAGACGAATAAGAAGGGAGGACAAATGTTATGGCACGCCAATAAAGTGTAATTTCTGGGAATTTACAGGTGACGGGATGTGAGAAACATTCAAATTAGAAATAAAACCAAAGTCAGATGGAAACGAGGTTTGGGTGACAACAAAGTGGCTGCGAATGGAGAGAGACATCCAGAAAACAGAGGTTACTGATTCGTGGAAAACTTCTCATTGAAAAATATCGGCTTAAACAATTGAGAGCATGAAACAAGTTCAAATTTCTCCATAAAAACCAATTCAACACCTTCATCACGAGTATGTAAAACTAATCAATAGTATTGTGGTAAAAATATATGATGCATGCATATCTGCCGTTGAACAACTCCCTCCACGCGCCATAGTCGTAGTATCCAGCCGGGTTCCGCGCAGAACAGGGAACAGTGCTTGCACATGCACTTTCACTGCTCTCTCAAGTTCTCTTTCCGATCATCCGTTAGTGCTCAGGTTGTGTCCGACGGCCCCCAGTAGTTTCCATTTGCTTTATTTGAGAGCAGAGAGACTTGGACCGATGGTCGATATGTTTGGTCATGTTTAAAATTAGGCGAGGGCTATGGGAGGGGGGTGGGGCGTGGCAGGGGAGCGGAGGAAAGGGGGGATCACCCTGCGGTTCCTCTTTCCCTCGAGGAAACCAATGTTCCTGGAGGAAATGACAAAACGTGTGCTTTCGCCTTTGAACTGCTGCACACATTCACGGTCCTAACGGCCTTTGTTTTTGGCGGAGTAAACAATTGGAAGGCTTTTATCCGGGTCATGTGGGCACTGCTCGGCATTAATCCGATAATCGGAGCGATTGGGCGATTATTAGCAGGACCCGACTTAAGTCACGCCGTCCGCTGGATCACTGCATTGATATTCAATTATGTTTATGCGTCTGGAGGGAAGATTTTATTGATTAATACTGATCCGCACTGATTGTGCGTACTTTTTATTATCAATCGGCTAACTGGTGTACAAGCCGATTCAGCCATAATGGACAAAGCCTGTTTACATGTATTTTGTATTCAGTTCCCTTTGATATGTCATTGTTTTCGAGTTAGTTTGGTCGACAACGTGCCTGCATGCTAACCCTAAGGTCGCGGGTTCTAGTCCCGCCCCGGACATGAGTGTCTTGACATTTCTGGTGATTCGATCCCTGAGAGACCTGATAACTAGCCAAGAGAGGCTTATCGGGATCCCAGGGCCATTCAGACCACCAGAGGCTATCGGGGAGTGAGGAAAAGAACTCTCTAGTCATAGCTGTATTACGGTACTAAAACACTGGTTAAACGCCGATAATTTGTAACCTTGTCATCAAGTAATTTAAAAGGTATATTAATTTTCTAAACTATACTTTTTTGCCACTGACGTAAGTGGAATGGGAACTAGTTTAAACGTTAACGCCGCCAAATAAAAAGTGAGAGAAATGATAAAAAATAAAGCAAACAGTATGATCACTAACCGTAATTGTTTTTCTAACTCAGTTTCCCAATCAAAAATTTTCCTTCCCCAGTCAAAAAAATGAAAATTTTGCATTTGGAAATATTTTATAATATGCTTTGGCCAGAATGTAGTACATATCATCCCGACTGCCGGAGCAATCACCCATTGCGAACGAAACGCAGACTTTACACCTGGTTAGAAAATGCACTAATATTTAAATTTTAATTCCTTTTTTACAAATTCAAATGATGCTTACTGTTAAAATCTCATAACAAAATATTATAATGTTGGATCAAACTACTTACTCATTTATACAATTAAACAAAAAAAATATTCTACGCAATTAGAAAAGTTTGTTGGACGTAAATATGTAGGTGCATGACAATTATTACTAAACCCTGTATTTTCGGTTATAAACGACTCTTTCAAATGCTTATATCATGCTATAAAATGTGGTGGCGTGGAAATACTTCGAGTAACCTTTGTATCAGCATCGAACCTGAAGAAAAGTAGCCGAATACGTTTGGACTCGATGGATGGTTACGTTCCACGTAAACGTAGCAGGTCGGTTATGTTCGATGGCTGTTTGAACGGGCGAATAGCAACTATGTGAAAAACATATCTCAAATACTGAAGGTTCCGCCCGTGATTTTTCTTCTTCCCATATTACTTGTCACAACGAATCAAAATAAACAAATCGTGCGACGAACGATTGAGACAGATTTGCGAGAATTTCAAATTCAAAAGAAGAGCTCTACGAGTAGTTCGCGATTGTGTGTCGCTAATTACTTTTTCCTAAACATTTTCACTTTTCATCATTACAATATTAGCAAGCAGTGCTTGAGGGCAAGTACTACTAGACGAGTACTGCGTCAATTATGATGATCATGTTTTCTCGTGGTAATTGTGAATATTAATCGCAAATCGTCCAAGATCGATGTACTTAAGATTTATCTAAGCGTAGGTGAAACCCAAAATTTGTTGTTAGATATTTTTTTTTTAAGAAATATTTAAATAACATGCACCTCTTGATTTTTTGCGTCCGAAGGAGTTATTTTCCTTCTGCTTATAGTTCCTTGTAAAATAGCCATGCTAATATTAAGTCAAGTGTTTCTGTTGCAAATATTTTAACATGGTGTAAATGTATTACAGTGATATCCATCATAGAGAATAATTGCTTGGGAGTATAGGTGCAAATCCATTCCAGAGCTACAATTCAAAATCCAGACGAGGAATACAGATAACAGCGGTGAAGTAAAACATTGGGAATGAGGGAAATAACTGACCTGAAATAAACATTGCAGCCAATTTATTTAAATGGTAATGTTTTTCATATTAAAATACACTGAAAACAAAATATAGGCCTCGAACAATTCAAAGCATCAGGTAAATAAAATGTGCCACATAAATCCAAATTATATGCGTCTCCTGTACCGAGCATTTGGCATTTAAAAATTGAATTGTACTCTAAAACGGGGGTTTATATTTGCTTCAGCCTTTGTATAGATGTTTATCGGCGTCAATGGCTATATATGAAATTTAGAAAAGAATAAAATTTCAATATCTATGTGGTACAATTAGGACGTGCAATTCAATCGGTAAATGCTCCGGTTTAACGGAGGTTCACTTTCCAACAAAGCCTGGTGCATTAACTGAATAAAAATTACCACGCTGTAATCGTTGAGTGGCGGTTCGTGGCATCAGTATAAGTAGCACAAGCTTCCATAGCAAAAATCAAAGCTCTTAAATTTACCACCCTAAGGTTAATCTAAAATTGCTGGTTTCGCGTTTCTCCGCGTTCATCGAAACACGACGCAGAATAATTGGTACGATTCGCCTTAATCTTTCATGGGCTCGGAGAATTTGCAAGCATTCTCCTTAGAGCGTTCAGCAATGAAATTGGATCTGTTTGGCTTCATAAAAGGACAATAAAAGGTTTGAATGTACCGGCTCCTCTCCCCAGTCAAGGCCTCGGTGCCAAAAACGTTCCGCGTCCGCCGCCACGGCGGACGACGGGAAAGGCGTATCTCAAGGCGTCGCCCGCTCTCATCTCGGCCAGCATGGCTGTGTAATTATGCGCAGGCAAAAGCCCTTTACCCTGTGAAATTGAATATAAGTGTGGGGAGTGGAGGGGGGTATAGGCATCGGGAGGGGGGGACGGCGCGGCCCGGCCCACCCCTTCCACGCCGGCGGCCGGCTGTCCGACCGTCTGTTAACGCAGCCTATTGCCGGCAGACTATAATAATAGCGGACTTTTATGCTCCTATGGTGGAGCTCATTAACGACACCTACCGGAACAATGGGTCGGTGTGCTGGGTGCGGGGAGGGGTGCGTTCGGGAATCAATTAGGGGTCGCAGGGGCGGGGGATGGTGGGAGGGGGTTAGGGCGGTGGGTAAAGGGGGCCGTGCCTGATAAATCAATCACGGGGCAACGCTTTGAGTGCCGGACGTGAGGGAAGGGAAGAGTATTAATGTTTTCCGAAGCGAGGATGAGAAGTGGAGGGTCGGCGAAAAGAGAAGAACGTCGGCCAACATAATGGACTTTTACGGGGCACAACTGCGCACATCATGTCAGGCATTACGACGTCGGTAGTAAAGGGTCATCGCGAGTGCAGTAAATCATTCGCCGGGGGGGAAGAGGGCGAGGTGGGAGGGGGAGAGGGAGGGGTGCAGGTGAGTGGGTGCGGCGAACACGAAAGACGCTGCTGCTCGTCCCTTACTTTGTTCCTTCAGGGCCCCCGATATGACTTTCCTCGTGAACACCTCCCAGCTTTGGCCCCTTACCCACTTCTACCCTTCTCTCCGCCTCCACACCAGGAGCTTTAACCTCTCCGTATATGAAAAATATGTGTTATCCCTCGCCCCTCCGAGGATGCGCACCCTCGTGCTTTATCGCCCTTTTGTCCGAAGGCCTCCCGTAGGCGCCGATTCCAATGTCTCTCCTAGTCTGTGAATGCCCCTTTTTTATTTCTCTTCATCCTATTTTTTTGAATAGACTACCTTGAAATTAATTCGTCCTCAAAGTCCCAGATGGGAAATTCTCGTGTGATTTGTAAGGCTTATCAAGCGTAATCCCTACGTTTTTGTATGTGTGCTTTTAAGTTTATAAGCAACAAACTGGGCGGGGCCAAACCCTTTTCCTAATTTCCTGAACTAGCGTCTAATCATTTGCAAGCTAAACGATCGCGTTTAGAGGGAAATGCAAGTGATTTAGTAGGATTAATTTGGTATTGGCGATCAATATTATTCAGTTTGAGCTGATTAAATTTGTTACCTGAAAATTGCGAGTATCAATTCATCAGGGGATTACTTACTCGATAGTTATTTTAATTATGTCTTTTGGGTGGGCTGGTGAATTGTGCATGCGCTCTTTAATCTCTCACAATTGAGAGAGATTTCATTCATCGACTGCATGTAAATGGTTTTCGAAGGGAACTTTTAAGTTTAGAATGAATAATTAGTTTGCTGGTTGACGAGTTCAGTAGGTGGGGAATAAAAATTCCACTTTATGCCGCTTTTTATTTATACCCTGTTAGACACCACTTTGTGGTAGTGCTCAGTAAGCGGCAGATCCTAATGAGAATGGACCACCAATTTAATCAAGGCTTCTCGGGGAGGGCCTTAGCATCTTCTGTGCGACACCCGTGCCAGAAAACTTTAGCAAAGCTAGTTGACGGTCATGTTTACCACTAGATAAATCTGACTGGTAAATGAATAGCATTTGGTTATAACGGATACTTGATTAAACAAAATGGGTTTAGTTAAAAATGTGTTACATCACGGTACGCGATGACAGATACACGCCTTAACTGAGTTATTCGTAGTAGCAATTACCTATCATACGCAACTTCACAATATGGCATGCGTTAAAAGGGGCTTGACCAAGGTATTCTTACCACGCTTTTATCTTCATTTATTTCATAGTATAGTGTTCTACGTGTAATAGTGCAATGCTACACATCCCTATGCTTCCACTATTAATTCTTAATATTGAATAGTATCATCCTTAGCTCCTTTATGTTCAGCAAAATAACAAAATATTCACAGTAAGACGAAATACGAAACCGTGGCTACCACCACTGAAAAAATAGTTTCTTCTTTGAAAAATTTAACTCCGTAATTTATACGATGCCTCGTCTATGAAGCGGTGTTCTTTCGATATATTTCGTCAGCCATGCATTGATCGAGAGCGGCATGCCTGCGGTGGCGATGACTTTTTCGGACCCAGCGCTGTTTATTCGCCAGTGGATCGAGCGCTCGTAGGAATTTTGAGACATCCACTACGACGGGCGGCGCGGAGGCCACCGCTATCTTTTCTGCTTCTCCCCTCGCCGCCCGCTTCGCCTTTGTTTTCAGACGCACGACTGAGCGCCGTCACCCGTAATGGAACGCCCGCCGCCCTTTGCTTTGAACGGCAAGGAAATGAAGCCGGTCCAATGGCTTGCAAATGTAACTCACGAAAGTGTTTAAAATCATGGTCGAGGCAAATGATATTTCCTAAAGGCAATAAAGAGAAACATTTCACGGCTTTTCTTGAAATGCAGGTGTTCGAGCACCTCGAGCAAGACGTTTATAGTTCTTATCATAAATCATTTCCCATTATGGCATCATTGGTGTAATTAAGCGCGAGTTTGTTCCCGAGTGCACGTGGAAACTTTCAGTGTGAAGAGTTGCAAAGTGTAAACGACACGGAGGTAAATTAAAGCACTATAATTACCGGTGTGTGTTGCACAACGTAAATTGGCAATCGTTGCTATAACACTCATAAAATGTTTGCGGGCATACATTACAGTGTCCCACATGGTGGCAATCCTCTTCAGTGCACTGAATGTTGCTATTCCAAATATTACTAATACTGCAATTTCGCTCAGCCGAATGACAATGAAGACAGGTAATCGAGCCAGATTCTCTCTAGGTGGATACTTATGTATCCATGCAGGATACGTATGTATCTTACGCAATATCCTCCGGGTGGCAATTTTACATTATATTATACCGTATTCCATGTACGTACCCACAACTCTCTCAATAAATTATTTTTGTTGAATTTCCCTCCCCCGGTGGGTTCCTTCTCTCCCTGTCATGATAAAGTATGGCGTTGAACACTACTCCTTCAAGCCACGTAGGAATTTAGTTTCATTTTGGTGGGAGTAAAGTATTAACAAAATTATCGCATTACTCGTACAACGCTACATTTAAAACAAAGCAAATGGTAAACTAGTATCCCTGTTTCCCACTGCGTATTTATAAACGGGAGGGCATATCCGGTTCATTGTCTTGTTGAAATGAAAGCGAAACGCATCAATTGAATCTTTATCAAGGGCAAAGAGAGTTCGAAAGAGCTTTCAATGTGGTTTTTATCTTTCTGTCCCTGGAATAATATTTTGAGACCACCAAAGCACCGCGTCAAATAAATAGCAATGACAATGGCCGCATGGAGACCGAACAATCGACGATTATCTCACAATTATGAAACCAATCGTTAGTTTTAATGTTTTTGCCAGATATTCGGAGAAAGTTGCATCATCACCTAGAGAATTGAAAGATTCCTATGGCTACAATCTCCTAGTTAGGGAGCCTCTGCCCTTGCCGCCCGAACAGTGGCCGTGTGTGTGCGAGAGCGAAAGAAACTCAGGCCAATCATCGCTTTGCATCCCACCGCTTCCCACCCACCACCCCTCTCCCCTAGGTAATCCGTTCTTAAGTGCTTTACGGCGAGGTGGGCCGCCGTGGGAGTCCTTCCGGTAGTTGAGCGCCGCGGCCCGGCGTTGCAGGCCTCCACCCACCCGGCCTGCCGCCCACTGCCCATCAAAGGCGACGTATCAATTTGTCTTTCGTCGCGGGCAGGCTCCCACCACGGCGGGTGGCGGATATGGCAATAGCCCGCTCAAACCCTCTCCATCCTCTCGCTCTCTCGCCCGCCCACCTGCCCTCTCGCCTTTCACTCTACACCCCAGCTATCGCATAGTCATGCGTTTACTAAATGAACATTCGAATCTAACCCCGAAATCAACCTCGATGCTTCTTTCTTTCCCACAGCCCCATAGAACCAATTTTGTGCGGCCTGACGCAATCGATTCACCCTCACCCCAACAAATGATAACATTTCTTTATGCTTAACAGCTTTTCGGCATCTTTCCTCCTATGTGATTTTCGCATCGACTGGAGAGGATGCCCAGGCACACATATATTTTCGCGTATAAACTCCCTATGGAGTGAGAGTTCGTATTTTAGTGGGGGTGGTATGGAAAGTCTATTGACCTTATGCGATCCTGTGCGCGTGATGACCTGATGCGCAACAACGGTCGACCGCAACGTCCATGTGTCGATGTCGTGCTTCGCTCATTATTGTTCCTCGCGGGAGGGAGTCGGGCAATGGCACTGGCAATTGGCAGGGTCGTTGCGGTGACTCGTGGAAGAGCAATTCCTTTGTGTCAAAGAACCTCTTTGTCAACGGCCAGAACGGGCGCATTCTCACGCAATTTGATTGAACGCGCGATAACACCAAGGCACAAGGTCGTCGAAGATTTCGCGCAATTCTGGGGAATGCCTAATTCTGTTTTCTTCTACTGAAAGTTAATCGATCTCGTAGCTGACAGAGACAGACTCCTCGGTATCGTCGCGCCATTAAGTGCCGTGTCCGAGGCGCAAGGCTGTGGATTGGCCCGACAGTGTCTGCGCGCCTCACAATTTTAATCACGATGAAGAATTTAACCCTTTTCAAAATCTTTTTCCGTTTTCCAGTGAGAATTATCAAAAATTAAAGGTTTAGAGCTACTTTTGAATCCGGAAAAACCTGGTAGAAATATTTGCACTGTAATATAGTTTCAAAAATAGAATCAGATTATTTAATTACTACGCATGTTCAATATGGTGTGCATTTTCGCAAAAAGATAAATAACATTAAAAAATAACTGAAAAGTATTTCCCAATAGCTGATACGATGCACGTCCTTGACCCACGAAAATTCTCTCTGGCAAAAAACCAGCAGTAAAAGAGATAGGAAATCATATATCATTACAACGTATAATTCAACGTACAAGATGATTTTTTTCAATTTAGAATATTATTTGTAAACTTTAAATCTATTTTTCGTTTAGAAAAGTTCACCCCAGTGATGGCAACTTTTGGCATCATTAGAAGGAAAATCCCACGAGCAATAATTTGATGGTACCGGCTCCAATTTTTATTATTTTCTTGTACGCTACCATAGTACGTAGTCACACACTTCTTGCGCCTCTTGAAAACAAGCAAAGACATACTTAATTTTGAATTATGTACGGGATAATTTTTACAATGCATTCAGGCCGACTTTGTCCGTAGATAAACCCACAAGGCGTAACAGGAAAGAGTTCAGCTGAAACTACTATTGCAACTTTCTTCTCATTTGAAAAGTAAGTAAGAGTAATATGTAAAAGTAACGGGGCATTTTGGAGAAAAAATTGTTGCAAAAGTAGTTGTCTCACAACTTCGCAACAAATCTAATTACTTTTAAAATTTGCAGAGATTGATGAAAGACTTTCACCTTTTGCGTATGTACATTATAAGAAAGGTCTCCGTGAAACGTGCGGAAAATGAAAGTGCATCTACATAATACTGCGCAAACTGCCGCAAGAGCGTATGGCGAAGAGTGCTAGGTCACCAGCCATGCATACGCAGTCACAATCATGACATCTCTACACAAATATCAGTATGATCATGAACTAGATGAAAGTTACGAGAAAAAATCGACAGAAGAGCTTATGAGCATTGCCGTAAGATGCATTCCAGGATTGTTTCAAAAAATAGAAACACCGTTGGGATAAGTGTATACGTTGGAGAGGAGGCTACTTTGAAGTGAACCCTGACCAATAATTTGTCAGTGAAGTATTTTTTGCAATAGATAAAGCTCGAGAACTTTTTGAATAGACCTCTTAATACCACGAAATATGGTACATACATACAAGAATATTCAATAACAGGAAGCGTATATTCAAATCATGCGGAATGAGCCTTCAAAAGATGGGTTTATTTAAAAAAAATGATATCGACAAAATATAAATGCATATGTACACTACCGATTCTAATTGTCTCCTTCGTACCTGCGGTCATATCTATTTTTATCTCAAATGGTACGAGGAAAACACAACATTTTAAGTTCATCCGTTCTACTATCTATCGCCCTGATTTTTCGCACGAGATCTGATCTACCATTGTAAGTCGGGGCCTGTCATATGTCTTTATAATTCTCAGATAGGTAACCTACCTCAAATTTACGCAGTAAATTTAACCTGTATTTAAGCCTACGGTCGACTAGTGGCTCCCATCCCAAATCTTCCAATAGTGTCGTGACACTACTACTTTGTTCATAACAACTTATCACAAACCTAGCTGCTCTACGTTGCACTCAATCTGGTTCCAAAACTAAGGCTATCCCGCGGGGTTGTATGGGATCCCGGAGGATCCTCTGGGTGGGGCCTAAATGACGAAAAATTACAAGGCTCTACTACTCTCATTACATTCCCCAAGTATCACTTCTATGAATCCTAACTTTTTTTATTGGTTATTCCGCAAATTTGATGAATGTGCTTTCCCCAGGACAAATCCATTACTGTCGTAACACCCAAATATTTTAACGATTCTACGCTTTTTATGCTGGTTTCCTGTACGGTGTAAGTGATATTGGGTGAAATACTCTTCCTTCAAAAATTCATTGAAACACATTTATTCAAATTTAATTATAGCTCTCATGTCTCGCATCACTTTTGGGTCGCATTTCTACATCTACATATTAGACGAGACAATCAAAAATAGTTTCTCTTTCTCGAAGGAGCGTCCAATTTTTCACTGTATCGGGACAGATTCAGAGCTAGAGTTAAAATACGGCTACTTGGTATTGGTAATAATAGCTAAAAGAAGCGTTTTTCACAACAAAGCACTTAACACTAACAAAGGGTGTTTTTTCAATTCTCTTTCAAATTTAAGGTTCCGCTTTAAAGTAATCAGATATGAAGTTAGGTCAAATTTCAGATATATTACAACTTTTGCACAAAAAAAAACTTTTGTAACAAAAATGTTTAATTCAATAAGTCAGGCGTCAAAAGTTAATGATTGACCGCCACGTGGCCAGTCATTACCTTTGTCGACTGATGATGACTACAGATTTCAAATTCCTGTGATGTCTACTAAATTTAAGTTGACATTTGTAGTGCTCCGGATTTATCTGCCAGATGTGAGGTTCCAGTAGGGAAACGAAATGCCTTCCCTGAATGCACCATTCCACACGAAATGAGTATTGAGCTCTGCCATCTCAATTAAAAACTCAATCTTCGGATGGTCGCTCAAACGAAAGTCGTTCAACATGTCCTTAGGAAATAATAGAAAAAAATTTATTTTGAATATTTTTTTTCAGTCATCTAATTATACTGTAGCTCAATGCACTTACTAGTGTGTCACCGCATCGACCACACGATTGCGTTTATTTTACACCGAAAGGAAACCCATTTTTCGGAGATTTTATTCACATCAAATTGTTTGATCAAAATTGAAAACGGCCTACGTACCTCGTGATATGCTTGTGGCATCAACGACATCTACATAAACACCCCGCGATCCACCAAAAAGCGGGTCGAGATGGTGCGGTGGGCTACCGTACTGGCTTCCCACCCAGAGGGCCCGGGTTCAAATCCCGGCGGTGTTGAATATTTTTCAGTGGTATCTCGATCCCTACTTGAGGTACTTTGTGGAGGGCACTTTGAGTGAGCACGCCGTCCGTCGGATGGGACGTTAAGCTGCGTACCCCTTGGCGCCTTTCGTAAAGAGTAGGCTAATACCGATGCCGAGTTTCCCTCCACCCTTCATCCTTTCCAGTCCATCCCTAATGGCGCAAATGACCTCAGCTGTCGGTGGCTTCCCCTAAATACCACTACTACTCCACCAAAAAGGTGTTTGACCTGGGGTGCAATCACCAGGTGGGATGGGTAAGCAGTAAAGGATGATATTGGAGAAGAAGGGGAAAGGGAAATAATATTCACTACAAATCCTCAAATAACTTGCAAATTTATTTACATTCGGGAGGAAGACTTATTTCAACATAAGTGTTTATTTCACGCAGTAAAATAGTTCTTTGTTTTACGCAAAATAAGGGATTAACCATTAACCGCAATTTATACGACAGAGCTTTACCATGCCAAGAATAGATCATGAAGAACTGGAAAGTGAGAAGGGGAAATTATATTACGTCATGTTCAACCACCACCATGGTCTCGACCCCTCATTTCACATGTAGGAAATGTGACTCACCGTGTTGGCAGCATAAGGCGTGAGGTATCGCCCTCACAGAAAGGGACGAGGAATCGAAGGGTAAGCTTGAAAAAACAAAAAAGGGTTGGGGATATTGTAAATGGCACTACTTTAATTACATGTCAGTCCCAATAGATCATACAGAAAGGGATTTTCCTACAAAACACACGATATTAGTGACAATTGCATGTATTTCAGTAAAACTAATTATTCCCTAGACGATATGAGTGGTAAGTGGGATTTTTTGCTCTCTATAACCCTGCAGTTACCATCCCGTATTTTCTGTGGGAAGGAGGAATCATTGAGTCTGCTATTTCTGGCATCCATTTCTCGAATTTTATATTGATGATCCAAACGGTCAATGCATTTTGGATAGCGAACAATTAACGAGATTTCGGCGCTGAAACTAGCGCCTACGAGTTAATTTAATAAGTTAAATCTAGCATGAAAAGTACTCATTCCGTTCCCAACTCAACTCCACAAACATTTATGTGACGCGTTTCATTTTGTCGAACAGTTTTTAACCGCCCTGCGTTTAACCTTCTCAATTTCCCAAATGAGACTTTTTCTGTCGGATCCCATACACTACATGCATATTATAAATGAGGTCTTAAAAGAGCGTGGTAGCACCGTTCCTCGACTTCGGCGTCACTCCTGCTAACAATGCATCTAATGAATCACATTTTTTTATTTCCTTGGCCGCAGATTTTACGCATGTGGGGGAAACAGGTTAAGTCTTCAGTTGTAGTAAGTATTTTAGCATATTAACTATATCTACTGATGATGATGTAATACATAAAAACCCAGTCGTAAAATATTTTTTAAAAAAATTTTATCAAGTGGAAAAGTGCTTCGATCAGTTATTCATTATGTTCGACTTCCACTACATCACGCCTGAAGCTACTCAATTTGCGCTTCTCGGTAAATTCTATCAACTTTGTAAACAAACCCCGAAAAATATCTAAATATAGATATTTACAAGAAGTTTACCCCTGAAAATTTGTCATGGTTTAATGCCAATCAACATTTTGTACACCATTTCGAAATTCAATTTAGATCCCTTGGTAGTATGAATCGATCCTCTTCCCCAGAAATCTTCCGGGAAATCACCGTGTTATCCGCGAAGATCCTACTCTGACTTTTCACTTCGTGCTTCAAATCGTTAAGAAAAATAAAGGAAAGCAAGGGATACACCCGAGGTTACTCGTTAACTGTCAGAACTAGCGCCGTCAAGGACTACGCTCTGTTCCCGCTCTGGCAGAATTTCTTCAAGCAAATTTATTGCGCCCTTATTTATGCCCGGGAGCTTCTATTTATGAATTAGTTCACCTTGGGAACCTTATCAAATGCCTTTTGATAATCTAACAAAATCGCATCCACTTGACTACCATTGTTAACCGATAGAACTAAGTTAACCGAAGAAGTAAGTCATGCGTAAATAGTCCTAATGGAGTCATCTACATCTGCATCATCATGGACATAATGCCCCGCAAGCCGCCGCAAGGGCGTGTGGCGGAGGGTATTGGGTCACCATCCGTAAAACAGGACAAAATCACATGCAAATCAACAAATTCAGTTAAATTTACTTCCACATAAACGTATATGCAAATATACCCATGGAAAAATCATTTCAACTTACACGCATATAAATACATATACTAGCAACAAACACACAAAATGCACCTGCGAATATACCTTAAGTCTACACAGCGCTTAATCTTGTCCTGGCTTATTCGAATCGAATGTCTTCACTATTTCTATCTTGACTTTGATTTCTTACTATTATGATTCCTGATTGTTCTGAGGAAGAACGAATATTCATATTTATCTGTACTGGAGTCTATCTTCCTTATCTTATGTTTGTGATCATACAGGGTTCGTCCGGAAAATAAGTGTACTGAGCTCAGGAAAAAAAATTTATTACACTTTTACATATCTTAAGCTAATATTCCTCAAAATAGGACCCTTGTGAGTCGATACACTTGTTCCAGCGGCGTTCCCATTCCTGGAACGCTCCCGCGAAGGCATCATCGGGAACCTCTCGAATACTCGTCGTCGACCTCTTCTCTGCCCTCCACGAACATCTTGTGCCACCGAAAGATCATGTTTCTGGACATGGCTGACTCCCCGTAAGCCTGGTTAATCATACCGACAGTTTCGGTAGACGATTTCCCAAGCTTTACCGCAAATTTGATGGAATAACGCTGCTTCGGCATCGCGTTCCGTGACGTGGGTCGAGCGTGGAGGTTCGCGTTAACAGAGCTCCTCACTACACCACAGCTCAGAGCCGACTGCCTTTTTCAGCGTCGCTTGCCAACATACCCCCCTCCAATCGCAGCCCGTCAGAGCGGTGCTGGGCGCGCCTGGAGCGGCGCGCCCAGCCCAGGAGTCAGTACACTTATTTTCCGGACGAACCCTGTACCTACGTAAACAGTGTGGAGCCATAATAATTCCTTTTTTTGTCATTGTTAAACTCGTTTGTTCTGACCATTGCTAAAAGTCTGAATCTCGCCTATTCTCTTCGCATCTCAAGCGGTTCCCAGCCTAATTTCTCTAAAAGGCATGTCACATTCGTGTTTATATCGTAAACACTTTGAAAGAGTCGGGCGGATTTTGCATGAACTTTATCTAATTATTTTGGTAACAATTTCCCCAAAGGATCCCAAACACTTGCGGCGTATCCCAAATGTGGCCTTACTATAGCGAAATAACACCTCTTTAATTTTCTCTCCAACATGAAGCAGAGTTTCTTTAAACCGGATCCACTTGTCCTGATATGTACTCCCTATGAAAGGCGTGGTGTTAGAACTACACCCAAATATTTAGCTTGATCTGCCGTACTTTGCACTGACCACTCTATTTCATAACTTATGTCGTGCTCATCACTTCCTTCATCAATCTGGCATTATTGAGTTTTCCTGATTCCGTGCTCATCGTTACTTGAGAAGTTAATGCTGCCGAGATCCCCTTACCGAATTGGCAATGATGTTTTCCAAAAGTTAGCAAAAAATCGAAGTGAGGGAAATGGGTCCATAATCACTAGGGTCCTTCCTGTCACCACTTTTAAAAATAGGCTTTATCTGTGCGTTTTTCCAGGTCATAGGGTCTTTGCAATTTGCGAGGGATTTGTTAAATGTTGCTTCGATAAACGCGGAACGATATTATGAGCTAATTGTTTTAACACCCTAGCCGGTATACTTTCGGGACCAGGAAATTTGTTGGCCTTAATCTCTTTGAGCAATTTGATAATTCCTAGTACGTCCGCTGTTACATTTCCCATTAGCCCAATATGTAGAATATCTGGGAAATCTCCAGTGGCACACATCGTTCACGCAAACACTTTGAAATAAATGAATGAGAATATTAGCTTTTCCCTCGCTGTAGATGTGAATCATATTGGTACAATCGCTTGCGTAGACTGTGGTTTGCTCACCCCCTTTTATCTCCTTATCATTTGATCAGAACGCTTCAGAGTCACACTCCAAATACTCGTATAGTTTTGTAGGTTTTAAAGTCTCGTACTGCTTCGCGAAATATTATTCGTCGATCATTAAAAACCATTTCGTACATTTTGTCAATCATTTCAAAGGAAATCACTCCGACTAAACATTCCGAACGATGGCCATCATTTGTTGATGTACGGCCACGTTTAAATACACATTTACCCAATTGTAAACAGTCGCAAATACGGGAGGAGATGCCCCATGAACTTCATTCCACTCGGCTGTGAGCTCTTTTGGTGCTAAGCCTTTTCATCTACATCTACATAATCCACCGCAAGTCACCGCAAGGGCGCGTGGCGGAGGGAAATAGAATTCAATTACTTTTATTTAAAATTTACTTTTAAATAGAAGTGTTTAATCACCGCTCGAACCTACTCTTTCCCATTTTTCTAAATAAAGAAAAGTTTGCTGCCTGAATCTTTTCTGAAAATGAAACCATATCTGGGCTCACCAAGAGCCTCATGTCTCGTATGTCTTTTCAATTGCTACGAGCTAAGGAAATTAAAAGCTATTTTCTAAGGAATTAGTTATCGACCCACGTATACTTTCCAGGAATTACCTTGCAAGTAGTTCGGATCGTATCGGATTTAAGGTAAAAAAATGTGAAATCTTTTTTCTGCAGCGGCGAAAAATAAAAAGGTAAAAGCTGGTGTTAATTGCTAGTGGGGTAAAATGGGATGACGGTTGGATGTGTTTCAAAAGATACAATGCGAGGTTGTTTGTTGTGGAATATCCCAATTCTCTCACAAATTCTTAAAAGGAAACCATGAAATATCAATGATACCAGAGATATAAAATGGAAAGAGACATGTCAATTCATTGAGGAAGTCAATAAATTCTGTATGCATACGATGGCATTGTATAATACTCATACCTGGGCACATTCGTGTAATTTTCACTCTAATTATGAACCACAATATTTCTGTGTTGGAGAAAGGAATAATTTTAAGCCATATAGTTGCATATCTTTTTGATATGTTCAATGTTCATTTCAGTAAACTATGATAAATGCATTGTGTAGTTCCTATCATCTCAGTAAAATTCATGCCCACTTTTTTCCCCTGCGTATAAGACATTCAAGAACCTGTACACCTTACCAAGATAGCATACTGTGCGCTTTGGACGCTAATACGAAAACGGTCAACCCTAATTGTAAAATACGATGAGAACCCAAAAGCGAAGACAGAAACCATATTTGGTGAAGGCATGACTGAATCTCCTTCAATGCTCCAACACTACAAAACTTATAATTGGCTATGATTTACATAGTAGACTAAATATCCAATTAACGTAGTTCCTTAATTGGGGAATCTAATTTTCGATTGTCGAGTTTCGGGTACAAATCACATTTTGTGCTCCTCATATTAGGCTCTTAGCTGCGGATATATACCAGGTTTACTGCCATCACGTAAGCAAGCGCTTAAGCTTCGCCCTTGAGCGGATCATCCTGGAAATTGGCGTTTCTTTGAAAATGGCAAAGGTTCATATTGGCGAATGTGAAACTCTGAAGTAAATCTACAGAGGCACTGAAAAGGCTTCGCAAAATTCGTGCACATGGAAATTGCATTGAAAATTCACTCCCAGGATAATTGAAGAAAGTGTCGTAAGGCGCCAATCACACCACGTTTGGCACTTTAACATCCGCATGTCCGGCAATTTATGGTGAACGTCTCTTTTATTTTGCCAAAAAGTCCCCATTATTGATACCCATTTAGAAAAAGTGATGTGTTCAATCCTCTTTGTGGCCCACGTGATCATTCCTGCTCGCCCAATACCCCGCTCGAAACTCTCATCTCGCATCGGAAGACCGGGCCATCCACCCCTCTCCCGCAGCGCCATGCATTTTGCACGCCCCTTACCTACCCGCACGACCCCTCACCGTGGACTCAGGCCGCCCCTTACCCCCCCGAATCCAGAATTTATACTAATTACATGTCTTTGAGTGGACTTCTCCCTCCCCCTCTCAAGATGATCCGCCCACCGCCTCCTCCCCGCAGCATGCCCCCCGAACCCCTATCCCCCTCCCTACTCACTCCTACCACCCTTTCCCTTACGGAGACGCGATTCCAATTCTCTCCACAGCGGAAACTGCTCATCGCATCCCCCTCCTCAAACCCCACCTGCTTCCTCACCCTCCGTAAGCCAATGCGTTCACCCGGAGTACGTACCTGACTACCCTTAGCCGGACCTCTCCGGCTAATATCATCATCCGCCTTTCATGCCTTCAAACGATATGCCCTCTTTAAAGACCTCCTTTTTTCGAGTGAGTGCATTTTCCTCACTCGCTTTCGGTTACAAACAGTCTATCTAGGGTAAGACGACTGGCATAAAATTATAAGTTTTGCGGTATGATATTGTGCGTTTCGCTAGAGTCACAGATTTCGATGATCTGGCTATAGGAATAGGCATAGAATTGCTACGGAAGTTGGGTAGAGGGTATTAAAAAAATAAGAACTGCAACGACCTGCATGTGATTTTGTTTGTAAAGAAATTTGATCATAACAAAATATAAATTCAAGGATAGCCAGAAGTAAACAAAAAAAATTTAGGTGGCAAAAATAAATTGGTGGAATATTACGAACAAAATTCAACGAAGGTGGGTACTCTCACTACCGTACCTACCTTCGTCAAATTTCATTTGGGGAGGTTTTCGTCCAGTTAATATATTCCAAGGCGGGCGATGGATTAAAGGAAAAATTATGGACGGCAAGAGTATTGGAAGGTAACCGAAACATGCCGAGGCTAGCCTTATAACAAACGGCACATGCTTGTAGTTAACATCAACACAATACCCTACAAGCCGCCTCAATGGCGTGTCAGGTGTTATGGCACCAGCTATGTATGCAGAATTGTTAGTTTATACATACATTTGATTTAAATTGGTTTACACATACACATACTAGCTTATAAAATCCTCGTGCACATATATGCCCATGTACATCATACTGCTTTGCTTGCGCTTGTTGCGCTTGAACAATTCACCAAATAGTAAATGTAATTTGAGCACGACTTTTTTATGCTTGCGTATCGTGTGAAAGAAGTATCTGAATCTGTCTGTGATATCTCTCCCATTTTACCCCAGGGGTCGAATCTACCAACATAATTTGGTGCTATAAAACCCTGTCAGGAAGTAAGAAATGAAAATCTTTGCAAAAAATCAAAGTTAAGCGAGGAAAATATTAGTTGAATCTTGCAATATTCAAGAAAGGTGGAAGGAATACGTAGAGGAACTGTATGGTAAAGAAATTAGACTATTGAAATTAGACATAGAGAATATGACGTAGATGAGGATAGCTTAGCCCTTGGCTCACTTAACGGTGGGATAGGACGGCCATTTAGGGAATTGAAATAAAATCAGGCTGTGGGGGGAACAATATTCCCGCGAAACTATTTCGAGGTTTAGGAAAATGTGGAAGCAAGAGCTTTTATGGACTTCATGCGGGAGGAATTTGGCCGAAAGACTTCGCAAGATCAGGTTCCTATTATATAAGAGAGAAACGCAGTTACATGAGATAAATAAACCTAGAGATTAATGCCATTAGTCCTCGAAACGTCAAACACCCGACTATCGATCGGCGCTGTAGCAATTTCAGGTTGCGGAAGAATATAAAATTAAAATCTGTATCTGCAGTTAGATGAAGGTATCTGGAAATTAAGCAATCAAATAGACTTAACAAAAAGTTATTTAATTGTACTCTAAATTCTATTGCCTTATTTTAGCTAACGAGTACAATTTTATAATATTATTTCAACTGGGTGAAACTCAAAATGTGTCCGCATTTTACGATTTATTTAATTTATACTGAACATTTCATAAAACCGTTTCAAAGTTTTGTGGAAGAACCACTGAAATAAATAAATTCACATGCTGTATAGACTTGTAGAAGGCTCAGTGGCTTGGTTTGAGGAAACTTTGCAATCGCTGCAGACAATCTCCCAATTTCCAAATTAATTTTGGCAAAATGTTTTTACTGAAGCTATTACTGCCGCAAACCAGTCCCTGACCAGAAAATGAACCTAATGAAAATTTCAGTCCTTTTTTATATTTTACTCTCCTAGAAACTCCTTTATTACGAAACAAAAATAAGGTTTCCTTATTCATTATTTTTTGTGTGTGATTGATAAGTATATACATGGGTCACCGTTTCCCAAACACACCCAAGTGACCTAGTGTGTGTTTCCTATCTTCCCCTTACTTGCCAATTTGCTTTTATTCCCCCCTCCCTTAAATTAATCTCGTGGCAATCAAATTAACGGTCTCAGCTATTTCGTTTTCCAAGTTGTTATGAACAAATAGCAGTATCAAGATACTATTGAAAGAATTAGGATGGGAGTCCGTAGTTGACCCTAGGTTTAAATAGTGGTAAATTTGAGGTTGGTTACCTATCTGAGGATGCGAAAGACATATTACAGGCCCCGACTTACTATGGTAGATCAGATCACCGACGTAAAATCAGGGAGATAGATAGTAGAACGGATATACTATATTTAAAATGTCGTGTTTCCTTGTACCATTAGAGATTAAAGTAGATATGACAGCAATCGCGTAGGAGATAATTAGGATTGGCAGTGAATATATTTTGTCCATATCCTGCATGTTATTTGTTTTATTTAATATTTCAATCTTTTTAAAAGTTCTACAGTATGATTTTAATACACCTATCCTGTTGTTAAATTCTGTTGCTCGTATGTAGCATCCTTCGTTTGACTAACTTTTTTCGAGTGAATTATCAAACTAATATATGTATAGAGTTGACATGATTTGGATTGTGTATGCATGGCTGGTGACTTAACACCCCCCACCACACTCCCTTGCGGAGGCTTGCGTGGTATTGTGTAGATGTAGTTATTGCTAGCTGTTCCCTTGATATATTGAAGATTGGCCGTCAACTTGCCCAGAGCTTTTATGCCCCAGATACTTTCCGAAAACTGATGGGTTGTTGCGGAATGACAGTGTTTCATAAATGCCCTTAGCGATTCACAATGCCCCAGTTGTCAGATCCACTTAAATTCAACAGCTAGTAATGCTCAATTTTTTGCTTCTTTGCCTCCTTTTCTCCTTTTTATGTACTCACTACTGTATTTGATTGCACACATTTATAACTAAATATAAAATCATTTTGTAAGCTTTCCAGCCTTTTTATATAGGAGTAGCTTAGTAAATATATATTTATAAACCAGAAAAAGAACTCAGTTGATGCGCGACCATCTGCTCCTCGCCATTATACCCATCCCCGTGTTTTGCCTTTGTCATCTCATGGATGAAGACGCTTCGAGCACACAGATTTGCTCAACTGTTTTCCCCTTCCGCAAGGTTGCCATTCTCCACTCCCCCTTCCACTCCCCGTCTTCTCCTCCCATTTGGCCTCCTCTTCCTTGCCTCCCACAATGCTCCTCCCCACTCACTCTCCAGCTGATCCGACGAGGAGGTGAATGAGATACCACGAAAGAGAAGACTCACTAAGTTGCATTCACGATGCTCCGTGTTACTGGCGTCACTTCTTTCGCCAACGACTGATTCGTGGTCAACGCGCAAGCCAATGTTGCTTGACACCAGCATTTTCAGGAGGACAAATGATTTGATGGAAAATGGAGTATTGGGATATTAGAGGCATGTAGGTTTGCTGAAGGATAATATCTTCATGTGCTATTTGCGCCTGTATTAAGAATGTTACCACACACTGTAAACGAGAGTTTTTTCAACTCTTGCCTTCGAGAGTTCGTCAAAGTACGTTAACTACATGTCATTGTATGTCTACAGATAACATTTTTCAAAATCATTTTCCCTGATCGGACAAAAATATATCAATGCGAGATAGGTTTTTCACGCTTTCTTGGATGCAAAACATTTTCTTCTTCTCCATTATTCATGACATACGATCTCGAGTCTAAAATAAAACTAACTTTTCCTAATATTAAGTCAAATTACTTTGACTGAAAAACTGTTTAGAAGGCTGTTTGTGGAAATAAACCAGCTCTCAAGCATTTAAGGTAAATAATTTAATGATGCCACCGCAAACAAACATTAAAATTATTATAGGACACCAAATTTTCGGCTCCTGCTAAAGACGTCATCCCCGACGATTTTAACCATACATATTAAGACAAAAAATTAAGAAAATCATCGTCCATGTTGAACGTTTTATGGTAACATAGCTAACAAAAGGATACTAGAAATACTGCCTGAAATGTTCATATGCCTAGGCGACCAGCATTTTTCCGCGTTACATGAATTTGTGTCACATTTGTTAAATACTTATGATGCTTTCAAATATCTCAAACTTTACCTCTACCATTTACCCAACTGCTCCCGCCCACAGATACTGGATATCGTAAAAGAGCGATATTTCCCGTCCTCCTCGACTTTTACCCTGAACAACAACGGGACTCGAGCCCTTCTGGAGAGTTTTAAATTATATATTTGTAATTTCTTATTGGGAGTGAACTGGTGCTTCATTCCTCTCCTCTTTCGCTTCCGTTACAAATTCTCTCATGCTCCATTTACTTGGAGCGACTTTGCCCCTTTTTGCCGGATACAATTAAAATACCCCTCCCCCGAGCCCACCTGCATAACAAAACCGTCCTTCTACACTCCACACACCTCGGGAGTTATGTATTAATGCCTCAAATTTTCGTTTCCCATAACATCAATAATATGCAGTGGTTACCCTGCAGCACATGGGAAATTTATGTCTCTCCTTTCGCGAATATATGTATTTATTGGAGTAGTTGTGTTTCATTTTGTGAGACGGATGCGAGAGAAAAGGTGGGATAACTGGGTCGGTATATTGTTGCATACATGTGAATGAATAGGGTTTTTTGACGGTTAATAGATTTCCTAATAAAAAACGTCGAAGAACAGCTTTTAGGATACTCCCGCGTTACTGATAAACCTTTAACTTCGATGGATAACATTTCGAAGGGTGCAATGATACAGAACCTTTTAATTTACTATGAAACATAACTTTCGCCTCAGGATTTTTCCACACTTGGCTTTGAAGTTTTCTCAATTAATAAAGAATCAGAAGTGATAAATAAGAGGAAATGAAAAATAAAAATTGCTACTGAAATTACGGTTCACATTGACAGTAATTCTGGTGCTTTGGTTTTTGAAAATACGGCCACCTATTTCAGATAATGATCATTACGTCCACCTTGAGCCAACACCCCATTTTCTTCCAACCCTGAAAACGAAAAATGCTTGCTAACTGCCAATAACATATAGAAAAAGGCTTTTGTTTAATAGTACATGTTTGAGCAAGCGTAATTAATCTGTATTCAATCTTCAAATACTTAAACTATTGCAATACTTAGTACTTTAATTTCATATATTAAATGAAATGCCCGTTTAATTTTAATCAGGCTCCAAATGATGGTTTTAAAATATTTGAGATTGAATAGGTTACACAATCATTGATCAAAAACATGACTTCTACTAAATCGTTATTAATCTTACGCATTGCATGGAGCGGTAGCGCGTTCAATCAGGAAGGAGGAAGAGCGCGGGTGGATATTTCTGGGACGCGAATTGGAGGATGGATCAAACGTGCTGACTGCTAAGTAGGAGAAGTGAATACGTGCGACAGTGTGGAGGGCGGGGAGGACGGTGGAGGGCGGGAAGAGATTGAAGTTTGGATTTGTGGGAAAATGTAAAGTATATTTCGGATAAAAAAGAGGAGAATGTGTTAGATAAACCTAACAAAAGGAAAGTAGTTTTAGTGAAATGGGTTAATTATTGTGATTAGCAGAGGCCTATAAGGAGTAGAGTCGATATATTTTAAGTTGCATATGGATTGCTGACTTTACAACTGATATAAATTTTATAGAACATATGTAGAATTTATAAATTTTTGTTTAATATTATAGTGTAAGGATGTTAACACTTTAATGCATGCATATTTTTATCTAAAAATAGTTTTTGGGTTATCCTTTCATTTCTATTAGGCGAAAAGAGAGAATTTTTCGGATATTAAATTTGTAGACCTCCCAATGACGATATTTCCCCGCGTAATAAAGAAAATCCGGAAATTCCGCAATAGGGTGAAAATGTACTGCCAAATACTGACAAAATCTATAAATCAAGAGAAATATTTCCAAGACCAACAGAAAGAATTTATAGTCGCTTAGGCATCTCCTACCCCCACGTACCGGCCTGCTTATACTAATGTATATTACGAGAGATCGCTTCCCGTTAACATATTAGAATCCAAGAATTGCAACTTTTACTCAGCCAAGCCATAAAAATAAATTTGATTTGGTTGAGAAACAGTAGGCGAAAAAAAATTAAATCTTAAAAATGGTGGGAAATGCAGTCACTTATTTTTAAATACCAATGCCAATGAAAATAATATCTTTTATACTACCTTGATCAAAAAGTTCCCGGAATTTATTCAGAAAATTAAAAATACAAGTTTATTCATCTAAATCTATATTGTCCCCTTCAAAGTAATCCCCATCGACTGCAACACACTTATGCCAGCGCTTGATCCAATCCTCGAAACATTTTTTATATTCGGTTTTCGGTATGTCCATCAGTGCTTCCTGCGATTTTTCCATTACTTCCTCTCGGCTGCTAAAACGCGTTCCCCGTAATGGTTTTTTAACTCGATTGAACAGAAAGAAGTCACAGGGAGCCAAATCAGGTGAATTCGGTGGCTGTTGGATGGTATTTGTTGCATTTTTCGTCAAAAAATTACGAATAATGATAGCACTGTGCGACGGTGCGTTATCATGGTGCAAAATCCACGAGTTTTCTGCCCACATTTCTGGTCTCTTTCGGCGAATTGCTTCACGCAAACGTCTCATAACGCCCAAATAATACTCTTTGTTTACTGTCTGGCCTTCTGGCAAAAATTCATGATGCACTACACCGTTGTAATCCATGAAAACCGTCAGCATTGCCTTCTTTTTTGACTGAAAACGACGAGGTTTTTTTGGTCTCGGCTCATTTGGTGAACGCCATTCACTTGCCTGATGTCTGGATTGCGTGTCGTACTCATAAACCCACGTCTCGTCTCCAGTAATGATCCTTTTGATGAATGTGGGATCGGATTCAGCCTCGCAAATCATGTCTTTTGCGACGTCAACACGGTCTCTTTTTTGCATGAAATTGAGGTCTTTTGGCACCAACTTTGCTGCTACACGACGGAAACCCAAATCATTAACCACAATGTCTTGGGCGGATCCATAGGCAATGTTCAAGTCCTCCGCTATTTCTCTGATGGTTAATTTGCGGTTATTGACCAACATTTCTTTTACTTTATCAATTTTTTCACCGACTTTCGATGTCGATGGTCTGCCACTGCGTTCATCATCTTCGATTGACTCACGACCACTTCTGAACCGCTCGTGCCACTGGTAAACGACCGTTTTTTTTAGAGAATCGTTGCCGAAACACTTTTCCAACATTTCCAACGTCCGTGCGCCACTAAATCCGTTTTTTACGCAAAATTTAATACAAGTTCGTTGATGCAAATTTAAATCCATTTCTGAAATTGTAAAAAATCGCCAACACACACAGAGATAGATGTACTCTTGGCTACGTAACTTTTGCAAATGTCAAGTTATGACACTAAGATTTAAAGGGAATATCAACAACAGATGTACCAATTTAACAAAAAAACAGAACTCAAATCGGAACGATGGGAGCGCCACACGGTGGTTATTCCGGGAACTTTTTGACCAAGGTAGTAAACTACTGGGGAAGAACACTCCCATCTACAACTTTTCTCATTTAAAAAGTCCATTTTTGACCGCATTTATAAAACGTTTTTAGTTCTTACTAAACAATTTACAAAACAGATTCAGGCATCTACCAAGTGCACGAAGAATGCACCGAGCTAAAGAAAACAGAGAAATACGGTCTGCCGCGGTTGACGGGGCGACCGGCCGGCTCACGGATCGAGGGGGGGGGTCCCTCCGCTGCGATCGGGGCTTTCAGGGGCGGGGACGAAGGACGAAGGGCGCAAGACTCGGAGGAAAGAGAGCGGAGGAGAGCGAATGCACTTATGTCCGTCGCATTCCCCATCGGAGCATTGAGTGGCCACCGGCCGAGGGACACCTCTCGTTCGTTTGGACCACCCGCCGGCCCCTATCCCCCTCCCTCTCCCTCTGGCCACCTTCGGCCAACCCCCGCCAGCTCTCCCCCCACCACAAGCTTCCCTTCATCCTTCCATCCCGCCGCCCACCCACCCAACACACCCTGGCCGCGGCTCGCTACTCGCTCGGCTGCTCAGAATCACTCTACCGTCGCTCTGGCTCGGAGTAGCCCCGTCCCCTCCCCCCCCACTACCTGCTTAAACTCTAATGACCGCCTTACTCCCATCCCCCACTTCCTCACACTCCCGTCCTCCTCCCCTCCTATTAAAGCTCTGTATCATTAAGTACGGTCAGCTCCCGACGTCTGCGCCATTACGGCCCCGAGAGGTAAACTTACGTAATATGTATACATTCGAACAACGTTGCTAAGCTCCCATCCAGGAATCATGGTCACAAAAGTGGATTATGATTAACTGTAGGAGTAACTACATTTGATCCATATTAAAGGAGTTGGTAATTTTTCACAGACTTCAATGTGGACATCACACAATTCCACGAAGTGAAGCCTAAAAGTGTGAAGCAATACATTTACTCGTTCTGGATATCTGTCGCGGAAACGACCTGCGCTCAATAAAAATGGATGTCCGGGAAACGTTAGAGGACATTTGCAATAACACGGTAAATTACTTCCAAGATACTTTAAAGATACTTTAAAATAAGCTGAACGTCGAACTTGAGGAAATTAAACTACTTTCATCATAGTTAACAATGAGCCAAGGCATTCATTATCACAAAGAAATTTATCGTACCTGGCATTCACACCATTCCACATGGGATCGAGATGGTGAGGTGGCTATCGTACTTGCTTCCCAACCAGAGGACCCGGGTTCAAATCCCGGCGGTGTTGAATATTTTTCAGTGGTATCTCGATCCCTACTTGAGGTGCTTTGTGGAGGGCACTTTGAGTGATCCCCTATGGCGGAAATGACCTCAGCTGTCGGTCGTCTCCCCTAAATACTGCTACTACTCCAGTTGTAGAAATAGATAATTAAGCATTTCACTTAAGTTCCCCCAGGCATAGGTAATAAGGATGATTTGAAGCAAACTTTACAGACCACCCTTATATATATAATACATATACATTTTTATAAATATATATCATAAATTGAGAGGGGCAACAAATAAAGCAAACGAAGCATGATGGAAGACGCAGTGCGAAGATATGGAAAGTGCAGGAGAAGGGTGAAATTGGTGCACTATACAGGAAGGTTATATCACTATCGGGAAGTAAGAAGGGAATATCTGTGCTAGCGGTTAGAGATAAGTCGGGTAAGATAATAGTCGAAGCAAAAAAGATCCGAGAGAGATGGGAGGAATATATAGAAGAACTGTATAGCAAAGCACTTAGGCCAACAAGTTTAGATATAGAAAGAGAACATGAGGTAGGTGAAGATAACTTAGGCGCAGGAATACTCGAAGATGAGATAGAAGGGCCATTAAGGGAGATAATATCAAATAAGGCTGTGGGGATAGACAACATTCCTGCGGAACTACTAAAAATTTAGAAAAATGTGGTAGGAGGAGACCACATGGCCTGGTTCATAGCATCTATCAGGAAAGAATCCGGCCACAAGACTTTGCGATATCAGTGTTAGTTCTTATTCCTAAAAAAATAAAGGCTACATCATGATAAGACTACAGAACAAAAATTTTGATTTTTCATGCAGCTTAAGTAATTCTCTGGATCATAAACAAAAGGATGGAGAGCAAGGCAAATTATTACGTTGGGGATGATCAGTTTGGGGTTAGGAAGGGGAGAGGATCGCGCGATGCCATTGTAGTAATGAGATCACTAATCGAGAGGAATATAGAATACAATCAGGACGTATTTACCTGTTTTGTAGATTTCGAAAAGGTGTTTGATGGAGTGAATTGGGAAAAACCAATCAGTATACTGCATAAAATAGGAATTGGAGGGACAGGAGGTTAGTCAGCAAACTATACACGTCTCAGACTGCTCAGGTGCGATGGCAGAACAGAGAGTCAGGATGGGGAGTGTTAGGGAGAGGTGTAAGGCAGGGCGTTCCATTATTACCGTTGCTGTTCAACGTATATGTGGAGGAAATGATTAAAGGGGCATGGGAAGAACTGGAGGTAGGCATGAAAGTCAACGGGGAATTCGTATAATCAGTTAGGTTTGCTGATGACCAAACTTTAGTCTGTACGTCAGCCAAGGGGTTGCAAGCATTGCTGAGTGAATTGGAAATTCAGTGCGACAGATATAAGATGAGAATCAGTATTAATAAAACCAAGGTTATGCGATTTTCTAGAAAGAAAAATGCTAAGCTAAACATTAAAATAGGAGGGCAAAAACTAGAGCAGGTAGAACAATTTACGTATCTCGGTAGTATTTTGGACCAACACGGTCAAAGTAGTAGGAACGTAAGGAGAAGAATTGCGCTAAGCAAAGAGGCTTCCACAAGGAGGAGGGAGTTGATGAGAGGGACGTTGAGTAAGGATATTAAGAAAAGACTCGTGAAAACTTTGATATGGAGCGTAGCTATGTACGGCGCGGAAACGTGGTCATTGAAGCGAGAGAATAGGCATAGACTGGAGGCTTTTGAAATGTGGGTGCGGGGAAGAATGGAGGTGAAATGGACAGAGAAGAAAACAAATGAGGAAGTACTTGGTATGGTGGGGGAAGAAAGGGGTTTGTTGGGAGAAATCCTATGGAGGCAGGAAAAGTGGAGGAAGGGGGTATTGACCGGGAGTGGGATGATGAAGACTGTAATAGAGGGAAGAATGTTAGGCCAACGAGGAAAGGGAAGGAACAGGATAGGGATGTTGGACGGGATGAAGGGAGGAAGAAAGTATTCAGAGATGAAGAGGGACTTGATGTAGAGTAGGATGCTGGATTTTGTGTTATGTTAGGAGTCACAAAATATTTCTTTAGTAGCTGTGTCCATCCAAAAACCTACCTTAACCGGTAGATTACCTAATTATATATATATATATATATATATATATATATATATATATATATATATATATATATATATATATATATATATATATATGGTAGTAGTAGTAGTATTTAGGGGAGGCGACCGACAGCTGAGGTCATTTGCGCCATAGGGGACGGATAGGAAAGGATGAAGGGTGGAGAGAAACCCGGCGTCGGCATTAGCCTGCTCTTTACGAAAGGCGCCAAGGGGTCCGCAGCTTAACGTCCCATCCGACGGACGGCGTACTCACTCAAAGTGCCCTCCACAAAGCACCTCAAGTAGGGATCGAGATACCTCTGAAAAATATTCAACACCGCCGGGATTTGAACCCGGGCCCTCTAGGTGGGAAGCCAGTACGTTAGCTCCCGCACCATCTCGATCCCCTATATATATATATATATATATATATATATATATATATATATATATATATATATATATATATATATAAACCATAAACACAGTAATCAACCCGAAGGTTGGTTTGGTAGGTGATGGTAGAGATGTTTGTGTGTGTGTGTATATATATTTGAAAATATATCTATATGTATGTGTATGCATATGTATGTATAAATATATTTATATATATATTTCAGACTGTCGTATTGTACAAATTGTCGTCTTACTGCAGAAAATCAGAACTTTCTTGCATCTGATGTTTGACACACGCTGCTCATAGTGACGAAAACCTATTCCATTTTGCAAAAGCGTGCAATTCCAGAACATCCTCAGGGTTTTGAGCCCCAATCACTTGGGACGGGGTGGGTGGAGTCGGGCGGCCGAGGCTCGCGGGGGAAATTTCCGCCTTCCCTACTCTCCCGCTCCCTTCTGGACGGGAGGCGTGGCCGTGGGGCACGGAGGTGCACGCGAGCCATGTCCCCGGCCCCCATGCTCAGGCCCGTAAGGTCAGTCTCCTTCTGGGGCGGCCCGGGTTCAACGCTCGCGGCCCAACCTCGCGTCCTCGCGCTCACATACTCCCATTGCCGAGGGCGCAGGTGTGACGACTGTAATCTCAACATTATAATCAAAATAACTACATTATTTTCACAAATTTCTCGATTAGACGTTCACGTGGATTGAATTAATGCGTGAGAGGAACATCATCATGGTGTGTCTCTTCTAGGACAGGTCTAAATGGTATTGTTGCCTCCAGGTTTCTACTTATATTCTAACCCTTACTCTTCAAAATATTCGCATGCTCTTCGCCTTTTTACATCCACCAGCAATCCTAGTTTCCTTCTTCCCTCCCCATTTCTCCTTCTTTCCCTCTTTGATGATGTCTTTTCTCCAGTTCCTCCTCAACATGTGTCCTATCCAGCTTTCCGTCTCCTCTTCCTTATACCTTTTCTGCACACATCGATCCTGTCAGCAGCGCTCCACAGGTTATCAAATTACTTTAACTCCATTGGATGAAGTTATTTTGATTTTTACATCATATTGGGTGCTAGTAAGTTGGAGGTGTCTTTTACGAAATAGTCGCAGCAAAGTTGGCATTTAATGTTGATTCACAGCTTGCCTATGGAGCTAGTTTGAGAGTATTCTACCAGTGGACTACACCTAGGTTTCACGTTTGGCTGAACCTGTAGATTTTAATGCTATATTTAGCGTGTCAAAGTAACCTAAAGTCAGTCTAAGGCCGAGGACCAAGCTCGACGACCACATTTACTAGCCCGAAATTTAAAAGGGCATAGGGGACCCCCTCCAGGTCGAGATTCTAGCGTCGGACGACGTGCCTCCCCATCAATGCCCTTTTTCATGCGCGCCCTACTTACTTTTCCGGAAAAGAAAAAGAAAACGCCACTCCTTCGCCACCACTGATTATTCCACGATCATGCCACCGATCTCACCAGCTTCTCTCCCCTTTCCCCGTTCACCCCCCCCCCTCCACACAGACACCCCCGATCCTCTCGTGCCCCTCCTCCCACCCACGAAACGACCACCCCCCCCAACCCCCTCTCACCACCACCCGCCCAGCGCACACTGGCTCGCGGGCCGCTTGGTGCGGGTAATCTCTCTTTCGAAAACCAATCGATTGACAGTCCATCGGACGAAGTGATATCGATCTCATTTTGCGGTGGACGTGTGATCCAGAGGCGAGGGGGATGGGGGAGCAGGAAGGAGGGGTAGGGTGGGAGATGGTGGGAGGGTCAGTTGGTGCACACGCACGCACCAAACACGCACACACTCGTGCACACGGCAGCGGAGAGGTACACGCGGGAGGGAGTAGGGCCCCGCACATACTCTTCGCGAGAATGGGAACGAAGGAAGCGGCGGCTGTGTAAACCGAGACGGAGAGAGTTGCTGCGGATATTCTTGCGACTGAGGAATGGTCGCGTCGCTGCCAATCGTCTCATGCCGCTTGCCCCGCTGCCCGATTGCCTGCATTCGGTTCCTTCGCTGTGCGCCGTGCTAGCCCCTGGGAGAAATACCCCCCTTCACGTGGATGGGTAAATGGAATCAGGGACCTGGACGATGCACCGCCGACAGGTGATGACGAGCGACCGTCCCGGCCACAGCCCACGACCGTTCAATCAGTGCCTCAAATACTTCGAAATTATTTGAGATGCGATCCATTCGCGACCTTAGTGAACGCGGATGGCTCGTTTTTCGGGCGTATATGTCTCCTATGAAGTTTAGCCGAGCGTTTCGTAATCTCATGACACTGCTCGTGTTTGCCTTACGTGTTTCAGGATTTTAAATTGCGTCAGTCGATGCGAACTTGCAAATATTCCAAACGACTCGGGACGATAGAAAACAGGAAATTCTCCAAAGGACCTGATCAGATTTACATCTACACGAATTCCCCGCAAACCGCTGCAATGGCGTGTGGTTGAGAGTATTAAGGCACAAGCCACACGAGCAGAAATACGATTTAATACAATGACTTGAGTCTACATGTACGGTTTACCTCTGAATCTTTCGTAATTTATTAATCAAATTTTCTCTTGACATATGATGATCTCGCAGGCCCATCACCTATTGCTATTATTCACGGGGACTAAAAAACTACCAATTTCCTTTGAATTCTCTACGATTATTTTTCCGTTTCCATAGATCAACAATGTCCGTGAAAGTGCCCTGAGGAATTGCCTAGATAGAAAGAACGGCAAGGGTATCAGCGAAAAATCTAATTATTCTCACCATACCATCCGTAAGGCATAATGACAAGGCTGTCGAATAATTATGGAAAACCTACAGTAATTCCCCGGCGTTTATATTCATGTTGACCCTGGCGAAAAGCCTTCGATTCCGGCTTGCACAAAAAAGGAAAACGCGACATATTTCTTATATTCCTTACAGATGTAAGTAATATTAGTCTTTTGGATTTTTTAAAAATTGACAGTTTTCATTAGGCAGGTGAACGATGAAGGCTCGGGAGGGTGGGGGACTGGGAGGGGAGAACGGGAGGTTCTCTCGGTGGTGCAACTGGTCCGTTATTTCCCTAAGAATTCGTGGGAACATGATATGGACTCGACGCTGGCTTCCTTCAAGACCCTCCCTTCCAATCCCCTTCCTTCTGACCTGAGTAATGGCGAGCTTGCGGTTGGCGCGCGACGGTGGTGGACGTAAAGCCATAATTTCTCGCAAACCCGTCACTCCCACAGAATATACTATTGAAGGCTTTTTATAGACAATTTTATGCACTTTTGAGTTCATCTGTTTGCATTTTGTTTTCTATGGGACTATGGTATTAGAGGAAAACTTTAGAAAATGTTCAGTGAGACCAAATCAACGGCCACTTTCCCAGAATGACGGCATTATTGTTTTAAATTGCTTTTGTATTAATGAGGGTGAAATTTGAAATATCCGACCGTGTTAATTGAAAAGAAGAGGCGGTTGTACCAACTCATAGAGAAAATAATTATATTGCCAATTGATACAGCGTTTCTCTCCACGAAAGTAATGGAAAGGGACAAGGCTTACATTATTCCCTTTTTTAAGGCAATTGCTTTATGTTTCTATGAAATGCTGTTGCTTATATTAATATAAGAATAACACCGTGATGAATACTCTCAAAAGAAGTTTTGTAAGGATTATCATACCGATGGAAATTTCACGATCCCATTAAACGCAATTTTTGCATGAATAAAAACAAATGAGCGTTAATTAGGAAAGGTCCGCTCAAATTCAGCCCTAGTCTACACACCTTTTCATCGCTACACGTGCGTGCATTTTTAAGGGGTGGTGAAAATTAAATGGTGTCAAACAGTCCGTGCGATATAAAAAAGAAAAATTGAATATGAAAAATCGACAATTATTTATGAAGAACTGTAGCCTCCTGTAACAGAAAATATAACTTTCCCTTAGCACCTAACTGGGAAGTGTTTCGGACCAACATGATCAAGCGAAATATTAGCTAAGGTTTTATTTATTCACTTCTATCGGGTTGTATGCGGAGGAAAAATTGTATATTGTGCAACTTTCATTGAGACTTAAGGTTATGGAGATGTTATGCATATGTAATCTTGGTAAAATTTTCTGAGATTTTAGTCTCTTACTTTTAGTCTAAGTAAACTAACCCAAATGATAATGTTAAAACAGCATCTGCCCGCGTTACTTTTCATTTAAAGTGACAAAAAAGGAAGATTTTAGAAATGCTCTTGGGCAGTGAAGATTACCACCAGAAGAAATATGGAATAATGGCGCATAGAATAAATGTTTGTCACACATGATACTATCGTGAGTAATTATATTGTATTTCTAAGAATTTTTACCATAACTGTATCCACCCATATTTTTACAAATGATATTAAATAAGCTTAGGAAAAAAGCACCCGAGATCTCAGTCCAAAGAAATTGCGCCAAAATAAGTTTTAGAGCACGTTTCAAAACACAATGAGATCCTCAGGATGCGTGAACACTGTATAATCACATCGTATCTGTTTACGAAATACGCTTGCATGAGTGACGTATTAATACTCATAAGACAACATCAATGCATGACTAAGGTGACATACTGATTCGTGCAGCAACGCTTCAGCCTAAATCAGAAAAAGTATTCACTTGATACCGCATATTGTACTTCAATGGTGGATTGATGGCCTGTATTATCGTGACAATTGGAATATGTTGAAACAGCCTTTTGGAATTTTAATCCGCGAGTACTCTGTTTTATTAAAGCAATTTTTTATTGGTACGGTGATTGAGGCTCTCAAAAACCTTAAACAGTTGTTTTGCTCATTTTCCACCAGAACGACTTTAAGGCATTTAATCACCTGAATTCGGAAACTTTATGAAAAAACTTCAAAAATACAATTACAAATGGACTAAGTAATTTTCCCAAACAAAAGTAACCCGAAATGCATTAATATGCGGTGATAATTTACCCTTTGGATCTGACGTATCGTAGAGATATTTTCTCAAGAAAGCCTTCCTCGTCTTAATTCCCTATGTTTCAACAATCTCTCAAGATAACAAGGATCCTCTTTGCATTCGTCAATTTAAAAAATCTTTATTTCTGCAGTGGTTTTGTGTGTTGAAGAGAGCCGATTGCAAAAGTACCTTCCAATTACTTCGACCATTCCTCGATAACTTCCTTGGTGGCTACATGTACAGGTAAGTCTCACACTTGCCCTTTTAAAAATATTTTTAGTTCACGTGGTCATCAAGGCCCTCTTAAAATATATAATGCGTCTCGTTTCTCGAGTGCCCATAAATGTCAGTTTCAGGAGAACAATAATGCAAGGTCACGAGCGGAAGGCGGATGGAAATTGCGCTTGGTTCGTCTCTCAATTGGCAAGCTGTCAGCAATAATGAATGCAGTAGTAAAGTTAATTAAGTGTCAATACATAAAAGTATGACTTTTAAGGTTAGTTGAAGGCAGAGTATTGTAAGTCTAGACGGGCATTAGGATTTCTCTCAGGTATAGATGTTGCTTTCATCTAATTGCATGAGCCACAATACTTCAAAGAGGTTAACTACAAAGAAAATGGTATTAATTGGCAATCCCATCGGATATATACGACAGTGATTGTGTGTGTGTGTATATATATATATATATATATATATATATCAGAGGAAATGATTAAAGAGGCATGGGAAGAACTGGAGGTAGGTATGAAAGTCGACGGGGAATTCGTATAATCAGTTAGGTTTGCTGATGACCAAACTTTAGTCTGTACGTCAGCCAAGGGGTTGCAAGCATTGCTGAGTGAATTGGAAATTCAGTGCGACAGGAATGGGATGAGAATCAATATTAATAAAACAAAGGTTATGCGATTTTCTAGAAAGAAAAAGGCTAAGCTAAACATTAAAATAGGAGGGCAAAAACTAGAGCAGGTAGAACAGTTTACGTATCTCGGAAGTGTTTTGGACCAACACGGTCAAAGTAGTAGGGACGTAAGGAGAAGAATTGCGCTGGGGAAAGAGGCTTTCACAAGGAGGAGGGAGTTGATGAGGGGGACGTTGAGTAAGGGTATTAAGAAAAGACTCGTAAAAACTTTGACATGGAGCGTAGCTATGTACGGTGCGGAAACGTGGTCATTGAAGGAGGAGGATATTCGTAGATTGGAGGCTTTTGAAATGTGGGTGTGGAGAAGAATGGAGAAGGTGAAATGGACCGAGAAGAAAACAAATGAGGAAGTACTTGGTATGGTGGGGGAAGAAAGGGGTTTGTTGGAAGAAATCCTATGGAGGCAGGAAAAGTGGATGAAGGGGGTATTGACCGGCAGTGGGATGTTGAAGACTGTAATAGACGGGAGAATGTTAGGCAAACGAGGGAAGGGAAGGAACAGGATAGGGATGTTGGACGGGATGAAGGGAGGAAGAAAGTACTCAGAGATGAAGAGGGAACTGATGTAGAGTATGACGCTGGATTTTATGTTTTATTAGGAGTCACAAAATATTTATTTAGTTGCAATGTCCATCCATAAACTTACCTTAACCGGTAGATTACCTAATTATATATATATATATATATATATATATATATACACATATAAATACACAACTACATATACATACATGTATGTATACGCTGGGCATTCAATAATTCCTAAGAAAATCCAGGAGATATGTGTCTCTCAGTGAGCCTCATGTTTCGTTAGACTGCTGTTAACGTTTCAGCAATACTCATGCTTACGTTTTTATAGAAGATGAAAGCAACAAACTTTTGTCTATTTATAAAAATAGCAAAAAAATCAGTTTCGGCCGGTTTTCAAACATTACTATTTAAAATGCTTACCACCTTGATAATAGCCGAGTTGGATGGAGTTCATGGTACAACTGCTCCTGTATTTGTGACTGTTTACAATCGGGTAACTGATTTAAAACGTGGCCGTGCATCCACAAATGATGATCATCGCCCTGGACGTCCATTGGTAGTGACTTCCGCCGAAATCATTGACAATACGGTTTACGATATGGCTTTTAGCGATCGAAGATTCAGGAAGTACGGGAAGCAGCTGAAGCCACAGGAATATCACAAGGTACGCACAGCGTTTTCTAATTTACTGAAACAATTGGGTGAGAAAATAATCTCGTCAAAATGGGTTTTGCTCTCAGTGTAGAATAAACGAAATTTGGTGGTGGATTCGGAGGCTGATTTGGCTCTTTGCCGTCGGAATCCTAATGAGTTTCCGTCAGCGTCGATGCATAACTACTTTGGACAAAACATGGATCCACCACCACACCCCAAAGGCGAAGGAACTGTCATAACAGTGGGATTCTAAAGGCGATCCGGCTCCGAAGGACGAGACGGTGAAATCGACCAAAAATGTGATAGCCAGAGTTGTCCGGGAGGCACACGGAACATTCTACATCGATGACTTGCAAAAAGGACAAACTATGCATGAAGAGTATTATGCGTCGTTATTGCACCGGTTGACCGCAGAAATCGAGAAAAAACGGCCTCATTGTTCAAAGAAAAAATTATCTTCAATCACGAATATTCGCGGGTGCACACTTGTGCAGTTTCGATGGCAAAAATAATGCAATTTAAGTATGTATATTATTACAACACCCACCGTATTAACCAGATTTGGACACTGGCTTTTTCACGGCCACTCTTGAAAAAAATGGCTCGGCGGAAAACGATTTACGTCAAACGAGGAGTTTAAGGCCAGCGCGGATGCATATTTTTGCGGACCTTCCGAAGTTTTGCTTAAATTTAAGATTCTTTTTAGGCTTTGTCTTTCTCTTAGGGCTTCTTCGGGTGAGAGTGGTAGATTTTGGGTGGACGGAATCGGAGATTTTTGGAAGGGGGAGTACGGGCATACTCGGAAGGGGGGGAGGAAAGCGATAAAGACCGAGTGGTGATGGGCCAAACCGTGAAATTCGGACGATAGGAATGCTAGTACACACATGCATGCGGATTCACGAGTTCTCGCCTCTATATCGGTGGCTGATTCGGAGAGAGATACTTGTGGATATATATATATATATATATATATATATATATATATATATATATATGTATATGTGGATATGTGGATATATATATATATATATATATCCACATATCCACACACACATATATATATATATATATATATATATATATATATATATATATATGTATATGTGGATATGTGGATATATATATATATATATATATATATATATCCACATATCCACACACACACATATATATATATATATATATATATATATATATATATATATATATATATATATATATATATATCCACATATATATATATATATAAAATCCACATATATATATATATATATATACATATATACATACGTGGGTCGTGGTAGTCCAGTGGGTAGAGCGTTGGACTACTGACCGGAGGGTCCCGGGTTCGATTCCCGGCACTCTGGCACGATTAATAAATATTTAAGACAAAATTAAAAATGGACTCAAAAAATAATATATCTCAATGTGAACTTTAAATTATAGTAAGGAGACACTTCCCATTCCTATTTTAATTTTGTAATGGTTTACATTTGTTTCCTCCCAAACTGTTATTTACACCTTTTCAAAATAGGTGCAGGGGAGCTTCCTAAGGTAGGGTAACCAAACCGCATTCTTCAAACGGAAGGTCTCTTTGATAGCTGACGGTAGAGCTCACTTGGTAATAAGCCCAGCGGCGTGTGAAATCCACACATTTAGGGCCGTCGGGGCAGGTCCTTTCTCAGTGCCGCCTGCGGTTTCCCAGAAATCTCTGGTACCCAGAAAAACACACAGCTTGGTTTTAGTTCGAGTTGTCTGAGGCAACATTTGGAATGGAAGGCGGGACTCTCCGCCCAGGAGCCAAGCTCTCCTACTAGGGTAACACACCTATTGTGCGGGAAAACTATCGCTGAGTAGGATACCCAAAGGTATGAATGGTAGCAAAATGGATCTAAGTGAGCATATACCCTATTGAAGAATAAAAAGATTTTTTCACAGTCGTAGGGGGCTTGCTATTTGGAAGCGACGGAGGGTGAAGAGTAATATTTATATGCAATTTGCTACAGGTCCTTTTCACATTCTAAGGGAACACTCCATAACAATATCCTCCTCAGGTGCCTTTATTTCTCATCCCGCGTTAAACTAAAATCAGTATTTGCATCGCGTGCCCAAAAGAGGTTCAGATGACTTCTGGTATTCCAAAAGAAAGAGTTATGGCGCACTTTCAATACCCCCATGAATATTAATGAAATTCGTTCATACTTAGAAGTGAAATTATTTCATGGTTCCGATGATACTGTGATATAAAAATACATATTCTGGCATATTTTTGGTTTGTCATCGTAATTATTCAGATTACGTAGGTCCCAGGTGTTCCGTCTCCCACAGTAATCCCTCCTCTTTGCTCTCATTCATTCTTCGTACTCTTTCATTCCTCGTCATTCTTCAAGCTATCAATCACTCTTAACCTTCTCTATCCTCCCATCACTCATCCTTATATTCCTTCACTCTTCCCTCTTCTGTACTTCTATCATATCCTACAAGAAAAGGCTTTCTTTTTAGTATGTGGCGTATTCATTACTTTATCGTCTTTTAAATTGATTTGATCAATGTCCTTCTTCTGTTTAACATATTTAGTGCCTCCTCATTCATTACTTGTCCAAAGACTTTATTTTTAACGTTCTCTTACAAACCCAACATTGGTAAGGTAATTTGTATTCGGTGAAACCTTTTGGAATTATTTCCTATTTAATCTAAAAGGCGTAACTTTTTTCCCCACATCAAATGTATTTAGCACAACATGACCGAGGTTTCATAGGAGATCTACTCCATCAAGTGTTGTACACCTCTGGAATTCTTTACCTGTCTTTCTGAAGAAGGATACACGTTTCACAGCCAAACAAATATATACCAGAACAAGCACATGACCTTTTTTTACATATATTAATGACAGTGTTGATTCTTAAAAATTTTCTGTCACTTAAACGTTTCCTTAGCCATTCTTATTCTCCCACTTCATTTTGTCTTCTCCTATAATCCATCACTTTCCTATCTACTAATGTATACCTCTCCACCAATTCTAGTTGTATTCTTTTCAACAAAATTTGCATGACTTCAAACTCTCCTATTCTCATCACTGTTGTAGTTTTTTTATTTACTCAAAAACAATATTTTTCCTTCATTACCTTCGGCTGTTCAAATATTTCCGTCAGAAGTTCCTCAGCGCTCTCGCCATTAAGTCATCAGCGAATCTAGCGCATCCAACTCTCCTCCTTCCGACCCTCGCTCCTTCGTCCTCTTCCCAACATTCCAAGGCCATTTGTTATGCGTATATATTGAATAGAGTTGGCGACAAGCAACATCTCTCCCTCTCTCCTAGTCACATGTCAAACCACTCTGTTCTCTGATCTCCTATCCACATATCCACTTCTTAACCAATGTATTTCGTATCAGCCTTCTTTCCTTCTAATCCACCCGTATATCTTATAATACAGTCATTAAACTTTTCCACTTATCTAGCCTACAGTTACCTTTCCTTCTTTTAACTACGTCCTTATATTAATTCCAATGTTATGGGGAGATCACAGCTGCGATCACCACCTCTGTGGTATCCCTTTAAGAAGGATGAATTTAAGCATTAACTTCTCTGACTTGCGCTAAGGATTTATCCCTCACTCGGCCAATCTCACTCTATGAAAGCTCGTTCTATATTGCTTGCGTCGTCAAGGACGAACCACAACAGTAAATGTATAGAACATTATTCAGCTGTGGAAACACAATTGTAATCTCGTTCTGCACACCCTTCCACTCACTACCATTAGGTTTGTCCACATCTCAAAGTTTGATTTAGGAGATGATCACTTAATTAGCAGAGAACTGAGGGAGATCACGGAGCATAATCTCAAAAGCAAATCTACTTAAATCAACGATTACAATGTGTTGCAGTTCCTCAAATTGAAACTATCTCCATCATGTCTACTATAACCAAAAGGAAACTGATCCTTTAACTATGGTGTGTTTAGTCCTCTGATGAGCAAATCCAACATCAAAGTAAGAATAAATGTTCCTTTATAGCTCCTATAACTTACAATTAAACTTATTAATAGTAAGTGATTGGCCAATATGCCCATTCCTTAAAATACAGGGCGGGCCTTTCAGTTTGCATAGAGAGCGGAATTGGGATTCGGGCGGGAGAAAGTTTCGTTCAGATGGATCCCTCAAAAACTAATCCGTAACATTCCCGTAGCATAGTGTAATTCAAGAAGAGAAACTTAAGTTCTGGATGTAATGGTATGAAACCCATGTCTTTTTGGATAAAGGAGGGAGAAGACGTAAGTCAGGAGAATTTCAAGAGTATGGTTCAATTCCTAGCCTTCAGGCGAATCCAGGCAAGCTGGTAGTTAGTTACCCTCCCAGAGAGCAGTTGAGCTTCGTGTTTCCTTCCCCCCTCCGCCAATCCAACTCTCCTCCATATCCGAAATCATCCCTTCTAATTAATTCAGCAAGTTCATCTCCCATTAGTTAGTCCTACAATTTCCACAATTTCTCGGAAACCTATCAATTGGTAACCTTCTCATGCCCTTAAAAAAAATCATGTGCGGTATGTATTTTAAATTAATATATACTCGTCAGGGAAAATAATTCCAGAATGACATTTTTAAAAAACTGGCAATTAATAACTTTAATAATTACAAGCGTTCACGCTAGGCTATAAGATTGAGTGGTTAACGAACCACATATTACAAGTTTGAGTGAAGTAGGGTCGAGGGGAATATTCCCACTCGGGCTTGTTCAAAGCTTAGTTTTACCGGAATAATTAAATATTTTCCAGTGTCAAATGCACCGTTATTCATTAATTCCAGGTATTCTATCTATTAAAGGCAGATTTTGGACAGGCGCTAACGAATTATTACTCCTTCGTATTGCAAAAATCTAATGTTTGCACTACATTATTTCTTTCTTAATTTCTTCGTAACTTCTTCCTGCTGTGTAAAAATGCTATTCTCTTCCTTCCTCTACCCTACTTATCTAACATTATCCCTTATTTCATGGCCTTCAACATTCAACTTCTTTACTACCAACTTTTTCTCTTCACCCATCCATTTATTAACTCAAAAATGTACCTTCCTCTCTGTTTAACTTATATTCTCCGTTCTCCATCACACCCAAAATTCAAATACCTCGAATTGACGCTCATCCTATTGCTTCAAAGACAAGGTTTCACATTCATAATGCGCACCGCTCCAGATTACAAGTCTTAACTAATCATCTCACCTCCCATCACTACTTAGTTTGCCATTCATCAATTTTCTGCTTCATGAAAATTTTTCATTTTGCTAACGACAATTTTCTCCTGGTGCTCCAACCACTATGCCCAGTTTCCTCATAATTCTGCTCAAATACACGAGCTGCTGCAGTGGATCTAGTTCATTACCTCCTATTTTTATGTGTAAGCTTTCCTAATTCTCGATAATCCCATTTCTTTTGTTTTCTTAGGGTTAATATCATATCTATCGAATTTCCCCAGTAAAGCACTCAATAGTAACTGCAGTTCCTTTCCTATCTGAGATTTTATTGCTGGGTCATCTGCGAATCCAATTGACCCAATCATCTTGCCTCTTACTCACCAGTTCAAGCTCTCCTCATGACACACGCACATTTCCTAAGCATAAGTGTTGAAAATTCCTAGTTATAATGGGCAACCCTGTCTCACTACCCTATCAATCACTGATCACGAACCGAATATCCCTCTACTAACCCAAACCAGTGCTATCTGATTCAAAGTAAGAATTTTGAATAAATCTATCTCTACAGTCTACTCTTATATTCCGCAATATGTCAATTAATTGGGACCACTGCACGCGTTCGAGTGTCTTCTCAAAGTCCTCGAAGCACTCAGAGACGTCCCAATTAAATTCGATTTCCACTACTGTCCTCAATACTTCGATGGTATCATGCGATCCTCTACCCTTTCTAAAACCAAGTTTATCTTTATCTAAATGGTTGTACCACATATATCTTATATTGGTGATTCCCAGAGCTATCTTTGCTCCGTGCTGAATAACATGTTAGTTAGTTTTTAGTACTGTATTTCTTTTCGCGATCGTTTAATTCTTCAGTCGTACTCTTAGAAATCTCTCCCATCCCTCCCTTCGCCCACCCTCGCAATCTAATCCCTCATTACAATCCCTCGTATATTTTTTTCTCACATTGTCAATTATTATTTTTTCTAAATGAATGCACAAACTGTCTAATTCTTCCTCCCAGTGGCCACTTGTCTGCTTACTCACCACCACCACTACATTGGCCGGGTCTACATTTTATCTAACATTATAAATTAATCATTCACTTGCACTATATCAATTACCGTTATCCCCAGTTTTCTATTCAGTAAAACGGCCACTGCATGTTGACTCCCCCCTCTACCATAAATTACTCTTTAGCACTCGCTCTAGTCTCTCCATCTCAGCCTCTCCATCTCAGCTCACACTAACCTAGAATATCTATAACATATTTCTGCATTCCTCTCTTGATGTTTTATAGTTTTCCAGTCCTCATCATCGTCTCAACATTCCATGAACCCCGTCATCGATGCGGCCTTCTGGGTCTTATCCCTATTTCCCTTCAATCTCGGAGTCCTCGTCTTCATGTTTCGTTTGTTTTGATTTAGTATTCAATTCAGTTAGCGAACTCAAGGAGTTTATGAAGGGCCATTTTACATGACTTTCCGCTCGGTTGTGCGAGGGCTTCGTAGGATGGCGACAGCGGAGGCCATCCTTTCACTTAAGCCACTTCCACTCTTTGTGCACTTGTACCCGACTAAAATAAGTTATTTCAACTTCGGATTGTAACATTCTCATATTTCTGCAGCAGTGGCCATTTTATTCTCAGGGGTGTAATTTTGGGCTGCTGGCAGTTGTCAAGAACTTTATTAGGCAATGGCATAACTGTCCCGGAAATGGGTTTACAAGCTTCGACATTCGTGTTAGTGGTCATGAACGTTATCCGGTGTGCCAATGGTAACCGGTCGTTAGCCGAAATTTCCGTTTTACAGGTTCTGCCCTGAAATCTCAACTGCGACGAAAGACCGGAGTGCATTTTGATGCCGATAAGGAGAGACAAAATACTCAATTCCCGGAAGAGATAAGCGGTGAAGAAAACAACAAAAGCTGAGCATAAAGGCACAAAGAGAAGGATAGCGTCTCAGAGAGAAAATTACGGGGAAAGTTCCGGTAGTTTTTGAAATAAACAGATAATGCATAGATAAACTGTGAACACAAGGCCTTATTTACCTTTTCTCATCCGGGGGTTTTCTGGAAACCAGTTGCCGTAACGAAGCATCTGCTAGGAAGAGTGTCAAGTTTTCGAAATACAGTGATTGTGTTTTTCGGTTTTTATTCAAATATTTGAATAACTATACCCCTCAACGCGACCACCATATAACGATCTTCGGCAAAAGGAGGCAACAAAATGTACGCCAACCGGCCATTACGGGCAATTTGGAAAGCAATGAGCTTGGGACCGGAAGTCTTACTCGGCCAAAAAAATCATACAGCGCCCTGTATTGTTAATAAACTTAAGATAGCGGAGTAAATTACTACTAAATTATTTTTCGGGTTAGACATATGAGATAATACTTTATAATACGGTCGGCTGAGCGTTTTTAATTTGTTTTCTTGAACTTGAAAATTTGTGAAATGAATTTTACAAAATGGAGTAGCCCTGTATTTGAGACTCATCCAGCTTTATAAATAAACAGTACTCTACTGAGTTCTAGTAGGCTTTGGATGGGCTCTACACCCTATTGCATTTATCAAGTCCTAAATTACCTTGCACTAAGCATCCTTAAGCCCATATTTCATTTCACAATAACTAATTTATTGAGATCCTTTCTACCTCCCACTATTCCAACCAAAATGCCCATTTTCTTTGCCTCGCTCAATCTCACTATCCCAACATTTTCCTCTCGATCAGTCTCTCCATCATCCCATTGCCTCTCAGTATCTCTTTCGTCCGCTTTTACTTCTTACATGTAATAGATATATGCTGACCTAATAATTGCATGGACCATTATTAATAATCCCAATTGATAAAACTTGCTGTGGGGGGCAAAGTTTAACTGGGCTTTTATATGCTATTTTTAGGAAGATAGACATATTAAACGTCATAGAATAAGTTATTTACTTGTTTTTTTATTATTTACTGGTCAGAAATGTCACAGGCTCTCATGTGGTAATAATTCCACCGGCGATGTTCTAAAAAAACTGCAAAATTTATTTTTTGTTGGAACGAACTCGCGTTGCGAAATCGAAATATTAAATGTAAAAAGATGCTCTGGCAGCCATGTCGGCAAACATCAGCTTGGCTAGTAGCTTCCGTGGATATCGTTCAATTCATCTGTTCTTGAACTTAATGTTGAGAGTCGGCACTACGAAAAATGTTTAGATTTAACTACCAATGCGCGTTTTTACGTCGCCAGCAAAGTGTCATGAACTTGAAGGATACGGTTGCTTCAGTAGGACCTTTTCTTATTTTTTTATGGCCATTGCGCCTATCATCTTTGGAACCGATGAAGCATTTCGGTTACACCCTATAATATGAACCTCCCAAATTTCTTCCCATCCACCTATTTACATCTCAGCCGACCAACACGAATTTTTTCCCGACCAACTCATCCCAATTCACGCACTTGCCAATACCTTTCTCAGGGAAGCGATGAGAAGCCGGAGAAAAAAAGTCAATTCCCTACATGACGGAATTCGGTCTTCCGGGAGATATGGCCGTTTCTTCATCCATACGTGACCGAGCGCCTTGGACCGAGCGTGCATTTGCGGAACAATCACTTTACCCTTGGGCGGGGGAAAGAGGGGGGAGAGAACGGGAGTGCAGGGAAGGGAGGATGCGATCCGGGTGGATGGATGGGTTCGTGGGTGGGTGTGCAAGGTGGGGGTGGGTTCCACGAGGCACATGTGTGGAGGATGGTGGGGCCCGGAGAAGCCGTCTGGGACACCCGGGGGAAGCAGCTAGTGGGAAGTCGCGGGCGAGACGCTCTCCCTCGCGCCACTCGTATCATCCGCCCTTAAAACAGCGGCGCTCACCGGGGAATCAAGGATCTCAGCCGCCGATGGCGCGGTTACGCTTCGTCCATGTGGCATGGCGTGGCCGCCTCGAGCGTCGGTGGGAGCCGTTGGCGGGCATCCGCTGGGGAGCGCCTAGTCCACTCCCCGGCCCATCCTCCGTCCTTCCCTCCTCCTTCGCGTCCGCGTCTGCTTCCTCCATTTTCCCACCGTCACGGCTTCCCTAATCAAGTCCGAAATTTCCTCCTTCCGCGTTGGACTATCAAAAATCAACTATCTCCCTCCAGATATGTCGGTGTTCATTGGATTGCTTCATCGCTTCCGAGGCGATAAGCCCGCAGTGCTTTGCGACAGAAGGCGGACGCTATCGGCTCTGAGTGATTCCGTGGGGAACGCTTTTTCCGACGTTTGACGACCACCTTCCCCAATGCCGGCAGGTCTGGGTGTGGCGTTGTTTAAAAAATTTGACTTGGTGATAGGTGCGGTTAAGTTGGTGAATTGAAAATTCTCGTAAATCGATTCACTCTATAGAGCCAGGAGCAATACGGAATGCGGTACACATGTCCAAGTAGTGAGCGGTGAGCGATCGGGAGCAAAGATCAAAATCATCCTTTTTACACTTTATCTATTTATTTACCTTCACTATGTGCCTTATTTATGCTAGATTTTTCCGCTTGCATCCTCGTTTTCCCTCTCCCTTCGGGTCCGTTGGGAACGCTCCTGTATTCAAATGTTGGTCATCCACATGATCTCGACAGGTATGTTTAAAACATAGCAAATATCTCGATATTTCGTGCTTAGGTGAATATTATGATTGTTTTTGTGGTTTACTTGGGGAATGTATGGAAAGTCAATAATAGCTCTACAATCCTTCCTTGGCCGCTATACATACTGCCATGTTCAATTGAAGCAGGTGAACTTTTTAAAACTATGGACAACTTAAAAACTGGATCTATTGAACTAAGCATTGTGCCTTTAACTTGAAAGCTTGAATTAAATGTGTGTTTAAAAAGCTCGGGGTAAACTTAATTGAATGATCAAATCATTTGATCGACACCCTCACATTTCACTAGGCAAAAAGCAACTTGACCTCTTAAAAAGGCTTCAAAAATTGCCATACGTGGTGTGTGCAATAAATGCACGAACTGGTGCAATCTGACGGCCATGACGCGGACTATAGCCCAGCCCACTAGTGGCGTTAGTTGCCTAAGACCCAATGAGCCGTATTTGCTTGGCAGATCGTCGAGCTGTGCGCATGGTGCCAGTTATGTTAGTTTCTGTTGTCCTTGTTTTTACTGTTTGTCGAAAATGGAAATTGACGAAACCAGGGAGCGACGAATCAACATTAAGGTTTTTGGTGAAGTGCGGTAAAAGTTATCAAGAAAATACTGAAATGTTGACAGCTTTTTACGATGATAACGCTCTGAAGAAAACATCCGTTTTCAAGTGGATTAAGCGTTTTAAAGATGGCCGACAAGACGCCACGGATGATACAAGGTCGGGACGACTTTCAACCACCTGTGCTGACGACATTGATCGTGTGCGTTCCCTTGTCCTTACCGATTGTCCAAAAACTGTCCGAATGATAGCTGATGAACTGAATTTAGGAAAATCAACCGTGCACACTATGATAACCGAACATGATGGATGGATCCTTCACTATGACAATGCACATTCAGCATTGATTGTTCGCCAGTTTCTGGCAAAACATTCAACCACCATCCTTGATCATCCTCCTTATTCGCCGGACCTCGCACCCTGCGACTTTTCCTATTCCCAAAATGCAAAAATGTGATGAGAGATGATATCACTGGGAAGATGTGGAAACAATAACGCTAGAAACGACGAGAAAACTAAAAAGCCTAACTGCCGAGGACTTCCAAGGGTGCTTTAAGCAGTGGAAAAGAAGATAAAATAACTGCATAGCAACGAATTGAGAGTATATTGAAGGGGACAAAATCGATGTAGACTAAATTTTGAAAAATAAAGCTTTTATGGTCTCAGTTCGGGTATTTATTGGGCAGACCTCGTATATCCAGAAAATTAGTCTAAAGAAATCTTCCCATGCAGGCTGGCTTAAAATATGAGTAAATGGAAATGCGTGACTACGTGAGCAGCGTGAGTTTTCTCTGTGGGAACCTATTCCGATGAATTCACTTTTATTTGGTTTCGGTGACGGGTATATATTAACTAATTGCTAATATTCATCGGATGTTCTTTTAAGCGCAAATAAAAGTCATAAACTTCATTGCCACTGATATTAATTAACTTAACTCATTTTATAACTTCTATTTTAAATTGGATTGCTTGGATGCCGCCTGATATATTTCAAGGTTGTAAAGTGGGGATAGCCATTTATCATTTCTAAATCAAAGGTATCAGTCAAATCAGAAACAAAAGGTATGGCTATATTTTGACAATGAAAATATGAGATATTCTTTCAATTATTAAAATCCCCCAGCCAATTATTTTGATTAACAAAAATGTAATATCAGGTTTCTGCATCACCGTTATTAAAATTTTATGTAAGTATAAATCAAATGCAATACTTCCCACGAAGTAGGGAGTTGTACGTACAAAATAAATGGCAAATTTGCCTACATCTGCAAAGTTCTTAGACTATTACGGAGCAAATCCTTGTTTGAGTGTGATTCAGACTTTATTTGATCATATCACTTGATCCTGATATATTGTATCAAATGTATGTCTGTCAAACACCACCACTACATGTGGTATGATAAAGGAGTACGCACTTTAGAAATTCGATTGTACAATGCTTTAGACTTGAGATCTTTTTGTTAAACACGCACAATAGGGTAAGCTACAGGCCCACATTGATTAAGGATTGAAGATTGGAGACATTAGAAAATTGAAGATCCTAGGTATCAAAAGGAGTGGATTTTTGTACAAAAAGATGGAGATGATAGTAAATATGTGATTATATTTGATCAAGGTAATTATTTTTGATTCAGTTTACTTTTCAACGATGATGGATTCATGGACATTTAAAAATTTTAGTTGCATAAGAATATTTAAGCCTAATAACGCGACCAACTAAGTAACATTTCAGAAGTTTTTATGGTTTACGCAGCACATATCGTATTTTTTTCCGTTCCAGTAAGATGGGGGCAGCTACGGACCTTATAGTTATTCATACAGGATTCATATTTAGAAATTGTCACATATCATTCACTGTGGTAGGCGTAATTTAACAAGCATGCAAACCCTTAAAAGAATTCTTCCACACAGTTTCATTTGATGAAAATTATTTAAAATCTGTCCTTAGTATTCTTTCACACGTAAAAAATTTGGGCCAGATTCTTGTGGGTGCGTCCAAGGCAGAAGTCATTTTGCTCAAAATCCTCCGTATTCATCCGAAAAAATAACTGCAATCATTAGCTCTCACACCACAGGGATGATGACTTTGTAAGTGGAAACCTAGATCGTGTATAATAAAATATATGCGGAAGAACGAAGTATTTTCTTTTCCGACGTGAATCGCTTCCACAAAGTGACGCCTCAAACCATTCTATACACTTTTATTTATTATCGCATTTATTCCTTTCCCTGTTATCTCAATCCATTTCCGAAACAGTTCCTATTATCTTTCGCAGTCACGCAGCCAGTTTTACTCTTTTGAATTTCGTATTCTTTCCTTAATGTCATGATATTTTTTCATTATTCCTATAATTAACATCATATGCTCTCTTTTGACCTTCTTCGCCTTTAACTTCAATAATTTCCATACACGTCCCTCTCTCTTTGCTCTCTCAGAATCTTTTCCTCTTCGTCTCAAAGAATCTTACCTTCATTTTCCCGGTGACTTTATTCCACAAACATTTCAGTGCATTTCACAATCATTTCCTCCCGATGCGCCCAAGTATCACATTTCCGCTGTCCATATATTTCTCCCATTCCCCCTGACTGGAGTTCAGGGTATCCTCCATCATGCTTTCATCATATATTATTATTTTTTTCTAGAAGTTTTTCTGCGTTCACTTTCAACAGCTTCTGCGCCTTCTTGCCACCAACTTTCTCCTCATATCTACTTTTGAAACACCCGAACAGTGGTCTTTGCGACATTCAACTCCTCTCATTACCCTCGGCTTCTTCACCAGCGCCCACAATCTCTAGTTATGCCACGAAATCAATGATGCTCTTAGTATCACCGTGTGTGCCAATGAATGAATTTATTCTCTAACTATGCATTAGGAACAAATTATCCTTTCTGCATGCGGACACTTGACATGTTTTCTGCATCATCATTCGATTGTCGCCAGCTGTTGCAAGAGTCCTCATCACTTTTTCATAGGTATCTCCTCTAATACCATTCCAGTCACTCATGTCTCTTAATATTATTACTCTTCCAACAGGGTCGCACTCATTCAAAAAGTCTCTCATTTACCCCAGAATTCGTCCACCACACTTCATTTCTCGCATTCCACTGGTGCATAAGAGGATACAACATACTGTTCGAATCTCTGCGTTCGCACGAACCTAGAGCAACTTAGGGTGCGCCAACTCTATTTTCCTTCTCTGCATGCAAGCCCTCTCGTTCTGAAAGAAGATTGCTCCATGACTATCACACACGCCATCATTGACTCCTCACCATGATTCCGTATCCTTGTCACTGACTGAAAGACAATCTCTCACCCATTTTACTCAGTTTCATATGCACGCGACACGTTCATTATCACCCTCGCAATCATATTATTCACTAGCTCTTGTTTTCTTACGTGCACACCTCTCGTATTCATAGCCTGTGTCCGTGTTTTGATTGATAATCGCTGCGCATGAATATCGTCCATCTTATACTGCGACATACAAGATGAGGGATAAGTCTCGAGCCTTTTCGTTGAAATATTAAAGTAATAAAATGCGGGGTATGCAAGCGTACCTTGCACAGCCTTTGCAATATACTTGCCATTTGCAGAATTCCCTTAATTCCTCCTCCTAAAGTCATGCGCCTCACTACAATGCACGAGTATTGCACATTCACATCAGGGCTCAATTTTGTATTGGATTTGGTCAAATGCTCATTAAATACACCCAGGGACTGTATCATTCGCGTATATCCATTGAGCAGTGCATGTAACTCGAGTGTGCTGCTGCTTACCACATTCCTTCCAGATAGAAGCGAAAATACCACTGGGACTATGAATAAATGTAAATAATTAGAAGCATTCACGTGTACATATTACTTCTTCGCGAGTCATATCCCAAAGAAAATCATATGACACATAATTCGGACTTCTCAATCGATGAAATTGTATTTAAAAAATAAGTTTGGCGATTGAGTACACGTTTCTTAAAATTTTACCAGTAACTTTTATCATATTCGCAATGAGGAATTAGACGCAATCCAGCCGGCTTCCGAGTGTATTAGCCGTATCTTAATAGCTGGCTACCAGAGAAAATTTCACCATTTGTAGACATTTTTGACGCACTGTATTGAACTGTAAGTAAATAGGAGCCTACATTGAGCAATTATGGGATTATCTAACGATGGCATGCCAGTGCCATGCAGTTATCTGGGAAATGCTTAAGTTTTGTGTTTCAGTCACCAATAAAGAAAAATAGAAGATGTAGTTGCAATATCAACATATTCGTCAACAGGAGACCATCACCAGGGAGAGAAATTTTTCAGAGGACTTAATGAGGGAAGAGATCAATGCAGAGTGACTTTAAGTTCACGGTCATCTGTTGACCCAAATATCCACAATTCAGTATTTTCACCTATTATACTTTGCTCCCTTGATAATATAACAAATTTACTTTAGGAACACGGACATTTCTTTGCGCTTGGTATAGATAAGAAAAATTCTATCATGCTCCCGAGATATCAATTTTTTTTTCTATAAAAACAGTAAAAAGTTATCATTAGAGGAAATCAGTAAATATTGATGGGGAGGACTTTGAAATGGACTTCGAGCATATACTAATATATTTTTCAAATATCTGCCACCAATTTAAAAGAAGCTTTGATGGGTATGATAGCAGATTGCATAAAGCTACGCTATTAGAATTTGTTTCGCGTACAACAAGAACTAAGCACACAAACTTAGGCTATCCTTTTACCACATGAGAAAAACTTGTTGTTTTGGTTCCTGAGAGCGATTAGCGCCAATGCGGTGGGAGGGGTCCGGAAGGAGGTGGCAGTGGGGAGATACCATCGGAAGATGGGGAATGAGGTGGTTGTCGTGGGGGAGAGGTTGGGTGCTGGTTGACCGGGAGGATGCATGACATCACGATAGTTGCATTACATCTACGAAGCCACATCGGTCCGTTATTTGTAAAATATGCATTTCCAGACTAGAACCACGAAGCACGCGCGCCTACGAGACGCTTCTGTACTGTTCTCTTCAGGTGCATGATTTTTGAGCACTCCTTAGGTTTCGGGAGAGTTTCTTTTTAATTCCACTCTCCATTTCTAATACATATTAGATTACATTTTTAGCTCTAGGTAAAGCATTCCTTTTGGGAAAGGTAAGTAGATTAAAAACTGTCCTCATTATTATTGTTGGTATTTTGCCGGTTAAGTTAGGTTATGGATAGACACAGTCTATACAGCGGTATAACAATACGTGTACTTACCTCCCCTAAAAAAGCACAACCTTAGATCCGATATTACAATAAGAAGCCTCTCTTTAAATTCGCATACCTCCTACCTCCCTACATTCCGTCCAACATGTCTTTCCTTTCTCCTTTGCGTTCCTTCCAACAATCCCCAAATCCTACCCCACCATGCCTTACACTTTTTCATTACTTCCTTTTTCTATCCATTTCACCATTTCCACTCTTACTTCAAAGACCGGGTTCCCGCACCGTGCAAAACCACGCTCTATTTCTTCGTTTTTACGAGGCGTTTTTTACCCAAAAAATGAATGTCATCAATCCCCACCTCCTTGTTAAACCTTCTTTGCCTAATGCAATTCTTCTTTTGTCCCTGCTACTTTGACCATTTTAGTCCAAAACACTTCTGAGATAGTTAAAGTGTTCCACCTGCCATTTTGTTCGCATTTACTCTATTCCCATATCAATCGCACAGATTTCCCAATGCGCTCAGCAATGCTTGCAACCCTTTGGCTGAATGGAAAACTAAAGCTTTTATCATCCGGAAACCTAACTGCTTTTGTAAACTTTCTATATCTTTGCACTGGTTTTCCCACCACGCTTCTATCGCTCTATTTATTTAAGGTCTTACTTAATTATTCAATTCTGGCTACCTACCTTTTGTGTTTATGTTCTTCCCTTTCCTTCTCTCGTCTGTCTTTCTAATCATCTCATCCGTAATGCTTGATTTTCCTATTTACTGTTCCTGTGGTTTCGTTCACGGTTTTCGATATCTCTTTTAAGATATACATATTTTCAATGCTCTTCTATAGTACCCAGCTCTCTGTACTCACTCGTGTTTTTTCTCTACAGCCTGCTAATACTCCTTTCCAGTGTATTCCCTTTAATGCTTCTACATTTCATTTCCTAAACCGTCTTCCCAGTTTTCTCCTTTTGAATCTAACGTTACACTTCATTGGTACAAATTATGAATTCACATCTGCTCCCGCGAAACTGCGAATTAATCACACTGTTCCTAAATTTGTCTAAACATAATTGGGTCTCACTGATATCTTTCTTAATCCCCGGTTATTTTCTACGTATGCCTACGCTTATTGTGGTGTTTAAACCAAGTGTTTGTTACGATTACGTCCGGTCTCCTGGAGAACTATTCCTTTCTCCTCGCGGTCATTCTGCATCTAAAACCGTGGTCCCTTACCTAACTACCATATTGTCCTCGCGATTAAGAGTTGCGTTTTAATCCCCATCGCTACCATATGAAAAAACTATAATCTCGGAATATTTAATATGACAATTTATGAAAATGTATTTTCATTTCGCTCCAATTTTACACGTAAATCAATAAGTCTAAGGCATTCCTATTCAAATTTCATGATAATTAAGATAGTGAAATTCAATATCCAAGCCCGCAAATGAAGGTACGGATTATGGCCAAGGTAGTGAGCAATTGTAATTTGGACGCTTGGCTCTCTTGCATGAAGACAGATAACGACAGTCCGTCGCTACTTGTGTTCATTATCTTTAATGCAATGTAAAAGTTTCGCCTTGGTAGACGAAGTAAATATATTTCCCTTAAAAGTAAATACATTTTAATATCTTTCACTTTCACTGTCAGCCATCGGGCTGCAGTTATTATGGAACGCAAAATGAGTCAGGACTTGGGTAGAAGAAAAATCATAACAGACGAAATATGGAAGTAACTTAAGTAAGGAAGCTAAGTTAAACGTGAATTTATGAAAGGAGAAATCGGAATAGGACGAACGGCTCCTGTCTTCAGTGCTTTTCATCGAAATGGATGTCAGCCAGGGAATTTGAACAATGCTATCATCAGCAAAAGAATCATTGGCAGAATGCAAGAATAATATAAAAATACTTAATTAAAATTTGTATATGCTATTTTGCATCAAACATTGTTTTGTTGAAAAAAATGGTCATTGAGAAGTAGGTGAAAGTAATCGAAGAAAGATGTAATAATATAGGGCTGAAAGCATTTATGTTGTGCGGAAAGTTTTAGTAGCCCAATAGGAGTCATTATTTATCTTCAGGGGCCTTTCAAAACTTATCTCAAAGAGGTTATAAGTGATTTATAACTAAAGTAAGGGATTTAGATATCATTAATAACTGAAAGAGAATTACAATCTACTGAGTTTCCATAGTATACTAGAATGTGCCGCAAAAATCAAAGATAGAGGCTATGGCGGCTTCAGCTAGAATGACTTCGGTTGTATGAGGAAAGAGCTCACGGAAAAAGTTATTTTACATTTTGATCTATACATAAACACTTTCTGATTTACACTTCAGCTAGGTACCCACATTACGGCGGTTTCAGGTTTGTGTACCAAAGAAATAAGTTCAATTTGCCGTTAGAAATGAGAAACGTGGAGGCCACGGGGGAGATTCATTTACGTAAATGACAGACTATGACGCCTGGAATTATGAATTCAGAAAATATAGATGAAATTAAAACTAATTTCTCTTGAGAAATCTGTGTCCTTTTTCTTGCTCTGATTTCTGATATAGATAAAACAGTCAACTGGTAGTAAAATTTCTCATGGAGTAAAATGTGGCACATGCCTGGAAGTACGCAATTATATAGGTACGCATATTATATTTAATATTTGGTCGAAATATTAATTGTTATTAAACCTCAAAATTTATTCCCTGTCCTAACCATTATAGTCCGGAAATCAGTACGAAAATATGTACAAAAAACACCAATATTTTTATTTATTTTATGCATTAATTTTCAAAGGCTATTGTCTTTTAATTCACAGGTTATATGATAGATATATGTTAAAATTCTTACTTGACGCGAATAAATTATTATTTTAAGTGTTCCGTGGGCAGTAAAAATTCCTATAAATATTTTCGATGTAGTTCTAATCGCATATTAAATCTCAATGAGCAATCTTTTTAGAAAAAGTAGTTAACCTTCCTCGTTTCTATTAATTGGAGAAATATTGGTGGGATGTTTTAAGAATTTCTACATTTAGGAAGCCCTATGGCTTCATGGCTCTCGAGCGATCGATAAACCGTCAAATATGTTGGGGAAAAGCCAACCAAAGTTATCAAGTAGTCTAGGGTATTTTCATGACTAGACTTTGGGTTAAAGTGGTGGAATGATGTTTATTTCATACACCGAACGCCCGAAGGAAATTAAGTGTGTTTCTCATTCTAATGTGAGGCTGAGCAAATTATGGATTGAGAAGAAATATTAGATCGATTTTTTCAATAACTACCATACGCTAAGTTTATATATTGAAAAAGTAATTTACGAATTACACTACTCTTGTATCTTCTATTCCTTTCCCCAGAATAATGTACCGGCGCCACCGAAAATTACAATTCTCCTGTAGTGTAAGATTGTGAACATCCCACGTGTTTCCCTTCTCAGTCAAACCACAATACTATATCTCTCAAGGAATTTTAATTTTGATCTTTTTTGAAGAAGAAACATAGCGGAGTGAAAGGGGACGGTTTTTAATGGTTGACGGTGTATGCGGTATATTTACGCTCAAAATCTAAATTAATTAACGTTTACGTACTCTCCGAAGTAAATATCACCAGATTCGATCAAATTGATAAAATATCCCGCCTTTATATTCAATAAATCATGATAACGTCTCAACCTTGTTCCAAAAGGGCCTTTTGATATAATGTGGTTGCCGCATAATCCACTAATCACTAGAGACCCATGGTCACAAAGTTAAATCTCAAGAATGACATAGCGAAAGTTCTGAATGATCGTTTTTCCCATTCCAATGCAAAGACATAATGACCAGTTAATATTATAATGGTCAGATTTCATGGGATTATTTCTGTTTGATTAATTTAATCAAGGGGAAATTTTTGGTGTTTTAAGGAATTTCCAATTTACTTAGGTGTAGACCAAATTCTATCTATAAAATATTTTTCTGGAAAAAGAATAGTTCACCTCTTTGTGCCTATGGTAATACAATTAGACTATTGAGTGTGCGGAAGTTTTGGACACACGTATAATTCCTGCGTAATCTTGATTGATGGCCAAAATATCATTCTAGTCCATGATAGTCGCAGATTAAACTTCAAGTCAGCTTGTACCCATCTCCCACATACATACTTTATCTAGAAATACTTCTCACAATATACGAACTACTGAAATGGCACGAGTAAGCTAATTTTTCCAAAGAGTTGGGAAATTTTTAAGCATTAGTAAAGAGACTGCTACCACAACATAATAATATGATGATGAATAATGGCGAAAATATTGTAAAATATTAATTAGATTATCCTAGCAAAAATCATAATTTTTGATTTCTATAATTGATAGCAATTTGAGGATAACAATAGTTTGATTGCATTGGCATGAATGACTATCATTTCTGCTGCTAACTTATGAGGATGTTTGCGTACCTCCATAGGGAGTGGTTGATGCCAGTCGAGGTGTTTGGTGGGAAGTGGCATAATGAACAGTGAACAAAAAGAGGGAGAGAAAGCGAAGATGTAGGTATGTGGCATTAAATATTAGATTGGTGTTTGCAGAAAAGAGGTAGATACGGTAGTAATAACAAAGAAATATGCATTGAAAATAAATATGCATGGATTATATATTTCGTTCTTTCACTGCTTTCCTTGAAATGTGTATATCCTTTGGAACTTGATTTGCGCGACTTGCTTATGTAACTGAAAGGTTTTAAAGCTATTCATAGGATATTTTAACAATTTTTCATGACTATTTCGTAGCAGGGATAATTGGCTAACAGCTACATTTGATATCCACGGGCAAGGAAAACTTGGAAGCTAAACTGAAAGAGTGCCTGCCTTGGGAAATCTGAAGAGTTTCATAAAAAGGGTACCACCGGCACAATATCGAGGAGGGAACGATGCATTTGTGCTGAACGAAGAAATCATATTTTTAAGAATCAATTTGGACTGCTATAGTAGCATTAGAATGTCCAGTACGTTTATTTTGATGCCAACGTAGAAAATTGGGTAAGGACATATTTTCCTGCATTTTCCTTAAAATATTACATTGGAGCGCATTCCCAGTCTGCTAGGAACTATCATAGTTCACGTATTCTGCACACGATGAACAACGTGTCCTTGCCACTTAGCGCGTTTTTCTCAGCTATTGAGGCTTGAGCGTCTTTATGTTTAGATTATAATAAGATAACCAAACAATCGTTGGAGAGGAATGAAAAATATCATTCCAAAGACAAAATATTTTTTAAAGTAAACGGATATAAATTGAAATTACCTGAGTTTGGCATAGAATATGGTGGTGTCACATTGTTTTGTTTAATAATTACAGATAAAATTACAAAATTGTTAGTTAATACGATTTCCGCTATAAGATTGTGCCTAGTGCGAACAGCATGTGGCGATGTGTTTCTCCGAAACTAAAAGAAGTAGGTCAGTTCTGCGGTTCGAGATAATTTTTCTAGAATAGGCACTATAATATCATTACATGCACACCAACACGATCATGGAATATTCTCCTACGGTCAAACCTTTGGCGCTCTCTATAATCATTGCAAGCTTGAAGTCTAGAGTGAAAGAAAATTCCGGTGTTATTATAACTTTTTAAACATGATTCATTCTTGACTTCCGGTAGATGAATTGCGGCACTTTTTCTTCCACGCAGAAATATCTTCCAAAACAACATACATTTGGAGAGGCCAGGATTATAATTTCAATAACTTTATTTCCAATTTAATAATTGACATTTATTATTTAAATTTTGGAGACGTGGGACGGGTGTACCCATCCCGACCACCCGAATCGACATCCCCGCACGGAGCGTCCAGGGGTGCGCACCCCGAGTGCCGAAGACGCATATCCCCGATCGCCCCGGCCACCCACGCTCGTCTCCCACAACCCCCTCGCCCCCGCCTTACCCCCTCGCATCGCCTGCCTTATTTGCAACGCCACCGCCGCTTTTAATCCCTTGTATTTACGTGAGGGCAACCCTCCGACCGCCGTCATTCCCTTTAATTATTAGCGTAGAGCAAAAATCAATGAATTGAAAACATTGGGGCTTAAGAAGTCTCGTTACTAACGGAATGGATTTCGTCTTTGGCGCCTGCACACATATCTTTCTTCCCCATCTTCGCCTCCTCCGCTGTACCGGGGCTTCGCTGCCGAGCCGCTGAAAATCCGGCGCGGCCAGTGTGATTTATGTATGATTTACGGCCGATCTATGCCACTGCTGCCACGCCACGTGTTTTTCGGCCGGTCGCTCCATATTGGCGATCGCATCAAAAGGCGCTTAGTGCGACTGCCGCCTCCCCCCCCTCTCGCCCCTCTCTCCCGAACCGAACTCCTCTATCAACAAATCGCCCCGGACTCCAGCCCCCGCACCCAACCCCCACCGGCCACCCACCCCCCACGAATCCCGACCGTCCCATTACTACGTGTTAAGCTACAGACCATTGCTTTTATTATTGGGCACTAGCGCACGGTCGCCGCCGCCGCTGTGTTACCGGGGGCGGCGGTGGCGTCCGCGTGGGGCCAACCACTCACCAGAGCCAATGATGCACCGGCGGTGCAACCCCACAGGGTTTATGGTTGATCGATAACTACGAGAGGGTACAAATGCAGAAAGCGGGCTCGGGCGGGGTTCGCGGGCCGCCGCGGTGGGAAGGGCAGTCGGTAGCGGGACACGAGTGGCGGGCGGGGGTTAAGAGGGGGGGGATTGGTCGGGAGGGGAGAGAGAGTCAACAAACAGCCCGAGGGCTGGATGTGGTCGCCAAGCACCGGCCAATGGGAGATCATTATTAATGAATATACTGTGATCGCTTTTCACTCTGACCCCCATGCGGATTAGATGAGATGCCATGATTACGCGATTTCCCCTTCGCTCGCCCATGGGAGTGAGTCCAACCGGGGGGATGGGTGAGTGGGGGTTGAGGGAGGTTGGGATGGGTGATATGGACGAGAGGGCGAGGGAGGAGAGGACTACGGGGGTAGGTAGGTCCGTGGGTGATCGGGGCACGAGATTCGGTGGGTGGCAGGGGCCTCCGTGAATGAAAGGGGCGATGGCGGGAGACGGCCAGCCCGCCACCGTACCCGCCGTGTCCCGCCGATCGGCGTCGGCACACCCCGTGGAAATATGACGCGGGCGAACCCCTTCGCGTCGCGGGGGCACGGAGTGCGCCCCACCCGGCACCTTCCGCGCCATCTCCCGGTCGAAACACCCCGGCGAGCACTCTCCACCGCACCCTTACGGTTCTCTTTTCTTCCCATCGGGAGTCCTTAATCCCCTACGAAGAATACAGATTCGTCTCTGCCGCTGGCTCCATCGAGTAGAGCTAATCATGGTCGATGTCCCGCGGTGGACCGAAAGAAGGGTTCGAAGTGTCGGAGGTCAAAAAGGGCCCGCGACGTGAGGGAACCCGAAGAGTGATGACCCTTTTACACAATTTACGTGGGGTCAGAAATCGCTTTATTTACGGCCCTGCTGGACAATTTTTAAGTACCTCAACATTTTACGCTCCTAAGTAGAAGAATAATTCGGATATGATGCATTGAGAAATGGTTTCGACCGCAGTTATGAAGTAGTACGAGAAAAAATTGAAGTAATTCTGTTCTCATAATCATCTCAATTTTATATATTTCGTTTACAATTCGTGTGTTTCAGTAACAATGGAAATGATCCACTCTAAATACTTCGGGTGGAGTGAGGAAGTTAAAAAAATTTTCTACACGCTGCATTAAAACAGGTGGCAGATACCGGGAATGAAGTACCTAGAAAAGATGTTAAGCTTGAACGAGTTGTCAAGCACGAGTGACATTGCGGATGTCATCTATTACGTGAAGTGTCGATTGATACAGTGGTGATCAATGTGGAAAGGTGGTCAATACGTCATAAATTACTCCACTGACATATGAATTTAGATGTGCCAGTTGCTGGAGTGGCTGTCAGCCAACAAGAAATGTTTGATCCCTGTTGCCATTGAGGACATAGCCGAGTTCAGAAATTTTCAACTGATTTATCGGATAACTTTGAATCATTCGTTTGCGTGAGGTAAAATTGTTGGTCCAGCGGTAGAGGATCATCTGTGAGGCTCCGGGGAAACAAATCTAACCACGTGTAATCACGTTTCCATAGAAGTAAAATAATAGGGACGGCAATGCTCTCACCTCGGCCGCTCCTTCCCACGAACCGTAGGTCGTTGAACTTGGCCACTTGATTCTTCATAACCGCGGTGCAATTCCGCAGTTCGGCGCAGCAATTCTCGTCGTTTCCCGCGCGCACTGTGACCAGCGTGCCGTCCATTACATCGACGAGCGCCACCACCTTAAAGGCGACCGGAAGGGTCTTGTTGGAGCGCCAGTGCGGCGGTAGCGCGGAGCAGAGCAGATACGGACTCCCCGTGGCCACCAGTTCCCCCGAGTGCTCCGCTTGCACCTCGCACAACACCCGCTCCGTCCACCACAACTCGCCACTGCTGCCCCCGCCGGCCTCGCCCTCCATGGCTCCCTCCACACCGCCCTCTCCGCCTCCCGCTGCCATCTTATCGCCCGCCTCCGAGCAGGAAGCCGCCCCCGCTCCGGCCCCCGCCGGCAGATGCATCGATGAACGCCCTCCCGGCCCACCGTCAGGCCCCACCGGTCTTCCGCATACCCAGGTCACTGAGACACCACCGCACGGCTCGCGTTATGGTGACGTGCAATCTCCAATACGTCCACTTCCGATGGCCTCGGCTCACGGCGAAGCACTGGCGGCTCTTCCTCAATGGGCGAGTGGCGGGAACTCCCATCCGCCCCTCCTCTCCCCCCTTCGGCGCCGCTCCCCCTTCTCCCGCTCGCTGCGCGCATGCGTGCTGCGTTCCGCGGAGGGCCTCCGGGCGTCCCACGGGGGGCCGCTGCCGTCTTTGGGGCGGAGAGCGCAGGGTGGCCTCGCGACTAGCCGCTGGATACCGCCTGTCCACCCTCCCCACGTCCCGGCGCGGCTCTTTTGCGGTTCCTGCGGAGACTCCCTCGGCTCGACCCCACGGGAAAGCCCGACGATGAATCCAAATACGCAATCGCCACTTCCGAGCGCATTGTAAAGGGGAATGTAAGTTTCGAGTGCCGAAGAGGCTTGAAATGTGAGTTTGGCAGAAGAAAAAAAATAATTGGCGGATTTAGCCTTATGGGAAAAACTCCTGCCCGATACCCCAGGCATACCCCGGCATCATCAGATTCCAACTTTGCCCTAGTTGAGATTCGAACTCGCCGTATACGTAACAAATGGTATTCTGCGAGCCACCTGTAGGATGGGTGGTGGGGGGTTATTCCGAAACATGAATTCAAATCGAAGTTATTTGCTACTTCAATATTTTAAAATAGTTAAAAAATGCTGTGATGCAAATAATATTTAAAACATGTTACATGCACTTCGGCATGTAATTTTGAAATGCCTCCGTGTGCATGCTAGACGAGCTGGTATTAAGAAAAAAATTACAAATAGATAAAATAACAACCATGGACCATCTACTTAGAATACAAAATTGTTTCATCTGTGACATCGGCAGTTATTCTGATCCCTAAAGCTCGTGGGAAAAATAAAATTATAGAGTTGATCTTTCTATCTTATTTTTCTCTTCTGCCGAAGCTTAGGGGGAAGGGGTTTTCCCGCCAGACTATCGCTTTTGGTTTTCTTTCCTTGGAACCGTCCATATTCTACGTCCTAGAGGGTAGATCTTGTAAAAATCCAGGGAAGCATGATGTCTAGTCTAGTCGGATACAATCTCCCAGTGGACACGCGGCTACCGTTGCGTTCGGCTGATTTCCATAAAATGGAGGGACGGTTGGGGGAATGTGGAGGGAGGTAGAGGAGGGAGTGGTTGATGCTGGTCGAGGAGTGTGGTGGGAAGTGGCATAATGAACGGTGAACCGAGAGAATATGTTAGGCAAGGGAGAGAAAGCGAATATGCAGGTAGGTAGCATTAAATATTTGATCAGTGTGAGCAGAGAGGAGGAAGGTACGGTAGAGATAACAGATAAATTTATATATAGTGAAAATAAATATGCATGGGTCATATTTTTTTGTTCTTCCACCGTTTTCCTGAAAATCATCTTTAGACGTAGAAATAGCAAGAAGAATGGTCAAAACCATCCGTGAAATTGCAGGACATGGAAATCAAATGCATCTACTTCATCTCGTAAGAGGCCCATCAAGCAATTATAATGCGTTCGTTATCCTAGTCGAGGCAAAAGATTCATCGCTTAATTAATATCAAAGTTAAAATCATCTACAGCACTTCATTCGAATAGAGCTCCGCTGGAGCATGTGTCAGGGAGAATGATTAAAAAGGATTAGTTTTTCAATCGAAGAAAATTATGAATCATTTATTAAACGCTCGAAAATAGATGACAACGGAATCTTTCCATAAAAAATATTTTTTGAATATTGAATGTGCAAATTGCGATCTGAACAAGGAATATTTAAATGTATCATATTGGGAGACTTTTTCCTTGTGTGGCTAATCGCATTAATCTGCTCCTCTTGCTGGCCGCAGCAACTCGGTCAGGGTCCGGAGTAAACTAGATTGCCCGTGGGTTTTATGACAACATTAGCCTTGATTGTCCTCTCAGTAAATGTTGCGGATCCCATCCGAGTAACTCTAACAACTTGGTACGTGTAGTTACTCTAATTTCTTGTCGTAATTTTTTCGTCTAATTATCGGGTCGTCTTTGAGCGTTATCTAACTATTCGATGAACAGTGATGAATTTATTTAAATGTGTGATTACAAGTGGTGATTCGTCAGCGGTAAGTGCTGCTTTTCATTTTTCATAGTAGGAAGAAAACACGCAGTCCTACTGACGATTAGTATTATTCCAGAGGAAGGAATTATTCCAATCAGTAATTTGTCTACAATGTTGCTAGTTTCGTTGGAACTAACGACAAATGGATAGGCTATCTCTCATTTTGGTGATGATAAAAATACGTTGGATCCCAGGCATAAGGATTATTTAGTTTATTTTATTGCAGAATCCATCTCACGTGTAGGAGACCACCCTCTAGTAATTCACATTCATTTTCAACATCCATTGCGTTTTTTCAACCGTTTAGGCTTGGACAGGGAAATCTCTTTGTAGGAGATAATACCATTAAACCACGAGTGTTATCCCAATGGGCGGGATTCCAAGTAAAATCGACAGTGGACTGCACTATGGAATGGTCCTCATAGGTTTTGGCTACCTGAAAACTATACTCTTTAGGGTTCGCCGGGTTTAAGTTCCCGTCAAACATGCACCTGATTCAGGATATAATTTTCAATGGAATTCTTTGTTGACCACTTCATCAGTAATACCATCCATTCCTAGAAAATATCAGAGCTCTTGCGTGCACAACACTTTCACAATTTGGGGTAATATTAGCGAAAAATTTGGTTTCATGGAAAGCTTGGTTCCTCGTAACTTTAGTTTAATTCCATATCACGTAAAAATAAGTATTACTGAAAATTATCATCCATTACTTAACAAACTAACGGATTTGGGCACGGAAGTAAAATTGTTTATTACCTTTGTTTATATATCCAGAAGATTTTAATGATTCCCTACCATCCTGGATGCATACATCCACTGGGATTACCGTCTGGTACGTATTTTCGGGTGACTACATTACTGTTGTTACCCGAAACAGCGTACGAGACGGCAATCCCGGACAAATTTTAATTATGTACCTTGTTTGAGTGGGAACAGGAATCCGAATATTTTTCTGATAGCTTTGTATTTGTTCACTCGGAAGGAAAATACCTTAAGTTAATATGGGCTTTTGGATTTGAGCACTTTTCATAAGCAAAGAAAAAGATAACCAATCATGGACCACCACTCTCTGCTAAATACAACCAAGTCAATTAGTTTTGGAAACCGCAACTTTGCTCTTTTCTGGCACAACGAATCGGAAAGCTCCTAGAATAGAGGAAATGGCATTCAATCATCACTTTAACTGAGAAATTAGTTAGTAAATGAAAAAATATCAGATTAAGTCGTTGACTTTTCACGGGATCTCGAGTGGAATTGAAAACGACTTTACCTTCCTTCGCGGAGTTCTTAAAGTAAAACGAAGTATCAGACTCCTTGAAAATCCGAGGGTATTACAAAAATATAAGTTTTACACAGTACTCCATGGTGTTAACAATGGTTGCAATAGTCATAAGAGATTTTGCATATTACATATGATAACACCGAAATGCTGGTTCTATGGCTCAATTTATTTTTTTTCAGAGCAATTGAAAAGTGAATAGAATAGAGTTGAGCGTATTCACGGTGGGTCAGCTGTGATGTCTGGCACATTTGGGGCAAGAGTGTGAAAAAAATGCCCCCGAAAAAAATGCTCAGTTCATAAGAATAATAATTTGGTAATTTTTCTCAGATTCTCAAAGTTATAAATCATGAATAGCCATGAGCACTAGCATGGATTTTGATACAACACTCCACTCGACTCTCCTCTCAGGCAGTCTCTCCGTGTGTTCATATTTCTTGGCTTTCACATCTTCCATGACCTATTTGGCGTCTCACATGCGGGGCCATCCTTTGTAGTTCTTCCCGTACATTTTACCTTTCCCGATACATTTCAGCAAGATAATGTGCCTCAAAATGTGTCAAATGAGTTTACGCCTTTCTCTTTTCAGTGTCTCATCTAGGCTCCCATATTCGTCCACGCCCCTAAAACTTCTCCGCGGATCACTTGATCGAACTTCACTCCACGGCCGCACCGCTCTTCAAATGCTTCCAATCTTCTTTTCTCTCATGCATCCATGTCCTAGATCCGCAGAGAGGTTTACTTCATATTGTTCCTATTTCAAGGCTTATATTTCATGCTGTGAACGGACATGCCTTCTCGGAGAAAGCCTTCTCAGCTCGATCACTACCGCTAGCTGCGCCCCATATGATTATACAGGTATTCATCGTTTGTTATTCTGATTCCCATTCGCTTTTCCAACTATTCTCACTTTTAGATATCTAGTTTTCCATTATCGCTCCCCCTTGTTCCTCTGTTGCCGACTTTTTTCTTCGGTCTACATTTTTGCTTTTGAGTTAATCAATTTCAACTTTTTGCAATGTATGCGCTTCTCTCTCTGCCGCTAAAAGTATGTCATTCTCAGAGGGCATCACGATGGTGTTTCACTTCACGAAAACGATTTCCCTTGGCGTTATAGTTGAATTCATTTATTTCCATAGATATGAATGCTGTGAAAATGGCGAGTGAAAGTGATATCCACCATAATCCATCCTTTATTTTTCTCACTTCTCCGCCGCTTTTTAAAAATCCATTTATAAAACTCTACGAGGGCAGGTTATATAGTATAGGCTGCTGGTACGAAAGTATTAACATCTGTCAACTCTCTTCTGGCAAAAGGCACCGTTATTATATTCCGGAAGCTCATTTGCATTTTAGCTCTTGATTATGCGTTAGTCATCATATCTTAGTCGAAATCTTTCCTCCTGCTTTTTTAATCATCTACCATAGTTTATAACTGAATTCTAGGAACTTATTTACGCGCACATCCTGAAACACATTCACACTTTTAGGGGATCTCATAGAAGAGTGAATAATCCTTTCGGAGAAAGATAAATTTAAATGCCTTGTCTGTATGAACAGTATGTCACTTCAACAGGTAATACTGCATTTTGATGCATTTCGGGGGAAGACAAGAATATTAATTATCACAATCACGGGTCACCTAACAAAGGATTGGCTTGTAGCTGCTCTGCAAACTATCCTGCTCCCTGCTAATCTGTTAATTCCTTCATAGGTCCTTTCAGAGACATTTTTCATCGTCTACTTCTCATAGTTCATCCCTGATCTTAACCTATAATTCTTCTCCTCTTCTCTTTTGTTATAATTTTCATAAAATTATCGTTCCTGAGGTATGCTCAATCAATTTTACTCTTTTTCTGCCGAGTGTGCTCCATTACCCTCTTTCTCCATTCACTCTTCATAATACTTTTTCATTTGTAACTCTGTATGCTCACTTAATTTTCAGCACTATTCTGTAGCATCCCATTCCCAATCGCTTCCGATTTTCGTATCACTTCTGCTTCCATCGTCCAAGTCCCTCAATCCTAGAGAAGTAGACCCCAAGTATAGCACTGACCGAATCGCTTCCTTATGTCTCTGCTACTTATTGCCATCAGTAGTCGATTTTTCTTCTTCGCCATTTCTATTCTGCTCACGGAATTCCTCTTACTTCATCCATCACTACAAAGTCTTATTGTCAAATTACTGACATAAAATAGCATTGCACAAATATTCAACATAATAAAATTCAAAATTGTTAATAATTTGTAATGGAAACATTTTTAAGATTACAAAAATGTTTCCGTTACAAACGCCTGGAGGCGTTTTCAAGAGTGATTGAGCTTCTTTATCTAATAAAAGTGAAAATTTGGAACCGCTATTCTTTCTGGTGCCTAATTAGAGTACAGATATAATATTGTTGCACATGACGTTACTTGAGTAAAGTGATGAAGTAGAACGTTGTTCTGGAGGTTTTTAAACGACGTCTGAGTGGCCTTTTCCAGCTTTCACTATTAGAGAATCGAGACCCATGTGGGTACGTGTGATACATTTAAGGATAGAGTAAATGTTACCTGTACACCGTGCTCTTTCAACTATAGAGGGGCGTTGTTTGCTAAGATATTTCGGGAAAAATCATTTTTTTATTGGCTTGTTTGTAACCGCAGACGAAAAATTCAAATAATTGAATTCAAATGCAAAACATGATATGGAGTATCTCTTTTAAATATTTGTAATGATATTTTATGTAGATCTCTTTCCATGCACTTGTCAACACCAATTATTAGAGCCTCTAAGTAACGCGGAGTTGGGTTTTCCATTTGTCTTTACGTATCGTTTTCGTATCGGTCGCATCCAAATATTGCGCCATACACGCTCTTCTGTATGATTTAAGACTTAAGATGGGAAGGCACAATTTTTCCACGAATAGGTATAAATATCATCGCGAGCCTGAGCAGTAAGATTTGATGTAACGTATTTTTTAAACGGTTCGTTACTGAAATTAAAATATACTTTTTGCCTATTAACTATCATCCATAGCCTAATGCATTTCAAAGAAAAAAAATTAGCGTTTTTTCTTTGAAGTTTCGGTTCATCTTCACGTTTAAATGACATGTGTGTTCGGCAGATGCGATAAACTTAATGAATTTCCACAACATTATTCACTCACATCCTAACTTTTCGCTACCACGAGGATCATTGGCTGTAGTGTATTTCACTTAAAGCCAATAAATGCCAAGTTAAGTGATATTTAATTTTGTGTATAGACCTTTCCCATAAAAGAAAACCAGAATGAGATAGCTCCACCAAGATCCTGTCCTAGTCGGGGCTCGATACGTCAGCCTTGGGGTAACTAACAACTTTTAGCCATCACTAAGAAACAGTTGCATCAGTATTCGGTTTGACATCGATTTCTCAGCTGAAGCTAAGAGAAGAAATTAGTTGAAATCCAAAGAGAATGTTTTCATCAGTCATTGCATCGGGTGATTTAAATGGCGAATGCTGATATGGATTGTTCAGATGTTCAAAAAAGCTAACCGTTTGGTTTGTGTGCGAAAGCGCTTAAAATAAGCTGCGCATCAATGAAACGAATGGAAAAATAGGTACTATGAATACAAAATTTTTACGGGATTCATTAATTTCATTTCCTCCATGTAATCATACACTCTCGCAAAGAAAATTGATTCAACTCCGGTGGTTTCGCAATCCACAATTAACTAAAGAAATTCATTTTCATAAAGGCATATTTCTATTTTTTTTGCGGTATAAAATGGAAAATGAAATAGAATATAATGCTGGAAGGGATTTATTAAGATATTGATAATTACCGTCAGTAATCTACCAGTTAAGGTAGGCTTTGCGTCGACACAAGCTACCAAACGTTATAAGCGACGATTCCTTTGTCTCTCCAAACATAACACAATCGGACATCCAACATAACAATAGGTCCATCTTCTAATCCAAATACTTCCTTTCTCCCTTCATTACGCCCAACCATACAATCCTATTCCTACCCTCTCATCGTTTGCCTAGCATTCTCACATCATCTCAGTCTCCAATATCCCATGGCCAATCAAAATGTTCTGCATTCGTCTTTCCTGCCTCTTCTGATTTCTCCCATCAATCTTCTCTCCTCCCCCACCATGCCTGCCACTTTCTCGTTAGTGTTCTTTTTAGTTCACTTCACCTTCATTCTCCATCCTTCTCCACACCCACATTTCCAAAGCCTCCAATCTATGCCTACCATCCTGCTTCAACGATCACGTTCCCGCGCCGTACAAAACCAGGTTCCATGTCAATATTTTGACGAGCCGTTTCTTAACATTCTCACTCAACGTCTCTGCCATCATTTCCTTCAACCTTGCGAAAGGCTCATTGCTTAACACAATTTTGCGTCTCATATCTCTACATATTTGATCATGTTGGTCCGAAACACTTCCCAGTTAGGTTCCATCTGCTCTAGTTTACGAACTTCAATATTAATGTTTAACTTTGCCTATCCCTTTCTCCTAAATCGTATAACATTCGTTTAATCTACATTTATTCTCATCCCATTCCTGTCGCATTGACTTTCCAATTATTGAAACCCCTTGGCTGATTGAAATACTATAGCTTGAACGTTTTAGCAAACCTAATAGCTGTTATGAATTGTCCACGGACTTTCATTTAAGTCCTACTGTGACTGATAAGTGAGCATTTAGCACTCCACGCTGGCTGAGTCGAAAATGGAATCAGCGTTGCGAAGTCGCTGTGCCTTTTGCCTGTCATCCTCAACACACGAAACGCTCGATTCCTAACTCTCTCTCTATCCGCGGACTCCGAATTTGCAACACCACAGCCACTCTCAACAAATACCTTGACAATCTACATCTTGCCCTCCTCAAACGCGGTTACCCAGAAAAGCTACTACAAAATAAAATCCACCGCTCCACCCGACCATACACACCACATAAAAACAAGCCCACATCTAACGCAGGACTCAACCTTTGCACCACCTATTTCCCCGGATCACACAGACTGAAAACCTTCCTTAAAGAACTGTTTCCAATTTTACATGACAACGACTCGACCTCATCCTTACTACCCCAAGGCCCATCTATCGCATACAGACGACCCGCCAATCTCAAAAACCTTCTGAGATCCACCAACCCTTTGGCGCCCCCCCGTGACAAATTTCCCAATATTTCTCCAACTTACAACCGCCCCCGATGTAAAAACTGTCTTTTTATTAGGTCTAATCCCCTCTCCCTACATCCCCTCATTGCACCCTCACCTCGTTCCCACGCTAATGCCTCTCAAAAAACATTATTTATCTTTTGTAATGCAAACATTGCACTTCCTTTTACATAGGCGAATGTATTACCCCCTTATCCATTCGAATGAATAATCACCGGTACTCCTGCAATTCTGCCTCACTCTCTTCTCTTCCTATCCCTTCACACGCCAATTCCCACAACCTTTCATTCGACCAGTGTTTTGCTCTCAGCATCCTAGAATCCCTACCTGATTCAGCCACCAATATAGAGGTGACAACTCGTGAATCCGCCTACATATTAGCTTTCCGTTCTTTCAAAATTCCAACCCTTAACCGCCATCTTTAATTTCCCTCCCAGCATTCCCTCCACACCTCCCCTCCCCGCCCATACCCCTTTCCCCTCTCCCCAACAACAGCATATTTTCAGTCTCACTTGAAGAAGGCCTCTTAGAGGGCCGAAAGCTCGAACAATTTACCGTGTGAGTGTCCTTTTAAATGTTGCTATTCTATTTGTGTTCTATTGTGCCGTCCCATTATTATGTATATATATATATATATATATATATATATATATATATATATATATATATATGTATATATATATTGATGGTGATGCATTAGAGTGATGAAGATAAAAATTTTCCTGAATAAATGACCAAAAAATTCAAGGAATAGTGGATTATAAATGAATTCTATTTATAACACTGTTAGGAAGAAGTGGAAGACTGGGAACTGACAAATTGAGTTATAAGCGATATCTTCATGAAAATCTTGGTAGAAGGAAAACAAGCTTAGAAGAAAATGACTATTCGTAGTTGGCATATACAAAGCAGGAAATGCCAGATTTTAAATTGACAAATATTGTAAACATGGAGAGGATAGACAATATAGGTTGATATCGTACCCTGGTAATTGTTTCAAGCTGAGTTTATGATAATCCTTTTATCATATTAAATATTAACTTTCTTGCGAATTCGAACTGGTTTTGTTAGGTAGTTCGTCGCTGGATAGTAAATCAGAATTTTTATCTGTTTATTGGAAGACATTGTGTAATTACGAACCAAGTGGGCTACAATGCGAACTGCTACAAATTTTCCATTTAATTCCCCCTTCGATGCACTCATCTTAACCATACGGTGCACCTCGTACGTTTTACCCATTTCTGCTCCCTCCTTAAAATTAAATAACTGATCACTCACCATAGCTGGAGGGTCGAAGTTCACATTATTACTCCCAAATTATTGTGTCTCAAAACTGAAATTCAATTCTTGGCAGTATCAAGGAGAAAATGTGATCACAGAAACAAGCGTAGATGAATTTTTCTCTTTCATGCAAATCTTGATAGGGATCTTGAACTTCTCTTGCAGTTTACCAGTCATTATAATCAGTGCTTTAATTTACTATATAGATAGTAGATAAACAGAATATTGGTCATGAAAAAATAGTAACTTTGTGATTCCACTGAAAATATATTACGATACCACCTGGGTTTCTTTTTCATTCCCAGTATGAGTCGATTCCATCAAGTTACGCCGGAAACCATCAATTGCAAGAATATTGGCAATTGATAATAAGAGATTCGTTTCTTAGTTTCACAATGTTATGAAATTATCCATGTCTATCCTACTATCCAGTATGCCTGGGTCATTATTTAGTGTATGGGAAATATGAAGCTGCCATTATATGAATGGAAAGTTACTAATTTTAGTTAAGCCTACCCTTTTCATATAAAAGACTATTTATTTTTCTTTAAGGCTATCCAATGAAAATGCAATAATTTCAGAGTATAAAAATCATATACGAGGGTCATCCGGAAAGTAGTACCCGTTCGTGCCGCATGAAGTGCTGACGACGCGAGTAGCCGCTGGACGAGGTCAGATAGCTTCAGTGGCTTGTCTGCCTTCTCTGAGCCAAGTTGCGTGACGCTAGCATTGCCTGTGTTGTTTCTGTGATTGTTTACAATGTTTAAAAAAATTGAGAACGCCGCCAGTTGTGAAGTAAGGGCAGTGATTAAATTCCTCAATGCAAGAAACGTTCGCCCATGTGATATTCATCGCCAATTAAAGGAGGTGTATGGAGACAATGTAATGGACGAGTCGTCTGTTCGGCGGTGGTGTCGCAACTTCAACATGGGGAGGGGGAACACACACGACGATGAGCGTTCGGGGAGACCGTCTGTCATTACAGACCAACTGGTGAGCTCAGTTGACGAATTCGTGAGGAACGATCGGCGCGTCACAATTGATGACATCTGTGAGCATTTTCCCAATGTTTCTCGAACAATTGTTCATGAAATTGTTAAACACCATCTGCATTATGCAAAAATTTGTGCAAGATGGGTCCCTCGCGTATCTCAATGAGCTGGCGGCGAAGGACTATGCAGCAGGAATACAGAAACTTGTCACACGTTATGACAAATGCCTTAATTTGCTTGGAGATTATGTTGAGAAGTAGTTTAAAGTATCCTCTTTCAAATAAAATTTTTTATGTTTGTTAATATTTACTTTTGTGTCTTTATTTCACGAACGGGTACTACTTTCCGGATGACCCTCGTATATCACTCTCACTATATAAATCACTTCGCATATTTAAAAAACGAACATTTTATGAATAAAAGATAAAATTAGGAATTTATTTATATGAGTAATTATATATAGTATTTCATATATACTCGTATAGCGAAAATGTATATATATATATATATATATATATATATATATATATATATATATATATATATATATATATATATATATATAAACACAGATGTAGATTTTTAGAATATAGAGACACAAAGAAAGGACACTCACAATTTGTTATTTTACGTTTCGACAGCACGGCTGTCGTCTTCAGAATTGAGTATAATAGAGGTGAGAACCCGCGAGATGGCGCATATCTGGGTGGCCCAATCATTCAAACCGCCCGGGCTGAACCAAGCCCACTGAATGCATCAATTGGCTGCCTACATATCCCCCCCACCCCCTTGTTCATTTCCTATTGGTCCCTTTACCTCTCCTTCCCCCACCTCTCCCCCGCACATCCTCTCCGCTCTTCCCCGAGAACGCCATTCTGAAGACGACAGCCGTGCTGTCGAAACGTAAAATAACAAATTGTGAGTGTCCTTTCTTTGTGTCTCTATATTCTAAAAATCTACATCTGTGTTTTTATATATTTGTGCGTCGCCGATGAGCGTTCCATTTCGAAGATATTTTATATATATATATATATGTATATAAAATTGAATACATACATGAATTTTCACATAATATTAAAAGTCAAAGTAAGTTTCTTGGCGTTTGAGCCTGTCTAATTCAAAACATCCCCCATAAAAATTCCAGTTAATTGACAATAATTCGTTTTCAAATTTAAATTTAAGTCAAAATAATTTTTAGCAATTGTAGATAAAATATTATGCTTAAATATCCTAAATCGATGACAATTGAAGCATTAGCACCTGTTAAAATGTATGTTTAAGTCCATTTTCTGGCAATGGAAAATTTTCCCCTTTCTTATTTTTACTACGGGAAGGAGGGCAATAAGATCTTTTTGGCTGGTGACGAGTTTCGTTTACCATTACTGTGAAGCATGAATTGCCAAAAATTCCCAAATATATCGCCTATAATTAGAAGGCAGGCCAATGTATTGATTTTTGGAATTGCATTAGGGGGATCTTGGCATGCTCTACTTCCTGGTGGATATTATTTCTCGCTATCGAGTCGATCATTGCGTTTTCTCCTCCTTGTCATTGACAAAGTTACAGTGACGAAGTCTGAGGACTTTCCTTCGTGTCTGAAAATAAAAAGATTGACAGTTCCGTCTCTCCGGGATACTCCGCATATAGGTTACACGAGTGTGACAGGAAAACATCGGGCGGAGGAGAAATGAGACGGGAGTGTCTTGACAAGTAGGTACGCTTGCAGTATAATGGACTACCTCGGGAACCGATTTCTGTGTTCCCCTGGAGTAATCGGATACATTAATATGTTGTAGAGAGAGATCAGCGGATAGAGCCGGGACTAATGAACGAGAGCTTACAGGCGGGTGTTTGGGGGTGGGTGGAGGGATGTGTGGCGTGTGGGGAGGTGGAGGGGGATAAGGAGCGTAACAGGTGGCAGTGGAGGGGAAGGAGGCCGCAGAGAACAGAGCACCGTCCTGCCGCCTTTCATGGGCCCATGCAAGGAGCACACGTGCTCAAGGACGCACTCTCCGAGTGCTTGCGTCTACCCATGCGCGATATGCGCGTCACCGTTTCGTTCCGTGCTTACTTTTTGGTGTTATATAGGTAGCAAGACACTACATTGCCATGTGTTATCATGTTTTGTCTCGTTTTTGTTTGTGGAGAGGAATTGCTGCGCGTTGGAAAAACATAATAGTTATGCGAATACTTGATGCTAATGATAATGGGTGGTAATATTTAAAAGTGTGGCGTTGGTCTCTCAACACGAAATTTATATGGATGAGGTTGTACAGGTATATTAGTCCATATAGCCGGTCGCAGGCAACGGAGTAGCGTAATGCGCGGGGCGAACGCGCCATAGAATTTTTTCACTTAATTATCAAATGGTTCCTAATACTGTTATTACAGTTTCAGTGTCGCCGGTATGTAAAATACATTATTGCATTCATTGAAATTTCGCAAACGAATGCCATCGTCGAATGGAATACTTTCGAAGGAGCCCCCGGGTGAGCCCCTCAGATGAGAGTATGAGAAATTCCGTGTCTTAATGGGGATGATTTTTAAAATGCTTTATTGCGCCATGGAACTTTATCGAAGACTTGACTAGCGTGGTTCTTTGATGATTGACGTGATTCTTGCTGGCTAGTCTCCTTTCGTGTCAATTATAATGTTCCATCCACTATCGTGCGCAAAAGGGGATACATTTGTTATCATATCGACCACGCGCATGTGACGGTGTAATTTTTGTTACAAATGCGGTCGTATATCGGGTAAGACTGAAACATTAATAGATGAAAGATGCAAAGGGTTCAGGTCCCCGTCCTTGAAGAAGGTGACGTCGAAGGGTAACAACACGCATTGTGACCTCAAATCTTTTCTGCTCTTCTTCTTTGAAGAGGAAAGATTTGATGAGAGGAAATTGTTGTAAATATGTAAATAAAATAAATATTGAGTCACCAGTCTTTATTTCATGGTATATGTTTAGTTGTATGTTTACTGATGTTGATACTCATCCATCCCATTTTCACTCATTCCGTTCCGAATCCTTCGCTCTCGTGAGTACTGAAAACCTAGGACGCTATGGCTGTTCTATGCGTTCTCGGATGTGAGAGTTGGCTAAGGCATGGGTGTGACACATAAAATGATAGTGGATTAAAATTTAAACATTGATTTTATACGCCTATATATTGATTTACAATATGTTGCCATGGACGAATAATATAATTCCTTTTCCTGTCAAGTTGTTCAATATCTTTTCCCATATCAGAAAGACCTTACCACCAAAACGATCGCATTTGCCCCTCAGTTCTAATTGGTCATCTCGCTCGGTTTGGGTAAGGAATGCAAAGTTTTACTCGTATTTATCTTTCCCCCCTAAACGCTCTTCATGAAAAAGTTATGTCAACCTCATCCCCGTTAGTACTTATCCTTGTGTTTGGCGCGTTTAATATGATTTCGGAAAATAGCATGAGAACATACGGGCGCGAAGGGCCTAGAGTTGCTTGTTACGTGTCATCAAAACTTGATCTATGAGAAAACAGGTTGAGTGGAGAATGAAAGCTGATAATGGAGGATTGAGATGTGGGTTTGTGTGTTGATGGACGAAACAAGCTGCATAAAGTAAAAAGAACAAGAAGTGATCAATATTGCTGGGAAAAAGAAGAGGTTGGTCGGAGAACTTTGTTGCGCGTAGATGGGAGAATACATTAATGGGATATCGGAGGTCATCATGGGAAAAGATTATGTGGGCAAGCAGGGAAGAAAGGGGAAAAATACGTATTTCGGACTAAATGAAACTATGAAGAAGTTATGAAAAGCTTGAGAAAGAAGTATTTTTTGCGCATAACAGTGTCAGGAAATCACGACGACATGTGAAAATTTTCAACGATTATTTATTGACTTTTCATGACCAGGGGCAGATTTACGAACCTACCTCCTGTTTGTGGATAATTTATTAGTGACTTAATCAGAGTTGATTGCTGATGAGAAGTAACTCCCGGTGTAGCGAGCCAAGTCACTGCGCTTCGATTCCCCCGAGCATTTTCTCATGCCAATGGTTCCAAGAGTGAAAATATTTATTTTCAATTATTAATATATATTTACAAGGGATTACCTCGTTGGAGGATTGCAGACCCCTCCTGAACAAAAGACTCCTAAAACATGCATGCACTCCCAAACCATACCTCCCCGCGGGCACCGCTAATTCCCTGGGAAAGAGTCTCTGAGATCCATCCTAAAAACCCTCTACTCCACCCTCAAGAAATATAATTCCACTAAATACTTTTTCCCAAATGTCCCTCCGTTACTTTCAAACACCCCGCCAACCTATAAGATCTCCTGAAATCGACAAATCCACTCCTAAATCCCTGACCCTTCCCAAAGCCACTCCAATGCCCTGCAATAAACCTAAATACAAAACCAGTCCTAGATTCAAAACCCGAATCCCGTCCCTCTTCCACCCACTTTTTCACTCTCTCCCATCAATCCCTTACTCCTGTTTCACCTCCAATAATGTAGTTGATCTCCTGAACTGTCAACTATGCCCTGCCTTCTATACTGGAGAGTGTGCCACATACCTTAATATCAGGATTAATAACCACCGTGTGTATTGCAATCATTCTCCCCTGTCTGTGATGCTCCCAATCCCAAAGGATGCCTTCCACCATAACATACCGATTGACAAAAGCTATAGTGTCTCTAATCCAGGATCTTTTCCACCGGGAAAGATGGAACTGGGCTCCTTCCTTCTTTTCGCAGAGGAAGGTGGTTATGTTACACGAAAATTTCGGAATGCTTGTGAAAGTCCTTTTTCCTGTGTTTTTCTATATTTTTGTTTTCCAACGCCATTTCGCCCCTTCATTTGAATTTACATACGAGGTCTGTTCAAAGAGTATCGCGAATTTTGGATTTTCGCAGTTACGTATATTTGATTTTCGATCTTTTATGGCATTATGTTGATACTTTCATTTATGCCGTAAGGTTCGGCCATTTTGAATGTTCCGTTAATTGTTGACAGCAGTTTTGCTTGGACGTGTTTTGGCTTGCCTTCGTTTATTTGCCTGTTCCAAAAAATGGATCAAAGAATCTGTATCAAATTTTGTGTGACAGCCGAAATCAAGTGAGCGGACGACTTCCGAATGTTGACTGTGGCATATTGAGAAGCTACCTTGGACCGAAGCAACGTTTATCAATGGTACAAAATGTTCTCAGAGGGCCGAGAATATGTGAATGACGAAGAGCATACCGGACGCCCGGGCACGTCAACAACAGACGAAAACATTGATGAAGTGAAGAAAATAGAATAGGCCAATCGTCGAATCACCGTTAGAGAAGTTGCTGATGACCTAAACATATCGATTTGCTCGTACCATTCGATTTTTACCAATGATATGGGCATGACACGGGTCGCCACGAAATTCGTACCAAAATTGCTCTTTTTCGACAAAAACAGCAACGCATTAGCATTGCTAATGAGGTATTGGACTCAGTCCAGACGGCCGGCAAGAGCCAATCCCGAAATAAGGGCGCCAAGCTCGGTCGAATGTGAAAGTTTTGCTTACAGTTTTCTTCGATTGCAGGGGCGTGGTGCATCATGAGTTCTTGCCACAGGGTAGAACGGTAAATGAGGAATATTACCTGCATGTTATGCGCAATTCGCGCGAAGCAATCCGCCACAAACGCCCGGATTTGTGGAAGAACAAAAATGGCTTTTGCACCATGACAACGCCCCTGCTCCCACATCGTTACTTGTGCGCGAATATTTGTCCAAAAACAACACACCAATGATGCCGCAGTCACGGTATTCCCCAGATCTGGCCCCCAGTGACTTTTTCTTTTTCCCGAAACTGAAGAGGCCCATGGAAGGACGACGCTACGCTACGAAAGACGAGATAAAGACTGCATCGAAGGAGGAGTTCAACAGGATCACAGAAAAAGATTTTTGAAGTGCTTCGAGGATTAGAAAAAAATGTTGGCACAAGTGTATAATATCTAATGGGGATTACTTTGATGGGGACAAAATAGATATTCATGAGCAAATAATTAATTTTTGAATAAACACAAAAGTCGCGATACTTTTTGAATAGACCTCGTACATATACAGTATGCATAACACGGTTAGCAATTAAAGCAACAGAAACGCAGTAGAAGACGCAGTGCGAGGATATGGAAAGTTTGCAGAGGAAGGGTGCATTGGTGCGCTACACAAAAAGGTTAAAATACTATCGGGAAGTAAGAAGGGAAGATCTTTATTAACGGTTAGCGATAAGTCGGGTTGGATAATAGTTGAAACAGAAAAGTTCCCAGAAGGAAGAAGGACTATATAAAAGAACTCTATGGTAAACAAATTAGCTCAAAGAGATTAGAAATAGAAAGACAACATGACGTAGATGAATATACCTTAGGTCCAGGCATACTTGGCATTGAGATTGACTGTCGTTTAGGGAAATGAAATTAAGTAAGGCCGTGAGGGTAGACAACATTCCAGCAGAACTGCATAAAGTTTCAGCAAAATGTGGTGGGAAGAGTTTATATGGACTTATTCGTAGCATCTATGAGGAAAGAATCTGGCCGAAAGACTAGGTGAGATCAGTGTTAGTTCCTATTCCGAAAAAGATAAAGATTACATCAAATGGGGACTACAGAAAAATAATTTTGATTTCCAATGCAGCGAAAGTGGTTCTCAGGATCATCAACAAAAGAATGGATATTAAGGCAAATCATTACTTAGGGGTTGATCACTATGGGTTTAGGAAGGGGAGACGTATGTGCGATGCCGTTGCAGTAATGAGATCGCTAAACGAGAAAGAATATATAATACAATTAGGAAGTATTTACCTGTTTCGCAGATTTCGAAAAGGCGTTTGAAAGAATGAACTGGGAAAAACCAATGAGTATATTGCATAAAATAGGAATAGATTGGAGGGGCATGAGGCTATTTCCCACTTGTTCATGTCTCAGACTGCTCAGGTGCGAGTGCGGGACGGTGGGTCTGCATAGTCAGTGTTAGGAAGACGCGTAAGGCAGGGTTACCTATTATCACCGTTGCTGTTCAACGTATACTATATGTGGAGGAAATGATTAAAGAGGCATGGGAAGAACATGAGGTAGAAATGAAAGTCGGGGAGGAATTTGTAAAATCAGTTAGGTTTGGGGGTATAGTGTTTTGTGTTGCATGTTCATGTCGTGGTGGAGTTTCACATTCTTGCTTGTTGTGTCCTGGCTGGCGTGTTGTTGGATGGCATTCGTGCTGCATCCTGGGGTGCAGTTGTTTGTTGGTTTATGGTATATGTGTTTGCATGAGTGTTGAATGAAGGGATTCTTGCATGAGTGTGTGCGCTGCTGTGGGTGTAATTTTCTATGTTGTTGTTTTGAATGTGGTATTGTTACTTTTTGCAGTTGGTGACCTAACACCCCCGCCACACGCCCTGGTAGCGGCTTGTGGGGTATTATGTAGATGTAGGTTTGCTGATGACCAAGCTCTAATTTTCAGTCGGCCATGGGGTCGCAAGGATTGCTGTGTGAATTGGAAATTCGATGAAATAGATATGCGATTAGAATCAATATAAATGCAGCCCAGGTACTACGGTTTTCCAGAAAGATAAAGGCTGAATTAAACGTTAAAATAGGAGGGCAAAAATGGAGCAGTTTACATATCTCGGAAGTGTTTTGGACCAAAATAGTCAAAGTAAGAGGGGCGTAATGGGAATAATTGCACTATGCAACGGGGCTTTCACAAGGAGGAGGGAATTTATGAGAGGGACGTTGAGTAACGATGCTAAGAAAAGGTTCGTCAAAACTTTTAAATGGGGCGTAGTTATGTACGGCGCGGAAACGTGGTCACTGAAGCAGAATGATAGAATTAGATTGGAGGTCTTTGAAATGTGGGAGTGAAGAATGGAGAAGGTGAAATTGACCGAAATGAAAACAAACTAGTGCTAGGTAGGGTGGGGGTTTGTTGGGAGAAATCCTTAGGATGCATAGTAGATACATGCAAAGGGTGTAGTAATGGTAATATCGGAAAGGCTAGAGGAGTGAAATTAGATGGCAAATTCATAGATTTTCTAATGATTAAACTTGAGTTAACCAGTTAACTAAAAAGTTTCAATGATGTCTTTGCACAATAGAGACCCATAGTGATAAGTATGGGATGAGAACTGCTGATTAGAATACGAAATTTCTCAAGAAATATAACACTAAAATGATGCTAAAGTTGGGGAACATATAGAATAGAGCAGGTAGAACATATCAAATGTTTCGGAAGCTAAAGGAAGGCGTTATCCTTTTTTCCACAATAATTTTACTCAAGAGTTTTTAAAAAATTGTTTATGTTGCTATTAAAAACTACAATTCGAGCTATTTCTGGAGAGCGCTGTGATATGCTCATCCTTCCTGTGTATATTCCTCGATGGCAAATATGTATGACAAAATTTTGTAGTCTTTTAAATGGCCATTGTGAAGCCCATCAACATCGCTGTGCCATCGCTGACGGCACCCGTACTGCAGCGAAACACATCATGAAATCTATTAATCAACTGCCCCAAAAATGTTTCAACTCAACCCTTAATCTGAAATATTTTTGTGCCATATAATTTTTTGCATAAGAACTTCCCTAAATTTGCACAATTTATTTGATCTTATTTGTGAAAATAAATTTGAAAAATTAGTGATCATCCTAATGTGAAACAATATAAATTTGGGAAGATAATCAATAAGTTTTAAAATTATTTTATTTTATAGGAATTAATAATTTTTACACTCATTCAATCCCTGGCGTAAACTGTCTTGGATCTTTTCCTTTTCAGCTCTCTTGGCAGTAGGTGTGGTCTTGGAATCCCGATTACTTCGTCACCACGCGCCTCAGGGCCCGAACGATCTAAGTTTTTTAAGTACCTACGCTAAATGGCAGACTCAAACCCACCGAGAATAGGTATGCGATCAGGCTCGCTACCCACGCAACCGACCACCTAAGAGATGAGTCTCTTTCTTACTGTTTTATTTCGGTAAAAAATATCCGTACCACGATGACGTATAGTCCAATTTTCCTCCAGCATAGCGAGTTTCAAGTTGTTCTTCTAATTGGAGGGTCCCAGATTCAAATCTTAGGTGATACCCTTGGACGACTAGACATGGAATTCAAGTGGGGCAGTTTTCTGAATCCTGACAGTTTTCCGCTTGCTGCGGGGAAATGGGATAGTGGCGTAGGGAAAGTTCACTCACACGCACACCTCCGAGGTTACTATGGTTCCGGGTTTGCTATAATCTCCCCTTTCAAATCCAACCTTCGAGTTGAACACTCTTATGGTATTATAGTGATATCATTGCATGGTAGCTAGGTAGTCATAATTACATCTTCCTTTCTAACGTATTTGTGCATTGGCAAATTCAAAATATTACATATTATACGATATATAGGAAACGCAATTTTTGAAAATTAAAGACATTCACCTCGTTCGTTTCAACATTTTATTGGCGGTTGCCCTGAAATCAAAGCATGTAACTGCCGACTCTTTAAATTCGCAACCCACACGAAATTGAATTCTTTCATTGCACACCAATACATAACTGCTTAAATACATTCCCTAATATATAGTAACCAGCCCGACGGTTGATTTTCGCAGTTGAGAGTCGAGCTCACCCCGTACCATCCAAGCCCAAGGCGTCTGAGTTGCACGCATTCACGGCCATTTCCTTTATACAGTCGTCGATTTCTCAGCAACTTCTGATGCCCAGAAAGTCGCAACGTATACATAGATATTGGCTGCGGTGGTCCCCAAGTGCCATCACGGGTAAGTGCACTTCCAATATGCTTGTAAACGATCCTGTGATTCTTCACGAGCTGTCTCTAATTACATATTTAAAACACACATGAACAAAATTTAAAGTTTTCATTTTCAAAATGTACATATTTTTAATTGTAAATGGTAGGCAAAAGCATAGAGCATATAACAACCATAATAAATGACTGCTTTGGTGGAAGAATAATATCTCGGCAGCTTATCAATTATTTAGTCAGTTTCCTATTTGATTTTATGGGAAGGTAAGTTGCAAATTGATCATCTTCTATGCCAAGTCTCACGTTATATTAATTCATTTGGCCACTTTCAATAAATGCTAGCTTCTCATGGATATTTTTGATTGCCCTTCCCCGCCTCTCAAAATATTTTGGTGAATCAGTCTTGGAGGCCAACAGGTGTCCCGAGACTATGAAAGTTAGACACCACGCACTGGTCCAGGATTTTGAGTTTCAAATGGTGCAACTCCCGAGTTTTCAGTTTCTTTCTTACCTTTGCATATTCACTTACTCAACGAGCAATAACACTCGCGCGAAATTTAGTTAGAAACTCCATATTTTCCTATTTCTTCCCCTCGACTGTTAATTTTCCTTTGGTGTTCTTCCCATGCCTCTTTAATCATTTCCTCCACATATACGTTGAACAGCAACGGTGATAATAGATGCTATGCTAAGTTATATAAATGTTGTCCATAAGCTGTCAACCCGTGAAAATTGATCTAGTTTTTTTATGCACGTAAATGCAATAAAAATCCTTATAAGAATCCTTCTAAAATTATCTATGAATGTGTACATTATTTTACTTAGATCCAATCTATGCATTGAAAAATCTGATGCGATCTCTTCCTCCATACGGTTTACCTTTCCAGTGACTATCATTGCTTTCACGGTAACTTATTCCATTATTATTATTTAGATTAGTTTTTCTTTATTCCCCTGCAAGAAATAAATTTAGTGCCTCGAAATCATGTTCTCTGACAGTTTTCTTAAGTATATATTGTTTTTTTTCTTTTGAAATTTAGTCGTCGTGAAGATTCTTAATGAACAAATAGGGAGAGTCACAATACTATTGAATAGCTTACATCGGGAGACTCTCGAAGCATGCAGATTGCATGAACGACTTAAAATTTTAGAAAACTAGAAATTATTCCAAATCAATACACTGAAATGCAACGATTTCAAAGCATAAAAATCATTTGACCGAACCGCGATTCGTATCCGGATCCCTCGGTATCCAGCCGAGTACTTTGGCCAGTTAAACTGCCAAAGAGTCTTCATGCACTCGAGATCCCGGCCAACGTGAACGATGTTTATACTTTGAAGCTGTTGAATTGTAATCCGCATTAGCGGATGATTCTGTTAAAAGTTACTGATGCGGCATCTCCCGCAGCTTCTTTGAAATTGATGTGACCAGTTCATTACTTTCTTCATACTTACGTCATTCTTTATAAGACCAACCTCAAGAAAAGAATTGCAAATTGCGATGGATTATTGCATTAATCAGATGTTTTAAACTTTTATTTCTGCATTTTTATGGGAAATAAATTTACAGTCTCGAAATGTTATCCTCTTTTTGTTTATTCTTTAGTGCTAAGACTTTTAGTGCTAAGACTAAGCTCTTTCAAACTGTAGTCCCATTGATTTGGCGTTCTCCTATTTAAGAAGTATGAGCCGGCGCCAACGATTTGGATTAGGTGGTGACCGCATCTATAAGAGCCGAAAGAAATAGAACGTATAAATTCGCATTCGGAAAAAGTTTTATAAATGTATCCTTAGAAAAAGAAAAAGACCGAAAGGGTCACTTCCGGTAGATGGACTTTGGCTAACATCTAATCAGCTAATCAATTTCTAACAAAAATATAAAATATAAACTTATATCCTGTTCAGGTTTTGAGATTATTTTATGATATACAGTGCCCATGAAAGGCCTATCACATATTCGCATCAAAATGCTTTCATTCATATATTTGAGCCGTTTCCCATCAGGGCAGTGCTCCCGCCCATAAAAGTGTATCGAGATGATGGGAAAATTGAGGGGTTTGCACCGTGAAAAGCCTGGAAATAGGAAGACAGCATGACGTAGATGAAGATAGCTTAGGTCCACGCATACGTACTTGACAATGAGATAGACAGGGCGTTAAGGGAGATGAAATTAAGTAAGGCCATGGGGGTAGACAATCATACCTGCGAAACTACGAAAAGGTTTAGGAAAATGTGGTAGGAAGAGTCTATATGGACTTATTCGTAGCATTCTGAGCAAGTTATTATCATTTTCAATATTTCCCTATTCCCCAAATTCGGCTCCCGCGGAATTCAACCTCTTCCAAAAACTCAAAGGTTTCCTCGCTGGTCAACTTTTACCGTCCAATCACGAAGCCATAATAGCTGTAGACGGATACTTTGTAGCAATTCCGGAAGAACCCTACAGAGATTGAATAATGACACTGGATACCACTAGATGAAATGTGTTCATGTTAAAGGCAATTATGTTGAAAAATTAAACTCTTTTGAAAATATAAATTGTCATTTCGTCATCAGGCCGAGAACTTTTCAGGTCACCCTCGTACTAATAGATATTCGGACAATCGTCAACGTATGCATATGAGGCCTCATAACACGTATTTCGGTTACAATCCCGATGAGTAATTTTCTCATGAACGCTATACTTTCCCCAATGGAGACGGCAATGAACTTGAATGAAGAAACATCTTTTAAAAATGCTCGATCCTTGCTCTCAAAATCTGCTGCTTCCATGAAAGTAAAGATATCGAAAGTGCATGAGTTGTGACAAAGGACTTTTAGTTACATATTGTGCATCTAGGCGATCCGCGACGACTCTACACGCAGGTTTATTAAAGCATTATTGAAGCCATTATTCCCGAAGTAAGAATTTTAATTACCCTTGATCGTAAAAGATGGCATTTTGCTCACTAATGAATCCGTCACTTTAGATTTATTTAAGTATTCACAACCGTTGAAATAATTTCAAAATGTTCCTTTAACGCCACTACATTTATTCTGATTCCACTAAAATAAAATAAAAATAGCGTCATTCATGTTAATGTGTTTCAAAAGTTCACAATTTAGTTGATCAGCTGATAATTAAAAGGGAAAAACATATGTGTGAAACATGCGAATTTTCCTTTCTTTTATTCCCGTTCCATAAATTCAAGAATGCGCTGTTAATAAGATGGAGGAAAGGCGGGATACAACGGATACAGACGAAGGGAAAGCGGCATTAAAAATTCCGAAAATGGCTTTATAAAATCTAAGGACAGCCTGCAATAATCAGGTAATATCATCAGGAAACTGGCAAAATTTCTTTTCGGCGAGTGCAGTAACGATATTTAAGTATTTAAAGAGTGGCACATTTAAGGAAAAAGCTTCAAAATTTCAATTTGATGCGCGTAGATCGTGGTGGAGAAATATTCTACGATTCAGAAAAGCGGAATTGCAGGGTGGTTGCAGAGAGAAGAGCAAGGGCAATACACTACTTGGAAGGGCAATACACTACTTGGAAGGGCAATACGTAGCATTTTGAGTTTTCAATCAGTCAGAGGAATAGTGATAACTTTGTAAAGTTAATAGAATTATTATCAAAATTTTGATGTTGATATTTAAGACTTTCACTTAAAAATCTCTGGGAATTTCTTAAATAATAGTATCCACTATTTAGGACAATAACCAGGGTGAAACTTAACCTACCCTCCAAAAATTATTTTAAATTGCATTGCAATAAGATATGCGTAATATGTTTAACGATACGACACCATATGAAATCACTCACAATAAAACAGATGCCAATCATTGAAATCTGATACAATAATCAGCACGTGGCATAATAATCAACGAAAGTATTTTTCATTTGAAGAAGGTCTCAACTGAGTAATGTATCCGATATTCGAACAAAAATTCAAGGTTAAACTAAAATATTGTTTGATTAGGACAGCAGGGTTAAGATAATGCTGCCTGTATGAAGGGGAAAAACGACGGGCTACCAAGACATATTTTGTAATTAAACCTTCGTACTTTCTTCCTTTGTGGCCCAGACTTCGAAAATAGTAGTTAAAGATGCTTAAAAAATAATTTTAATGTGAATGTAGTAGCCATTTCATGTGTGGATGGTTAGACTACACCGTTCCTTTTCGGCTATCTTTTGGCCTCACAAAACAAGGAAAAACTGAAGTTTTATAGTATGATTTACCTGCTCTTATACTCTATATAAGATTAAAGCCCTTCTGAACGGTCGATTTCAATTTTCAGCGTAGATTTTCCATTGCCCCAGCGCTGGACGACCGGAACACGGGGACGCTACCTCTAATGAGTGAGGCCCGAGTTGAAAACTGTTGGTGGTATTTTTAATTTATCGTACATGATGCGTCGTTGACCGTTACCGTAGGCTCAGACTCAAGAAGGGACTACGCGATTTTATTTTGCATTTAATAAAATCGATTATCTCTGAGTCAGTTGGCGTTCATTTTTGTGAATGTATTCTTGATTTTGAGTCTACCACTATCAAGAAAAACATGAACGATGAAACATGGAAGCTCAGTAAGATCATCAGAAATAGTGCAGAAGTGTCATTATACTATGTTAATGTAGTTATGTACTTTTTTAATAACTATTCCATACACTGAAGGTATAGTCGATTGTTATTCACAGTAAGAAATAAAATACAAAACTTATCTTCCCCTGTTGGGGTAGGGATTTTAATTTACGTATGTTTATGTTACGTAATATCCAAGTCAAAAGCAGTTTCCTGGAATTTACTTTAAATCGACTCATTTTCCATACATATAGACCAATTGCGGTTGTCAAAGAAATGCAAGAGAAGAATATATGGATTTTCTCTCGAAAACAAAAACATGAAAGATCCCATATTTAGACCTCTGAAAAATTATTTTCGAGGGAGAGAAATACATTGGGAGAACGCATTTTTCTTCTTCGATGTCGATGGTCTGATCTGGACTCCGTGAATAAATCTCCCACTGTTCTCTCGGCATCGATTTATGCAGTCGTTCGATTGAGGGGAAATTGCATTGAACCAAAGACTAAACTGATAGCCGAGCGAGGGCGCTGCCTTAAGCTTACCCTTGAAAAGATCCTCGAGGAAGTGGTTTTTCATGTCGTTTTGTGTCCTGTCTGCGTTTGGCGTGGCAACTTTCGCAAGGAGGCGATGCGTACCATTTTTTTAACGTGACGCCTCGTGTCTCCTCCGGTTTAAGTCGACGTGGCCAATTACATGATGCTTGCTGTTCGCCTTTGATCACTCCTTTCCTGCAAATAATCTATATTGAGATATGTATTAATTAGTAATCGACGTTACGGATTGATAGTAAGGATGATAACTTGTAAAAGAGTTATTTTCAATGAAACCAATGTTCTTTTGAAAAGAATGTGACCAGGATGATTATAATCCAACGAACATTATAACTCAGGACGAATCTTTGGGACAATCTTATTTTAAGAATGAAAAAACTGGACGATTTTGCCGAGGCTGTTGGCTTTGCCTTTGAAGCAGTTTCAAAGAGAAATAACCATCGCTGAAGAAAGGAAATTTATGTCTGATGTCCACATATACCGAGATCTATTTTCTGAAGTACGGGAATAGATAAACTGTCGTATATAGTTAGTTAATTAATCCCTTTAATTAGACACCTTTTCATTGTCCTCTACTTTTTGCGCAATGCGCCAATTTTTGAGCCAATTCAGATACATTGCCAGTAAATTTTTGCCATACTTTATTCTAGGCTATTAATTTAGCACAGTCTTGAGGAAGATAACCACACCGAACTGTGTACCTAATTTTTTGTGGCAATATCGCTTTTGAAAGCATGGCGTCTTTAAACCGCAGTCTTAGCTACTCTTTACAAACGTTATAATCTTCAAAATATGAAGCCTCTTGCCTGGTTTTCCCGACCACGGGAAGCTGAGAAAATACCCAAGTGATAAGGTAAGGTAGTAGACAGGAAACTTGCTCGGAATTAGACCTGGGCACGCTCGGTGACCGGAAAAAGGAAACGCTAAGAAAATCTTAGGATCCGGTGATTTTTCGTGCAGAGGATAGGATCAGCGAGTGGTTACTAATTAATTCATAATAGCTTATTTGCATGAAGCTTAAGTGCGTGAACTATCGAAGAGTTACAAATAAGTATCCTCATTACCATCGCCTAGTAGACTCACGCAGCTGCTGTAAGCCCTCAACTGAAGAACTTGCGCAAGTGTTTGTCGCCTTAACACCCGACCCTCCTTGTGATCTCGAGTCCAGGAGTGGTGGTTTTCAGACGAGCAAGGGTCTGAAAGGACACACAACAAAAATAAAAAACATGCCAATGCATGTATATTATATGCTATGAAAAATGCCTAGCGTATAATTACAGTGCCATAAGCGAAAAATGGCTTCACGTGTGTCTGGAAACGAGGCATCTTGAGACCAGACTTACGTGTAAAACATACAGCGATTATTACCGTTTTTCTTTTCTTTGGATATTATCGCGATCCAATTATTTAATCTTCATTTGACGCTGTTTTAAACTTTGTAATTAATACTGAACTCTTTTGAAATTAAGATATTATACTCCGTAAGTTTCTCTTTAATGACTTAAACATACTAATTATATACCAGATCTACTTACCGTTACCAATTAAGTTTTGTATCGATGAAGGGTGTAATGTAGAGTGGGATACTGGATTTTGTATTTTGTTAGGAATCACAAAATGTTTATTTAGTAGCTGTGTCTATCCGAAAACCTACCTTAACAGGTAGAATACCTAATAATAATAATAGTTATATTAATGCAAGCCTCAACTGGGAGAACCACATCAGTCAAATCTGAAATAAGCTGATTAAAGCTGATGATAAGCTAAGAAAGCTCAACTTTCTCATTTCAAATGAGTATCGTTGAAAAATTTACCATGCCTTCTTTCAATGTCATTTGAATTATGGTGCTGAGTCATGAGGCCAGTCCCCACATGTTATTCAAATTTTGCTCTTACAAGGAGAGCTATTTGCTCTCATGCTAATATACCACCACGTGATTCCTGCAAGCCTTTTTTATTAGGTATAGAATCATGACTGTGTTTAGTTTATATTTAGTTTAAGGCTCTGATGCATGTAAAAGTTAATCTAGAAACTTACCAATTAAGATCTGACACCCATAACTACACCACAAGGGGTAAGGCGAATATAAATACTATTAGTGGATTGTCATCAACGCACAACAAATTTAATAATGTGGGCAAACGACTGCATAGCTATCTGTCCACTCAGTCGAAATTCGACTGTATCCAGTTTCAAAAATAGGGTATATACCAGGTTACTTGCTCACCCATTTTACTGGTTTGATGAATTCTTTTGTAACAATCTTCATCACATTCATGAACTTATGTTTATGTATTAAATAATATTTATGCTGACGACATTTAATATGGTTGTTCCATTTGAAAATATATATATATATATGTATAAATGTATCAAAATATATTATATATATATAATATACATATATGTATACATATAATATGATACATAATAATGCTTAAGTTCTTACATAATGAAAATATACTTACTACTCTGAAGATAAAAGATACCTGGAACGTGTCTGCTTAATTTTGTTCGCGGGGATCCATTGCGCCGTTTAGTTAACGGGAGAAGTAATCCATCCATTAAACTTGTCATTTAACACTTATTTAAATCAAGCATAAATATAATCCCTTTAGTCATAGCACTTATTTTGATGAGCATTGTCTAATTTCACATTTTCTCTGCTCTGCCTAAAAATATGTCAAGTTTTCTTTCATATTATGATTGTCTCATAAAAAAAATCCTTCATATTCTTCAGCCATTTTGTAGGTTTGGACTCTTACATTCTAATTTAATAACACTTTTGTGTTTAAATAATCTTCCTATTTCTCTGGGTCTCATTTACCTTTAAAAAACCGTGGAAAAAAACTTCAATTGCATTTGTGAACATTTTTTTAATGCTTACGCTTCTGATACTTGCCTACTATTATAAAACATTCTATAGTTTAACTTTCCCTTCAAAATTTGTTGTTCTGTCATCTCTCTATTGGTTGTAACGGTTTTTATCCTGCTTAAAATACAGCTTAATGATAAAATACCGATGCAGTGACTAAAGAGAGTTATAAGTCATTGTTATAAGTTATTATGAGATATCTACCATTTGATATTCTTTATCACCTAAGCGATGTGCAAAATAAAAAATAAGGGAGTGGATTTTCAGCATTGGTATATTTGCTATTATTTCAGAGTAATAAGCATTTGATAAAAAAATCAATGAAACAAGCTAAGAAACATTGCGAAAAAGAAACCGCTTTTGGGGCACTACCAATCGTAATGAAAAAGTCAAAATATCAGTAACTCAAAGCGCTTTAACATGGGAAAAAATACTTGCAAACTATGTGAAATTCGTAAAAATATTTTATGCTTGCCAGTTTGATAATTTCCGCGTAAATAAGAAGTATAAATCTTTGGAAAACAATGCATATAAGATACCTCTAACACGGAGATGAAGAGGTGCTTGCTGTGTAGTAGGATGTTGGGTTGTCTTTTGTTGGAAGATACAAGAGAATTATTTGGTATCTTGTGTCCATCCAAAACCTACCATAGCCAGTAGATTACCTATAACAATATTCCCAGTGAACGATGAGCATTAACCACTTGTGTAAAATATGCATTATTATCTATGTCTCTACAGAGGGTTTAGTTGACTAAATATGATGATGATTTATCGAGCCACGAATAATCGGTCTGTTTTAGGGCTTCAGTTGCCACACTCGACGAAAACGTTTCAAAAAACAAAATTTTTGAAAACGCAAACTCTGCAACATGGAGTCCAAATTTAGTTGCATTTGCTTCATGACCTTGCAAGGCACGTTCGAGTGTGAGACATCATTGCAGAACACTGCTTGATATAAAATTAAAACATATTTTGATACAAATATTCTTTTTAATACTTTATCTTTGATAATGTTTCCAATTGGTTCTCTTTGGTTAAGTTCGACGGGTTAAATCCGCTTGCGAAAGTATTTCCTCCGTGGCGTGCCAGGAAACCAAAATGGCCCGACACGGAAAAATGAGTGCTGTCAAGTCTTCTTTGCCAGAGCATCCTTAATTTCCGTTGTTCTGGTGACTCAGAGACTCTTTAATGGAGGGAGTGAGTTGCCATTGTTCATACGCCGGTTTCATTCTGTTTTTCTAAAATTTTCAACTTCGTTTATGTTCCTCGGCGAAAGATATGTAACAGATAACCGTTACCCGTTTTGGCGGTCAGGGATCATCACATTGACTGCTTTCGGAAAGTAATAGACCACATTCCACTGGTACTCAACTGAGTTGATCGAGTCCAAGTGAGCTGGGGTGCAAAAAATTATCCCATTCCAATGAAGTGTGACGGGAAGTTACCTTCATTGCTGAAGCACATCGAAGCGAATGAATGAGACTCCCGACTGCTACGTAGGCT